>NW_024467087.1:43636052-44289385 GCF_017591425.1 Ochotona curzoniae
TTTCTTGTGAATGAGAAATTCATCCATTTCGAAAGTGAGAAAAATTTAAAAATGAAGTCATTCTGATTAGGATCAAGAAATAAGTCGTTTATTATTATGTTTTCTACTATGTCCATGAATGTCACCATATTTTTAAAACATTCATACTTTGTGAAATGGAATATCTGGTACTTGAAAACAAAAATATTAATAAATATGAAATTTCATGATAAATAATTACACTTTAAACAATATTCTTAGAGATTGTTCAGTATAGAAACAAAATATTTCTGGCATTAAAGAAATTAAATACACATTTGCATAGATACTGACTGAATATTCATTTAAGAATGATAAAGGAATACCAAGTTTAAGATAGGATTATCTTAGTTTTATTAATAAATGCATTACTAAAGATTAAGTGAGGGATACAGCCTTTATAATGAACTAATGAAATAGTAAATGACTTTTTTCTTACTTCATTACTGGTTCGTTGTATATGATTAGAAGTACCTGAAATGTAAAACTACAATTTTATCTTCTGTGGCATAAGTACAAATCAATAATATTCTGAATGGTTGCAAAAATATCAACAGAAAATGGTATTTTTCAATGATGAAACTTTCTGTAAAATAAATTTTCAATGACTTTTTTTAAAAGCCTCATGATTAATTTTGATATCTGAAAAGACTTAATGTTTGGCTGAAAAGGAAAATATGTCATACTGACATTGCCAAAGATGCCAAGAAAGAATAATCTTGATCTGTATGGATTACTGTTGCCAATAATGCCCCGGTTCAAACACTTAGCAAACAGTCAACTTTATCAGTAAATGATGGTATCAATACAGGATTGAAAAAGACTGGGGAAATTCAATGGTTTTCCACTCCTGTGATTTCAACTCAGCTGCCAAGATTGTTTATGCACTGGCAAATTCCTGCAAGTCCTAAGCCTACTAAAAGGAAATACAAGGAAATAAAGATACACGTTTCTGCAAGCTAGTATCATACCAAATAGCATAACACCATGAGCAACTGGATTCATCTTAAATTCCCAAGTATACCATGAATTACTGAAATAACAATAGCTACCATCTATTGAGCTATTATAATAAATGCTGCATTTAACACAACGATCACAGGATACATGTATTCTTCTTGTCATGTTTATTTATATATGAGGAAACTGAGGAGCTAAGTGTTTAAGTAACTTATCCAAGATCAAGTTATTATGGGCCCAGCAGCAGCAGCATGGCCTAGCAGCTAAAGTCCTCGCCTTGAACTCGCCCGGGATCCCATATGGGCGCCAGTTCTATTCCCAGCAGCTCCACTTCCCCTCCAGCTCCCTGCTTGTGGCCTGGGAAAGCAGTCGAGGACGGCCCAAAGCTTTGGGACCCTGCAGCCACGTGGGAGACCCGGAAGAGGCTCCTGGTTTCTCGGATCGGCGAAGTACCGGCCACTGTGCTCACTTGGGAAGTGAATCATTGGACAGAATATCTTCCTCTCTTTCTGTCTCTCCTCCTCTTTGTATATCTGACTTTGTAATAAAAATAAATAAATCTTAAAAAAAAAAGATCAAGTTATTAAGATATGCAGCTGGCTCCAAAGCTTGAGTTACAATTACTGCAAACTTTCTACAAGACAAAATATGTTATGGCATTAACATGTATAAAAACAAGTGCACAAAACAAAACAATGTTTTGGAAATGATCAAGATTGAAATGTTCAAGGGTATCGCACAATAAAGAGTAATTCTACATAAAATTGTAACTTTAGGAAAAATGGGGAAGATAGTTCATAGGAAATTACTTTGTTCTTTTAACTTCATAAAATTTCTAAATTTTCTGAAAATGTGCTAAACAGTTCTATGAAGACCTAATCCCACAGGCTTCTATGATCTATATTAAATTGCAAACATGATAAATCAGAGTACTAAATACTAACTTTGATCCAAATGCTTCTCTTGTTATTAGAAAAACGTATACTCAATCAACAACTAATTGAATCGGAAAACAGATTTATTTGTGCAACATCTCATTGAAATTGATATTGCATAACTGGGTAATTTGCACTGAGGAGATTTCACGGAATTGTGTTTCATTTTTCGGGAACTCATACTAAAATTAGATCTTAAGTCCCAACTTTACAAATCTCACTTTCTTCAGAAATATGTATTATTCATATAAAGACTGTGCCAATCTTAAGCCTTATTTAATGATCTTGACAAGTCTGTAAATGTGAGAAGAAATTTAGGAAATACACTGGGAGTTTTTCATAATTTGGAGGTTATTGATAGTAAAAGTATAACTTTCTCCCTTTCAGTAAATATTTTAGAGTGAGGCCTGTAATGATTAGATTGAACTCTATGGAACTGCTAATATTAAAACATTTTAATCAGAAAAATATCAGTTTCATATAACCCAACTTCATTTTTTCTGCAAAAGTATTTAGTCATGCTTTCATTAACATTCAATTGTCTATATAAACCACTATATCAGCAATAAAGATTTATTCAAAATATCTGGGAAATATACAAACTAGGTATAAGAAAATCTGTTTCATGTAAGCGGACATTCATGAACATGTGGGGATTATAAAAACTTACAACCTTGAGGAGCAGTGGACAGAGTGTGTTCATATATGCAGAAAAGTTAGTTATTTGGGAATTGTCAAAGGCACAGCGCATAGGTTAGAAAGTGTGACAATGAAAAGCTGAAAGGAAAGGGGTGTCAGAGACATACTTTGGTCAGCAGTATCAATTGACCAAAACTATGTGCAATTTATACTATTAGAATAGATAAAGAACTATACAGAAAAAGCAACAAAAATAATACCAATCAGTTAGGACAGAATTATTATCTGATATCTGCCTGAATAAAACAGTATTGCTTTGGAAGACTTCTGCTGAGGCAGAGAAAAAGCTCCAATAGCAACGGAGATAGACGCATTATCTGGCCTTTTCTAACATGTGCATGCAAGGATCGCAGGGATACAGTCTATGATCAACTGGTTTCCAGAGTGAAGAACTGTTTTCCAAAATAAATGATTGCTATTCAAAGTTATATATCATGTTAATAGCTATATAATTTTAGATGTCTAATTCATAATTATTCTCATTTTAAAGCATCTAGTGTCCCATGTATTTATTTTGTAAAGTTATCTGCAGTAGTACACGCAAAAGCGTGAACGTTTACCCTGTAAATTCATGTTTGACTGTTTCCATCCACTTGAATACAAATAAACAAGGATAAATCCATCATATCCACACAAATGTTTTCCAACCGATGTGTGTTGAACAAATTCACATTATTCATGTACAATATGCAGCCCACCTTACATTTTCTTGATAAGGAAAAATGAAGTGGCCTTCTGTCTTACTCAAAAGCCTCTATTTCTTGTTGCATCTGTAAAAATCAACCTTTTTTCTTTCCTTATTCAATATTTGAATGTCAGAAGTACTAAGAGATGGAGAGACAAAGAAAGAGATCTTTCATCTGCTGATTCATTTCTCAAATGGCTGCTACAGCAAGAATTGGGCCAATCTGAAGCTGAAACACAAGGGGAAGGAACCAAGAATTTAGGCCATGCTCCACTGCTTTGCCAGGCCACAAATCACCACACACGGAATGCCAGTGCCACAGGTGGAAGATTAACCCACTATGCCACTGCACTGATCCATATATGTTTTATTTTGTTTATATCTTTCTGAGTTAAGTAATTTCCCTACCTATTAAAATTATTTTAAGAATCAGATAGGATAATGGATTTATTTTTTGAAAGTATATTTTTGCTGAAATAGTTTGAGTTTCAACTAAAGATTTCTAAAATTAAGACATCATGTGACTTAAATCAAGTGAATATATTACAAAATTAATTTGTTATTAGTTGTGTCTTTTAAAAATAAATGATAGCAATAAAAAGGGTCTTAGTTTTCAAGTGAAAGCAATTGCTGCAGATGTAATTTTGCAGTAGATGAAAAAATGGGTACATCAAATTACAAATAGAGAATATGTCTTTAAAATTTACCTCTTTGAAAGGTAGAGTGATTGAGAGTAAGCAAAAGACAGAAAGAGATCTTCCAACCGCTGGTTTATTTCCAAAATGGCACAATGGCCAGGAATGGGTGAGGCCAAAGACAGGGGTCAGCAACCCCATCTGGGTCGTCCACATGGGTGGTATAGTTACAAATCCCATCTTCTCCCGCTTTCCTAGCTACATTATCAGGAAGCTGGATCACAAGTGGCACACCCCGGAATGGAGCCTGCGCTCCCATGTGAGACGCCAGCGAATACGGCTGCAACACAACAATGGTGTCAAGACTATTTTTAATTACATTACCGTACTCTGTGTCACGTTATTTTGATTGGAAGCGCTAGTCGCAAGTATCTGTTTATTTCTGTTTTCACTTTGGCCAGCATTGAATACATGCCAAAACTTTATATTTCTGGGCTTCTATCCTTTATGGCGCATCTCTGGGACAAGCAACAGCAAGGAACTTGCTGGAACAATTTCGAGGACAGAACTAACAGTGGTCTTCATAAGGCGAATCACATGTTCTTAACTTTAAATTCCTGTTATACTTAACAAAAACAAATTCTTACAGAAAGGATAGTAAAAGTGATTTTCAAGTTGATTATTTGGCAAAGACATACATGTATAGAATAGAAATAGAATACAAAGTGATCTGGAGTAAAATATTTAATCTTCTAAAATCTTACTTTGTGAGGAAAGGTGAAAATTCAATGGAAGGATTAAAAAATCATCGAAAAGGATGAAAACTGGAAAAGTAGGAAAAACCCAAGTTAGATTCAGGTCAATTTCTTATACTACATGAATTTGGTTACTCTCTCTGATGTTTTAGGTTCCCTTATCTGGAATGTTGTAGGGTTTATTACTAGAGGTCAAAAGTGCTCCTAGTATGAAGGGACATACTATTTTTTAAATTGGTTATACAGCTAAAATTGTCATTTATTTTTCCTTGATTAATACATATGATAATTGCAAATCTTTATCTAAGATCATGTGTAATCATTATATTACCATTTATCTGAGAAAGATTATCAATTCACAAATATCAATGTTTAATATATGAATAATATACATAACTTTAAAAATTCACCGAGAGCCCGGCACAATAGCGTAATGGTTAAGGTCCTCGCTTTGAATGGGCAAGGATCCCATATGGGCGCCAGCAGCTCCCAGCAGCTCCACTTCCCATCCAGCTCCCTGACTGTGGCCTGGGAAAGCAGTTGAGGACGGCCCAAAGGTTTGGCAGCCTGCACCTGCATGGGAGACCCAGAAAGAAGTTCCTGTTTCCTGGCTCCTGGCTTTGGTTCGGTGCAGCATGGGCCATTGCGGGAACTTGTGGAGTGAATCATCGGACGGATGATCTTTCTCTCTGTCTCTCCTCCTCTCTGTATATCTGCCTTTCTGATAAAATAAATAAATCTTTTAAAAAAATTCATTGGAAAATAGTCAGAAAATATACAACTTAGGTACAATCAATACTGGCTTTATAATAAGGTATGTATAATATCTAATTTTAAAAAATTATAAATATACAACAGTGTTTGGGATTTATGACAAATGCTGTGGATATAGAAGTATAACATTTAAAGTCTCTTTCCTTTCAGTACCTCTAAGTAACAACTTTTTTTAATGTTTTCACTTATTTGCATATTCTCTACGAAAACTGCTCAACAGTCATTGTTTTTAATCCTTAGAAGGAAGCTGAATGGAAAATAGGGTAGCAGTGATTTCAACCGACAGTCTGCCTGTTCTAACGTGTGGATTTCTCAAGCAGCAGCTTAGTCCATCGCCTCACAGGACTCAATTTCTGCTGCGAAACTCTAAACACTGTGTCGGGCTCATTTAAATCATTTATCACACTGTAGTAAAACATTCTAAGTGTTTGCTCCCATAGCAAGGGGTCTCTTATGAGCCATTTCCCACTTTCTGAGTCTTGCATGATGCTTCAATAGAAACAGCATATTTACTTCACAGAACAACATGTGTTTGCAATGTATTAGAAATTGCAGAATAACAAGACAGTTTAGTTGTGGAGGCAGCACCTTTCATGGTTATATAGCACAATGGTCCTCTTTGTTTATCAAGTTCTGCATATAGCTCAAACATCTCAGCAACTTTCTGGAATACTTTTTTTTTTTTAATTTTAAACACATAGTCTAAAAAATACAGACATTTGACCTAGCAACTGAGTTATCATTTGGGTGGTCCATATTTCATACTGCGTCTGAATTTAATTCTCGGCTTTGCTCCTGATTCCAGCATCCTGCTAAAATACACCCTGGGAAGAAGGGCGGTGATGGCGCAGCTAGCTGGAGCCCTGCCATCCACTGGGGAGATCTGGACTGCCTCTCAGCTCCTGGCTTCAGCCTCAGCCAGTGCTGGCCATTCCAGACACTTGGGAAATGAAATAGCAGAAGGGAACTCACTCTGTCTCTGCTTCTTAAAATAAAAAAAAAAAAAAGATTATATGTGAAATTAAAAACAAGGTCATCAAAACTTCTGAATATTGTAGTTTACGTATTAATTTGTTATATATGATTTTAAAAAGTACAGTAAATTGGGGCTGAAATCCTTACTTTTAAAAACTGCTTTGAATAAGAACATTGTATAATTTATATATCATTTCAGATATTGTGTATATTACGTGTGATAAAGAAAGAAATAATTCACATTGGATGGAGTAAAATGAAACCACCTAAGAGCTGAGTTCTTATAATATCGTTGCTACCTGAACAAATATATTCTAAAAGAAATGAAACAATGTAAATCCTATAAAATTTCTTTCCTGTGAACAAGAAACAATGTGGTATAGAATACCAAGGGGAGAAATATTTTGAAGGTTTTTTTTAAAGATATATTTGTTTATTTGAAAGCCAGTGATATGGGGCGCAGTGGTTAAGTCCTCGCCTTGCACACCCGGGGTTCCCATATGGACGCCGGTTCCAATCCCGGCAGCCCCGCTTGCCATCCAGCTCCCTCCCTGCCTGGAAAGCAGTTGAGGACAGCCCAAAGCTTTGGGACCCTGCACCCCTGTGGGAGACCAGGAAGAGGTTCCTGGATACTGGCTTCGGATTGGCATAGCATCGGCCACTGCGCTCACTTGGGAAGTGAATCATTGGACAGAAGATCTTCCTCTCTGTCTCTCCTCCTCTCTGTATATCTGACTTTGTAATAAAAATAAAATAAATCTTAAAAAAGAAAGAAAGAAAGAAAGCCAGTGATACAAAAGGAGACAGAAAGAGACATATTCCTTCTGCTGGCTCATTGCCAACTGTGTTGTGAACCAAGAGTTTCACCTGGGTCTCCATGAGGGTGGGGAACCTAAGTGCCTGGACCATCTTCTGTTGTTTTTCTCAGGAAGTTGGATAGAAAGAGGAGCAGCTGGGATATGAACTCGCCTTGCAACCACCAGGATCCCATGTGAATGCTGGTTCATGTTGCAGCTGCTCCACTTCCCACCTAGCTCCCTGCTTGTGGCCTGGGCAAGCAGTCGAGGACCACCCAAAGCCTTGGGACCCTGCACTCCCATGGGAGATCCAGAAGAGGTTCCTGGTTCCCAGCTTTAGATTGACTCAGCTCTGGTCATCGCCGCCAATTGGAGAGTCAAACAGCAGACAAAATCTTTTCTCTCTGTCTCTACTTCTCTCTGTTAATCTGCCCCTCCAAGAAAAACAAAATTTTTTAAATTAGTTTAAAAATATATGCATATGTATGCTTGGATTTTGGAAAAGTGATTCTAGAGATTTTATCTTTCCAATGTTTCAAAATATAATAAGAAACAAAACCATGGGCTCCCCCTGTTGGAATGACAATCTACTTGGGTAAAACACTATCATGTTAAAGTTTCCTGTTTACCCTTAGTAAAGAGACCCATCAGTATTCATCTGTGTTTTACATATGTTTTACATTTGTATCATTACTAGGTAAAAAGGTTATTAATTTTAAAAAATCAATCCAAGAGAAGATATTTTCACTGTCTTTTTTTTTTTTTTTTTTGAGTAATAGCAAGATTAACAGAGAGCACTCCCACCAGCTGCTTCATTCCCCAAATGCCCAAGACCGCCCAGGGTGGGGCGCACTGAAGCTGGGAGCCTGAAAGCCAAGCCTGATCTGTCACGTGGGAGCGGTAAGAACACAAAGCTGGAGCCAACGTCTCACTGCTCAAGGGCAGTCTTGGCAGGCAGCTGCAGTCAGGAGCCAGAGCCAGGGTGCCAACCCAAGCACTCTGATGTGAGACTTAGATATCCTAGCCACCAGGTCACACGTCCTTTCATTGATAGTTTAACTTTTAATTGATCTTTAGGCAATATTCTTCACTCCCAAGCCCCAAGGACATGATGAAAGAACGGAGTGCTAGTGTTGCCTGACTTCGGTAGCAATAAAAACAGAATTATTTGAGCAATAAAGCTAATGCCAAAAATAAAAAATAAAACATCTAACTTACAAGAAAATCAATTGAAACGGCTGATGAATTCAACCAGATCAACTATGCAGACAGATTTTAAATAAGCTAACTTCTTCCTTCCTGGTTCAAGAGAATGTTACCTCTTCAGTCATGTACACCTCCTATATTTATCTCAATGCTACATGGTGAGATTTCTGAACAGAGATTAGAATTCAAAGCTGTTATTTTAACTTGAGATTGTCCAAAACAAAATCCATGAAAAATGAAAGCTGCCTTACATCTCTATATCAAACCTGACAAATCTTTCACACAAATGAAATTAAAAAAAAAAAGTAATCATCTTTGATGAAGAAGATCACAAGGTAATTATAAGCTGCTTAAATTGGTTATATTATCTACAGCAAATAGAATTATTAAAGGGAAAAGTCTAGGCTTTAAAATAGACCCTTAGTTTGTATGTCCACATTTTTCAAACTATAACTGAACTGTTAGTAACAGATGATTTTTATCAAACCTTTTCCACAATTAAACTGTCCAGTAGGAAAATGAAGCAAACTTTAATATTAAGTGAACTGATGTGAGTATTTCTTGTAAGAGGAATGGTGTTCTACAGTTCATCTACAGTTAACATAGCTGAGAATAGATATAAATGAATCAGAAGTCTAGAATTTTTTAAGCTTTCATGTGCACAAACAATATTAATTTGCTTAAGGCTATTTTAAATACATGGGTAAATCTATGTTTCTTCTCCTGCTTAAATACTTGGACTTCAAAATAAGAAAAAAAAAAGGATATGCATTTGATTCCTGACATCAATGTCCCAATTTCCCTATTTATCAAATGTATGTAATTAGAATACTTCCTACCTCACAGGGGCACAGATGAAAACATGTAACATATTAAAAATGAAAGAAGAGCGAAAGCTTTTGCCAAATTTACACCAACTACAATATATCTAAATAATGATTATCAAATACACAAGAACTAATTGCTTTGATTAATTTGGTATCAACATTTTAAACACAAATTGTGTATAGGTAATTAATTATGGGTCTTTTAATTGCTATGAAATTATTAGATTTGCAAATAAGCTTATCAAGGAAACCACTTAAAGAACAGCTAAGAAAATACTACTGAATTTTTTGGTCATGTAGCAGTTACCAACTTTTATTTCTTTTCAGTTGTCTTCTGAAAGAAGGATATGCTTCTGGGACTGGTGCAATGGCTCAATAGCTAAATCCTCACCTTGCAAGTGTTGGGATTACATCTGGGTACTGGTTCATGTCCCAGCTGCTCCACTTCCCATCCAGCCTCCTGTTTGTGGCCTGGGAAAACAGTCGAGAATGGCCCAAAGCCTTGGGACCCTGCACCTGCATGGGAAGCCCAGAAGAAGCTCCAGGCTCCTGGCTTTGTGAGGCCCAACTCCAGCCATTACAGTCATTTGGAGAGCAAATCAGTGGATGGAAGATCTTTTACTCTGTCTCTCCTTCTCTCTGCAATCTGTCTTTCCAATAAAAATAAATAAATCCTCAAAAGATGAAATGCTTATGCACTGATTCTCTTTATGAGATAGCTAGAATTTCATAACTCATAGTAGATTTAAAAAATCATGCTATTAATTTTTTAAAACCCCTGTATCTAAAAATTGTCTCTGGAAAATAAAGACATTAAAGTGATTTCTCAAAAGAATTTAAGAATTTCCTCTACAGAGAAGGAACATATGACTCAGGTCTCAGAGAAAGGAAAAATCATCGAAGTTCAACAACTCTGCCACATAAAATAATATTTTCAAAATGGAAATTCTCCTAATTTTCAGAAAAGAACCTATTATCTCAGCTGTTTAAAATAAATTTTCATTCAGATGTAACTGCAGTAAAATAATTTGGAGTTTGTTGGCTTTTAGACTTTTCCTACATCTAAGCAAAGTGTTAATGTATATTTTGAAAACAGCATGACCTTTGAAAGTCTGTTTGTTGAGCAAGTTTGCAACTCCATTCCATTAATCTATTAAAAGTCTAATGTGTTAGACATTTTTAGCAGGAAAGCAAACACCTTTAAAATAAACAAAGGAAACATAATTTTCTGTAAATAACCTATGTATAAGTTCCACAAATCGTCGTGTAAATAGACTCAGAAAGCCTACTAAAACTTAACAGTAATGTATTTGGGGTTCCTAAGTCAGAGAGACATGGTATGAAAATTAAGATGACAATGCAAACATCCATAAAATATTTCTTCTAACAAGCTTCTTGGATTCAAGACATGTCTCTGTTGCCACAGAGCAGAATAACAGCATAAAATTTCAGTAAATTTCAAATAGCAGCATAAAGACTCAAATAAGAAATGTAGTGAACAGGCATGATCACAAATGTCATAAAAATGTAACACTGTCTTATAAAATTTAGGTTGATTGCACAAAATTGTTAATTGGCAATTCCAAGTGTTTAGTATATTCATAGTTACAATTTTGCTTTTAATATATTGTTTGGTTTTACGACTAAAATGTAAACTTTGGAACATTTCAGGCTATCTGATCAATAGATTTCATGTTTTAAATTATGTAAGCTTAGGCCAGTAGCTAAATCTTCGCCTTGGATGTGTCAGGATCCTATGTGGGTGCCAGTTCGTGTCCTGGCCGCTCCACTTCCCATCCAGCTCCCTGCTTGTGGCCTGGGAAAGTAGCAGAGGACCACCCAAAGCTTTGGGACCCTGTACCCTTGTGTGAGACCTAGAAGAAGTTCCTGGCTCCTGGCTTCAGATTAGCTAAGATCTGGCCATTGCAACCACTTGAGGAGTGAGCAAGGAGATGGAAGATCTTTCTGTCTGTTCCTCTGTAATCTGCCTTTCCAATAAAAATCAATAAATCTTTAACAGAATCAATTATATAAGATCTTTCACTATTAAAAAAAGTGACAAAAAAATATGTGACAGTATGAGATAATGAATGACAGCACTAACCATGAATGCTTAAATTTTATTTCAGTCACTTGGTAACATTTGTGACCTTGGGCAATTCATGCTAAAATAAATAGAATGCACACTGACTTTTGGCAAAACTTTTAGAAAGCTGCTTCAGCTACCTGCATACCTTTTTGTAGTGCCTGAGTTTGAGTTTGAGTTACGTAGAACTTTTCAGAAAGGTAGCAGGTGATGGTTTAAGTACCTGGGTCCGAGCCACCCATGTGGGAGATCTGAATGGAATTCCTGGTTCCTGACTTGGTCTGGCCCAACTCCGGTGTTTGGGTGCATCTGAGGAGTTCTTCAGCAGATGGATTTTCTCTCTGTCTCTATCACTTTCTCTCTTTGTCTGCCTTTCTGCCTTTCCAATAAATAAAAAGCTTTTGAAATGTTTAAGAAAAACAGTAGACCATTCTGGAAAGCAATATACCTTAAGTAGATATATCTTATCATAGTTCCCACTGGAAAATATTTACGTTACTTTAGAAAAAGCATAAGTTATGCACAAAGGTGAGAGAAAGAGAGAGAGAGAGGGATGAATCTTCTCACCTGAATAAAGAATCAAACCAGAGATTTCAAAATAACACAGAATGGTTAAGAACATGCATTTTACTAAAATAGTGCCTTGTTTTTCCTTTTGGAATCATTAACAATAAGAACAGAAAGGTCTATCAGCAAACAAGTTATTTTTCTCACCAAAATATTGCTATTTCTGGATTATTCCAGCATAAGGCTGATTTAATCAAGCCTCTTTGTCTCATCACAATTTGCATCTTTTTCTGCAGAAAACTGTTAGTACTAACCTGGATTCCATGTATATTTATCTTGGTTCCCTTTCTCAAAATTTCCAAATCACTTCCAAGATAAGCTATCTATAACCAGCAGCCCAGGATACATGATACGGTATAAAGCTCACAGAATCTGATGTTGATCCTAGCTAACTTGGTGACCTTGGTCACTCCAGACTAACCTAATTCTCCATTTGGAAAAAAAAAAAAAAAAGAAAGAAAGAAAGAAATGGAAATTGAAAGAGGAAAAGAAAAAGAAGCTAAAAGTCTCCATATCTTCTAATTCGTAGGGTTATTTGAACTCTTTAAAAAAGAAAAAGATTAGCAGGCTGAAGTCAACCAACCCCTTCAAATTCTGTCATCATGTATGGATGCTGGTTGGTGTCCTAGCTATTTCACTTCACATCAAGCTCAATACTAATGCTCCTGGGGAAGCAGCAGAGAATGACGCAGGTGTTTGGGCCCAGTCACCCACGGGTAAGATCCTGATGATGCTCCGGCTCCTGGATAAGACCTGGCTCAGCCTGGGACTTGTGTACAGACACTTAGAAAGTGAGCCCCAGAACTGAAGGATTCTCCTTCTCTCTCTGTCTCTCACTTTCTCTGTGTGTGTGAAACATGAATCATTTTTTTTTAAAAAAAGGATTATAAAACTCTCCAATATCAAGTTCTGCTAGAACTACAGTTTAAGGAAGTCTTAGAATAAGCATAGGGTTTGTCTTTTACATTCAGTAGCACTTTGGCAGAATATATGTCATCATTTATATTTTTAAGTCGACTAATTATCTCATGAGATTCATTAAAGAAGCTAAACAGGGATTGCTTCTCCAACAACAAAAGATATTTTTGTAATACCTTCTAATAATCTAGTTCTTCCAAGGGAAAACAAAGTGTGATTTCCCAATAGGCAAACTATTCACTCCATGTGATTAACTACCATTAGAAAAAATCTGTGTTATAGAAATGCTCGAATATAATTCAAGTAAGATGAGAATCATGAAATTAAGTGAAGTTTTGGGTTACAAGCATTATCTGGATGAACCCATAGCAATACACTTTAATTTATTATTTAGCATTTTATATTGGAAAGCCAACCTATAGTTGTAACAGATTTTCCTTCTCTCTCTCTCTCTCTCTGAAACAAGCTCCCTCTCGTCCTATCTTCTCAAATATTTTTGTCTTCACAGAGAAGAAAATTCTTAGAAGTTTGCCTCTGGTTTCTCAGATGATTTTAAATTAGAATCAAGTCTATTGTTCTTCTCATCCTGGCACTCCTATCTTGTTCAATTTGATTATATCCTTATTTTCGGGTCCACCATAACTGCTGTATCATTGTATATTTATGTTATCACACGCTTAAATCACTAAGGCTGGCCCTATTCTAATTGTGCATCATGAGACTCAATGCACGCTAACTCAAAATTTCTAACACAAATGTAAACTGTAAAAGATTAAATGTGGTACATTATTATTTTTTTTCTTTAACATGTATCTTCAAATCGCTTTGGACTGAATAATTACATTCTGTTATACTATCCATAGCTAATGTGTGGACTAAGAACAAGGACATGGTGCTGCCTCTGACACTAAACCACTAAAGGTATATTTGCAATATCTGTCTCACAGAACTGTGACATTCAGATGTACTAAAATCTGGAGTACATGCAGCAAAATGCAGCAAAAATTATTTCCAGATAATCATGTAATCATTCCCACAGTTAAAAGTGGTAGTGGTTAGGGTGGGTGCTGTGACACAGTGAATTTATCTGCTATTTGGGATGCCTGCATTCCATGAGAGTTCCATCTTGATTCCAGCCTGCTTCACTTGCAGTCCAGTATTGGTTAATACATCCGGGGAGGACAGAAGAATGCTCAAGTATCTGGGCCCCCGCCACCCTCATGAGAGACCTAGATGGGGTTCCTAGCAACTGGCAGTTCCCTGACTGGTACGGGCATTTGGGAAATAAACCTGTGGATAGAAGATCTCTCTCTAATTTGCTCAACCTGTCTCTCTCCCTCCATCTGTGTGCCTGTTTCTGCTTTACAAATAGCTGTAATAATTATAAGTACATTCATTATACATTAGATGGTATTCTCTTTGAATTTCGTTGAATCCTGTCATTTCTTTAAAACTTATAGAAACATGTGACTTACATTTAACATTGTAATTCTGTCCAGTTGCAAAATGTTTTTCTCTAATTAAAAAAATCTCAGACATTTTGCTTAGCTGGTAAGACGATGGTGAATGGGCAGGCATTTGATGCCAGTTGGGATATCCGCATCCCATCCTGCCGTACCAGGGTTCTGGTGCCTGCCATGCTGCAGATGCCAGCTTCCCTAAAGCATGCGCCCCTGCAGGCAGCAGGTGATGATGGAAATGTCTAGGTCACTGTCACCCACAGGAAGGAGCTGGATTCAGTTCATGGCTCCTAGCTTTTGGCCTGGTCAATCCCATCGAGTAAGGCTTTGGGATAGTGAAATAGCAGAAGAGAAATTCTCTCTCTACTTCCCTCTCACTTTCAAAAAATAAAATTAGAATTTTAAGATGTTATGATCCCCCCCCCCAAAAAAAAACTAAAACCTTCGTTTAGAAACACGAAAGTATCTCAACAGCAAATGTATTTCTGAGTAAAACTAAAATGGACATATTATGAATTATAACTTCAAAAATATTATGATGCTACAATGAGCAAACCTATGTGATGTTTGCACGAAAAAAAAAAAAAAAGATGTTATATCCCACACCTGAGTACCTGGATTAAGTTCCCAGTTGCAGCTTCTGACTCCAGCCACCTGTTAATACAGACTCATGGAAACATCAGTAAAGGCCCAACTAGTTGCATTCCTGGAACCCATACGAAAAACCTGGAGTTTCTTCCCAGCTTCTGGTTTTGGCACAGTGATTGTGGGAATCTAGCAGCTAAACCAGTATATGATACTCTGTGTATATATCTGTGACACTCTGGGGGGGTGGGGGTATCGCTCAAATAAATACATAACAAAAATAGAAAAAAGTATTTCTATTAAGGCATATTCATAGTCACTCTGTCTTAAAAGTTACGTAACTGTATTGAATTACTCCAGATTATGACACCATTTAGAAAACATTTGTAGGGCCCGGCGCGGTGGCGCAAGTGGTTAAAGGTCCTCGCCTTGCACGCCCGGGATCCCATATGGGCGCCAGTTCTAATCCCGGCAGCCCCGCTTCCCTTCCGGCTCCCTGCCTGTGGCCTGGGAAAGCAGTCGAGGACGGCCCAAAGCTTTGGGAACCTGCACCCGCGTGGGAGACCCGGAAGAGGCTCCTGGCTTCGGATCGGCATAGTATCGGCCCGTTGCGCTCACTTGGGGAGTGAATCATCGGACGGAGGACCTTCCTCTCTGTCTCTCCTCTCTGTATATCCGCCTTTCCAATGAAAAAATAATAAAAATAAATCTTTAAAAAAAAAAAGAAAACATTTGTAGCAGTTCTAATAGTTGCTAGAATAGTACAAGAAATGTTCTCACGTTCCACAGTTATGGCTCTAAGGGAGTTTTTTTAAACACTGTATTCCCACTTTATAATTTTTTTTTATATTTTAACATGATTGTAAATTAATTCAATTGCTTCTCATTGTCTCACAGCATGAATAGCACATGTTCACAGAACTGATATTTCTTTGGATAGAGTGGATTTCTTTCTAAAGTCTTTGGGTAACAGAGTCAGAAGGTTTTTCTTTTTTCCTTTTTTGTATTTTTTTTTTGCTTTTTGGGTTGATTTGTTTCATTTCTTTGTGTATGTTTTAGATTTATCCCTCAAAACCAAAAAGAATATGTGGTATTTTGGCTGCTATACATGCCTCCTCAGGCACATGGAAACAGTCTATGCTTAACATTATTAAATAATGTTAAGAGTAATGAAATTCAAAGCAATTTTGGCAGACACCCAAGTTCATTTAGCACTTAGAAAAAAACATTTTAATCCAATCGGCCTGTTAGCTCACTGGGATCCTCAAGTTGCCACCAAAATGTGCTGTAGCTATTAAAGCAACAGAGCTTAGAAAACACTACCGCAGTTTCATTGGGAAGGCTGGTGGCCCTTGAATCCCAATGCCACAATTAAGACATGAATCCCAGATCTGAAGAGACAACTTGTTCATCTGTTTCCCTAATGCCAGAGCAACAGTGTACCTCCTAACAAACACAGTTTCAATATTTACACTTAACATATTTCAATAGCTGCTTCCAATGTTGTTTTAATTAGACACCGGTTCTAGGCCAAGATGAATTGTACAAAAAGAAATTCAACTATGGAAGTTTTCCCAGATTGCTTGTGAATGAAAGAATCACTTCATTCAGGGCACTGTCTGCTGTATTCTCACATAAAAGGTTAGGTGTTCTACAGTTAGTTAGCATGGTGTCTAATTTACTACTTATTCCCATTTTGGTGGCTATGTGAAGGAAACACAAACAGCACAAGTTCTATCAGTTTTCCTGTTGTTTGCCTCACAAATTTCAGACACTAATAAAAAGGTCTTCAAATGACACAAATGAAAACTTAATTGACAATTTTATTCTGAAAACTGAATGATCATCTGATATGTTCATTTTCAGTATTTTATGATCTAATATAATATGGTCCAAAAAATCCATTTTATGCTGAAACTACTCACAGCATTTGGATCTGGTTGGAAATACACACACACACACACACACACATATATATATTATATGCATAAATATAGCATATGAAATTATTGAGACGGTGTGGTCAGTGGTATGAATTTTCACAATGGTATAAATGTATATAAAGCCAGTTCAACAGATTTTACTATGAAACTAACAGGCAACTCCTATTCCAAACTGCAACTGTGACTAGTCATACCTCCTTTTATAATCAATTTTAATATCCCAAGGCAAATAGTTGGATACTATTTTATTTTAAAATTTTCATCCTTTGCAAGATACCAAAATTAAGTCACTTAAAATAAATCCGTTGGGCCAGGCGCAGAAGCCTAGTGGCTAAAGTCCTCTCCTCATATCCACCAAGATCCCAAATGGATACTGGTTCTTGTCCTGGCTGCTGTTCCACTTCCATCCAGCTTCCTGTTTGTGGCCTGGGAAAGCAGTAGAGGACAGCCCTAAGACGTGGGACCCTGCACCCGTGTGGAGGACCCAGGAGAGTCTCCTGGCTCCTGGCTACCTGGCTCCTGGCTACTTCAGCTCAGCTCTGGCCATTGCAGCTACCTAGGGAGTGAATCAACGGACTAAAGATCTTTCTCTTTGTCTCTGCTCCTCTCTGTATATCTGCCTTTCTAATAAAAATAAGTCTTTTAAAAAATCTGTTACCGATGGTCCATTTCCCCTTTGTCCTGTTTATTTGGCTAAGTATAAACTTGCCTCCGTCTTCTAAGTGTAGTGTAAGAGACGGCAACATCTCCACGTCCAAGGAACTTCTCAGAAATGCAAAACTGCTGGTCTCACCTAGAATCTACTGAATTAGAATCTAGGTTTTAACAAGTTTTCCAGAAGGTTGGTCAGCACATTAAAACTTGAGAAGCACAGGAACAGAATACAGTTTCCTAGAAACTGGAGTTTAAAATAACAAGTCATTAATAGCGATGGTGATTGATTAAAAAATGCGTATTGGCTCTATTTCTGGGTAAAGTGCTTTAATTTTGTTGTGATGACCCAGATGTACATTTTGTGAGCACTCGTCTTGCATCCCTATGCTTGTTTACTCTAGTGTGCAGCTTTGGAGCATTCCAAGTCTGTGTGACATTCAATGTATTCAAATGCCCTCTGCTACATAATCTGGCTTTGCATACATTCATGCTAGGAGAGGCCAGCATACTGTAACTAGTTTATTTCAGGATATTGAAACAGAGTTCCCAGACTAAGTTGTAAACAAGTAGAGCAATGAGAACTGTGAAGCCTGACTGAGGGCTAAAAGGTCAGTGTTTCACCGAGCAAACTCTTACCTGATGTAAAGACAAGGAAAATCCCACATGAAGACCTCAAAACCAGAGACCAGGTAAAGATTTTGGCGTGTGTGTGTGTGTGTGTGTGTGTGTGTGTGACCTATTCTTAAGCTTCTCTGAAACAAAAACAAACAAAAAAAGCCAATCTCATATTTGGGAAGATTTTTTGAATCCAGCGAACTAGCAAACAACCAACCAACAGTACTGAAGGTATTCGAAATGTATTATTTTACAGGTGTGAGAGAAGCCACTCTGTGCATTTTCGAAAAGGTTGCAAATTTCACACTAAACTGAAAACCAGGCCCTATCACCTAACACCCTCTCAGGTCTCTTCATTTTGCGTTTGGTTTTCTCTCCCCCTTCTCTTACTCAGGAAGTAAAAGAAACCAGTCTAAGGTCGTTCCTGAAAGAAAGGAATCCTTTGATTTGGCGTATTTTCCTTGATTACTATTGCCTATTCCACATCCTTAACACAAGCACATCCTGACTTAGGCATAGGCTCATGTAACAGATCCAATTTTAGAAAATTCACTCCGCATTTTCCCCCAAATTATATTTAAACCTTCAGGGAAATGGCCATTTAAGTATTTAGGGTAAGTACACATTCGTAAAAATGAAGCAATTCTTCTAGCAATATGTGTTCTTAGCCATTTCAGTAAATGCACAGTCCCAGTCACTGTTTAAGCTTAAAATATTTATATTATTTAATGACCTTACACATTCGTCTATCCACTCCACCTCCAAGTCCAGAAAACCTTTTATAATGGTATAACGCCATATGCACAATGCAGGTGCATTTAATTATGTTGATTCGAAACAAAGTGTGGAAAACAGTACTTTTCCTAGCTGAGTGGGGAATTATCTAGATTACTATAGCAAAAAAAAAAAAAAAGTAAGTCAGTCTCAAGCATGCTTAACTTTCTGGTAAGAAACAAACTACAACTGCATTTTATCAGCTACAGTTAAAAACCCATAGATGGTGGCACTTTGGAATTCTAAACATACTAGAAAATAAGAAACAGATATTCCGTGGAGTAAATATATTACTTCTAGAACAGTAAAATTTATTTGAATTGCTGAAGCACTTATTTCACATCTCAGATCTTAATTTTCTTTTTGTAAACTGACGGGGTTGGCCTCAATAATATTTTTGATTTCTTTCCACTTCCCCAATCGATGAAACCTGTACCATACTTCTGGGACTGTAATGTGTACATAGTGACATGTGATACCTATTGCCAAATTTGATTTAGTGTCACTACATGTTGCTCTACCAAGAACATAAACTTCTAAGGCACGCGTTCCTACACTTCTTTAAGGGCCATGCCCCACAACCCAGTCAATTTCCCACATCTAAAGTATTGCTAAATATTGGATAAGCCATACTGATGGTTAATGAATGAAAGCAGTGAAATTAGAAATATTTGCAAAAACTATGGCACAAGAAAGGAATGATTTATTGTTCACCGCATTGTATAAAACACAGAATATTACAACTCCCTTACTTTACTTTCAAGAAAAGTATAATCTGGGGAGGTAATTTGTCCGAAGTCACCCCACATATACTAATCAAATGGAAATCATAAAGTATCTTATATTCCAATAATTTAACTACACCCTCTGTTCTCACTTACTTTACCTAAAACATCAGGAAAAGGGAGTTTATAATCCTGAAAACAACAAGCAATGATTTACATATTACAAGTGTAAGGTGCTTTTAGTTAATATGACACAAACCTATAGGCAACTGGTTATGAAAAACCTGGTGTTTCAAAGATGACATGACAGAAGCACTACTAAAGAATCTTGATAAACATTTCCTAAAATAAATCATATATAAAAACAGATACATCCTAAAAAAATGAAAACAGAATATTATACTAAATATTTCTCACATCAAGTAAACTCAAATTTAATGGAGTGTCATGATGACTTATAATTTGAATTGTTTCTACAAATAGAATAAGTGCATGTGAATCTGCGTAAGTATTTCACTTGTCCCACCATCTTACTGTGTTCTTTTTATGGGATTAGTGCACAAAGACACTAAATCAGAGGAGAACATATTACAAGAAGCTAGTAAATTGGAAAACAAATGTCTGAATAAATTTCCCTCTGAGAAATTAATTTTTAGCACAAGCCTCTTTTTTTTGTGCGTTTAACATCCACAACTGATAAAAGATATTCAAAGAAATTAGAGGCAAAATCTGGGGTGGAGAAACGCTGTCTTAGGGAGTGAGGCCCCTCAATCCTACTGAGGCGTGTCTCTAATTGGAAAAACCTTATCGGATTTCACCTGTCTGATCTTCAGTGTTCCCATTGGTAAACAGGGGTCACCAAGCCTTCTAGTCACTGCGTTGAAATGAGACCACGATAATATAATTATTTCTTAAATGACATAAATATGTAGATTATCATTCACACTGAAAGTGCTAAGTAACAAAATGAATCAAAGGCAAGGGAGACAAAAACATTTTACCTTCATTTACTATGAAAACAGTAACTGAGCTATAAAATCAGTTCAAATCTCAATTTATATTCTAATCACTTGAAGGCTTTTAAAAAGAAATGAATTTTCTGGCTTAATTAAAATCCATCAGCAAATTAGTTTTATTAGCATCATGCTAAAAG
Organism: Ochotona curzoniae; assembly: GCF_017591425.1. NCBI lineage: Eukaryota > Metazoa > Chordata > Mammalia > Lagomorpha > Ochotonidae > Ochotona > Ochotona curzoniae. The sequence goes on from NW_024467087.1 coordinate 43,656,799, forward strand.
ATACATTCGATTAATAAAAGTTTTATGGAACACAGAAAAGCCCTCTCCCAGCATTTCTTCTCTTTCTTCATTCCCTTTCTAGTTTACCCAGATGTACAAATATAACAGAAACAAATTACGTGGACAAAAATCATTCTTTCTAATTTAAGCTGGAAATGACAAGCAGCGCCATTATCATTCTCAGTTTCAAAATTTCTTATACTGATTCAGCACTTAAGACATTAGACACAATTAAAGGGACAGTTTAAATCCCTGAACGGTTGAGGACTTTGTAAGAGTGCAAAAAGTAACAGAAGTATTTATGATTTCCGGCTAGCCAATTTAATTCAATACCATAATTGAAAAATACTGGTTTTTTTCCCAATTTTTTTTCTTTTTGATAATCAGAATAGTCTTTTCACAGTTATAACTGGAATCCCAAGACACTTTTCACCCTAAAATAGCTGGGTTTTTTTTTTTAAATGTGATGAACCTGTATATAGTATAAACCTTGAACGATCATGGCATATAGGTCAATATGTGACCATATTTTAGAGATGGTGTCTTCGTGCTCAACTTCTATTGAAGGAAAACATCATTTTCAAATGTGATTAGATGAATTTGAGCATTGCAAGCCATTTTGGATATCAAGGCATCTTCCCTAGGTATCTTCACTCTGGGCACTGAATGAGCAATGAAGTCTTCAGATAATAGAACTCGGCTCAGACAATGACATGCAATTTGGAATGTTATAATATAAAGTCAATCCAATTAAATGTACTTATATATTTTATTTTTCCCAAAGGTAAAATTTACATATGCCTTTGATAAAAGGACATATCATCCATTTTTTTACAGCACGCTCACTTTTCCCTTCCCCAATTCCCAACAACGGTGAGTCAACTTCACTGAATGTGGAGAAAAGGAAGGTTCGAGAATTGTCACACATATACACACACACACACAACTTTCTAAGAATGCAGTGAAAAAGAAAAAAAAATCAAGGTTCCATTGCCTCTAAAGACACTATAACCATGTATGTTGACACAGGCTAGGAGAGATGCTCTCTCAAAATATTTTAACTTGAGCAAACATAACAGTCCCACAAAGAAAATAAAGGACAAGGATAAAAATTCAGAAAGAGTTCTTTTTCCTTTTTTTTTCTTGGAAATATCAAAAACAATGACCCAAAGGAAGAAGACACACCAGAAAGGACGGGATGTAGAGAGAATCAGTGTCAGAAATGTGTGATGAAACATTCAGAAAGGTTGAAAATACTCGCCCAAAAGAAAATACTTGAATCTCTAATTGTAACCAAAGCAAAGCAGACATTTGCAGGCATGATGAAAAATGCAACACATCAGAGGAATTCCACTAAAAATCCTGTTTGAAATAAAGCAGCATAAGACACACAGCGACAGCAAGAAATCTTCTTAAGTGAAGAAAATTCAGCAAGTCTGCAAGCAAAATGTAAATAGATGCTGCTTTCTTGTGTGTTTGTCTAAAGCTCTGAGGTCACTGGAGGAGAGAAGATTATCATGTGGCTGGTGGAGAGGAGGACGCAAAAGGTGGACAAGGATGGAAAAATGAGCTGGGAAATGAATTCAGGGGAAAAGGGTTAGGGAAAGACTGACGGGAACAAGGGCAAAGAGAAAGCAAGCTGCTTCCTAGTGCACAGGGGAGGTAAAAGTCAAGGTCAAGGAACTTGAAGCATACAGTATAAACCAAAGTGGACCAGGATGGGAAGAATGCCATAGAATGCAGAAGCGATGGGGGGAGACGATGGGCTAAGGTGGAGATGAATATATTTAACAAGTGACTGAAAGAAGGGAGATCTTCCCAGGACAAAAGGGGGGGGGGGGCAGATGCGGAATTGGGAAGACTGGGTGAGGAAAGTGACTGTATAAAATGACCTAAGTGAAACCTGGATATTTTCTTCCCGGAAGTAGCACTCCTTTCTTCAGTCCACTGCTTTTCTTCAGGCCCTCTTCCTTCAATCGTCCTCTCAGCCAGATATCACAGTATAGCCTCCAGTTAACTGCCTATGCTCAATTCCAGCTCACCAGTTTATTCAATACAACAGTTTTTCAGTTTGTGTGCCACCTACTGCCTCATTTTCTCACACTGCGTTGTTTTGAAATACTTGTTTGAAAACTCTTCAAAACTCTCCTGTGTCTAACACACACACACACACACACACACACACACCCTCTTAACTCCACATCCCTCTTTACTTGGTCTAGAGGAGGCCTTTCCAGGTCTATTGCAATTAACAATACCTTTTTTTTCCCAAGACAGAGAGATATGTTCTTTATGTGTTCATCTCAATCTCCTAGCCACAATTAATTTCTTCTTCCATTATGCTCAATTAGAGCATTTATCACCACTGTACCCTAGTTATAGGAGTCTCCTTTCACCCATTTCATATTCTGTTTTGTATTCCTGGAACCAAGCACATTGTCTGGCGCACTAGGAGGACTAATTAATGTTTGTGGATTCTTCGGTGAATAAATAAATAAAAGACAGCACCACCTATAAAATACATGAAGCAAGATTACTGCAGAGAATTAGCTTTCAAATATTCATTCTCCCAATAATTTCCTTTCCCACTAATAGAAAATGTGCAAGCCATACATATTGCCTCAATGTGGCTCCACGGCAGTGGTTTCTATAGTCTCCTAGCCGGTGTGCCTCCCCTCGCTGCTCCTCCTCGAATCTTATAAATCCTGGCAGAAGGCTGCTGTGTGCTGCTAGCACTGGGAAAGGGAGTATTTTCCTGCTATCGAAATCCCTTACCAGATTTCTTCCTGCCACCAGCAGTCTGTAAGCTCTCTATCAGGAATTTCTATCTTGCAAAAACATAAACTTTTTGAATACCAAGAGAAGGAGCCATGTGAAATCTGCAATCCTCCCTGCCAGGGCTTCCAGCAGCTAAAACCCAGCACCGCCCGGGTGCCCATCAGAATAGCATTCAGGTGATAAAACGAGGGACGTTCCTTTCAACCTTGACTGAAAGATTGAGCTCTAAAAACGAATGTGTTTTGCTGCTTGGTCTGAGTTGCCTCCTCATTCCACTATTTCAAATGCACAGTAACTTTGAGTTTGCTGCCAGCGATGTATCATGTGTGGGAAGCTTTCCATCAAAGGCAGAAAGAAAAAGAAGCGGGGAAGCTACATTTATCACATCAATTCTTTGCTTTTTGCTCCCTTCCTCCACCCCCACCCCCACCTCCCACCCATCTCTAAACCACAACACACAAGGTAAGCAGTTTGTAGCGATCTCCCCCTCCCCCCCCCATGTCATTTCCTTTGGAAGGAAACTCAGCTCCACCAGGCTCCAGAGGCCTTCACACGTCCTATCTATCCCCTCCCTCTTGCCCTGGGCAACCTTGGCCAACTACACGTTGCAGAGCTAAAGAAAGAATTGACCGCAATCAGGGGAAACGGATTAGCCTCAAATTCGGGAAAGCAGGTGGCTGCTCCTTAAAACAAGAAGAGCAAAGCTCAGTAGGGAAGCCACTAGCGGCTTGTCTCTTGCAAACACCTATTTCGGGATCTTTGCAATTTGGCGCGCTGGTCTTTTAGAAGCCACTGTGCACCCTTATCAATAAAGAGCGTGGTGGCCTTTCCCCTGCAGCAGCCGCGGCTGGAACTAGGCTCTAGGCAACTTCCAATTTCCAGACCCTTATAACAGTTTAATGGCACTCCCCATCCTGCGCTTTGACCTGAGGCTGCCCCGCTCCCCTCCCCCACTGCCTAAGGGCCTCAGAGAGGACAACCCTGCCCTCCCCCCCATCCTCCAGAAAGGGAGGTTAGCTCTCCTCCAGGCTTAAGGAGACCACGGCAGGAAGGTTTGCAGGTCCTCACCTCCTTCTTCCGTACTACTTGGCGCCAGAGTGGCAGTGGGGGCAGGGCATGGGGGGAAGAAAACAGCGGAAAATTAGCACTGGTAACTGTTACCACCGCATCTGAGAACTTGCCCTCGAAAATGCGGTAAGTAAATTCACTGTGACTAGCGAAGATGCGAGTTAAAAAGGAGAAAGAGCGGACAGCAGCAGGAAGCGGGGCGGTGGAAGGTAGGAGCCCAAGGGAAGACCTCAAATCTGGATTTGACCCCGGGGTTCAACACCGAAACAAGGCCGGCCTTGCAACTGACACCTAGCTCCCCACCCCAACGCCTCCAGTTTTTTTTCCCCCCCCTTAGGACCCCTGGGGAGCAGAGGACGTGGAAGGAGGGGCCGCGGACGGGCGGGCGGGAGCGCGGGAAGGGGCCCGGGGGAAGCGAGGGCGGCCGCGCGCAGGGAGCGCGCTGCGTGGGGCCGCTCCCGCTGCCAGCCCCGGACTCCCCGTACGGTCTCCCCCGCTGCTCGCCGAACCTCTCTGCAGCTGACATCATTGCCACAAGGAGGGGCTGCCCGTGCCAAGGCGACCGGTTCTCGGGGTCTGGCAAGTGGAGGCGCTCCTTCCCCGCCTGGCAAGCGCCGCGCGCTGGCGAGGGGCGCCGAAGACTCAGCTCGCGGGAGCTGCGTGCGCCAGTTCCTAATTTAGCAGAGGGAGAAAGGTATCTTTAGACCTTTGCGCGTCCATCTCTCTCTCTCTCTCTCTCTCTCTCTATCTTTCGTCACCACCACCCGCACCGCGTCCGGTGCTGCCTATGATGAACCAGACAAAGGCAAGAAAGGGGGGAAACACACACTACACGCTATTACTTGCTTTCCAACATCTTCCAGCCCGCGCGCGCTCACACACACACGCGCGCGCGCGCACGGGCCAGGACAGCCCCAAGGCTGAGCTTTCCCGCCGTGACTGCGCGTGTTGGCTTCAAACAAGATTGAGAGTGGAATTCCGTTTAGGTTTTTTTTTTCTTTTACCAAGTTGCTAAGGTGCCCACAGGTACTGCGCACCCCCCCCCCCCCGCCTGTTTATAAAGTCACGGTCTTGTCACTTTTACAAGCTAGGAGACGGGTCGCTCTCGGTCAGAAAGCGCGGCTACCCTCCCGGTGTAGCGACCAGCCTTGGGAATTGTGCTCCGCGCGTTCCTCAGGTTGTTTCGTGGCTGCAGCGCTGGCAAAGCCGCCCGCGGCCACGCCAACACCACCGCCTCTTACCCATCTTCTGGTCCCTCCCCCCCACATTCCCCTACACCCCGGCTTTCAAGCTACGTTTTCCCCTACACTTTTCCTATGGAAGGCAACAGCGACGAAACTAGGTCTAGATTCCCATCTCGGGATGTTTCCACAGAAGGAAGGACACGATTGTGACGACGGGGTTGGTGGCGGGTTACCGTTTCATTCTCATTCTCCTCTTGTCCAGCTCCCCTCCCTTCTTTCACATCTTTGCTTTTGTGGACGTGTGTGCCGCAGTGGCGTAAGTTTCCCTTTGCAGCCCCGGAGCCAACATTTTGGAAGGGCACCCCTTTCCGAAAGGCAAGGGGCCCGCCCGCAGGCGCGCTCGCGCTCACGCGCGCACACACACACACACACACACGCACACACGCACTCCACACGCGCACCCCAGCGCCCTGCACCCCAAGCTGCAAGGACGGCCAAAAGCAGCGGGGCTGGGACGGATCTTTAGGCAAGCAAAAGGGATCTTGTGCGAAGCTTTGAAAGTCTTTGCTAAGGGAGAGGCTGGGAAGTGGCTTCGGCAGCACTCTGCGCTAACGAGCAGCATCCTGGCGGAGAGAGGGGGAGGCGATTCGCAGCTCGGCTCACTCTGCCAGTCTGGTCTCCAGCCCGGGGCGGACTGTCGCTGCGCCTTGCCAAGTCTCGCAAGAAACGCACCCGTTTGGGGCCACTGCTTTACCAAAAAAAAGTCACCTTTTCCGAAGGCGCTCTCATGAAGAGAGCCTCTTTTCTGGAAAAGGAGCCGTTTCATGGCTACGTGCTTCTAAAAAAAAAAAATCCTTTGTGGCGAGATGAAGTGTTTTTTCGGGTCTCTTCGAAAACGCCATTTATTTATGGGGTAAGTGGGCGGGCTTTGGCTTAGGGATTTACTAGTCATTTATTTAGAGCAAGAGGAACCTTTCAGTGCTCGGCTGCACTCCTCAGAAAAAGTCTTTTTTTTTTTTTTCTAGGCTGAGCAGTTAAAAGAAGTTGCCCTTTTAAAGAAATGTATTTATTTATTTATTTTAAAAGACATCCCCCCCCCCCGCACCTACCGTCTCCACATCCAGCAGGTGCTGGTTCAGCACAGCCCTCCTAAGTAGGGCGGGAAGGAAGGGCGGGGAGGCGAGCGCCCAGCAGAACGACCCAGGGGGATGGTGCGCGCCCTGGAGCGGGCAGCGCTCTCCCGCTCTGCGCCAAGAGTCAGGACTCCCAAGGGTGCGAGCCGCGCTGGGAAGGGGTCCAAAGGCGACCACTCCTCCCCCGCCAGGGCGCTCCCGAGGCCCTGCCGCGCCCCGTCCGACGCGGCATCGGGACTCGGGAGCTCCGCTCCCCTCCCGGTGCTCCGAACCCCCCCCCCCCTCCCGAGCGCTCGGGCAGGGGAACCTGCGAGCCGGAGGTGTGACTTTTACCTCAGCCTCAACCCCAGGTCTGAGAGTTGCGCTCAGCCTCGCCGAAGCCGGCAGCGTGCGCTCAAGTGAAAAGACGTTTTCTTTTCTTTCCTTTCTGTCTTTTTTTTTTTAAGCGAATGTCGGGGAAATTCATGCGCGGACACTTTTCTGACAAAAGTGAGAGTTTTCGCAAAGTCCCCAAGCTGAGCGGTGGCAGTGCCAGAAAGAAATTCTCTGTGCTCACAACCTCGGTCACCCACCCCGTCTCGCCCCCCCGGGCTTTGCTCCCGGTCTCCTCTGCCGGGCAGGGAAGGGGGAAGGGAGGACAGTTGAAGCATGTCTAAAGGCACTCCGTGGTCCTAATCCCAGACCCCAGGCACAGGGAGTAGGCAGCTTCCACGCACCAAGTGCGGTACTCATGCCCCCCCCCCCCGTCCCGCAGTCTTTCTGGCATCCGCACGGGATACTTACTCAGTTACCGAAGCCTCTAGAGTAGAAATGAAGAGGGAAACGTAAAAGAGAAAAAAGGCTTCCGCCCGCTCCACGGAGACTGCGATTACTGTAGCGGGTTCTACCGCCACAGCTCGCAGTCCGCGGAGCAGCTGGAGTGGTGCAGGCTGGTTTGGTGAGGCTGTGGGGGGCCGCCCGGGCTGCCTGGGCTGCCTGTGCCTTGTCGCCTGGCTCGCCGCTGCCACTGCCACTCTGTTCGCCTTGCCTTCCGCTTTGCCGCGCGGGTCGCTGCGTGTAGCTCTGGCTCACAGCTCCTCCCGCCCTGACAGTTCGCCGACTGCAAGGAGCCAGTGCCGAGCCAGCCCTTTTGAATGGCGAGGGGGAGGGACTAGAGAGGGGAGGGGGGTGAAGGGGGGAAGGAAGGGGGGTGAGCGAGTGGAAGGAGGAGTGGGGGAGAGAAGTGAACCAGTGTTGCCCGGGCTGCCTGTGGGGAGGGGATGGCGCAGCACCAACTGCTTGGGTACCCCCCTCCGGTCCCCACTCTTTGCATCCCACATCCCCCCCCCCCGTCGCTCCGGGGGCGTCCCCCCCCCCACCTCCCCGCTGACAGAGAACCAGGGGAGGAGGGCGGGGGCGAGACGGAGGTAAGCTTGGGAAGTTACTGCTCGCCACCCTGAGAAGGCGGCAGAAGGCGTGCAGGCGGCACGCTCCCTTGCGGGACCCACTGCTGGAGAGAACCCGCTGCTTTGGGTCGGCCCGCTTTCTCGTGCAATTTAAGGAGGGCAAGCCTTGCCTTCCCTCGGTCCTCCGCTCGGGGCTCTGGCAGGCTTCCCTTGAAGTTTCACTCATTTACATGATCTTCCAGAAGTTTGATTTTTGTCTTACTCTATGTGCTTCTCTCGCCATCCCGCTGGCTGCCCTGACTCCAGCTAAAGAACAAGCATCCAGCAGCACCATCTTCTCATACAAAGGATACTTAAGGCAGACTAGTGGAAGTAGGGGTAGGAGCAGAGCCGCAGTTGGATCTGAGAGGCTGGTTTGTTTTTTGTTTTTTTGGTTTTTGGTTTTTGGGTTTTTTTTTTTTTTTTTTTTGCATACGCCTTACTCAACTGGGAGCCGGGTCTCGGACCTGGGTTGTCTTTCCAGATTGATCGACCTGGGGGCGGTGAATGAGTGGGGTCGAAGGACAGCTCTAGCGTTCCACGACCCTCGAAAGCCAGTAAAAGAGAGCTTTAGCAGGTCAGTGCCTGCGAGCTGCTTTTGGTGAGGTTCAGGGCGCGTCGCTGTCGGAGACTAGGACAGCCTCGCGCTGAGGACAGCGCTTTGGCAAAGTAGACAAGGATGCAAGAAAAGGAGGAACCCAACCGGAAGCCGCAAGGCTGGTGCTTGCCGCGCGCTCTTGGCTGCCTAGCCGGCGACGCCGGGACAGGCATCAGGGTGCCAGGTCTCCCGAGACCACTGAAGCGACTAGGGGCGATGTGACTGTTTGATGGCTCGGATGTGTCAGGAGTATCAAGAAGCATGGGCTAATTCCCCCATCCCTGTCGCGGGATTAGAAACAAATAGCAAACAACAAACCCTTCATAGATGATCTACTCCGTGTCTTGTTCCAAGAAGCAAGTCTTAAATTTACCCAGAGCCCAGAGAATTGAACCAGGTGAATTCGCTACAATTCCTTCTCCCGAACGCCGCGCTGTTTGCGGGTGGAAGGTGGGCCACTTTCCGGTTTGTTTGTTTTTTTTTTTAATCCGGAGAAAAACTTATCTTTCTGGAGCATTGCTTTGTGTCTCAAAGGAGGGGGCTCTCCTTCTTGAAATTAAAAGAGAAAAAAAGTAGACTGTTTTCCGGCATCAAGAGCACAGTATCCTTTTTTTTTTTTTTTTTTTTTTGACTTCTGACTGAAAGGGGAGATGCTATTCAGCAAAGGATACAACATAAGGAAGAAAAGAATATGACAATTACTAGGAGTTGATTTTCTGGACAGTTTACTATGGGAAAGGTTTTTTTGTTTGTTTGTTTTTTTAAATTATTGAAGGGTAAATCTTCATGACTTTTTCCCCAGTAAATTCCTTGCCAGCTTCTTAACTATCTCCTTCCCAATTGCTGATATGTTGTAAAGGTTAAACCATGGACTCAAATATTCCTCACACTGCTTCTTTTTTTTTTTCCCCTCTTGCATTTTTCAGCACCTAAAGCCTCAAATGGGAGACACATCAGCACCAGCGTCCAGTGTGGTCTGCAGGAAAGCATGTGCAGGAGGAAGTATTTGCCCGCCCAGGTCTGGGTAGATGCTTTGCTGTTGGGACTTCTCTCTCCTGTCACACTGCCTCTGTTCTTCCTAGCACCCAGCACGTGCATTGTCCTCTATTCCGGAGCTAGAAAATGTCTGGGAGATGTAATCAGAAGCTGTCAAATGCTCACGGTTCTGACTCTTGGGATTTGCACTACTGGATGAAACTCTCTCATGGGCGATGGCAGGAATTCAATGAAAATAAAACCACTGATTGATCGTGGACAGTCTGGTGAAGCCTTCCACGGAAATCCTCTCAGAGCACTAATAATTATTCATAGCATTCACATTACACACCAATCAATTGATTTCTGAGAATGACCCTCTAAGCTTGGGGTAGGGGACGAGACCTTTGGTGACTGTCTAGGAGATGGAAATCACCGTGACAGACTTACGAGGTTAATGTTGCTAGCTCTGGTTTGCAGTTTCCAAAAAGCAGAGCTCCTAAAGGGACAAGTAACTTGCACAAGACCATGGAGCCGTAGAGAAGCCGACTCTAGAGTTCCATTCGGCGTGTCTGACTCCTAAGTACAGCTACGTGATTGCTTCACAGTCCATGTAGAGTTTTCGACAATAAAAGGAGCCCGGCATTTAGTTTCGGGTGTATAGTCCAATAGAGAATGATCTCTGTGAAGTGGAAACGTTATTTACAGACCAAGGAGATTTTAGTAGTTGGACTAAGTAACCCAGAAAATCGTCTGAGAAATTCAGTTTGCTGAAAAGACTGACAGAAATCCACATCTGAAAATAATGAACCTTTTTCCCCCATTCTCTCTTCTCCTATGTTCAGTCTGATGGTGGCACCAATGAGCAATGGAATAACCAAGAGCCCATACACCTGGCAGAAGCTTCCAGCATTCTAAAAGGACTGATGAAGACTCTGCTCTGCCTACAGGGAGAAAGCCTTTTTTTTCCCCCCTCACTGACTGCTTGTTATGCACTATCCGCATCATGTACATGGTCCTATTAATCCTCAAAACAGTTCTATGGGGTAAGTAATATTAAATAATAATAATAAATTAGGTAAAATGCCCACATGTATAGCTGCAAGATTACAGAGCTAGGAAACTCAGAGCCCTGTGCTTTACAAACCATCCTGCTGCTTTTCAGCACATGGTCTTCAAATTGTGTGGTTACAAGTTTTCAGAACGTGTGTTACCTGAAAATGCTATAATGCATAAAACCCACAAAGTAAAAAGGACACTGTGGAGACTGTTTCTTGAAGGAAAGCGTGTGAAGTAGCTGGGATGCTTATTGCTTGTTTGTGTTTGCAGCCTTCCGACTAGGAAACTGAGCCAGAGTTCAACTCTGAGACTACAGGGGAAATTATGGTGATATATATCCTGTACACATTGATATAGTCCTAGTCTCTGAGAGTTACACTCTCAAGTCATTATACAATTATATAATGGATCAAAGAAGAGCTTTTAAGAACTCTCGTAAGGATGTCTTTGTGGCCTGTAAGAATTGATTAAAACTAAAAAATAATGTGTTAATCTCAAGAAGAATTATTCGGCCATGGAGTTCCAGTAAAGGAAAACTCAGAGAGACGGAATATTGGCAATACCTCTTCATACAAATTTTTAACTCTCTGACAGAGGCACCCTTGATATGAGATTGATAAACACATCATATATGCTGTTATTTCTATCTCCCTTCCATTGCAATAATACTTATTAAGTGTTGTGCCATCTGGCTGATTTGCCTTCCCATATACTTTGTGTGCAGAGAGAAAATGCACAGCTTATGCAAATGAATGAGCACAACTTCGTTGTATCTATCCTACAACTTTCATCTCATACTGACTTACATTCTCTTTTTTATTGTGTGGAACAACTTGCGCTGTTAGAATCAATAGATCATCACCGCTGTTGGGAAAGTAGCTGGGTGTGGATTTGAACCAGTAATACCGAAACAAGTTCATGGCATATTTCAAGTTCACAATTTATTCACCAGCAAGAATTGCAACTAGTAGGAAACGGTGATGCCCAGTGGTTAAGAAATGGACTTTAGTTGTAAATCAGAGTTGGAGTCTCAGGTTTAACTCTGGCACACTCTAGAGACAGATTAATCTCTAGGCCTGTGCTGTCCCAAAACAGAAACTCCAGTCACACGTGGCTGCAACATAGGAAATGTGGCTTGTGAGAGTTAACATGTGCGGTGAGCGTGAAGCCACACGCTGTTTTGAAGACATAACACACACAAGCACACGACTATGTGAAATACCTCATTTAGCTTCTGTATCAGTTACATGATGACATAATAGCTGATTCCAAATAGCTGTAGTTCTAAGAATTCACCTTTTTAAATGTTTGAATGTGGCTGCTAGACAACTAACTGTACAGTACATTTGTGAATGTGACTTGCCTTATCTAATTTTTTGGACAGAGTTATCCAAAAATACTTCATTTTCTTCCTCTAAAAAATGGAGATAATGGCTTAATCCACCTAAAACATGTAGATCATTTTAAATAATATAATGTACCTAAAATGCTTAACACAATGACACATTCTCTTAAAAGTAATCACTTTCCAAGAATTAAGAACTAAAGATGTTACATAAAATTTATGATTTAAATCCTAATGGGATTGGGATTGCTTAAAGAGAAAAACCTAGTTAAAATCTGTTTTTTTCCTATCCCTGGAGAAATTTTCTGCTTCTCCCACAACAGCAACAGACGTGCCAGTGCTTTGAAAGTTAAACATGCTTTTCAATTCCAAGCATTTCCACCATCGTTGCACAAGAACTTTAAAATTTACCTAACAGATACTTCTAGTGTTGAGGCATCCAAATCACAAATGAAAAGAAAGCTGCAATGGCTACAGGCACCCAAACGTGAAAATAATTGTGTCGGAAGCTAAAAGTAGAAATGGGATAAATCCTGTTAGGAAGTTTAACTACAGCCACACAGAACGCATGCACATCTCTACTCGAAACACTAGAGGGTGCTATTAGTGAAAGCTTAGAAAGATGAATGAAGACTTCCAACACCCTTCCCCCCTTCTCCACCACTACAGATTATAAAAATTTGAAAAGGGCATACCTGTGAAATGAAACTAACACTTCTCCATTCCCTTCTGGACATGACTTGTAAAGTTATTTTTAGTCCTGGGAATGAACTTACAACATTACCAAAATAGTGAAATATTGGAAGTTTGCTATAGTGCTTGGGCAAATAATCAGCAAAAGTTCAGAATGGTGCCCCACTCTGAAAGAAACTTTTCCAAAAGCTCAAGGAAAGGAGGAAAAAAATGACGTGATGAAAGACTTTCCAGGAAAGCAATATTTCTATAGGAATTCCTGACTCCTCTACTTCTACAGCTAATGGGACAACTGTCTGATAATCAGGTCATACAAAATATTTCCCACTCTTGGCTTGAACAACTCCATACTTGCAGTGGACAGAAGCTTAGCTGGATATCTTTCATAAGAATCTGGAGATTACAGCCATTTGAGTGCAGCTGAACTTTGCTGGCGCTCTAAGCTCTTATTAATGCAATTAGATGAATGAAAGCACATGATATTGTCCTCAAGATTGCTGTTTTCTCCTAAAGAACATGTTTCTCTTGCTGGGCTCTCATTTTTGATGCTGATGAATTGTTGCAAGCTGTACCACATGGAATATTTTCATCTGAGTGTTATTTGTACTGTGATGGCGGCACAGGAGCTGGGAAAATTATTGTGTATATGTAGCAGGACTGGAATGTTATTAAATGTCTAAGATTGTTTCTTTAGAATAGCGTGTGACTTGAGTTGTCCAGATGTGGCATAAGGAGGTGAAAGATACCAGGAGGCTTGGGTTGACCAGGAAAGCAGTTATATTTATTTATTTATTTATTGTCTGTTTGTTGTTTGTTTGTTATTTGATTTCGTTTTGACACTGCAAATAATTTTTTTTGATACTTTTAGAATTCTTATCTGGACAACTCTTTGGGAAGTAGGTTTCCAGTAGTACTATGGATTTAGGAAATAAGCACACACATGAAAACAATCACATAATGTTTCTAAAATAATATATTGGAATTGATACAAACATATTTTTCAAGAATCCAAAATTAATCCCACACCACTCTGAGCTTTCTTTATTTTATAAGCCTCTTTATTTCTATTATGACTATGGACTAAGTAGATTTACTTTTCTGTGGTTTGAGAAATCAATTGTATCTTTTGATGTTTTAAAATAAATGTACTGCATATTTCAGTGAAATGCAGTGCATATTTCAAAGCAGTATAAGAATACTACCTTGTTTTCTTTCTTTTTTTTTTTAACAACCATGGCCGTGGTTCAGTCAACAAAATATTTAATGGATGACTGTTATGAGCCATTTCTCATTGACTGGTTGGTCTACTTGCAAGCATCTCATTTTAAATGATTAGACATATGTTGAGATGATCAACATAGAGTTTCTGTTTTTCATGTAAGATTGAACAGTTCTTATTTCATCATTATTAAAATTTAGCTGACTGTCAACATCTGTCTTTGGATAAAAGACAGATTCTTCTCAATTGTCAAAATGCAGCCGGTCTTAAAATTCTTTTTTAGATCGCCTTTCATGTAAGATAAGCAATGGTGACGTGTCTACTTTAATTTTTTTTTTCAAAACAGGATGTTTTGAGTTTTTAAATTAATTATGCTTTCTTGATTATCTACTAAATAATGCAAACATGCAGGTGCCACTGTGCACTAGTGATCCTATTGTGGCTATCATTTTTGCCAGGCTAGACAATGAATGGAAATGGTTTAGAAAATAGGAGAGTCCTCTTTTTGAGAGGAAAAAAAGGACAGCACAAAGTTAGCAATGAAAATAAAATATTGTGCCTTGATTCCTTCCTCCTTGACTGTCATCCTTAGCTTCCACCTTCTCGAGCCCTATCCCTGGAGTGCAAATCCTCGTTTCTCCTTCAGGCTTACACTGATGCGCTCCTAACAAACAATCCTTCAGAAATCTCCACCTGTCAGTTAATGAGGCATTTTTTTTTTTCTTAAGTGTTCTCTTTTCAGACCCAGCCTTCAATGTTGTTCTGAAGTCAACAAATCTGAGTTTTTCTTTCAAGTTCAAACCTAGTGGTTTTATTGGTAGAATGAATCGTCTAGCTCAGTGATGTGGGGCATTCTAATACCTTCTGCTAGTACCAGTGCAATGGTGCCAGTACTCAGCTAATGCATTGCTACTCTGCCAACTTCTCTAAGTCCTTTTCTCTGCTGCTCTAGGCCCAGTGTCAATAAAACCTGCTGAGCTAAGAATTGTGAACCCATGAGGACAGATTTCTTAGCACCCTCTTATGAATAACTTATAACTCTATCTTCATGTTTTCTGTCTTTTATGCTTGAACCATCTATGGAAGATGTTGAACTGTATAGACCATGTAGATGAGTCTTTAGACTTGATCACACCGAGTAATAATATGTCACTCAAACATTTGTTGATTGTTTTTGAACAGTGATACAAAATTAGTTAGCAACGACACCTCCAATCCCATCAAGTAGATTTTTTTTTTGCAAAAAAATAACCATAAGGATGTAATTGTTGCAGGAATTTTGACTCTGAGTATGGCAGCAACCTCAAATTCTTGTCTCGCAGGAAAGAAGAATTTTCATGCGGACACAGTTTAGTTTTAAAGCAAGATTTATTAGAAAGGCTGAGAAAAGAAGACTCCCGTCCTAGCGACGGGAGGGGGTTTTGAGATAGAAAGGACCCTTACCTCCTGCCATAGTGGCAGGAGGACAAGAAGCAAAACCCTAGTGCTCTGCCATAGTGGCAGGAGAAGAATAAGCAAAACCCGTATTAATGGTGGGGAATGCACCTTTTAAAGGTTTCCCTCAAAGATGTTTCTCCATGAACAAAGAAAATTCCTAGTTTCCATGGCACCTGGCCTTGGGACAAAAGGCCACAGAGGTGCCAGACATAGGACATTCCAGGCCTTGGGCAGATGTGTATTACTTCTTCCTGCTCTCCTTTCAATGATAAAGAGATCAGCCTGAGGCCCTCCCACAATGGCCAGAGGTAGTGGCCAATACTTCAGGTGGGGAATTGATATGCTAATAGCAGCCCTGTCCCTTGGAAGAGATGTGCCCTGGTGACTCCAAGACATGGTGGGGAAATTCTCTTTTACTCAGGGACCCAGAATACCCTAACTGCCTACTACCCACTCTAACTCCTCTCTCAAATCACTGTGGGAAAATTACAAATAAGATGTCAGCAAATATGAGATGACCTTTGTCACAAATTTTAATAACAGAGGTTGCCAAATGTCCTGCGAATGAATCAAATCGCCACTTCTTACAAACACTATTATTTGGCAGAAAGGCTGAATGAATTGTTGCAGTGGCCACACTTTAAAAAAAATCCATTTGTGGAGTGGAAACTTAGCACCAGTAGATAGGAACCCATGTCCTACACCACAGTACCTGGGTTCCTTTCTGACTGTGGCTCCTCACTCCTGCTAATGCAAACCCTGGCAGGCAGCAGCCATGGCTCAAGTGACTGTGTTCTTGCCACTCCCCTCCGAGACCCGGATTGAGTTCACAGCTCTGGCTTCAGCCTCAGCTTAGCCCTGACTATTGAGGACATTTAGGGATGATCATCAAATGAAGAGTGCTCTCTTGCTCTCTCTTTCTCTCTTTCTTTCTCTCCCCCATCCTCTGTTTTTTTTTTTTTTTTTGAAAGCACATTTACAAGATAAAATATGCAGTAACACTGAAGTGCATCTCAATTAGTGACACAATGAAATGTGTATCTTTGAAGTGAAGGACCTCAAGAATTATACACTTATAATAAAACTATTGAAGTAGTTTAGCTGTGTTTCTTAAAAATTGCTGTAAACTAATTTTCAGGAAGGATGAAATGCTACTGAAGTCTGTACTAAATTAACTTGTTTTAAAAACTGTGTCGTTCAGTGTGTTCTTCAAAGACACTTCTGGGTTAACAACCCATAAAAATAATACAAATTTAAAAATGCTCTGAAATATGATATGTGCTTGTTGTGGTTTACAGAGCCACTTAGGAATGAGATGCAATTTCGATTGGCAACATTGACAGATAAACAGTACCTTTGTTGTGACATTAGATTTGCTCTACCACGAAGCTATAAATTATACTCTGATAAACTCTTAACAAAAATAACTTGCCTCAGAGTTCCATTCAACTAATAGTAAATGACAGACAATAAATCCAGAAAGTGGAAGATAGCATTTTGTCTCCCAGGCTTGTGTGGTAATCTGAACTGGAATCAGGAAAGGAATGCAAAGGAGGACCCTGAGGGATAGGCCAGAGGCCTAGAAAGGACTAGAAACAGGAAACAGAAACAGAAGGGTTGCTTTTTTTTAAGTGTATGTTTGCATGTTTGTCTCTTTCTTTCCCTTCAATACCATACAATTTCAAACTTCTTCTGTGCTAGTTCTCTTTCAACTTTTCTGCAAGTTCCCTATGTGGAGTCAAGTGCACATCTGTACTTTGGGGAGCACTGTGTTTGGCGTAGGAATCGGAAGTAATCTCCAAAAAAAGAAATGGAAGTCAACCTTCCCTTCACCATGACACTGTGAATACCGTGGGGGGGGTGGGGGGGGTGGGGAGAAGGGTGTAAACATTCAGCAAATGGTGGAAAGACACAAAGTGGCATTCAGTCTGCCTTCAAGTGGCTAGTCTTTTTGTGCTCTCCTGGTCCCAGCTTTTGCTGGGTAGTCGGCAACAGAATGAGGGACCAGAAAGGAGACCACGATGGTGTGTGCTGTGGTCAATGCCCTGTAGGGGGCAGCAGAGGAACAAATTGGAGTTGGAAGAGGTCAGGGTGGTGGGTAGTTGGGAGGAGCTCCAATGTATTTACTATATAAACATATGTTGTAATCTCCCACGGAGGACACATGAACAGTTTATTCATCCAAGGAATGCTTTCGAAGTAGCATAAAATGTGTTGCTAGGTAGTTTTAAAAAGTACTATTGATTCTTCAAACTTGTCTGCCCTGTTATGATGAGGTTACTTGCTGTGCATTTATATGAAGATACTGCAAAAATAGTTTGTGAAAAACAGAATATTTTTTTTGAAATTCATATGCAGTTTTCTCCTAGAATATATTTCCAGGAACTTGTTAAAGACTTCTTATGTCATGCTGTTAAAAGTCACGTAGCGCTTGATGTGCTGTGGTCAAATCTACATCAATTTTCGCAAGTGGCTATATGAAGAGCGATTCATAGATATGGGAATGAAGAGTTAGAAATTGGAAATAAGAGTTACATTACATAGTCACCTAGAGACAGGCATTTCGTGAAGTGGTTAAGATACCGACTGGGATTCCTACATTCTATGCCTGGGTTCCCAGGTTGGAGTCCTGGTTCTGCTCCTAAGTCCGTGTTCACCCTAATAAATGCCATAGGAGGCTGAGGGTGATGGCACAAGTACTTGGTTCCCTGCCACCCATGTAGGGGACCTAAACTGTGTTCTGGACTCCTCCTGGCTTTCACCTGGCCAGCCCCAACTGTAGCGGGCTTTTAGGGAGTGAACTAACAAACAGAAGGGGTGTGTGCATGTGTGCATGCGGGCGGGAGTGTGTGTGTGTCTGTTTCCCTGCTTTTTGCAAAAGTGAAAAATAGGTAACTTTTAAAAGAAAGATTTTGAAAATGCCTGGAACACTTAAATTTAGTGTGCACTTACGTGGAGTTCTAGTTGTAGCATATTTGCAAGTTACTTGAATTTTTCAAATTCCAGTTTCAAAACCCACATATTGAAAAATAAAATTACCTTGAGATTTTTTATGGTGAATAAATGAAAAAATGAACATAAAACTGATGAATGAATAGTAACACAAATATTTTAATTCAGTTTAACCCTCAAAAAATTTTAGACTTTATTACACTTCTAAAGAAGTCGCTGAGATGAAAGAGGAGACAAATATATTCATTCATTCATTCATTCATTCATTTATTCATTCATATACTCATTCAAAAATGACTGTCCAGTTTTGACTATATGTTCAAGGTGTGTTTTTTTGTCCTTACATTGCCCTTCTGTCTCATGTGTGTTGTGTGGCTTTGTATAGTGAAGTATTGAATGCTGAGTACCACCCCATTACGTGAAGTAGACAGAAAGGATTGGTAGACGAAAATGACCTTCCATCACAGAACTTACATCTCCTGTCGGAGCTGTTGCAGTCCAACATGGATATGTACTTCAAAAACCTCATGGAGAAATGGAGTTAATAGAAAAATAAGTTCATTTTGGTAGGAAAATTTTTGGAAGTCCATGCACTGCTTTTCACAGTAATCTCTTTTCATGAACTCTTTGCACATTCTTTGTATGCACAGATTTCAAATTTTTGGCATCAAAATAAGCCTATCTTTTAAATCCATTTTCCATAAACATTTTGGATGCACATAACCATACATATACATGTATGCCTATGTGTATGTAAGTATAGATTAAGGCATAGGCATATAGCAGCCTTTTTTTTTTCAAACAGCAGCTGGTTACTATCTAAAGCATTTTATTTTTTTTAAACTTATTTTATTGCAAAGTCAGATATACAGAGAGGAGGAGAGACAGAGAGGAAGATCTTCCATCCAATGATTCACTGCCCAAATGGCCACAACGGCCGGTGCTGTGCCAATCCAAAGCCAGGAGCCAGGAACTTCTTTCCAGGTCTCTCATGCAGGTGCAGAGTTCCAAGGCTTTGGGCCGTCCTCTACTGTTTTCCCAGGCCACAAGCAGGGAGCTGGATGGGAAGCAGGCCTGCCGGGGTTAGAACCAGCGCCCATATGGGATCCTGGCACATTCAAGGCAAGGGCATTAACCATTAAACTATCATGCCGGGCCCGATCTAAAATATTTTAAACAGCCACATATTGATTGCATAGCTAATATAGAGGCAGATTTACCAGGACACCAGTGAGGTTTAAACTCAGGGGTCCCTCAACCTTGAAAGAGGTCCCTTGACCTCTTCCAAGGCCTAATGTTACAAGACCATTGTCATGTGAAGAGGCGCTCAAATGATAGACAGCTAAAAAATGTTGAAAATGAAGTATTGCAGAGGCTTGTTAAGAAGTTTACTATGAAAAATACACCGTTGGGCCCGGCGTGGTGGCGCAAGTGGTTAAAGGTCCTCGCCTTGCACGCTCGGGATCCCATATGGGCGCCGGTTCTAATCCCGGCAGCCCCTCTTCCCTTCCAGCTCCCTGCTTGTGGCCCGGGAAGGCAGGAGAGGACGGCCCAAAGCTTTGGGACCCTGCACCCGCGTGGGAGACCTGGAGGAGGCTCCTGGCTTCGGATCGGCATAGTGTCGGCCCATTGCGCTCACTTGGGGAGTGAATCTCTGTCTCTCCTCTCTGTATATCCGCCTTTCCAATGAAAAAAATAATAAAAATAAATCTTAAAAAAAAAAAATACACCTTGGATTCTATGTCTGTGTTGCTCATCAGCTTTAAAAACTTGTCATTATTATAACTTCTCTTTTGTCTATACATAAATATATTTATGTCACATTTTTGCATAGTAACTTATTCTTTTATTGAAGAGTACCTACATACATAAGCGATAGTTTCCGAAAACCAGGATTCACTCATATTTCTCCACCTGAAAAAAAAAAAGCTTTGCATTTTTTCTTCCACCACTCCGCAAAATTTCAAAATGGAACATGTACTATAGATTTCGTTCTTTACTGTGTGGATTGATTCAAAAATATTTTGAAAATATTTTAATAGTTTCTGTAGCCTTCTGGAATACTAATGTTAGCCACAGTACGGACTAAAAGGAAAGTGGGAAAAAAATCTCTCTGAATATTTCTAGATAAAATTGTAGTCCTTTAGTTAAAGCACAGAATTGATTGTAGCATTTTCCTACAGATAGGTCTGCAAGCTTTGTCAACTTGGAGATTATGGAATTTGTTCAAATTTAGGTTTTCTTGGTCATAACACAAAGACATTTTCCTTCTCAGATAATGATCAGTCATGTTTAAAAGATACATGAAATTGCCAAGAAATCAAATGAAACAGAATTTTGTATTGAACATAAAATGAAGAACTATCAAATCAATCTTCCTTTTGAATGCTATGATGACAATCCTCTCTTGGATTAGAATTTTTTTCCACTTTGAACTGCTAAGTATATTATAGTTCACACAAAAGGAGCATTAGTCAAACTTTAAAACTTTCCTTTAGACCAGTTGTCATTTTTGTTATTTTTTAAAAATATAAGGGATAGGATCCGACTACGATGGTTTTCTCTTTTGTAATTGAAGTTGTGTGTGCTAACTTGTAGTCTTAACTGAAAAGAAAACAGAATCATAATTTGCAAGCTAAGTTAAAGTGAATAGGATTCCTTTTAAAAAAAGTAGACTTCTAGAAGGTAATAATATCCCCAAAATCTCTTAATTGTTTTTATGCTTGCTCTAATATTGCGCATAAGTATTGTTCGATTTAAAGAAAAAATGCTCATGTCTGTATAAAAGAATAAACAAGATGAAATTATTGGATAAAATGCAACATCCATTAGTAAGAGATGATCAAATTGAATTTCTCTTCTTGAAAAAAAATGTCTTTTAGTAAAGCATGTATTTAAAGATGTTGAAAGTCTGTTAATAATGACGAAAATGTGCTGTCTGCATATGCGTGTGACACTGCCCGCCCTTGTTTCACTGTAGCAATGGGGAAAGGTTTTCTTCACGATAAGAAATCGTAGCCCTTCGTTAGAGGCTTGGTTAATGACAAAGGTCCTAGTGTGGGTGGAAAATATTTCTCTGCACAAAATTAACTGACCTATTTGTGACTCAACTTGATGGCCTAGGACTCATTAGTACAACACTCTAATTAAGCTCCTCACTCTGGAAATAATGACAAATCCTAAGTTTGAAAGAAGAAAGTTATCCTTTAACTTGGCTTGTTAGGATGGATGCAGGTCATTAAGCAATGACACCAAAAACTTGCCTGCGTATTCCTGAAATCACAATGACAATAGGAAGATGTAATTGTCTCCCTCCCTTTTCCTCCTGGTACTTGCTCATACCTGCAGGCCATGGAGAAAATCTCACTCACCAAGGGTGGAGAGCAATCCTAGGTGTGAAAGGTGCAGGGGCACTCAAGAGATTAGAAATGTTAAGTTTTGCTCACGTGCTAGAATATCTGCATTCTCTCCTTCCTCTCTCTCTCTCTCTCTCTCTCTCTCTCTCTCTCTCTCTCACACACACACACACACACACACACACACAAATTGGACACTGAAGAAGTAGTAAATTCTTTGAAACATTAAGATAGCAATGCAGTGTGGCAACACCAAATCTGGTAGTGAGCGATGATCAAACGCAGAGACTTAAGTAGGTACATAAATTGGTTACTCAACTACCTTAAGGAATCATTTAGACAGCTTTTTAACCTGTTCATGACTCAGCGATGCATTGACTTAGTGTTTCACAAAGCATGTTCCATGAATTTGTAAATATTCTGGGTGGTATTACAGCAAAGAAATATGCATAATATTCTATACTCTAGAAATCCCAAGAATTAATAGCCTGTAGTCTATGTTTTTCTTTTCTTTTTATCATGGGCATCCACTGTGGCACATTTGAACCTACCCTGAGAGATGGAAACTTGTAAGGTATTTAGGCTATTTTTTTATGATTTACTTATTTTTAATGCAAAGGCAGATATACAGAGAGGAGGAGAGACAGAGAGGAAGATCTTCCCTACGATGGTTCACTCCCCAGGTGACCACAACAGTTGGCGCTGATCCAGTCTGAAGCCAGGAGCCAGGAACTTCTTTCCAGGTCTCCCACGCGGGTGCAGGGTCCCAAGGCTTTGGGGTGTGCCACAAGCAGGGAGCTGGATGGGAAGTGGAGCTTCTGGGATTAGAACTGGCGCCCATATGAGATACCAGCTTGTTCAAGGCGAGGACTTTAATCGCTAGGCTACTACACCCGGTGTGGTATTTAGGTTCTTACTGAGAAATTATATCAAATAACAGATGAAGCTGATTTGTATATTTTAAAACTATCATGAAAGGAAGTGAGGCCAAACTATGTTTATAGATACTTCTTTATGTCCTTAAATTTATGTTCTCTACATTAATATCATGAATTATACAGTATATTGGTGAAAGTCGTAACAGCTAATCAATATTTAGCTGTTCTTTAAGTTCTAGATATCTGAACTAGAGTATCATCACTATCAAAAGACTCATGAGTGAAAGAGAAACAATGTCAGTTAGTTGGTCAAATTTGTGCCGAATTACATCCCAATTCAAACACCCCTTAAAACATGAGTTATATGTGATTTTCTTTCACCTTCTGTCTTTCGTTTCCGTGTCACACTTTCTTGTTATTTCATCGCCAGATTCCACCACAGAAGAGACGGATGCATCATGTTTTCTGACTTTGCATGTGTACATTAGAAAAAATGAAAACAAAAGAAAACTTGTCTTTCCTGTCATGCTCAGGGTCTGAGAGCTTCCAAATTAAAATATAAAGACAGATAATCAAGAGAAATTTATACAGATTTCATTGATGCTAATAATTATACATGTTCTAAGCATGCACTTAAAAGTAATAATAATAATAATAATACACAAATAAGGTGCCCTAGCTGCAGACCAACATACCATTTTAACGAAGGGTGATTAATTATAGAGAAGTAACTAGACAAAGAAAAATAGGGCTTAGGCTTCTGCGGGAGTACATTATTAAATTACGGGCAAACAACCAAGAAACAAACTGGAGGAACTAATGCTAAATAAATAATGTTTGTGCAGTCTCATCTTGGTGCCAACTCCAGTGCTAAGAGTCACTGCTCCTACTAGAGGGGAGGAAGGCACTTTTGCAAATAGAAACCTCCTTTACAAATGCAAATGTCCTTTACAGAAGGGAAATTGATGCCCTGCCTTTAGTCCAGAGGAGAGAAGGCAGAGAGCGCTTCCTGTCTGCTGTTTTTCAGCTGCCTTGGGGTCAAAATAATCCTTGGGTCACAATAGCCTGTTTGGATCCCCTTCAGATGTTAATCACAGTATAAGTGAAACGCATTTTGCTTGGTCATAATTTATTTGCTCATTTTCATTTGTGAGGTGTTTGTTTCTCAAGCAGATTAGCTTTTCACATACATGAAAGACAACTAGCATCTCTCTCTAATACACACACACACACACACACACATACACGTATATACTTCAGCAAAAGAACTCAGTAATCCCTCAGACCAATTTCAACTAAAAGATTATTGACATGCAAGGCTATTGTAGTGTAGCATATTAATTTGAGCTGTCCACAGGCAAATTATGGACACTTAAATCACATGTTTAAATCCTTGTTCCTTTTGGTTGACATGAAAAATAGTTTTCTGTGTTGAGGATATTGAAAGGAAAGCACTTATTTTTAGTATTTTTATTGAAATCGCCACAGGAAACAACATATTAATAGATCAGTGACATTTGTAATTTCATTGTGTTAATCAATCATGTTTGAAAAAAATGAAGATATTTATGGTACCAATTGTGTCATTTCTGTCTGCATTTTGTTTAAACTCATCAGATACATTCTTTTCTAAAATTGACCTTACTCAGATGTACATATATTCTTTCAGTTAAGTGTGAAATTATATTTCTAATTGGATAGCAGAGTATTCCCTTGTAGGCATTAATCCTGGCTCCTGTGGCAAAGTTTGTCATAAGTTTAAGACAAACCCAGGAGATCTTCTTCCTAATGGAGTTCTGAATTTACGAGGTTCATGAGTGCTGGCTATCCAGACAGTCCTTTTACATACTTATTCCTTAATTACATATCTTGCCTGAATCATGGCAGTATCAATTTTTGGTCACTTAGAACCATGTATAGTGTGTATGCGTACATATATGTATATATATGTATTATTATTTTTTTTCCGAAAGTGCACCATAAAATCTACAAAGTTCCAAGGCCACACTGTAGTTTTTACTATGTATGGAGAAATAAATGACTGTGTTTTGAAACAGGTCAGTTTAGTGGGGTCTGGTAGTTTCTATGAGTCTACTGGTACCCAGTAGGGTTCTGACTGGTGTTTATTATAGAATCTGTCAGTAGTGCTATACAAAACTAGCAGTAATTTTTGGAACTGATATTTAGCGTTTCTTATGGTGAGAGCACTGGAAAAACTTTATAATGCTGTTTTAGCTTAAAAAATACATTTATCTGCTTTAATTGCTTAACCAATATAGTAGAAATGGTAATAGATTTTATGATGAAAAAGCCTCATTCTTTAGTTGGGAAGAAAAACGTGATTTTGGGGAGCATGGTGTTGCAGGAATTTTGACTCCGAGTATGGCAGCAACCTCAAATTCTTGTCTCGCAGGAAAGAAGAATTTTCATGCAGACACAGTTTAGTTTCAACGCAAGATTTATTAGAAAAGCTGAGAAGACTCCCATCCTAGTGATGGGAGGGGGTTTTGAGATAGAAAGGACCCTTATCTCCTGCCATAGTGGCAGGAGGAAAAGGACCCCAGTGCTCTGCCATAGTGGCAGGAAGACAAGAACCCCCTGCCATAGTGGCAGGAAGAGAAGAAGAACCCAAAACCCTAGTGCTCTGCCATAGTGGCAGGAGGACAAGAAGCCAAAACCCTCTGCCATAGTGGCAGGAAGAGAAGAAGAACCCTACTGCTCTGCCATAGTGGCAGGAGGACAAGAAGAACCCAAAACCCGAATGAATGGTGGGGAATGCACCTTTTAAAGGTTTCCCTCAAAGATGTTTCTCCACAAACAAAGAAAATTCCTGGTTTCCAAGGTACCTGGCCTTGGGACAAAAGGTCACAGAGATACCAGACATAGGACATTCCAGGCCTTAGGCAGATGTGTATTACTCCTTTCAATGATAAAGAGATCAGCCTGAGGCCCTCCCACAATAGCCGAGGTAATGGCCGATACTTCAGGTGGGGAATTGATATGCTAATAGCACCTCTGTCCCTTGCTCTGGTGAGTCCTAGACATGGTGGGGAAATTCTCTTTTACTCAGGGACCCAGAATACCCTAACTGCCTACTACCCACTCTAACTCCTCTCTCAATGGTATACTAGTCTAGTGCCTAAATCCTCACCTTGCACGTGACAGGATCCATCTGGGCACCAGTTCATGCCCCAGCTCTTCCACTTTCCATCCCACTTCCTACTCATGTCCTGAGAAACTAGGAGAGCACAGTCCAAAGCCTTGGGATCCTGCACCCTAGTGGAAGAGCTAGAAGAAGCTCCTGGCTCCTAGTTTGGGATTAGCACAGCTCTGGCTGTTGCAGCTCCTTGGAGAGTGAATCATTGGACAGAAGCAATTCCTCTCTGTCTCTCCTCCTCTCTCTATATCTGACTTTACAGTAAAAAACATACAAACAAAAAACAATGCCTTCGGAAAATTACTAATGTAGGCTATCACCTTCATTTTAAAGTTGAGAGGCCCGAGGCCCAGTGGATTAAAATGACTTATTCATGAACATACGCATTTACTGAGTGGCAGAATTAATTGCTCATCAAAGAAACTTGCCAGGCAATATCTACTCTTGCTTATATTTCTGTGTGATTTTGAATTTTTGAAGTGACTTCTTGCCTATTTTTTTAAATTTTATCCTCATAACGAAATACTATTAACTGCTTATAAGAAGCCTTCGCCCACTTTCAAAGATGAAGTTGAGAGATAAAATCAGGAGAGTTAAATCACATTGCTGCGAGTCAGAATGACAACTCCGCTCTCTTGACTTCCAGAGACTTGCCCTGGATCGTAGGTTGTTCGCATAATAGCTTGCTTAAGAAATGGAAGTTTACGCAGAGGTGGCACATACACTTATCAAAATACTTATCAAAAACCTGTGATGCCGTCACCATATTTTTCTGAATTCAATAAGACTAAAAAAATTTTGCTTGGCCCACATTCTCATTTTCCTGTTAAAGGGACTGGGAGTCAAGCTAAGTCAGAGTTTGCAGTGAGAGTTGGGGTTTGAGTTAAAATCCATGTATCCTAAATTCAAATTCGTGTTTTTCCTAGAAAACCACATTGGATCTTGATTTATAACATTATCTAACTAGTGAAAACACACATCCTTGCCAGGGCTCTATATTAATGCTTTTAATCATTTTGCTCTCTGCCGTAGAATGCCAAAGCCCGTGTTGCTTTAGATTTTTAAATGAGTGAGATGGACATATGAGGAGCTTTTAAATTTTTGATATTGTGTTTGAAATTTTTGAAGAGTGATCTGTTCAAAAGACAGAATGACAGAGGGGAAGAGAATGATGTAGACAAAAGAGGGAGAGAATGAGAGAGAGAAAGACAGAGAGAGAGAGCATTTCCATTTGCAGGTTTACTCTCCATGTGGCTGCAACATTCAGGACTATAACAGGCTGAAGCTAGGATCCAGGAGTTTCATCTGGGTCGCTGACATGGGTGGCAGCGTCCTAAGTGCTTGAGCCATCACCCAATGTTTTCCCAGGCATTTGGATTGAAAGCAGAGTGCATGCAACTCTTGGTTGCTCTAAAAATGGGTGCTGGAACTGTAAGCAGCAGCTTAACCTGATATGCTACATCACACTGGTTTCAGTGATGTACTGAAGGAAGAAGTGAACATTCATGGTGTGAAGGGGGCTCATGGTCATCAAACAATGAAAAAGAAATAGTCATTGCCTTGACCAACTTGTTTTACAGCTTGCAAGGAAAGTTCATAGTCATTTTATCTGTCCAGGTGAATTGTTCAACCCTCATGTTCTCTGCTTGAAATCTCAACCCACTAACAATGTGACAGCTTTGAATGATGAATAAAGTCCCAGCTGGTGTATCCATAAGGATTTGCTTAAACAATGATTTTCCTAATTCTTTGCTAGCTCAATGAAAAATATTCTAAATAATTCTCCAGAAAACTATTTCATTGCTGCTATCAAAATTACCTCAAAAAATCACCTTAACTATAGAGATTCTTTCATAAATGTTCATGCAATATGAAGTGTTATTTAACATCTCTTATGTAATAACTTTAGCTGCACAGTTATGTATATGTTGACCCTTGTCTATATTTAAATTTTTTAAACATATATTTATTTGAGAGACAAAGAGAGATATGTAGTCTGTTGGTTCATTCCCTAAATGCCCACAACATCCAGGGCTGGGACAGGTTCTCCCACATGATGTCAGGAACCCAAGGAATTTGTCCATCTTCTGCTACTTTGCAGTTGTGTTAATGGGGAGCTGGTTCAGAAACTGAGTAGATGGACCACCACTATCATTCTCAGATACACTTGGGATACTGGCATCCCAGGTGGAAGGTTTTTCTGCTGTGCCATGGCATTGGCTCCCACACTAGACTTTATCAACTATATTTTGATTGTAAATAGAAAAAGGACAAAGATGTATGCTACTTTCATGGGCTGATGGTTTTTCATTTAGTTCAAATAAGAAATTACTGAATGAGATAGACTGGCACACTCTTTGGGGGAAAAATATGCCTCCAGGGGTTGAATTAAATTAGGCCTAAAATGTATTCCAGAGCAACAATTATGTACAAATTACCAAAAATGTATTTAAATCCAGAAAGTAAAATTTGGAAAAAGGTGAGAAAATATGTTCTCAAGATAGGATCGCTTCAATAAATAAGGCTAGGCAGAGAAGGAAAAGTTCTTTCTTATTTTACTTTTTAAAGATTTTATTTATTTTTCTTGGAAAGTCAAATTTAAAGAGGAGAGCCAGAGAGAAGGGTCTTCTGTCTGCTGGTTCCCTCCCCAAGTGGCCACACAGCCAGAGCTGAGCTGATCTGAAGCCAGGAGCCAGGAGCTTCTTATCGGTCTCCCACACAGGTTAGGGTCCCAAGTGGATGCAGGGTTCCCAAGACTATGCACAGTCTTCTACTGCTTTCCCAAGGCACAAGCAGGGAGCTAGATGGGAAGTGGAGCAGTTGGTACATGAACTGGTATTCATATGGGATTCTGGTGTATGCAAGGTGAGGATGTCGTGCTGGGCCCAGAAGGAAGTGTTCTTAAGAGAACAGGAAGTAAAGGGGATGGGCAAGTCGTGTTGAATTGGAAAAGCTACAGCCAGGGCTATTGTGTATGAATCTATAACTATTCACAGCACAAAGGGTTAGCAAGTGAGGAAAGTTGGGGTTGAAACCCACACTGTGCTTCCTGGAAAGGATTTCTTTCAAAGGAAGGTGTTGTGGCAGGTCAAGTTTTAAGAATGTCTGTGCTTCTTTAAATTCAAGATTCCCAGGCCTTGGTTATTCAGACACTATAATAAATGTTGTTATAAAGATGTTACCAATGTAATTAATGTCCAGTGTTGATGGACTGTAAAATACAGATATTGATTGAGGCCTAACCCAATCATGTGATCCCTTTAAAAATAGGCAGAGCAGTCATGTGGTATAGTGATTAAGTTAATGTTTGGGATGCCAAAAACTTATATTTGTGTAGTTCAAAGTTACAGCTATTTGGAGGTCCTGCTATTCACACTCAAGTTTTTTGGGTCCCTGCACCCCTGTGAGAGACCCAAATAGTGTACTTGCTTGTTGATTTTGTCATTGCGCATCTCTGGCTGTCATGGGCATTTGGGGAAATAAAGTCACAGTTGAAATAATCCCTGTCTCTTTTTCCTCCTCCTCTCATTCTACCTTTCCACTAAAATGAAAAACCAAAACTTAGAAGAATGGTCACAGAAGGAGAAACGAGAATTCAGAACCAGGGAAATTCAGTGTACCTTGCTGGCTAGAAGGTAGAAGGTGAAGTGAGAAGACACAGGAGTAGCTATTCGGAGCTGAAAGCAGCTGATAGTTTATAGCCTGCAGGGAGCAGAAACCTCCCTTCCACATCTGTTTTCTACTTTTTTGTAAAAAATGAATGAGCTTGGAAGCAGATTCTTCCCAAAAACCTATAGTGAAGCAATTCAGTCTGGCTAGCCCCTTGATGTCAGCCTGTGACACCTGGAGCAGGCTACCCTGCTGAGTCTGTCTGCACTTCTGACCTATTGAGTTGTTAGTGGATGTTGTTTTGAGACTTCAAGTTTGTGGCAATTTGTTATGATACCAGTGGATAAATAACACAAGTACCTTTAATAAATTATATAAAGGGACCTTCTGGCCTTGCAGCGGCTATTCCAATGGTTTTATGACCACACACTTCAGAAGAGCGAAGGAAAGTCATTGGGTGAGCAGTCACATGTGTTCCTTTTTTGATTCTCACTCCAAGTAACTTTGTTTCCAAGGGTAGCTGTGACAGGTGTCGGGGTGACACTGGCCTTAAAAACTCCCCCAATGTTAGATGGTTGTTTTTTCTGGATTACCCCTACCCCAACCCCACCGCCCTTCCTTCTCATCTTAATCTCTTTCACAGAACAGTATTATGAGGGACTTCATAGCAAATGCTTTAATGAGGCTAATTTTTCCTTAAACAGACTCGCAGGTAAGATTTTAATTGTAACTATCATTAAGTGCTTCCTGGAACTATAGCATCCTGCTTATTGGAAAGGGGCAATCCTTCATCAGGACCTCAGTGGGGCCATGTGATACTTGGACCAGAGAGATGGAGGTTTCACACCTAACTTTGTCAGTGAAAATGTTCAGTCCAGTTGCTAACTTATCTCTGATACTGTTAGGTTAGAAGAACACTGCTGGGAGTGTACGTTTTGATAAAAACCAGAAACTGTCACTCTCTGTGGGGTTTTAAACACAGAGGCTATGCTTTCTAGGCTACACAATCCAAGTGTCAATAATAGTTCAGCACTTAAAAAGAAAATTCTAGGAAAAAAAAAGTCAGTTAACTGGTAATTATACAGTTTTTAAAACATCCAGTTAACTTTCTTTTATTCACTTTGTTATGAAAACAAGTGCCAAACCAAAGTGAGTAAAAGAAACAATGCTACAACAAATCTGACCGAATCTGCTTTAATGTACATTATTGTGTGTATGTTTTCTAAGATTTATAGATTTCAAGTTTCCCGAGAAAATGCCATTGTGATATGAATTCCTGGAATAGGAACTCTTGTGGCTAGCAACATATTTAATTTATAAATGTATCGTAAAATTTACAGTTCATGTATTGTTGTTTTGTAGTAAAATAGAGCAGAGTTCTATAACAACCTGCTGATTTTTTTTGTCTTAATGTTCAGTGCAGACAAAAACTCACATAAAGTGCATCTAATTTCTAATAAAATGAGAGAGTTTCCTCTATGAATGCAACTTTGAAAACAAACAGCATTGTTGAAAACAAAGTGGTATTATGGCAAAGGAAGCAATTGTCTTATGTAGTGATCACCACTAACAATGTACACATACATATATATGTATGTGTGTGTATATATATGTCTGTGTGTTTATATATGTGTATGTAGTACATTCTAAGATAAAGTGGACATGAAATATTGCCCTCAAAATGGATGGATTCAATGCATTTAAAATAACATATTCATGTATTCAGAAATTCAAAGTCCTTGTCCTGAAAGTCCCATTCATGAATTTCTGTTTAGGTGTTACTTTTTTTAAAGATTTATTTTTATTATTTTTTCATTGGAAAGGCGGATATACAGAGAGGAGAGACAGAGAGGAAGATCTTCCGTCCGATGATTCACTCCCCAAGTGAGGGCAACTCCGAAGCCAGGAGCCTCTTCCGGGTCTCCCACACGGGTGCAGGGTCCCAAAGCTTTGGGCCGTCCTCGACTGCTTTCCCAGGCCACAGGCAGGGAGCTGGAAGGGAAGCGGGGCTGCCGGGATTAGAACTGGCGCCCATATGGGATCCCGGGCGTGCAAGGTGAGGACCTTTAACCACTTGCGCCACCGCGCGGGGCCCAGGTGTTACTTCTTATCCCTGGGTTTTGACCATTGCCTTGTTCTCTGACTCAGTTTCATTTATCGACTTCGCAGGTCTCCATTTCATTTAATCCAAACTACAGTTTAAAAATGGAATATCTAATGACAGTTGAGAGAAGATGCTTTATCTCTTTAATAAGAGCTCTCTAAAGCAATGTGATTTTGATCTATGTTTGGTTTTGGCCTGTAAATATTGATTAATAAGATGTCATAGTAAAGAGAATGATAATGATTTTTCTTGTCTGTCATAACAGAAAATGAAAAAATCTGAAGTTTTATTCTTTTAAGTTTAAATATGCCACTGCAGGACAGTTACAACAGCTAAAACCGCCAAATGCTTTAAACAATGTATTTGTAACTTTCAAACAAAGCTGGATGTGTTTTGACTCAAAGAAAATCGACACATAATTAATTAGTTTTTTTTTCTTTGAGATGTTGGAAATTTTGTAGCTATTTTTTAATGAACTTTTAAGAGTTTGGTTTATTTATTACCCTTGGGTATATTTTTGCTTATGCTTACCATTTTTTCTTTCTAAAATTACCATTTAGTTACAACTGAATTAGAACACTGAAGTCATCATTTGTCATTATGTTCTAATACTGAAATGCTGATTTGGGGAAAGTCAGATAGTGAGTAGAAACTAAGCTACATATTCTAAAGTGTTCATTAGTTTTCTTTGCACCACTTGATAAAAATCTGAGACATTCATAAACATCTAACTATTCTCATCAAATTATCTTAGAGTTAGCCTAAAGAGACTTTGGAACCCTCTGTGTTGTCACAATATTTATGTCAGAAAGTAGAGGTGACTGGGTTTTTAAGATTAACGTTGCTTTTAATATTTCATTACTTTTTTTTTTTTCAAAATAATGACAATGCTAACCCCAGAAACTAGTAGGAAACCCTACAGACAGGTGGAGAACAAATTGGGAAAATTTCAAAACAGGTAAACCATACAGGAAGCCACATAGTGAATACAGAGATTAGTCACTGGATATTATGGAGCAGCACACGAAGAGACAACTATCAAGATTAATTTAAACTCTTTGCCCTCGAGTTACTATAATACTCAAGAACACAAGGCAAAACATAGAGCCTAAATTTTGATAATTAAGTAAAAACCCCATTATCTAGACATGGCATTAGTATTGCATCCCCTCTACCCCACCTAAAACCAAGTTTGCTCTTAATAACAGTCATCAGTTAGAGGTCATGCCCAGGAAAAATAGACGAATCTGAAAAAAGAAAATGTACAACAATTTAGGAACAAGAAACTAACAGATTTTCAGGATGAGTAGATTTCCTCGTGCTTGACACTATTGACATTTTTAATTGGCTAATTCTTTGTTGGTAGCAGGGGTGGCCTGGCTGTTCGGGGCATGGCAGGCTATCCGGCAGCATCCCTGCCTCTACTCTATGAGATGTCACTAACGCTGCACTCCCGTCCTCTCAACTGTGGCACACAAAAGCACACTCAGACATTCCAACTCACTTCCTGAGCAGCAAAACCTGAGAACTACTTGTTCGCAGTGTAGAAAAGGCTCAGTGTGCTACAGGCAAACCTCATGATTGTTGTTGAAGAATTTGGAAGTGGAGAGCATGAAGCAGTTTCTGATTACCAGTGGAAGAGAGTCCACTGATAATGAGGTTTCATATGATCTAGCATCTGTTTTCACATGATAGCACCGATGTTAGTGACCACAATGATTAATTAGATCTTTCCAAAATATTTATCATGTAAGCTGTTATTCTTTACAAGATCAAGGGCATATGTATGTGCATTTACCGAGTAATTTGACCCTAGTCAATCAACACAAAAGAGTCCATCTGAAATCAAGTAGGCTAATGGATAGTGTGTATAATGAGAGTTACAATAGGGAAAATTTATACTAATATGTAATTGTTCACAAAAGCATACGATTTTATAGGGACAATTATGATGTGATATCAATTTTGAATAATAATGCAAATATGAGATTCACATGATAAAAGTGTATTTATAAAATCAACAGTCTGATAAGGGACCAAAAATGTATTTAGTGGTTCACCTTTGTCCTCTGTGGGAGAGGGGGATTGTATATCTTTGGTCTTTGTAAATCTGTGTCTTTTTAGGCAAATGCAAGGAAGGCAGGAAGCTTTCCTGTATGTGCTTCTTAATTGCCTTCAGCTCAACAATCCCTCATGTTCTGGAGGATTCTGTTCTGGCCTCTACAGTTGACGATGAGATGAAACCAGTATATTTTATGGATGATAGTGAACAAAACAGGACATGGGAGTTTGGGAATTGGAAGACTCTCTGGAAGGACTGGGGGAGTACCGGGGGAAGTATTAATATGATTTCTATGTGTCAGGCATTGTTAAAAATCCTTTACATGTATTCACTAGCTAAAACATTTTTAACCATGACTAGTTAGAAAAAGATGCAGAAAGTGAGATATGGTAGCATGCATATTCTTCAACGGCTCAGCTGCTGCATCCTATATCAGACTGTCCAGGTTCCATTTGAGACTCCTCTGTTTCTGACTGCAGCGTCTTGTTAATGTGCATCTCCGAAGGCTTCAGGTTATGGCTCAAGTGGCTGGCTGAGTGCACCTGCATGACACACAGATTGAGTTCCAGACTGCTGAATTCAGCCTGGTCCAGTCCAAGCTGTTGTGAGCCTTTGGAAATGTACCAGCAGTTGGAAGATATGTCTCTATGTGTTTCCATCTTTCACCTAAATAAAAATAAGTACAAATTTACAGTATTTAATGTGAGATATAGCTGCAGATATAACTTCAGTTTCTAGCCACTGTATTACAAAGTTTGATACTATTTCTAACTAGCCTAAGTAGGCAAAAAAAGACAGAAATGAGGCAGAGAGTATATTTATGATTCTAGAGTGGTGTTGTCTTTTAAAATTGCAAATGTAGCACCCCTTCAAATGAACAATGACACTTGCATTTGCTTATTTTTAATGCATTACCTAGAACAGATGTGCAAATCTGACCTCAGGATGTTTTCTCTATGCCAAAAGGATCACAGAACACACTGAAGGCATTTACATTTAGAATTAGATCTCTTGCTTGCCTTACAATAATTGAGTGAATAAATGTGTGTATACTGTGCTTATTTACCCCTAGCGTTACAGTTGACAAATAAATAGCAGAAACTAGGAAGCAGAAATTGCTTCTGTATATGAATGGAAATAAGAACTTCTAGAATCTATCATGGAATAAACCAGATTATTCCAGTGCCAAAATTATTCCCTGGATATGCCTGCTTTCTCTAAAATAGTAATTGCATAACTGGAATACAAAAGGCTTGAGTGAATGGTGCAGAATTCAAAAGTATTTAGTTTATCATGATAGTTTATTCACTGTGAAAGAGGGCAGTATGCTTGAAGCACTCCTCTTCCAAAATATTTTTTCCAACATCTTTCTCTAAAACTATTGTTTTGGAGTAACATGTTCAGACATACTTTTGACAAAAACTTAAATGTACATGCACATAATCAGGTATGGGGATCTTACTAAAATGCAAATTTGACTGGATCTGAAATGTAATACTGCAACAATGTGGAGGAATCCGCCATGGGGGGAGGGCATGGAGAGGGATTGGGGTAATCCCAGATCCTATGAAACTGTGTCATAAAATAAAATGAAATTAATCAATTAAAAAAATGCAAGTTCTGGTTTTATAAGTACTGAGTGAGGACTGAAAATCTGTATTTCCAACAAACCGCGAGGTCATGTTTATGTTGTTGGTCCGTATGTGAGAGGAGTTAGACTGGGCAGTAGGCAGTTAGGGTATTCTGGGTCCCCAAGTCATTTTTTTATATAAAAGAGAATTTCCCCACCATGTCTTAGAATGACCAGAGCACTTTTCTTCCAAGGCACAAGGATGCTATTAGCATATTAATTCCCCACCTGAAGTACCAGCCATTACCTCGGGCCATTGTGAGGGGGAGGGCTTCAGACTGGCCTCTTTATCATTAGAAAGGGACCAAGGAAGTTGGCCAGTGACACCTTTCTGGCCTTTTGTCCCAAGGCCAGGTACCATGGAAACCAGGAATTTTTTTTGTCTATGGAGAAACATCTGTGAGGTAAACCTTTGAAAGATACTTTCCCCACCATTGATTGGGGTCTTTTTTACTTTTCCTCCTGCCACTATGGCAGGGGGTAAGGATCCTTTCTATCTCAAAGCCCCCTCCTGTCACTAGGATGGGAGTCTCCTTTCTCAACTTTTCTAATAAATCTTACTTTAAAACTAAACTGTGTCCACACGAAAATTCTTCTTTCCTGCGAGGCAAGAATTGAGGTTGCTGCCATACTCGGGGTCAAAAACCCTACAACACATAGACCACATTGGAAATGGTTAAGGACCTCAATTCATTAGTTTCAACAACACAATGAAAGATGTGTGGTACGTATCTATACCTATGTATCTATCTACCTATAGTGTATATATATGCATAATGTTTGCATTTATATATAGTTTATGTATGATTTATATGTGGCGTATATATAGACACATATATGTGTATATATGGCTTATTTGTCATATAACTTTTTATTTCTCCCGTCTTATCTTGAGCTATTACTTTTTATATTATTACTGTTTTCATTTGATTTTGGGATTAAGAAATATCAATTTAAAACTTTTTTTTGCATGTTGTTTTTAGCTTAGTAAGCCAGACCACGTTTTTAAAGATTTAAATTGAGCTGCTGTCAATATTAATGGATGTTATATGATGAGGGTAGATTCTGTCTAAATGTTTTCTCTTTTTTTCTGTAATTTACCATACTGTGTAGCTCTGGATTATAACTGGTATGCTCAGTGTATAAAATTTCTGAAATGTTTTTATAATCTTTGTAATCCATAATCTTCTAACATTATCTTCCTCAAAAGGCCTAACCTTTGTTTTGTTCTAGAACACTTTCATTTATTATTATTTTATCATTTGTTTTTCAGACATATGTAGCAATCATGACACTGCAGTATCAGTGTGTAGTTAACAGAATAAAGTAAAACAAAAATGAATCAAAATAATATAAAAATAGCTACATAGCTGCCTTCTGGAACATTCTGAGAGGCTCTTGGCGAAAGTGAGATATAAGAAGAATTTAAGTGCATTATTAGAGTACATTAGAAAAACACATTCTACGTAGTTTTGCTTTTCTATAGTACTTTTTTTCACTCATGATTGCGGCAAAATGGAATGGTGAATAAAAGATGGAAATAAGACCAGAAAGAAAGCATCACAGAGAAAAGAGCAAGGTCAGGGATTAAAGAGCTTTCTTCAAGGGGCAAAAATATGTTGTCAGTGATGCCTACATTGAGAGATTCGTTGCTTCGTTTTTCTCCCTGTGGATGGCGTACATTGACAGCAGAGAGATTTCGTGAAGTAAATCTCCCTTTTGTTAGCAGGCTTATCCATTGTAAAATTTGTACGTTGCATTACTGTTCAGTAGTTCAGAACTATTGCTTCCATGTCCTTCTAAATAATGGCTATAGAAATCTTGGAGTGACAAGCACGGTTTTACTGCTTATGTAAAAACATCACTGCCATCATCCTGCTTTGGAGAAATGGCAGCAGGCAACTGCGCGAGCAGCTTAATCACACTCACATAGTCACATTATAAACTTTGCATTAGCTGACAGGAACCCATTTCCCCACCCTCCCAGTGATTTTGTTGCTGGTGTTGATTTTGTTCCTCTGTGTTCTCCCTGATTGCACTGACTTACCTAACTGGACAGCTGGAGTATGTTAGAAAGCAGACTGCTCAGAGAAACAGAATTGGTTCATTTTGAAAAATTTCCTGGACTGACTGAAAAGATCTCTGGGCTTGGATTCTATATCTAGAAAGGGCTATTCTGTACTTGAATTTGTTTTCCTTTATCTGGAAGAGATCTCTCTGGAAACAGCTTAATAAATTTGTCTTTGTGTGTGTGTGTGTGTGAATGCCTTTGGTGACCACTGAGATTGTGGAAAACAGGAATAGTATAATGAAGACATTATATTAATTAAAGATATTTTTTTCAGAATGGATTTTTGGAACAGCTTATCTCTGTTAACCCAGAAATCCTAGCTCTGCTTCCCAACCTACATTAAAAAAAAAAAAAAAAAAAGCTTCCTAGTAGCATCATCAGGAACTTCCTTTTTAACAAAGCCCTAGCCTTGCTGGTTCAAAGATCTTTATATTTCAGGAAAATACTCTAAGTCGATGTTAATAGAATTTTTCTCTTGTTAAAAATAAAGCATGTAACTGTGATATCTTTTTAGTTTCATGTTTTGCTATAGTAATATGTTAGTGCAGTCTCTTCAGTCTTGCTAGAGCTAAAAATAAGTGCTTAGCAAATTTGATGCTTCCTGAGTTTATAGCATGACTTACTTCTTTGTGCTTGTGAACATTCATTAAAACCGTATTTCCCTGTAAGAAGGTTTATATTCTTTAGTTCCTTTCTTTCTTTTGTCACCTTCACTCAGGAGGTAGGTAAGCTGCTCTTTGCTTGTTTAGTAAATCTGTTGAAATTTGATATTTACTGTTATTTTACACAATGACCAAAGAGAAAAGAACGATTCTTACAGGATGACCTCCTGGGGCGGTTTTATCCTAACCTCATTAGCTTTGCACCAAGGTTCCATGAAGCAGCTTACTAAATGTTCGGTTTTTAACTGCCCAGACAGCAATTTCTGCTAGTAGTTGCTTTATGAATTTTAGGACCCATCCTGTATAGATCACGCTTTTTGGTGCCAGACAGCTATCACGCATCCGTCACTGGTGCCAGCGCCTCTTTATACCTGGGCTCACACTACGGTGTCATGTCTCCTCCCTGACTGGTGTTTGAATCATAGCATATCAGCTCTGGAAAATTCTCCCCTTAATAACTGCCATGTATTATTCAATTAGCACTGTTTCATAATTAATACTCTCTGAATACGCTGTCTACTTGGTATCATAATGGCAATTTCCTGCTCACACATGCCACAATGTAGGTATTCTCAAAGGAACTTTTAGTCAGTGCTATGATTTTTGGAGAGCAGCTCCCCTTTCCTGGTGAAGTCTGCAATATGGGGTAAGTGATAACCAGGCTTTATTTTATATGCCTCACCTACGGGGGGAGGGGGGAAGAGGGGGAGGGGAGCTGTCATTTATTGGCTTCACGGCTGGAAGAATTATCTAACATAATCAGCAAGCATTTTCTAAGTTGTTAGTGGTTTTTTCAAATCAGAGAGAGTTAGAATTACAGGGTTCACATGTGTCCTTGTCCACCGTGCAACTTCATAGATGCCAAAACTGAGGTCCAAGGAAAGGGAAGTCCTCCAGTAAGTCTCAGAAATAAAAACTTTGCTGAATCCCAATCAGGAGTCTTTCAAAACAAAGCTCCTAAGTTTTCTTTTTCTTTTCTTTCTTTCTTTTTTTTTTGTAAATCATTTCATTATTATTTTTAAATGATACAATTCCATGGGGTCTGGGATTTCACCACTACCCCAAACTCCTTCCCCCCCCCCGACTGATTTTCTCCATCTTATTACAATAGTATAGTCCTTCATGAGCTCTTAAGTTTTCATCATCACAACTTACCTACTTGACCATCTTGCAGGATACACCTGCAATGTAAAAACCCACTGAATACGCATTCTAGTGATTAAAGGGTTGCTTTAGAAGCTATTGCCTTGGTGTTCTGTGTTGGGCTCAAACTGGGCACTATTTTGTACACCCATCAGATTTACAATGCAAAAAGTAAAACTAGAAAATAGGGCCCGACACAGTAGCCTAGTTGCTAAAGTCCTCGACTTGCATGTGTCAAGACAGCATATGGGCGCCAGTTCTTTTCTTTCTTATTTTTAATTTAATATGCTTTTATGTTGAATTTTGAATTGTGGTACAGTTTTGTATAGACTGGGATTCTCCCCAAACTCCCACCCCATGACAGATTTTCCCCATTTTACCACAATGGTGTAGTCCTTCATAAGGAATCATAATTCTATCCGTCTCTTACTTAAGTGTACCCCGAGATTGTTGGTACAGTGTCAGACAGTCCAGCATCCCATTGTCTACACATGCCCAACAGTTTCTTTGGAATCCGGCTTTCCTCTGGAAGCAGGGATGCATGTTCCATTATACCATCACATCTGGCTGTGGTAGACCCCAGTACTCCATCACTGTACATTTCCATAATTGAGAGGTCATGAAACAACAACTCATACCAACAACTGGTATGAGTTAGAACAACTGCAACAACAACAACAATAACATCAACAACTAATTACAGCACCATGAAAAGATGCAATGGGCACGAGTTCTAATCCCGGCATCCCCACTTCCCATCCAGCTCCCTGTTTATGGTCTGGAAAAGCAGCTGAGGGTGGCCCAAACCTTTGGGACCCTGCATCTGTGTGGGAGACCTGAAAGAGGCTCTGGGCTCCTGGCTTCAGATTGGCTAGCTCTCACCGTTGTGGTCACTTGGGAAGTGAATCAGCTGACAGAAAATATTCCTCTCTGTCTCTCTTCTTCTCTCTATATATTTGACTGCCCAATAAAAATAAACCTAAAAAACCTGGAAAATAATATTGCTACTGTTAATATTTTAAAATGATTGATCCCCAGAGCAAAAGAGATCACTTTATGCATGGAATTGCTTTGAATATGATAACACAGATATGAATTGTTAGCATTGTCTTTTATTAGGTAAACAATATACACTGGTGAAAAATCTTTCAGGCCACTTTTCTCAAATATTAGCATGGAGGGAATATTAGTAAGTACGTATGCGTATGCCATTCAGTTGCTACATGTCTGATATGAGATTAAATTCATCAAGACCCAAATGAATCGGAACAGTGTCTGACACATGATGACCTCCATGTCAGTGCGTTACCGAGCAACCACCTGAATTAGCTAATGGAGTTGTTACAGCCTCTTCCTCTGGCAACTGAAGTCTATTTGGTTGACCTGTACAGAAAGTCCATGAAATAAGGGTGGTGGAAGAAAGCAGGCGTTTGTTGTAGAGCAAGGTGCTAGGCCACTGTGGCTGAATTCCTGGAATCCTCTAGGATCTTGGGGTAAAGCTTTGTAGAGATTAGAACTGATGCTGAGAGGACTGTGTTCAGCTTTTTCCAAGTTTCCCATTGGTCAGTGCTACTCATGACCTCCCTTTGATTGGTTGGTGATGCCTTGCTCTTTAGGGAATGTTATGATGATCAAATGGGCTTCAGTTGGTTTGCAGAGGGCCTTGCATGCAAGTGGTAATTATCTTCTGCACAGACATGGAATTTCTCTGATTGGACCTGAAATTCCCCTAAGCAGATCTCTCCAGGTGATACTGGTTAATGGGATTTTACCGATTGGAGACACAAATGACACCTTCAATCCAGTGGTTAGATACTTGTAGGGCTAGCTGTACCATTTCCTCAGTTCCTTAGGGTCTTATAGGTCTTAAAGGACAAGTAAGGACACCTTGGCTAAAGATGAGAGTCTGGCTTTGGTCTTAAATGTTACATATATTCGAAAATATTTATTTGTGATGCAAAAGGACAAAAGCAGGCAGACAATTTCGATCCGATGGTTCACTCTCCAAATGCCCAGAATAGTTTGTGATTGGTAAGATAGAAGTCAGTATGTTC
The DNA here is from genome assembly GCF_017591425.1 of Ochotona curzoniae. Lineage (NCBI taxonomy): Eukaryota > Metazoa > Chordata > Mammalia > Lagomorpha > Ochotonidae > Ochotona > Ochotona curzoniae. Next base: position 43,697,390 of record NW_024467087.1, read on the forward strand.
CACATGGAAAGCAAGGATTCAAATCCTTGGACCATCACCTGCTGCTTCCTAAGGTTCACATGGACAAGTAGATGGAAACAGAAGCAGAGTAAGGACTCTGATTTGAAATGTGGCCTCTTAGCTACTTAGTTGGCATGGTGGTTCAACAGAATAATCCTCTGCTTGTGGCACTGAAATCTGATATGGACCTATTTAAGTGGCTACTCCACTTCCAATCCATTAATCTGCTATGGATTGGGAAAACAGAGGAGGATGTCTCAAATCCTTGAGCCCCTTGCACCTATGTAGAGGATCAGTAGGAAGCTCCCTGCTCCTGACGCTGGATGGGCTCAGCTCCAGCCATTGCAGTCATTTTGGGAGTAAACCAGCAGATGAAAGATGTCTCTGTGTCTCTCCTTCTCTCTGTGATTCAACTTTCAAATAAACATTTTTAAAAAGCTTTAAAAACAAAAAGGAGTTACAGAGAGAGGGGTGGATAGAGATGGATAGAGGTAGAGGCAGAGGTAGGTAGAGAAATCATTGATCCACTGGTTCATTTCACAGATGACAGCAACAAGCAGGTCTGAACTGAGCCAAAATCAGGAGAACTTCATCCAGGTCGGGAACTTCATCCAGGTCTCCCATGTGAGTGGTAAGAGTACAAGTGCTTAGGGCATCTTTCACTGCTTTGCCTAGGTCATTAGCAAGCAATTGGATGGGAAATGGAGCAGCCAGAACTCGAAATGATGTGTATATGGGATGCCTGTATCATAGGTGGTAGCTTTACCTATTTTGTCACAGTGCCAGTGCTAAGCTAGTACATACACACACACACACATATACTTTTACATTTTTAATTTTGATTTTTATAGTACAATTCCATAAGGTCTTGGATTTCCCCACTCCTCCCCAATTCCCCCCCAGCCCCCATGACTGATTTCTCCCATATTGTTATAATAGTATAATGCTTCATGAACAGTCAAAAGTTCATCAGTCTGTTATTGAAGTGTTCCCCAACATTGCTGGTGCAAACAATGTCAGTCCAGCATTCCTTTGTCTAGATATGTCCAATAGTTTCATTGGCAGTGCATCTTTGATTTGGAGGTAGGGATGCATACTGCATTGTTTCTTTGCATCTGAATATGATAGTCTCTATTATGCCATCACTATACATTCCCCTAAATAAGGAACCACAAAACAAAGTCAACAGCAGGTAGGAAGTTAAAACAAAAAAAGTTTACAGCACCATGGAGCTGTAAACTGATTTAGAACCTGGACTCTGAAGTGAGATTTCATAGACAAAATTCTAGTTCCAAAGTTTGCTTTCTGTAGTATTCTGCTCTCAGTTTACGCTCTTTACCTCATCCATTAGTATACAAAATGTGCCCAACATCAATATGGATCATAGTTTATTTGTAAAGATGTTGAGTTAATATATGTAAATTATTTAGACCAAAACTTGGCAAATGCAAAACCAAGTATAAGTAGTAGATAATATTATTGATTTATTACAATATTATTTTCATGGTTGTTTATATATTCACATACTGTAAAAATCTCATTTGCACCTGTGTTATGTTCTATACGTTGTGTGAATAGGATCCATTGTGGGAAGTAGGGCACAAGAAAAAGTCTGCATAGAAGGTATGATAGAGAAACGAGGACAGAAAGAATTCTTGAGCAAAGAGAGGCTAGATAATCCCATTAAGTTCTAAGGAAATAAAATAACATTTGAATGGTTTGAACCCAGAGTATAATTTGTGAAGTAAGGAAGAATGGGATTTGATGAGTCATAAATAATGGGATCCCATCACAGTTAGGTCCTGCGTCGCATGATGATGTTTTGGAGGAAGAGATTGGAAAATCAGTTTACCTTTTGAAGAAAGTGAGTAAAATGATAAGATTTGCTTTTTGAATACATTTTCCAGTGGGGAAAACGGTATTAAGTCGAATCAATTTGGAGATGGGACGATCATTTAGAATGCATTAATAGTGACTGAAGTGAAAAGCATTGATAGCCTTTACTAGGGAGAAACACACAAAAATTGGGAGGATGGAGATCATCTGCTTCTGTTGAGATGTGGTTGGTGAGATCATAGCCAGTTTTGGGAATGTGTGGGTGCCAGATAGGCAATGGGTCACAGATCTGAAAAGCAGCAGCGGTTAAGGGATCTGCAAAGTAAAAACAGTTCAAAATGGAAACTAAGGCAAAACTGGAGTGCAATAAAGGAGAAAAGGAGAGAGGATGTTTCAAGAAGAGGCAGTAATGATCAGTGCTAACCACTGCACGGGGTCAGGTGAGGTAAGGACTGGGAGATTCCCTTCAGATTTAACAGGAAAGAGGTTAATGTGAAATTTGACAAGAGCAGTTTCACTGATGGTAGCAGGTGTGTTGTTTGTGGTGGTGATGGCAGTAAGCTGAATTTCAGTAGCTTAAGGAGTGATTGGTAGGTGATAAAAGACAATGGCAAAAATAAATATTTTCTTAAAAGATGACAACATGTGGGGTGATATTAGTGCCAAAATTGGAATATGTATTCAAAATAAGTAGCTTTTTACTTTCGTGTTTTTAAGGTATAAGAAAATTAGCCCTACAGAAATGATCATAGGAAAGTATCTGCACTATTTAAAGGGATATGAATACACTGAGTGGTGTTCTGAAGATGGACGATGAGAATTAGATGCGAACTGCTTTTGATTTTCCTAATGTAAATTTCTATCTAGAACAGAAAATAATCACGTCTTCTTTAAAAGAGTGAGAATTTTGTGTTACTACAACCCTTCCTAGACCAGTGAAAGTCCTTTTCTAGCACCTTTACTGTGTTTGTTCTACTGTCCTTACTCAACACACAGCATTTAAAATAGGCATTAGCTTAGCAGCTAAGACATCATGTATCATATCATAGTGCATGAGTTCGGTTTTCAAGTCTGGCTTCTGATTCCAGCTCCCTGCTAAAGTGGAACAGGGAAGGCAGACCTTATATCTCACGTAGCTGGATCCCTCCCTCCCAGATGATGTGTTACTTACTACTAACTTCAGACTCCATCCAAATCCAGATTGTAAGTTACATTTGGGCAGTGGTAGAAGCACTCTGCCTCCATCCCCTCTCTCTACTTCTTTTTCTGCCTCCCAATAAATACATATTTTTAAAAGAACAGATGTATTATTTGAACATAAACCTCCAAGAATGCATTTTGTGTAATAACTTGATACAACTTCTTTAAGTTTCTGTCTTTGATTTGGTCATCATAGCCCTAAAATGTAATTCAGCACACATTTTATAGCCAATTCATCTGAAGTTGTCTTCAGTGTGATATTTTCCTCAGTATTATTGAAGTTTCTTTCTGTGATAGATGAAAACACAGGTTATGTAAGCAAGGAAAATTGAAGACTTTTATTTCTTTAACTCCTAATTATTCTGAGTATATAGCCTCCCACATAGTTTAGATAAATCTTTCATTTTTCACATCAAGTCTGAGAAGTAGAATCTTTGAAGTGTATTTAACTGTGTTAAAGGAAAAACTGAAATTTCAAGAAATGTTTGCAAACACTCTGCTGTTTCACCTCTTAATAAATCCATCTATGTTTTTGCTCTGGACACAAACATATAGGTATTTAACCAAATAATTGAAAATTCCTGTAACTCCCATAAATACAAACCTAGGTTACATCCTCCCTGATTTGAATTGTGTCTTCATTATCAACTAGCTGTGTAACCTCCAGCAAGTTATTTCACCTCTTTGTGCCTCTGTTCACATCTTTAAATAGGAATGCTATTAATAACTATTTCATAGAATATTTAGTAAGATAAAAATGAATGAATTGGGTCTAATGGCTCAATGGTTAAAATCTTTGCCTTGCACGCACCAGGATTCCATATGGGCACCAGTTCTTGTCCTGGCTGCCCAATTTTCATCCAGCTCTCTGCCTGTGGCCTGGTAAAGCAGTCGAGGATGGCCCAAAGCTTTGGGACCCTGCACCCGCGTGGGAGACCTGGAAGAAGATCCTGGCTCCTGGCTTAAGATTGGCTCAGCTCTAGCCAAGGTGGCCACTTGTGGAATGGGGCCAGTGGGTGGAAGATCTTTCTCTCTGTGTCTACTTCTCTTGGTAAATCTGACTTTCTAATAAAAATAGATAAATCTTTTTAAAACAAAATTAATGGATAGACATAGGTTAAAAATATGTATGGTGGTTATTTTTCCTGGCACTTAATACAGTGATTAAGATACATGCATCTCACATTGAGATATCTAGGTTTGATTCTTGTATGGCTCTTGATTCCAGTGATGATTCAAGTAATTGGATCCCTGTGATGCGCATGAGGTACCTGTATTGTGTTCCTGGCTCTTGGCTTTAGTCTGGTCCATTTCTACCAATTGAAGCATGTGAACAGTAAACCAGTAAGTAGATCTTCTTTCCTCTGTCTCTGTATCTCTCTACCTCTCAAATACATTTTAAAAGAATTAAATAAACAAAATAGTGCCTGGAATGTAGTAAATGCTTCAAAAGACTTGTTAGCACAATATAATATATTCTTGCTAAACATGAATGTGATGGATGAAAAACTACTTGCTTACTAGATATTGCGGACTAAACAGTACCACCCCTTCCCCGCCATTCCCCAAATACCCACTTTCTAAACCTTGAGGCCTGTGAATGTTATACTGCATCATTAGAGTCACTTTTGCTTTCTGTGTCAAAATATGTGAGTTAGGAGTTTCAAGAAGACATTATCCTGCAATGTCCCATGTGCACTAAATCCAATGCTGGACAGATCTAAGCAGAAGAGTCTGTGCACATAGTGATGGAGCCACGACTAAGAAGGAATTTTCCTGTACGGCTTCCCTGAGAGGCACAACCTTAAAGATATTTGATTTAGGGTTTCTTCCCTCCAGAACTCAGGAAATCATTCTGTTAAGTTTTTAAATGTATCTATTTTATCTATTTATTTGGAAAGGCAGAGAGACAGAGATTGTTCACCTGCTTGTTCACTCCCTACAGAAATCAGAAGTGTGTCAGGCTGAAGCCATGAGCTGGGAACTCAGTCTTGATTACCCAGTTGAGTAACAGGGACCCAGCATTTGAGTTTCCCAGAGTATTGATTAGCAAAGAGTTGAAGTCAGAAACCAAGCTGAGATAATAACCTAGGCTCTCAGAGGTAGGATGCTGGTGCTCCAAGTTGCATCTTGACCACTGTGCCAAATGTTCAGCCCAATTGCTTGTTGTTTTATTTTTATTTTTTATCTGTTCATTAATTTTATTTTTTTTCTTTTTTTATTGTTATTAACATTGTATTATGTGATACAGTTTTATAGGCACTGGGGATTCTCCCCACCCCTCCCATACCCCTCCCCCCATTTTGGATTCCTCCACCTTGCTGCATAACCACAGTTCAAGTTCAGTTGAGATTCCTTCATTTTAAACACTGAGTTTCTGACAATTTGAGGTTGGCAGCCTTAGGAAATAAATACACTATAATAAATTTTTCAGTTTGCCTGTGTTTGTTTGGCTGGCCTTTTTTTTTTTTCATGTCATTAAATATTGTTTGATCTAGCCCCTCTGTCAAATGACACTCTATACCATATTTGGAGTGAGGAGAAGGAACCAACATCACTGTCCATTTATCATAAACACAGGAAAAACAACTTTGCTCCTGCATTATGCATTTTAATATGTTTTAAATGTGTTTATTACTGCCACTACTATTCTGGTAATCAGCCTTACCACTATGGTTTTTAGACAAAGAGCTACAGGTTTTCTATTTCTTTTTTTTTTTTTTTTAATTTTTTATTGGAAATTCAGATATACAGAGAGGAGGAGAGACAGAGAGGAAGATCTTCTGTCTGATAATTTACTCTATAAGTGATTGCAACGGCTGGAGCTGATCCAGTCCGAAGCCAGGAGCCAGGAACTTTTTCCAGGTCTCCCACAGAGGTGCAGGGTTCCAAGGCTTTGGGCCGTTTTCTACTGCTTTCCCAGGCCACAAGCAGGGATCTGGAAGGGAAGCAGGGCTGCCGGGATTAGAACCGGCACCCACATGGTATCCTGGCACGTGTGAGTCGAGGACTTTAGCCACTAGGCCTCTGCGCCAGGATCCCGAGTTTTTCAAAAACACACATGACAGGAGGTTACACTTTCTTCTTTTAATATGGTTGCTTTTCTTCACTCCTCCTCTCTTAACTCCACTCCCTTCTGCATCAATTTCATTACCCATCTTATTCATTTTCTCTCTGCTTTTCTTCTCAACTCTTGAGTCCTTTTCTGAGAATATTAGCTGCATATTCTATTTCTTTTGTCTTTGTTTCATTGTATTTTTATTGATTCACTGGTAGTCATGTCCAACTTATCATACCTATTTGTAGATGACAATTCTGAAGTTTAAACAGGTCAAAGGAGCAAGGTTAAACAAACGTATCATGTTCATTTTGAGAGGGAACTGGTAGATGGGAGATCTCACAGATGAATTTTCAAAATACGGTACAATTAAACTGCAGATTCTGATTCTGTTCATCTAGAATCACATTTGAGATTCTGTATGTCCCTGACATTCCCAAGTGATTTCAATGCTTCTGATATTTGGAACACATTTTAAGGTAGCGAGCAGGCTTCAGGTGATTGATTTATAACAGAAATTAGAAGTTTAAAACTGAGAGCTTTAAATAACTAACTTTAACCTGATTTGTCTGGTTTGTGGGACATATGTTTTAAAAACAAAAGGAAATTACACTTATCTGACTGTCAAAAATGCAAATACAAAAATGTTTATAAATGCTCCTAAACCTTTGCATCATGTCTTTCAGATCATTGTGAAAGATGTCTCATAAAAATGAAACATTTATTATGTGTTTGTTTACAATGACGATATTATTTATATACAAGACTGAGATTGTACACACTGAATAAAAACAGATGTGGTATTTAAACTCTTACAGAACAAATCAATAATACTGCATTTTTACCCTCGGAAAGTTAGTTGTTCATCAAGCCCATTTGCCAGTTACAAATCCTTGTGTTAGTATTGCATTAGTTTACGCGTTGTTTTAATATTACTTGGAGCACTAGGGTGTATAATTTCTGAATGTTTTTTTTTCCACTCACTGCACAGTGTTGCTTCTTCTTGCACCTAGAAAATGTTTTCTTCTACTTAACACTTAACTGGCAAATTTCCAATCATTTCACAAGAAATACATGCAAAGCACATCTCATTCATATACTTGGGATTTAAAATAAAACTTATTGCCAGATAGTATTAGTACAGTAGACGTAAAGGGGTAGCTGTCTGCTTGTTATTCTGCATTCTATTATATAGTCATCATTTCTTTATCTGAAATTTATCCTTTTCCATCTGTCTCTCCCTTCTCACTATGATTATAGCGATAAATTGAACCCATGAATCAGTTTTGCATCTCACCAAGAATGTAATGCTAGCTAAATCAAGAAAAAGACTTAGGACAAATACCTCTTTCATACCTTTCTCTTGTACTTTCAGTTATTTAACATGTGCTTGTGGAGGAAAATTGAGCTTCAGTATGGATTCTTGGTACCTTGAAGTAAGCTGTCAGAAACTTCTGGGCAACAGTAATACATTCACTAGAGAAATAGTGAACATTATTTTTTCCTTATTTAGGAAAAGATGTTCCTTCAAAACCTCAATGACTGGACATCATTCAGTCATAATGAAGGGTTATGTCCTTGTGTCTTTCTACAAAGGTCTTTACTTCTTCACAGTCACAGGGAAAATGCCAGTTATAAAAGTCCACATGTTTTAAATGTTACTTGAGTGTCAAGGAATATGTCCTATATTGAATCTGATGTTTGAATTCCCAGCCAAAATTTTAAAATATGCTATATTTTCCAACACTATTTTTCTTTTTGCTGTTTTTATTTGTAAGATGGCAGAAGTTAATATATTAAGATGCTCTTAACCTAGTAGCGTTGTAGAATGGGCAAAGTATTTCAAAAGTTACAGGGAAAATATTCTGCATACTGCATTTATTGTAGGGTGAAGACTTCTTCTTGCATTTGAGAATTTATAATAAAAATTTTCAGTCTCCCGAACTAATTTCTTTCTATGTAATTATTTCTTTGTTCATCTACCCCAGAGTGTTTTTGAAAGATGGAATGTAAGATTCCTTACTGTCCTTGATATAGCCTTGTTTTCCCTCCTGGAAAGCTCTCAGTCAGATGGAAAGAGGAAGATAGGTTTTTAAACTGTCCCAGATTCAAACATGAACAGTGGGATCCATCTGTTGGAGGAAAAAAAGAGAGTGATTCTCAAATAGATGTTGCTGCAGCAATTCTGACATGGAAATACTTATTTCTTTCTAAATATACATGATCAAGAATACAGTGCTAACAATCCTTCATGTTTTCTACTTTATGTATCCTAAAATGCATATGTTTATAAATTATTAATTTGTCTCTATTATTAGGCACTAATTTATCATACTTGCATTATGGATAGAATCTTTATATGTGAGTTTACGATATAATTATTTGATTAGACAAACACTATAGAAACAGAAGATTTTTTTAAAAAGGGAGATTTTTCCAGTAGCACTAGCAAAATTCCATTTCTTGCTGTTATGAATTTCCAAAATGCACACAGATGTGCATGCATAAGGTATAATAATGTATAATAATAAATCCATTTTGATCTTGGTTAATGAGGGAGCAGAGATGTTGGAGATTAATTCTGATCTCTGCCGCTGGCTTCCTTTGTGACTGTGGTCACACATTTGCAGGCTTCTTTTTATAGTCTCCATAATAATAAGCCTAATCTTTCTCAGAAGGATTTGAAATTAAAAGCACACACTGCTTCTTCTTAACACTCACAGAATCTTGCCAGAGAGAATAAATGGACTCGCAGTCATCAGATCTTCAATGAGCCAAAGGTAGGTGCGCTCACGTGTTGGGTACATCATCTCAAGGCTTCGGTTGTCCATGAAAGATGGATCCTCGCTATAAAAGCACACCCTGTTGGAAGAAGAGGAGAGCAAACTCAGGTAAGGTGCCAAATTAAGGAATTATTTTGAATGCAAGTAATGATAAGAGACTGAAAAAGGCACTTCTTACATTTTTGAGTTGAAAACAATGTCTTATTTAACTTCGCATTCACAAGCCCAGTGCAGAATCTATCACGTATTAGACTTTTAATAGAATGTTTTGAAATAGATTTGAAAGCAAAAATTAAGATTTTTGAATTGATTAGCTTTTTTTAAGCAAAATGCTTCGAAAGTACATTTCATGTTGATTTGTTCGGGGTTGGCATAGCACATATTAGTTGTTGCACTTGGAGATAAGGTATTTCTGTAAACAATACCCTTCTAAATCTGTGTTATCCAATTTCTTGTCTTCATTGAATACATGGAATTGATTGCTCTCAGTTTAGTCATCTGTTGCATGATATTGCATTGAGATTATACAGCAAAGAGAAAATTGAACAGTAATGAGAATGTTCCAAAATTAAATCATAACTTTGCAATCTGATACTTTGCATGCCTCTAATAGTTTCTGTAACATGTTTAGCGTTTGACACCTGCCCCGCCTCCAGTGATTAAAGGCAGGTCTTCAGATTAAGTATAGTTTAAATAGCTGCTGATTTGAAAGCTTTACCTAAAATGGAGAAGAACAATGAAAGATATAAGGACTGGCTGAAGTACCTTTGGTAGTCTCTTCATGCAAGTAAAGAATAATATTTCTTTTTGAATGACAATGACCATTCCTCATCGAAGAGGGAATAATGAGGCAAATAGGAGTTTGGGTGCCATTCTAGTCAGTGTATTTAAGTTTGGGACCTGTCTGTGAAGACTTAGCAGAGAACAACAGCTGTCTGTCTTGTGTGATGTCACAAAGTCTTCACTCTCATGGACTCTGAGCTCTGTGATTGGCCAACATATTTGGGGACAGTAACGTTGCACTCAGACAATTTTTTTTTCAGTACATAAAGCATGGTTTCATTGTGAGGATAAAAGTTTTCTTGAAATTATTAGTCACTATTGCTCTTAAAGTGTTCTTTCAAGTTGCAATTTAAGTTTCTTATTTTGGGAAAACCAGGGTTGTACCATAGCACAACCAAACCTCTATCTCAGTATTTTGAGACAAAGGTATCCTTTGCTCACATGTATTTTCCTGTGGATTATCCTTCCTACATTGTCTTGATATTCTAGATTCTTCATAACAACTTTGTCTATACATGTAGCCATAATCCTTGTAGAAGTTTAAACACCTTCATGTTATTGGCCAAAGATTATTATATGAGCAAATTTGTGTTAGTTAGTTCACAGTCTTTTCTAGTCATACACCTTCTGCTCCACCATGTAATAGTAGCTTAACTGAAGTACATTAACTCAGAATAATCTTGGAAAATACAAAAGGTATTTGAAGAGCCACAATGTCCATTCTTGTCACTGTCTTCCTCAAGGCTTGATAGAAATGTATGCATTGTCTGGGAAGTTTTTTATTGTATGTCCTCTCCAAATTTTTGTGCATTTTATTCTTGTGTTCAGAACTAACATACCACTTCCTATTAAACACTCCTCAAGTTAATTTCCACATTTTTGTCTTTTAAATAAATATCAATATTTGTTACTGTCACTCATCATTTTGAAGGAATTTAAAACTTTTGTTGTCAGTCTATGATTTGCTGTTTGCTGTGCACAAAGCTGAATAGGTTTTATGGAAATCTGTTTTTTTTTATAACACCTTTTCTTTTTAGTGAGTGATTTGGTAGATTGTGAGATTGTTTTAACAATGTGTATTCGGTCTGTAGGAAGATAAATTCTTGCATTGCAGTTAGTGTTGTACCTGTACTAGAAAAGTGTAGCTAGCGAACATGATGATTTTGACAGTTTCTTTCTTTCTTTTTTTTTTTTTTTCAGCAACAGTGGGTTTGAGGAACACATGCTCAAACCCTATATAAATCACAATCCCCATGGACTTCTCATAGCACTGGAGTAGTGTAGAGATTGACTCAATGATGAATCATTTCAAAATTATTTTGATGACTGTCTCGTAGTCTCACTTTATGTGTCAATGACTTGTCTGTTGCAAAAAAAATTCATTTGCCACAAAAAAGTCAGACTGCTTATGAAAGCACTTTTTATTAGGATGTGTGGTACAGAGATCTCTCTCATTTTTCCGTGGAGACTTATTTCAATGATACATGGTCAGTGAAAGACGAATGTACATCCTTTTGTCACTACAATTCTGATTGTATAATTATACATAGCTCTGCTTGTTAGCTTTCAGTTTAAAAGCTGTTAATGAGATCTGAGATTATACCAGTTGTATGTGAATACTATACTAGTATGTTAATAATATATCATGATATAATAATAAAAGCTCAAATGCCTTTCATAAAAGTTCATAAACATCTTTAGAAATTCGCATCTCTTTTAGAAACGAAGAAAAATAATTTTATTACAAGAAAATGAGAACAAAGAAACTATGAGTCATAATTTTTTTTTGCAATCTTTGTAAGGAATATTATTAATAGCAATCACCTTCATTCTTTCTCCCTTTAGTGAAAGCATGTGAATGCATTACACCATCATTGGATGTTCTGTGATGGCCATCACACTGTCTATAAGGATATTCTTAAGTACCAACTATTGGGACTACGTTTATGGTAGTCATTACTATTTTTTCTTTTGAAAGTCTGGAGATGGTGAAAGACTTTACTTTTGATTTGCACTGAATTGCTTAAAAATATTTAAAAACATGCGATATGCTTAAATACCAGGTATTTCTCTCTATCATACCCCTGCCCCCAACTGCTTTTTAGTAAAGAAAGGAAGAGTGCACAAGGCCAGGACAGATGAAGAACTGGTTGACTGAGGGGAATTCTTGTAACCTGAATGTGTAGATGTCAGATCTATTACAGCTGTGCAATGAGAGGCCCTCTCAGGGAGATTTATTCTGCTTTTGAGTTTTCAGAATTCTGTAGCTGAGGCAAAGGAAGAGACATCAAAAAATGCTCGAAAATGATTTATTGTAAAACATAGTCCTTGACTACTAAACTAGATCGTAGCACTAGGAAAACTGCCACAATTTTATGAGATGAATATAAAATAGGAGAGGAACAAGCTTTGGAGTTCTCAAAGGCGCCTTCATCAGTTACAGCCTTCATCCTGCAGAAAGGAGTTCTTGTTCCTCCAAAGTAGGTGTACTCAATGTTTTTCTTGCTAGACTAATAAAAGACTTTTTTTTTATTATTATTAAAGCATTGGGGCCTCAGTAGGAAATTCTCTGTGAGATACTTGGCTTTTTAAAAATGGCTTGAGCAAACAGTATACATGCAAAGATATTTATCTGTAGTTATTGCTCTGGAGGGTAATTCAGTTTCTAATAAAAGTCACCAATTAGTGTTTTAAATGAAAGATGCTGTCAAAGATAACAGCAGCTTTTGGATATTTATAAGATTCTGTGTAAATATGTATTTAATATCTAACATATAACACTGGAAGTGTTCTCCTTTGGCATTCTTCGTCTGATAAATCAAATTGCTACAGGAAAAAAAAAAACCTTTTCAGCCATAGAGGAAGGGATTTCAAGCCTTATTTGTAACTTGAGAATAATTCACCCTCATAGATTTGCTGGAAAATCAGATAAGTTGATGTACACGAACATACTTTGTGAATTCTAAAATATTTTGCAGATATTAATCCTAATTCCAGGGTCATAGTAAGCTTTATCATTCTTTCTTAGTTCCACCAAGTACTTTTATTCCTCAATGTGAGAAGAATAGATTTTGTTCACTAGGCTCCTGGATTTTCTGATGAAACCAGGCTTGTGACAATGCTATTTGATAACAGAGAAAGAAAAGAAGAGAGAAAGACCATAGGTTATCTATTCTGTGAAGGAGAAATGAAATAAAACTGGAACTAGTGCCAACCATCTCAGGCATTTTTCAAGAGGTTGGACTTTTTTGTATTAAAAAGAAAAGGAATTCTATTTGTGTTTTTACATATTTCTGAGCAAATATAAGAAGTTAAAAACTTTGTTTTCTGTATCTGTTCTTACTTTGCTCCTTCTGTTTGGCCTTCTGGACAATTCCTTTCAAGGAGACAATTTTAAAGAAATTTGCCATTATTGTCTTAAATTTATCCTCTGAGGTAACATGCAGCAAAGTTTCATGTATGAACAAGAAAAATAAGACTGGGCACTTTAAAAACAAATATCTGCAAAGTGCAAAGTCTTAGTTAATAATGATTTAAATAAATAATGATTTGCTGAATTGATTCAGTAAATAAATAACATGATAAATGAAACTCTAACGACATAACCATAGGAATTTTAATATCTGAACTGTTATTATAAATGTAACAATTCCTTTTATATTCCTTTGGCATGAACGTTGTCCTTATGAATCCAATCACTATTTGGAATCAGGACATTTTTATAACTATATATACGTTTTTTTCCAGGCAGCAATTCTTGATTTGTACTATTTGATCTATTTTAAAATACTTAAAAATTTTAAAGAAATATGAACATTTGACATATTTATGTGATCCTATGTGATGTTTGATTACATTCATGGATGCATTGTGTAACGTACAGTTGAGGTAAATGTATCTTTCACTTCACTTAATATTTTATTATATTAAAAATACCTAAAGATTTATATTTTAGAGTTTTTTTTAGAGAGGAATATGCAGTAAATTAATATGATCTGTCTACATCCTATTGTAAACAGGATCCAAGAATTTTTTTTTTGCTCCTATCCAGCTATTGTGATTCTATCTAAATTTGTACTATCCATCCTCATTTTCTATTAAATTTTCTATTAATACAACACATTGGTGACTTGAAAACTGAAAAACAATGGTTTTGACTCAGCATAAAGCTAAGTCTTTCAAAGCTTACAGAAAAAGTTCTAATAAGTATTTCCATGTGTGTGGTTGAGAGACTAGATCGTTTATTCACTTTTATTATCTAAACTTTGGCTAAAGCTGACAAGGACCAAAAGCTTCCACACATATTGACTCCCTATTCTTAGAAAACAACATCATGGATAAATGCTAGGATGACAAGGACCAGAGCCTATGATTCCCTTAACCTCCTCCATCTCATTTCCTGCCTGGAACAGCTGAACATTTTCGTTGTGGGAAGAGGAAGAAACATAGTGCCTTGCATACTGTAAATACCCAATATGCTTTTGGAACCAGTATAGATATATTTGTAATCTCTTCTAATACATGCCTTACTTATTTGAGCCTGTATTATACTATATATTCACGTTAATGTGTATGTATTCAAATGCATATGTACGATTACAAAAGCATTCCTTCCATCTGACTTGAATTATGAAACTTAAAAGCAGTAGCAGACTATCATGAGTATAAGCTAGCAGGGAATGACAAACTTGTAGTGTGTTATGTAGTAAAATGATATGTTTGTACATTATGAAAAGAAAATTTCAGCACTTCACAGCTGTATAATGAAGCACTAATGTGAAAGTCATGTAAAAGTTGTCAGAATGTAGAAGAGCAAAAGTATCAAATAGGAAAAAGCTTTAATACTTCCTTCTGAGATTTTTTTTACCATACTTAAATAACAATCAACAATATATTTTCCTAAGACACTTAAAATCAGTCTTACCTTTAAGAGCAAGTAATAAGCATATATGCAGTTACTAAGATGTTACAAAAACTTCTTCAAATATGTTAATTGGGAACACAGTGCATTTTGTTATATTTTATTAATCAGAACACTTAAGAAGATTCATACTTACTCTCACCCATGTATTTATGTTGTTCTCATGTTTAAATCAGACCATAACATGCTTACTTCATGTGGTGAAATTGAAGTCAGATAACAGATTTAAAAGTGTTCAACAAAGTGCATGTGCTTATAAATTAAAGACACCACCTTCATCTTCTTCATCAACTTTCATCCTCATCTTCCTAATTTGTTTCAACTTCAAAAAATCTGTATTAGTTTCTTATGTTTAACTTTGTATAGGAAAAAAAAAATTGATTTACTCTGTGCTCCCTTCTTTTGATTGTTTTCTTTTGTGTTTCCAATTCTCCAGTTGTCCCTTGCAAATTGAGATTAGGCGCAAATGAATGCCATTGTGCTGTGTAGAAATATCAAAGTAAGCATAGTTCTTTGTTTTTTTCATTAGTTCCAGGGCAATCGCACTCAACAATGGCCAAGGCCTGTTTGTAGGTGTTAAAGGTGAGCATAGTACAGTAGTCTAGTTTATATTTTTCCAAACTCAATTGTCTCACATTTGCTTACCTTTAAACTTTTCATGACTCTTACTTTAAGCTTCCTTTATCTGCTTTTGTGTCAATAATATTGCCATGTTACCTCGCCTCATGGTTTAACACAAATAGATAAGTTGGTGCTCTTCCTCTTGACGCGCTTGACTTTGTAAATCATCTGACAAGTTGGCAGTGAACTGTGTTATATCGGCTTCCTAAAGATGTGTCCCCCAGTGACTTAAAATCGTGATAATTTGCAAGTGGAAAGAATAGTGTTCTCATATGTGTTCTTATATGATGAGTACTGTAACCTCTGTCTTCATCTACTTTCTGACACGCGCAAAAACAACGATCTTTTTCTGTTTTTTTGCAAAATCAAGAAAGATAGCAAAACTTAATGCTACATTATTCTGATTTATAAATATCCATTTAGAAGTAATTATTTCTTTAGTAAAGAAGCTTATGTTTAATTGCTCATAAAATGTAACATAAATATTAAATTATTTGAGTATAAGTATTACGTAAAAAAATTTTTTTAAAATCATAGTGTTGCTCCTGGCTGTTCCATTTGCACTACAGCTCCCTGTTAATCATCTTGGGAAAGCAATTTAAGAAAGGCCAAGTGCTTGGGATTTTGATGTTTTTTATTTCAGTTTGGTTTATTTCAAATAATTTCTTTCATCAAATTCATCACTGGCTCATGGATTACACGGTGGCATCATTTTTCCTAGGAGACTTTTGTGATTCCTTTTTGTCACTCACGTGTTGGTTACTCACTGGCATGTGTTTTCATGGTACTGTAATTTGTTGTTGCTGTTGTTGTTGTGGCTGTTCTAACTCATACCAATTGTTGACCTTGTTTCATGGCTTCTCAATTATGGAAATGCATTGTGATGGAGTACTGTGGTCTATCATATCCAGATGTGAGGGTATAATGGAACATGCATCCCTGCTTCCAGACAAAAGCTGGATTCCCAATGAAACTGTTGGGCATGTGTAGACAATGGGATGCTGGACTGTCTGACATTGTCTGTATCAACAGTGTCGGGGTACACTTAAATAAGAGACTGATAGAATTGTGATTCCTTATGAAGGACTACACCATTGTGGTAAAATGGGGAAAATCTGTAGGGGGGGGTGGAAGTGTGTGGGGGAATCCCAGTCTATACAAAATTATACCACACAATTCAAAATTCAACATAAAAGCATATTAAATAAATTTTTAAAAATAAATAAAATTTAAAAAAAAAGTAGGGCTTTCAGTGATGAGCAGCCCTGAGGGTCCCTCACTGATGAATGGGCTGAAGGCCTTATCGAAGAAGCTTCACAAAGCATTAGATCCACTTGTCCTTCGACCGTCTGCCAAGTAAGGACACATGTCCCTATTCCCAGGATTGTGCAGCAATGTGATGTCACCTTGGAAGCAAACAGCAACCTCTGACAGCAGAACCTGCTGTGTCCTGGATTTCAGACCTCTCAGTTTCCAGAACTGTGAGAAGTCAGTTTCTATATTTCATTTTTAAATTAAATGTATTTATTTTTCTATTTTATTTTACAGTTCCCTTTACTCCTCACCAAATCCCCGTCATCCACACGGATTTCCCCTATATTATTACAATAGTGTATTATTACATTATGCTCAGTGAAATAAGTCGATCTCAAAATGAAAAATAATATTGTATGCTCTCTCTGATATGTGACAACCTTCAGACAAAATACAAGATCAATAACCTTTTCAATACTGATTTTTTGTAAATCTCGGGGGGGGGGAGTTGACATTTTTGTTTTTATTTCCATTCATTCAAAATGAAAGCTTTTGTTTTTTTTCTAATTTCCACACTGACTCATAGGTCACACAGTCCCATGGTTTGCTTCAAGAAGTTTTTTGATTTTCTTTTTCATTTCTTCAGCAACTCATTGGTCATTCAGCAGCATGGTATTAACTTCACATTATTATAAATTTTCTATTTTTCTTCCGGTTGTTGATTTTGTTTTATGGCTTTTCATTTAAGGGGATTTATAGTAACTATTTAATAGAGACTGTCATATCCAGATGTGAAGGTACAATGCAGTATTTATCCCTACTTTCATATCCAAAGATGAACTCCCAATGAAACTGCCAAATATAACTTGACAATAGGATGATGAACTCTTTGCCATTGTCCGTACTTAAAATGTCATGATACATTTAAGTAGCAGAATCATGAATGTATCACTGGTTATGAAGGACTATATTACAGTTTCTGTATTTAACAAATTACCCATTCTCAGTTATCCTGGAAGAACAACACAGCTAACTAGACATGGTAAGAGTAAAAATGATAACTATATCAATTAGAAAGATTGTTCTATTTTATTCTTGTGGAAGACAATAGTGCTACTCAGCAGTGCTTTTCCTTCTTCCTTCTGTCCAGCTATAATGAAGGATTGTATTTCCCTTTCCCTATGAGAATGGGCATAGCAGTGACAGTTTCTTGAGCAGGCAATAAAGTATGAAAACAATGTGAAAAGTGCCACTTTCAGGAAAAAGATCTTAAAACTTGTTGGTTATATTACCTCCCACTACCATTAGTAAATATTAGCAGGCAAGGTACAAACTGTCAAACCACGCCCCTTACTGAGTGCTCTATAGAGTAGAACAGCCATCCCTAAAATTGATGTTACCGAACATATGCTGCGAAGACAGTCATGTTGTTTCTAAGCCAATTAAAATTTTTAAGCTGCTGCAGATATTTATCCTGGTTAGTACAATTCTGTTAGTTTAAGTTAATAATTATATTATTTTTTATTGCTCAAAATGTATCAGTAAGTGGAATGTTTTTTTTTTTTCCCATTTATTGTGTCTTCTCTAATTTCTTTGCACATATATTGTCTCTGTTCCTAATGCATGAGTCTTTAAGGTCCCTAGTTAAGTTTCAAAATAAGCTTAGCTATTTGAGGTCATTTATTCTATTTCTAAAAAATAAGGTCATTGATGACTTGATAGAGCTTGCATTGATTCTATACATTGGGGAAGGGTTGATACAGCAACTGTGTTAAGTTTTCCAATCCACAAACTGTGGATGCTTTTCAGTGTTGTTATGCCTCTTTTAATTTATTTCAGCAATAACTTAAAATTTATTGTACTAAGCACATTAGTCTTTCACCTCCATGGTTAACTTTCTTCCTAAAGAAAGTACATATTGATCCATTCAATGGAAAATGTAGTCCCTGATCATTTCTGTTTGTTTTTTATTTTATCTTTCCAAATTATTTTCAAAGATATTATGTGCATAATTGCTTATTCTTTCTTTTGCCTGTTGAAGTTGATTATTGTAGTCTTCTAGTGCATTTTCCAGATCAGTTATTATAATGTTCATTTTTAGAATTTGTTTCACTACTTTGCAATTTTTTAAAAATTATGTGAAAAGGATAGTAGCAGAAAGTAAGAAAAAGAGAAAAGGAGAGAGTGAGAAAGAAAGATAGACTTCATGCATTTGCTGGTCACTTTAGCTGCAGTGACTGGGGTTAGTCCAGGCTGATGCCAGTAGTGGAATTCCATCCGGTTTTCCCATGTGAATAGCAGGAACTCAAGTACTTGGGTTGTGATTGCTACTTTCACAGAAACTTTAGCAGAGAGCTGCACTGGAGGCAATGCAACAGGAACTTGAATTGGCATTCTGATATGTGATGCTGGCCTTGTAAGCAACAGCTTAGTCAATTAAGACACATTTGATTTCTTTATATAATGTCTTTTTTGGTGATTGTCATTTCGTGCATATATTATTTTCCTGATTCCCTTTAGGTGTCTTAGGACTTTTAAATCAACTTTTGGTATAAAATTCTGATGCCTTTATTTCTTAATGTATTGCTTCCGTCATTTTATTTTATTTTAAATGAATCTTAATTTCTATTTTTTTGTATATATTGGCAATGTTTTTTTTTTTCTGAAAATACGTTTTTTGAGACAGTTTTTTATCCCGCTCTATAACTGGACCTTGATTATGCATGATGCAATCAACCAGAGGAACAAGCTGAAGAAATATTTATGTCTTCCTTGTTCAAAATATTGTTTGTGCTTGTTTTGGACTTTGTTTCACCTGTACTCACAGTTGCTTTTAAATGCCTTACATTTCCTCAATAATTTCAAAGCATCTTCTGCTTAGAATCTAGTCTTCTGATTAGAATTGGTATCTCCTCCTGTAATCATTATGTTCTTGCTGTTTTCCTTGTGTTGCTTTTATAAACAGCCCCAAATGCTTTCTGCTGTTTTCTTTGTTGACCTCTGAGTTTTGCTACTTCTCCCCAGTTGCGCTCAAAAGTAGGTGAAACAGAGATTAATCCTTCAGAATCTATAAGATACAGCGTGTCATTGCCAATAATGTTTTGTTTGCTTTCCAGTTCAAGGAAGAGAATTGGGAACTTTGCTAGAATCTTCCTCAGACAAGAACTTATCCAAGTGAAGATGTAGACAAGAAGGAACAAAAATGCCATGCAATTTCCTATAATTCTCAATGTTAATTGCTCTTTCTTAATTTTATTTTTGATGATGATTACATCATTGAGAGGGGTGTGCCATGTGGACTACAGAGTAGGTTAGGGAGGGTGGAGGAATAGGGAAAAGTGGATGAGACAACTGTTTCCATCTTTTTTTCTTCTTCCTGAATCTGAGGAAGTGGGGAAAGAAAGGGAGTGGCTACACTCAGCACTGTAACTGCATCAGTACCAGGGTTGGGGAGATTGGACATTGGCTTAGTTGTTATGGAACTGTGACTAATTTTTAGAGTTCCTGTACGATTATTATACCAAAGTGGTTTGTGTGTGTGTGTGTTTTTTATCCATAGGAGAACAAGGGCTTGGGAGTCTACAATCTCAATTTCAGCTCAATATTTTTTTTTTTAAATTTTAATTCTACTATCAGCCTGATTACTATACCTATCTTTATCATCTACAAATAATGCTTTATTGTTGATCAGGGCATGACCATGTGCAATGGCATGTGGGTAGAGCTCTGGAGATCTTTAATTTGTTCATTCATTCAACAGTGTGCTTTTAAGAGTAGCTCTTTGCTGAGTTAGAAACATACTTAACCACTGTTACATAGGTTGTGTTTTAAAACTTTTCTTACCTTTGACTTAACTAAAGTACTAGACACAGTGTTACTTCCAAAGGTTTGTGGAAAATAGAACAAATTTACTCTGGTGCAAAAATTTTTGAAACCTTTTCATGTCTCCTTTTTCAAAGTACATTCTTTTATAAATTCTTTGAAGATCTTTCATATACATCAATTTCAAAATTTGCACCAAAACAAATGTATCTTCTAGTTTAATTTCCCTGAATTTTCTGATGTATTTTCAAAATTAGAGCTGCTAATCTTATAGCTCAGTTAAAAGCAAATAGTTTGATTTGATTTCCCTCAATTTCAAACCATTTGTAATCTCCTCCATGTGATCATTAATTTCTCTGATAAAGCCTTTTCAACTCTGAGGCTGACACTTTTCCATGTAGCCAGTGATCTCAGCTGTTTAATTTCCTTCCCCAACCCGGTCCTTTTTGAGAAGGAAAAACTCGGTAAAGATACTTGCATGGCCATTGTGTATTGAACCCTGCACCCTAATTACTAAAGTTAGTAGTCAGGGATAACTTAAAAGTAGCTCTACCATTTGACAGACACAGTTCTGTGCTTTTTCTTCCTATTTCTTCAAATGGATCATATGTTTGTCAAGATTTATTTTTAAAATTTATATATATATATATTTAAAGATTCATTGATTTTTACTGGAAATTCATATATGCAGAGAGGAGAAGAGACAGAGAGGAAGATCTTCCATCTGCTGTTTCACTGCCCAAGTGACCACAGCAGCTGATGCCCAGCCCATCCAAAGCCAGGAACCAAGAATTTCTTCTGGGTCTCCCATGGATGTTCAGGGACTCAAGGCTTTGGGCTGTCCTTGACTGCCTTCCCAAGTCACAAGCAGGGAGCTGGACGGGAAGTGGTTTACCAGAACACAAACTGGCACCTGTATGGGATCCCAGTGTGTGCAAGGCCAGGACATTAACTAGGCTGCTGTGCTGTGCTCCCCCCCCCTTTTTTTTTTTAGCATTAGAAAGGCAGATACACAGAGAGAAAGAGATATGGAGAGAGAATGGTCTACTATCTGCTGGCTCATTTCCCAAATGGTGTCAGCTGCCCAAGCTGAGATGATCTGATCCAAAGCCAGGAACAAGAAACTTCTTCTGGGTTTCCCATGCAGGTGGAGGGTACCAAGGCTTTGGTCCATAGTCAACTGCTTTCCCAGATCACAAGCAGAGAGTTGAATGGCAGAGAGCCAGGACACAAACCAGCTCACATATGGGATCCTAGTGAATGCAAGGTGAGGTTTTGTCCATTTTGGCTATAGCGCTGGACTCTGCCCTCAATACCCTATCCCCTTATGTACACAGTCTCTTGCTGTGCTCCCCCAATAGTGCAGACACCAAATTTTTGCTTTTTACTCACATGCTCTAGTCATCCAGGATTGCTTTCCTATCCCATTGAACCTGCCCTGTATAGAATCTGTAAGGAAACTTTTGAAAACATATTTTATACTATGGCAAAGTACCAAAATTGCATCTTCAATCTGAGGATTGTTATTGATAAATTGGATTTCTGGCAATCTGTCAGATATAGCTGACCTTCACTAAATCAAGGTTTTCTTTCTTTTTGTTTTTTGTTTGTTTGTTTTGTTGTTGGTAAAAAATAGGGCATGTTTATATTTTTTAAACACATGCATAAAATCACTGATGACTTTTAAGCAAGGGTATTTACTATTCAACTGATTCAGAGACTTGAAATAAAATAAGGCCTGATTCTTACAGTTCTGATTTTTTTTGTGAGAACAACCTGTGTGCAGCATTCCATACAATAAGGAACCCTCATAGAAACAAACATTGGAAAAAATTCTATTATTAGTTACAGAAAAAGTACTTTTCTACTGGCAGTTGCAACTTCTTTGCCAAGATATTAATGATTAGGATACATTTTCACTTTTACACTTGAAAACATAGACAGTTGTAGCAGTATCATTAGCTTAAATGTTTACAAAATCAAGATAGTAATTAAACATTCTTAAGTATCTTAGTCTTCGTTATATAATTAAATGTGGAATTGCTAGGGTTTAGGTAGAAGGTTAGAGTTTTTGCTTTTGAAATTCTCCTTAAGTAGCTTATTAATACAGATTTTATTTTGTAGTTAAAGGAAGTGATTCTTTAAATGCTTAGGTTAAGTGCAACTTCAAGATCAAGTTTTGGAGTGATACAGGCCTATCTTGGACTGAGAACTCGTTGACAAAGAACTCAGACTTTGAAACCAGTTATTTGATTTTTTTTTTTTTTTGCAAAGTCAGATAGACAGAGAGGAGGAGAGACAGAGAGGAAGATCATCTGGTTGACGATTCACTCCCTAAGTGACCCCCAACAGCCAATATTGTGCTGATCCGAAGCCAGGAGCCTCTTCCGGGTCTCCCACGCGGGTGCAGGGTCCCAAGGCTTTGGGCCGTCCTCGACTGCTTTCCCAGGCCACAAGCAGGGAGCTGGATGGGAAGCAGGACTGCCAGGATCAGAACTGGTGCCCATATGGGATCCTGGCGCGTTCAAGGCGAGGACTTTAGCCACTAGAGCACCGCACCGGGCCCCTGATTTTCTATTTTTATTCTCATGTTGTCAATGTTGTTTCTTTTGCCTGTAAAGTTTTTGCCATGTTTCTTTGCTAGAGAGAAATTTCACTCATCCTGCAAAGTCTAAACTTTTCATAGCAAACCTTCTTAAAAGTTAGACTATAATGAACATATTAGTTCTGCCTTCTTACTTTCTCTGCTTTCCATCCCAATGGGATTTACAACTTTGTTCTATACACCAGCAGTGTGTGCGATGTATATGTAATCTAAACATAATTATTTAAACATTTAAAAATTAGTGTGACAGACAGGGCATGCAAAGAGACAGAGAGTAAGAGGAAATTTCCCATCTGCTGGCTGACTTCACAGCACTCCAATGGCTGGAGCTTGACTGATCCAAAGCCAAGATCTTTGGGTCTCCTACACTGCTGGAGGAAACCGAACAGTACTCCTTTCCCAAGTGTAACTGGGAGCTGGATCAGAAGTGTAACAGCCAGGGCTCCTTGCTAAGCCTCAGTGCTGTCCCCTAGAGTATATTTTTAAATCATTTAAATTTAAATGTAATTGCATTATTCAAGGCTCTCCGGAGAAGCAAAACTATGGGAATGACTAAATCTGAGGAAGTGTGTATATACAAAGGATATTTGAACGTTTATGGAAAATGAATGCTATGGAAATACTGTTTAGAAAGTTACCAATCATTTTCTACTATCTTCTTGAAAGATGCACACACAACTGCCGTGATGA
This sequence comes from Ochotona curzoniae, assembly GCF_017591425.1. Lineage (NCBI taxonomy): Eukaryota > Metazoa > Chordata > Mammalia > Lagomorpha > Ochotonidae > Ochotona > Ochotona curzoniae. Next base: position 43,720,963 of record NW_024467087.1, read on the forward strand.
GATCACTCCATAGGAAGTGCCGTCAGAAGCGAAAGATGCACACACAAACACACAGAGAGAACTTCATTTCTAGATTATATTAAAGGACTATTTTTTACGTTAAAATATATAATGACATTACTTAGCATATCATATATTTATTTATGACTTTCAATATTTTATAGTATTTTTGTGAGATTCATCCATAGTATTTTGATGTGTGTAGCAGTAAAGGGAACGGGAGAGAGAGGGATACAGAAAGGGAGGCAGAGAGTTCCCATCCACAAATGCCAGTAACAGGAACGAGGCCAAAGCAATGAAGGGAACACAGTCCAGATCTTTCATGTGGATAGCAGGAATGCAACTACTTGAGCCATCATTGCCACCTCTTAGCATCTGCATTATCAGGAAGTCGCAGTCAGTGGCCAGAGGGGATTATTGAGTCTTGGTTCTCTGATAGAATACGTTGGCATAGTACTGCTACATCAAATGCCTGCACCGCTAAACAATTATTAATACTTGCCTAGAATATATACCAAGAAATGGTGATTTCATTAATAACGTATTCTATAAATCTGTAAACTTTTATAGTAAACCTAGTTATTTGATAACAGCATTACCAACTACGTATTTCCAATATTTAAACCTTTGCCCTCCACTAACTTAAGTGTTTCAATAGCATAACTTTTCTGATAGAGACCAAAGATTTAGGAAAATGGTAGGTCCTATTTTTTTTTTCATTATTTTAAAATACATTTCCATAGTCTCTGAGGTTTCTCCCCGCCCCCATAATCCCTCCTCCCACTGATATCCCCTATATTATCACAGTAGTAGAGTCCTTCATAAAGAGTTGTAAGTTCAATCATCTGCTGTTTAAGAGTGTCCCGACATTGTAGGTATGGAAAATGACAATGTCAAAATATATTGAATAGTTTCATGGGGACTCCATCTGTGTTTTGGAAGTAGAGATGCCTACTACATTATAGCTTCATATCTGGATGTGACCGTCTCTAACACATAATTATTATACATTCCCTTAAATGAAAAGCCATAAAACAAAATTGACAGGGAGGAAAAATAGAAAATTAGCACCATGAAGTTAAATAACATGCGACTGAATGACCAATGTGCTGCTGAGTGAAAAATAAAATAAAAAACTTCCCTGAAGCAAACGATGCTGCTGTATGACCTATGCATCACTGAAGAAACTGATAAAAAAAAACTTTTTTGAAAAAAATGAAAATAAAAAACAATATTGACAGGGATATTTATCACATCAGGTGCTTACAAAAATAGAAATATATAAATAAATGATCTAATAATGCATCTCAATGACTTATTAAAAAAGAAAATGAACAGAAAGCAAGAAATGATAAAGTCACAACAAAAATAAATGGAATTGAAACTAAAAAATCACAAGCTGCAACAAGAGCCCATTTTTAAGAAGATGAGCAAAACACACTATAAGCAAGACTGGCAAAGAAAAACAACTCAGACAGAACAGGTAATATTAGAGATGGAAAAGAAAATATCCTTGGATACTGGTAAGGTGATCTCTTCTTGCTGAATGGATCCTTTGATCATAATGTGGTGTCCTTCTTCATCTTTTAATATTTTTCACGTCAAAGTCTATATTATGTGATATATCAATGGACACACTAGTTTGTTTTTCCTTTCCATTAGCCTGGGATATCTTTTTCTATCCTTTAAGTTTCTGCATATTTTTGTTGGTAAGATGTGTCTCATGTAGGCAACAGATAGATGTTTATTTGTTTTTATGCAGGCTGTTAATTTATGACACTTGATTGATGAGTTTAAGCCATTTGCGTTCAGGGTTAATATACATAGGTAGTAATTTGGTTTTGTCATTTTAGCAAGTGGTTGTTGATTATTTGAGTTAGTCTTCCTTTATTACAGCGTTCTCAAATTTTGCCTGCTGGTTTTTTTTTTTCTCTGCCAACAGAACATCTTTAAATATAATTTGTGTGGCAAGTCTGAAAGAGGAGAATTCTTTGAGCTTTTCATTACGGTAGAAGAATTTTCTTTCATTTTTTAAAGACAAAGGAAAGCTTTGCTTGGTTGCTTTTCTGTGATGACAATTGTTTCCTTTTAGAATCTGTAATATGTCACTCCATTCCATTTTGGACTGTAGAGTTCCCTTTGAGAGGTCAAATGTGAGTCTCTTTTGGATTTCTTTATGATTAATTGATTTTTTTATGTGTATATTTAAGGATATTTTCCCTATGTTCAACTGAAGAAAGCTTGATGATCATGTGTTGTGAAGATCGCTTTTGGTCAACCGTTTTGGATTTCTGTGTCCCTCCTGTATTTTGTTTTCCAATTCTTTCTCCAAATTAGGGAAGTTTTCGTTTATTATTTCATTGAATACATTTTTAAAACCAGCTTCTCTTTCTGTACCTTCTGGAACTACCATAACTCTTGGATTGTGTCTTTTAATACTATCCCTTGATTCTTGAATACTTTTGTGATCTTAACTCAGTTCCTCCTCCAGGTTTTTGATATTTCCCTCCATTGTTGAAGTAAATGTCTTCCAATTCTGAAACTCTTTAATTTACCTCACTTATTCTATTACTGAGGCTTTCATCTGAATTTTTAATTTACTCCATTGTGTCCTTCATATCTAACAAATCAGCTAGATTTTATTTTAGTGCTGCTATTTCAAGTGTGACATATTTCTTAAATTCCTTGAACTCCTGTCTGTGTGTCTCATGCTTGGTAAGAAGCATTACAACAAGTTTTTATTTTATTTATTTATTTGTCTATTTATTTATTTATTTTAGAAAGTCAGAAAAACAGAGAAGAGGAGAGACAGAGGGGAAGATATTCTGTTTGATGATTCACTCCCCAAGTGACTGCAATGGCCAGAGCTGAGCTGACCTGAAGCTAAGACTCAGGAGCAAGGAGTCAGGAGCCAGGAGCCACGAACCAGGAACCAGGTGCTTCCTCTGATTTTTCCCATTCAGATGCAGGGTCCCAAGGCTTTGGGCCATCCTCTAATGCTTTCCTAGGCCACAAGAAGGAGCTGAATGGGAAGTGGAGCTGCTGGGACATAAACAGCACCCATTTGGGATCCCGGCAGATGCAAGGCATGGATTCAATCACTAAGCTACCGAGACGGTCCTGTTTTAAAACTCTTTCCCCCGATTTCCTCAATGTCTGCCTCAGATAACCCTGAAGTTGACAAAGGTTTTTTCCTCTCTGTAGGGGAGACATCAGTAATTTTCATTATGCCTCTGCCTTTTGGTCATTGCTATCATGGTTAGATTCCTCTTTTTAGGTCCGGTTCTTAAGCTCCGTCGCCCACTGGTCTATGGGTCAATTTTACTGCTACCTGGTTCTTCATTTGTAATCACTTGTGCTACTCCCTCCAGTGAGTTTCAGTCCTAGCCCTTGTGCTAGCTTTCCGTCATGGCCTCTTTAACCCCATTTCCTGGCTCACCACTTTCTGCCACCTGTTATCCTGTACTGTGGCTGCAGCATTGCCTGCACAGCCTTTCTCCAACACCCAGTTCAAGCAGTGACCGGAATTAAGAAGACGCCAGCTGGCCTAACTCACTGGGTATCAGAGGTGCTTGTCTTGCCAGAACCTGCTGGCTGATAGGTCTGAAGGCCACCCAGACCTATTTTGGTTAGAACCCGTAGAATGCCAAGACAGTACTGTTTTCCTTGTGAGAACAATTGAGTCAGAAGAGAGTTATCTCCTGGCTTAGTGTATGTGCAGCTTGCTATCATTCCTTCAGTAACACAACCTTTTCCTTAGTATGCAAAATGGTGCCAAATGTGGCAATGGTGAGGGATCTGGTTCTGCCTGTCATTAGGTCTGGGTGCCTATTTTGAGTGGAACCTTCAGGATACCTTTGAGACCAATGCAATGCGTCAAGTCAGAAATGAGCTCACTGCTGGTTTAGCATATGTCCAGCTCTCTGTTTTCTCTCTAGGCTCATAGCCTTTTCCTCAGTACACAAAATGGCACCTGATGTGGCATTGGTGGGGTTCTGAGCTGTGAAATTCACCATCTTTCTCTATCTGCCAGCTTGGGCTCTGTCGCTCTGCTTCTGCTTTTGATCGGCTCACACAAATCACTAAGACCATCAGTTCTAAACGAGGGTTCACCTCCTGAGCTCCCAGTAAACCACCTGGCCACTGGGGGAGCACTGATTGCTGATCACCAGCCACTGCTGGGGTATCTGGTCACTGTAACACTGCTCTGCTGTCTTTGCTGCTTCCCCATGTCCACTGGTTTCCAGGTGACCCTCCGGCATCGGCCTGTCCTCTGCTATTTCCCAGCCTCTCTGTTTCATTCTGGGTAATGACTCTCCATCTGTTTAAATGTGCCTGTACCCTATTCTGCCATCTTGTTTTTTTGTCATTCTTATTTCTTGTACTTATTCATTCTTAAATCAACAATGTTTCTATTAGGTCCTCTATTCCATGTGTAATCAATTCAAAGTTCATCAGTAGCTTAGTATTTGTAAAAATGGGAACAATCATTTGGAGAACAGCACAAGATATTGTTGTTTAGCTGGAAGCATATGATTTGCTGTAAATGTCTTACATAACTATTTGCATAATTGATAGTCTTAGTTGCCAAGCATTTCATCCAGTCATTTTCAGTCATTTTTATATTTTTTTTCAGTTTTTAACAGATTCAATACAGTTTGTAGATAAAATACTAAGCTAATAATGATATTTTTATTCCTTTCTTTCACTTTTGAGATAACAATTTTAATTTGTGTTGCAATCAAGTGCTTAATGCTCCACTCAATGAAAGTTCAATAAGTAAGCACCCCCCAAAAAATCTAGTTTAGCATGAATAGTCAAGGGCTGTAAACATTAATCAAATGGACACTGACCATTTCATCCATGGACAGCAAGTTTTAGTGTCATCACACATTGTTAAAACTACAGTAGTATCACATTCTTAACCATTAATTTGTCAAAGATATCAAACAAAGCTTGACATAGCTGTATTTACAGTCATGGTGACAAACACAGGCATTTCTTTTTTGTCACTGTTTTTTGATTTTTTCCATTTTTAATTTTAAATTACGCATATAAGGAAGAATATGCAATATTTTTCCATTTCTGGCTTATTTCACTCAATGTGATGTCCTACAGTTGCAACCATTTTGCTACAAATGGTAGAATTTCATGCTTTTATATTACTGATTAATATTCCACTGTGTGTATGCAAAATTTTCTTTATCTCCTCATTTGATGATGGACACATGGTTTGATTCCATATTTTGGTTATTACAAACAGTGCTGTTATCCGTAAGCATGGTGTGGCTAGTATCTCTTTGATGCAATGTATTTCCATCTTTTGGGAATATATCTAATATTGATATTGCTGGGATCATGTACAAAATATATTGCTTTTTTTCCCCTTGAAAATCTCCATGCTGTTTTCTACAGTGGTTGGAATAATTAACCTTCTTACCAACCATGCAGGAGCTCCCTTTGCTCCATATATCCACCACAGTTTGTTACTCTTGATCTTTTGGATCTAAACCACAGGGGTGAGGTGATATTGATTGTGGTTTTGATTTGCATTACCTTAATGGTTAGTGGTGCTGAGCATTTTTTCCCACAGATTTGTTGGCCATACTTTAGTGTTGAATAAATTACTATTTATTTGACCTGTTACAGACGAAAAACCAAATTGAAGTGAACAATGAATTATTTTCTCACAAAATTTATTAAGATTTGCTAGTATAGTTGTTTCCTAAAGTATACGTGCATTAAATTGGATAATAGTTGTTAATGCTTTTTTTTTTCAGATAAAATGTAGAGCAGTTATTTATTGGACATCCCATATAATGTTTTGATGATTTACTAGAAAGTGCCTAATATCAGGTTACAGTAAAAAGGAGAGGGGAGAATTAGTTGAATCTATAACGCCATGTCAAATTAGAATGTTGGCTCTTTCATAGCATACTTGAGTAACAGAAACTGGGTGAATTTCAATTTGTTATGGAAAATTTATCTTAAGGTAGAAAAAAGATTAACTAGATTTTAAAAATCTCAATACATACTACAAGGAAAACAATAAAACAATCAAAATATGCATCTCATGTAGGTAGAAGTTGTATCAGTGAAATCATTTGGTCTGATCCTGCCATGGTAACTGCAGGCAGCATGTGAAATTCGGTGAATCTATATAGCAGACTAATTTTAAATTGAGAATTTTTGTGGCCTTTTAGTAATGTTATAGTTATCCAAATGTCCTTTAGCGAAAGATTTCTTTCCTCTTGTTTAGATAGGTACATGGATGATGGATCTAAAATGAACATTTAAGGGAAACCAGCAAGCTCATGGAGATATGGTGACCAAAATAGGAAAAATAGGAGTCACTACATTTTTTTTTTAGATTTATTTTATTTTTATTGGAAAGGCGGATATACAGAGAGGAGAGACAGAGAGGAAGATCTTCCATCCGATGATTCACTCCCCAAGTGACCGCAACGGCCGATGCTATGCCAATCCGAAGCCAGGATCCAGGAACTTCTTCCTGGTCTCTCACACAGGTGCAGGGTCCCAAAACTTTGGGCCGTCCTCAACAGCTTTTCCAGGCCACAGGCAGGGAGCTGGATGGAAAGTGGAGTTGCCGGGATTAGAACCAGCGCCCATATGGGTTCCCGGGAGATTCAAGGTGAGGACTTTAGCCACTAGGCCACACTGTCGGGCCCAGGAGTCACTACATTTTGATTGTCACTGGAATTTGACAGTTGGTTTAATTTTCATCTACTAGCCTTGGATTGTTTTTGGGAAAGATCTTTCTATTTTCTCTTATACTTCATGAATATAATCATATCCATTACTATCATGATCATGTAGCTTCTCAGAAATCATATGTAATTGTGGCAGAATACTCTTGCAGTGATCAGTTAATGTGCATGTATATCCAGATCTAGCACACTAATTTTACTTTTTCTTACCCTTTTGAATATAATATGTAACATGCCATCTGTCCCATTTAAGACATTCTTTGATCTAAGGAAAATATTTGATTGGATAGAACATCAATCTGTCCTAGTATGGCCATCAATATGTCGTGTTATATACTGCTACATATAAGCCACATTCTGCCCTTTTTTGTCTAAATTTTATACATCTTTGAATTATTCATAAGCCACTGATAGTATTATGCAATTATCAAAGTTAGACAATTGAGAGAGGCCATTTAGAATATACAAACAGTGGTATAAAAATGTATGCTATTTTTACAAAAGAAAAAAATGTAAAACTCTTCAGAAAAATACCTAGATATGTGGACAAACTGTGCCATATTAAATAGTATTATTTCAAATATACAGATTTCTGCTAAAATATTTATTTCTGTATATTTTTCTCAGGTTATCATTTCACTTTTCTCTTATAGACATAGTCACAAGTAATATTTCAGCCCTTGTTTTGTGCTTACCTAGTTTGGTGTGCTTTGAAATCCCACAAAAAAAAGTGTACATGTTTTTGTACTTTACAAGATGCAAAGTATATAAGACTGCCAGTTGTATCAGGTTAGACAAATATCATTCTGACTGTTGAAATCAGATGAAGAGACTTGATGTAGAATGTTTACAACATGTGTCAGGCTAGAATAGAACAGCATATTATAATTCTGAATATGATTGCATTCACTCATCCTCTGCATCATGAAACTTGGCTTGAAATAGTAAATAAAGCTAGGTTTCAGATCTGTCTTGCTGTTTGTGAATTTGGAAGAAGTAACTGTATATGAAGGTGCCAAAATTGTGTGTCCATATGACAAACATAAAATTTAAGCTTTCTCTCCAATACTTCCTGGAAATGCTTTTGGTTTACTTAGTAGAATTTAAAGTGATGCTCATGAATTCATACACCTTTTCTGCCTGAGGAGAGAGATAAATTGATTGATTTACATATTTATTAAATATATCTTACTAGGATGCACAAACTGGCAATATTTCATGTAGTTTACAGGTCATTTTTGTTGCATCTAGTCATTAAATGGAAAATATGAATAAAAGCCCACATAAATTGAATATCTGAAACAAAAAATTAAGTATGAAAAGCTTAGAGACACATCATATTTTATGAACATAAAAAGCAACAACCATAAAGAAAGAAAAGGATGAAGATTTTAAAGGATCTCAGGGCTTTACATTCTTCTTGAATAGTGTCTGAGTAACTCCAAATACTGTATTTTTTGGTGAAATATTAGATTTAAATATTATCAGTGAAATGTGATTCAGGCTTTCATTTTAATCTGGAAATTAAAAGTAGAAACCACAATCCACCTTTATAATTTGCTTATTTAAAATGAGCATTTCTGTTATTAACATGACTTGAAAATTCCCTGTAGTGATCAGAAAGTATTCTTTTTAAAAGTTCTTTGGCTATAACATTGATTTCCTCATAGCAAAAGACTAAAATACATTCACGCATTAATCCTACACAAATATAATATCCACTTAGTACACATTTCTGAAAACCATCTATGTCTTCTACAGGTAATAATAACTTCTTTTTTGTGAATTGTAGATAAACAATGGAAAGTTACTGGCTTTTAAAAGTTAGTTTCCCCTTTGATTCATTTAACCATTGCTACAGAATAGTGACACACATTATATAAGTTGACCAGAGGCTCTACAGACTAAATCTTTTCTGCTTTATATACAATAAGCACCCTCTTTTGCGTGGTGCATAACTTTGGAGAACTGTAGCAGATGTCTGAAAGTGGTAGTAGTACTAAACCCTGAATGTGACATATTTTTTTTAGTATATGTAAATAATCTCTGATAAATTGTTACATTTATAAATTAATCAAAGTAACAATGTAGCGATAACTGATAAGACAGAATACTTACAACAATATGCTGAAATAGAAGTTATTAATTTATTTCTGGAATATTCTATTTAGTATTTTTAGAATTGAATTCAGCCATAACAAAGTGAAATAATGGAAAAGAAAACTGCAGATCATTGGGGGACTACTGTAGATAATAAATACGTACTATCTGGAAAACAATATATGGAAAGAAGTTCAATATGTTGTTTGATATTGATTACCATTGATGATCTTATAAATTTTACCCATATGGATGATTGAGAATAGGTTATATATTATAATAACTTGGAGAATAAACTATGCTCAATGCTTATATTCTCCCTCACATAATCATTTTTGTTTTACGTGAAATTTGACTCTGTGATCCATCTGCTTTGAAAAAGCAAGGAATCAAGATAATTTTTCCAATGTATTTGCTTTTATTTGCTCTTTTAAGCAGTTTCAGGACTATTTTTTAAATGGAAGTTTACCTAGGAGTTATCAATTCTAAAATACTTTGCTATATAATATTTTGAGGACTAATATTTACCTGTAAGTTATCATCTCATATGTCACTGAACATTGATGCTGATTTATATTAAGAAATATCAAACATAACTGGAAAATTATAGATATGTGTGGCATGCAAACCAGGGTTTGGATACTACCTCTGGCTAATATTAATTAAATAAGCATAACTGGTTTAATTAATATCTCAGAACCTCAGATATATATTAATACCACCTATTGCATAGAATCTGTTATTAGGAGGATCACTAAAGGCAATATAAATAAAATGGTGATATAAGTAACTCAGAGTCTGACATACAGAAGAAATTTAATCAAATATCAGCATCTTCTTTTTAGTTCTGCCCCCTGTCTTCAATATCTCAAATCCCTGAAGAACTAAGATTTTTTTTAACCTCCCAGTACTGTAATATATAAAGTATGACCAATGGAGAAAGCAAGTGCCTGGCTGTCAAGATATGAAGATTGTTGTGTTTTTGGTTGTGTCAATGATGGATTACATGTCATTGATATATACTCTGTTGATTTCAGGCAAAGAGAAATTTATTTAGCTAAGATGCTATGTTAAACCTTTGTGTCTGTCTAGATAGTTTTGAGGTCATCCAGCTATGTTTCTATATAGCCTATCTAATCTACCTGTCATCTGCATTGCGCAAGGCTATATGACAATTAAGGATAGGAGCAATTTTGACTACAGGTATACGTTGAGGAGTGATTACATGTACTACAAAAATATAAATTATATATAGTACAAGTATATAAAAATAATTTGGAGTGTGTGTGTGTGTATCACTACTCAATGTAATTCTTCCAGAGGCTAGATGAATAAACAAAGTTTAACTTCAAAATATGACATTTATCATCTAAAATTAAGTTTTTTAGAATTTGGTTGAATTGTCCCACTAGAATTTTTTTCCAAAGGAAACAAGAAGCAGATAATAAAGTACACCTTTCTGTTTGCTTGAAGTTTGCATGTTCATAGTTGAAGCCAGATCCCAAATGTTAAAAATGTATGGCTAGTTTGTAATATGCATTGACACCTTGAAATTTCATGCTATTGACCAATACTAATATGAAGTGAAATTGTTAGTGGAATCCTAAACAGTACAGGAGATCTCAACAGATTTTTTTTTCCATTTAACTTACCCCAAATAACAAAGAATGTAAAATATGTAAGGAGGTAAATGCTCCAAAAATACCATTTTGTACTTTAGACAAAAAATGACAATAGACCACATTATTACTTTGTTTCATGTCCACTCAAGACAATCCAAGAGTGGATCTGCTGTAGTCTTCAAGAGAAAATGTAATTGTGTATATTCTTAGATATGAATAATTCCTCAGCATCTGGCTTTTGTAAATGATGTAAATTGTCCAAATAGTTATTTACATTTGTGTAGTATCCTTACAAATTATTTGAAAGACTTTTTAGGCCTGCATAACAAGGTGCCACCAACTGACAGCCGAAGTTTGTTCCTCAGAGTGTTGGGCAGTAGCAGTCCCACATCTTGTATTGCAGGACCATGCTCTCAGTAAAGCTGCCAAAAGCCTATCCTTCCACACCTATTCCAGTTTCTCCTAGCTTGACATGTTTCTTCAATTCAATTGCAACAGCATAAATTTAAATTCTTCCTCTACCATCACATGGTTGTCTTCTTTCTGTATCTCTCTTCTTATAAGAACATTCTTCAATAAGTTCACTTTCTGAGGTCTTTCTGGTTTTGGACTTTAAGACATGTTTTGGGGTACACATTTCAACCCATAACAATGGATAGGGTACGCGATTTCTTTTAAAATTTAAGAGGATATTTCAGCACTTTGAGTCACTTTGTGACTTTGTTAACACGCACACCTTTACTTTTCCTATCATGCTGCATTTAGAAGTAAATAATAGGAGTGCTCAGCATGAATTTGAAAGAGAAGTTTGGAAAGAGTAGATTCTGAAAGTTTTGGGCAATTGATGTTACGGTAGGATATTTTAGATATCATATAAACTAACATGGCAGCTCAGAAAACAATATTCTAAGAATAAATATAAATGAAAATGCATTTTCTTCAAATGGTGGCTCTGTATACATGAGTTTTTAAACCATATTTCTGCATTTTACTTTTTGCTCATTTTATGTTGCTGAGTAACAAATCACTGCAAATGCAGTGGCTTACGACAGTATTCATTTCATAGTTCAAAATACCATAGGTCAGCAATTCAACATGACATGGTTGGGTTCCCTGTTCACACTAAAATCAAAGTACGAGTCAGACTGAATCCTCACATAGGGATCCTGGCGAAACATTGGCTTTGAAGCTCATTCAGATTGTTGGCAGGATTCAGTTCCTTGTGGTGGTCTCATTTGTTCCTTCTATGCAATTCTCAGCAGAAGGGTTCTTAAAACTCCTTCTCAGAGGCTCACCCATTTCACTAACAGCAGGATGAATCATATGTTTTGTATTTCTTTCTCCTAAGTGATTATCCTCAAGTGATTCTGCTCCAAAAGGGCACATGTTAAAAAAAAAAAAGGAAGAAAATCAGGCTAACCTGGATAATCTGTTTTAAATTTTAACTGTAGCATATTATTTAATCATAGGAGTTACTGAATTTACAGCTGAGGGCATAAAATTCTGAGGTCCACGTTAGAATTTCATAATTCTCAATTTAGTTACTGCTATTTCATGTTATTATTTTAATAACTGAGTAAGCAGAAGGAATGAATTTATTATGGGGCACTTTTTTCCTTTATCAATTTTTTTTGGTTTTTTTATTGTTATGATTTTCCATGATATGGTTTATTAGACATAGAAATTTCCCCCCTGCCACACACGCTATTTATTTTTCCCCATATTATTATAATACTACAGTTCTTCAGCAGGAGTCACAAATCCAACATTCTGGTATTTAAGTATATCATGCCATTGTATGCATAGGCAAAGGTAGAAATCTAGTATAATTATCAAGGTATATTTAAGAGTTTCATTGGGAGTCCTCTTTTCCAATGATATCTGTATCACATTTAAAGTAATATTAAGTACACAAAAATAATTGTTTTTAGTATTATAATACATTATACTTATATGCTGTATAGATATCCATATGCTAATAGTCATTATTAAAGGAAAATATCTTATGTTACACTTAAGAATTTGGACATTACCAATACCTTACATCCATTTCTATGTAACACAATCTACTAACTGCAGAAAGGTACTTTTTGAGCTTATTCCATAAGGTTCTGGTCTTGCGGTGGGCAGAATGCACAGTAGTTATGATGTTGATTAGTATTCCTGCACCTCATATTGGAATATGTGGGTTAGGTTCAAATTCTGGCTCTGCTCTGATTCCGGCTTCCTGCTAATGTGCACCCTGGCAGGAGGAAGGTGGTGGCTTAAGTAGCTGGATTTACATGGATTTACATGGATTTAATTAATTAATTAATTAATTTACATGGATTCCATTTACTTACATGGAAGACCTGGGGTGAATTCTTGGTGCCTAAAATCCTTGCCTATGTTGCTGCAGCAATGAATCAATGACTGGGAGATCTTATTCTCTCTCTGTATCTCTCTCTCTGACTTTCAGAAAATAATTTTAAAAAATACTATTTAAGAAAATGTAGACCAGAAGGAAATAATTGGTTAAGGGATGAAAATACAATTTGGAACAAATATGAAAAGCACAACCAGACTTATGTTTGGCAAGAATGTCTTAAGTACTAATTAACATTTACATTAGGTATAGAATTTTTATGTGCTATTATAACAGGTATAATGAATTTTTTTCTCAGTAATTTGAGGTCCACAAAATAGTACAGAACAAATTCATTGTGTTTGAGAATTTGGATATATATTTTTTATTCGAATTATTTCCTTTGAGACCATGAATGATCTGCAGAAAGCCATATTTATTAGCAGATCAAGCAATGTTTCCAGATTTCATAAACAGTGGGCATTCTTTCACACACCATATGTTATGCCAATAAACAGACTGTTTTTATTATTGTTCTCATCAGTAAAGTAAGGATGATGATAGTAGTTACCAGGGTTTTTATAAGATCTAAATAATGTAATGAATTCAACGCTTTTAGCAGATGATAGCAGCTTAGTGAATATTTTCTAGTAAATTAGTGTTGCTAATTCAGAGTGAGCTTCAACTGACTGCAATGACATAAAACAAGATTTTAAAAACAGAAACAGATAATTTTTATGGTTTTTGGTAGTTTTAAGAAAACAAGACAAGCTTCAAGATTAACAATATGGAAGTTTAGAAGAGGTATATGTGTATAATGAGTGATCAGATATTATTAAGGCATTCCTTGGACTCTGTTTACCAGAAAATTATAAAAACATTCTCCAGGACTATACCTGTAAATATTTATTATTAATATTGGTTACATTAAATAAATGTTTCAGTATTGAAGTTTCATCAATTATGATTTTTATTTTTACTTTCAAATTGATGTAGATTTTACGAAAATGCATGAAGAAATACACTTTTGAATCCTGCTCCATTTATTCAATTCCTTTTTCTTGGTTGAGAGATGGGCATGATGACAGAGTTAATTTCATAGTTTTGTTGTAAGCAGTGAGGTGATAACTATAAAATGCTTTAAAAATCCCCAGCATTCAATAAACTCTCCACAAATAACATCAACTATTATAACTTTCTGGATTTATAAAATTGCCATAACTGAGTATCTTTCAAAAAATCGTTTTGGGTCACATTCTATGTGTGAGCACATAATTGTATTTGTTTATGCAGTAGTGTAAATGGTTATTTCAGGATATCAACTTTGATTTCAGCTTACTTTTGGAGGATTACTTAAAACATACATGAAAAATGTTTTCAGTGTTGAAGATCAAATTTCCACATTTCTTAGACTTCACAGTTTTCTTTATGAAGCCTAACAAATAGAGTCATCTGGTTACTTCTATGCTTGTCTCATGTTTGAAAAGTCTTAAATAGCGTAAGTCTACATAGAGATATTATTCATCCTTGCCCATGGGTATCTAAACAAGAGGTTATTTTTTTAAAGGGAGGGGTCATTTTCTCTAGTTGAATGGCAAGTGTTTTTTTTTATCATAAATAATTGCATCTAATGAGATCATTTACAGTTTGGATTTTAGGATAGAAAGGAGGTTATCTACCATATTGCAAGGAGCCAACATTTGTAACCTGATAAAAACGATGATTATGTCAAAATTGCAAAATACTGTGTATACTTTAACTTTATTTTATGTTAAGTTTTTAAAAATACTTATTTTACCTGAAAGTCAGAATTATTGAACCAGAGAAGGAGAAATAGAATCTTCAATCTACTGATTCACTCCCCAGATGGCTGCTGTGGACAGAGCTAGCTGGTCTAAATCTAGGAGCTAGGAGCTTCTCGTAAGTCTCCCATGTAGGTGCAAGGGCCCAAGGACTTGATTCATTTTCCTTTGCCTTTTCAGGATATCAGCAGGTTTAGAAGGATGGGAAGTGGATTAGAAGGATTAGAAGGATTAGAAGCGGAGCAGCCAGGACTCTAACTGGTGGCCATAAAGGATGCCAGCTTCTCAGGTGGAGGATTAGCCTGTCATGCCACCAGAAGGCCACAATCCATCTGACTCTTAGAGTATTTATTAGATTTAGTGACATGCATATCATAAACAAATGTATTATTAGATATATTAAATAAAATACAGCAATCACCTTAATGTGTTGCAACTATAAAACGTATGTGCTGATTTATTGAATCATGAAATTCACTAAATGTATATGAAGTGCAACACACATACATGTAATTAACTTAAAATGTACTATATTATGCCACATATTGATTTTAAAATTCACACTATAGCCATTGAATTTGCATTTAAAATACTCTTTATTTATACAGCGTGCAAGATTTATTTTTATCCTTGTAGATATTCGGAATTATTGTCACTTTGTTATTTACCATGACAACTTTTTAGTAAATGCAAGAAAAATAACACATGTTTTGTTAATGAAGAAACACCATTAGGGACCAATATTTTATTAACAATGTTTTTTCTGATATTTCTAACATTTTAATATTAGGTTTTTGCTCAAGGGTTTCAGTTTACACTTTTTTTCAGATAGCGAACTGTGGAGTCTGCCAATCAATTTCAGTTTTTGATAGTGATTTTTATTTCATCTGCAGTTCGGATAATTTCAAAGGTAATGTATTTCTGTCAGCGAAGTCTGAGATTTACAGATCATGAGTACCGCTGAAGAAGTGGAATAAACTAGAAAAGAAAGGCCATGTTCTTTTATTTGCTTGGAATGCAGTACACATTGAAATCAACTGATATTAGAAAATAAAACTAAAGTGGTTTTACTTTGTTCTTGCTCTTGCTTTAAATTCTAATGCAACTTTTTGATAGGCTCAAAGATGCAAAAAAGAGGGTAGTGTAGGGGAGTTAAATAAGAGCTGAAAGGAAAGGAATGACCTGTGGTCTGTTGGCTCAGATGACATCTCAGAAACACAGCATAGGACTCAAAGAGAAAAAACAGGTGGGCTTTTTTTTTTCTATTCATCACATGTCCTTATTTCTCCATTACCCTCTTCAGTATTAAGTCCACACTTTATGAATCCCATAATGCAATTCTCTAAGCTGGATACATTTAGTTTGATATAGTTTTCTGTACTAGGTGTCATCATCAAATTGCTATCATTTCTTCTTAAGATGAATGTGTTCCAGTGAATTAGAAATTTTTTTCATTTTAAACTCTAGAGAATCTCATGAGTCACTCAGTATTTGCCACTGTATTTTCCTAACCCTTGAATAAAAAAGAGCTGCTGTTGGCCTAATTGAAGTAAATAGCATTTGCACGCTATATTGTTCTCTGTAGGGCTGTAGAACAGTAAACATTTTTGTTGTTTTACTGAATCTTCACAAATACTCCATGGAAATTAGAATATTTTACAATGATATTTTAGGAATGAGGCAATTGAGCGTGGTAGATTAATATGCTAACAAAAGACTTGAAACTAGAATTGTTGTGCACTTTCAGGTTACTTCATCTGAATGAATAGACTTCCCGGCAATTAATTCACTGCATCATTGCTGCTCTATGTACATGGTGCCATATAGCCAAAGAATTTCTCGAGCTTTTAAATCATATTTTGCAAATTTATGCATAGCAATAGTTGATCTCTTCAGCAATTTTTGTAATTGCTAGCAAAAAAAAAATCAGCTTTATATTTACTAATTACAGGACTGCTTTAAGTCAACCTGTATTTTCCATTTTTTGGAAAGACAGATTTACAGAGAGGAGAGACAGAGAGAAATATATTCCATACACTAGTTCACTCCCCAGATTGCTGCAACTGCCAGAGCTGAGCTGATATGAAAGCCAGGAGCCAGAAGCTTCTTCCGGGTCTTCCACGAAGGTAGAGCGTCCTAAGGCTTTGGGATGTCCTCCACTGCTTTCCCAGGCCACAAGCAGGGAGCTGGAGGGGAAGTGGAGCAGCCGGGACATGAACTGGTACCTATATGGGATCATGAAACTTGCATTGATCCTTTGTGTCGGGTCCAAGTAAACCTTTTCTGAAATGCTTTATAATATGATAAAATACATATTGTAGCATAAATTTGAAGCCACGTTTTTAAACACTTATAACAGTGGAATTAAAGATTCATATGGGTGTTATGGAAATAACTGAGTATGCATGCTAGCGTTTAAAACATTGTTCAAATAGTGTTGCCAAAGGAAGACACTATTCCTCTACTTAATATTCCTTATCTTAATTTCAACAAGCTTTACCATGAGTTTAGTTTCATTTTGATTTGTCTTACAGATTATATTTTTTGGCCTGACTGCACTTAAGAAACCCAATACCATGTGTTTCTTTATTCTTTATTAATTTAATCCTATTTGGCTGTTTTTCTATAATAGTATGTGAGATTTAGAAAATTTCCCTAATGTCAAAAAGTTTACTAAATACTCCTAGTGTAGTCTTGTCCTTCCCAATGTTCCTCTGCTGACCATTTAATCTCTTGGTACCTTTTTTGGGGAAGGGGAGGAGTAGTCAGGTGGTGAATGATTCTTAACTATATGAAACAGCAAAGCACTACTTAGTTCTAAGTTCCACTTTGCAAATTTTCCATCAAGACTACAAAAATGCTAATGAAACATAAGATGCAGAATTTTTTCTTTAAAAGATTCATTATATATTTTTTAAAGTCAAAGTTACGGAGAAAGAGAAGGAGAGACCAAGAAAGAAATCTTCCATCTGCTGATTCACTCTCCAAATGGTCACGATGCTGGAGCTACGCTGATAAGACACCAGGAACCAGCAGATTTTTAGGAATATCTCACGTCGGTGCAGGGTCCCAAACCGTGGGCTAACTTCTGCTGTTTTTCCAGGCTGGCATCCTGGCACCATGGGCGGAGGATCAGCTTGCAATGCCACTCGTTTTGCCAGGATGTATTTACTTCTCAAAGTTTTATTGGAGGTTATATCAAGCATTTAAATGAAAGGCGAAGAAAGGCAAAATTATGGTACGGTTCCAGGATCAGCTCTGGTTGATTATACATTTAATATTTTATTCTATTAAAATTAAATGATATAGTATAAATTAGATGTTAAAATTTTGAGAAGTTAAAGCATGAAGTTATTTATGTCATGAATAAATTAATTATGTCTTCTGCTTGAAGTAATAAACATGTCCCCTTAGAATTACAAAATGCCCCATCCTAATTACCATCTTAATAAATATTTCACTGATTTGATCAGTCAAGTAGCACTTGTGAATTTCTGTTATCTAAAAGATTAGGAAAAGCATCCTGTCTCATTTGTAAGTTTGAAAAACAGAAAAATTTTAGTATTCTTGTAGTTCTAAATGTATCAACCAAAGCTGAAATAAATCTTCATTTTGAAATGCCTTTATTATGTTGGCCCAACAGTTCCACCTCACAAATAAAGATTTGATTAATTTTAAATAAAAATAATACTCAGCACTTTCGGAGATAAAAACTTAGCTTTAATTGAATCCATTATTGTCTAAGGATGAATACCCTAAATGGTATTAAGCAAGAACTAAAAGAGCAGATTTCCTAGGTTTTTTTTTTTTTCAGACGCAACACCCATTAAATTTACAAAAAGTTTGGAAATGTTGGATTCCTTTTATTTCTTCGTTTTGTAAAATTGGTTGTGGCACAGTATGTTGTTAAATACTCTTAGCCAATACTCAATCTTTTTGAGCTTTTCACAATTTTAAAAAATTTTTATTGGAAAGGCAGATCAGATTTACAGAGTGAAGGAGACACAGAGAACAATCTTTCACCTGCTAATTTACTCCCCAAGTGGCCACATGGTCAGAGCTGAGCCGTTAGGAAGCCAGGAGCCTTCTTCTTGACCTCTCACATGCGTGCCGGGTCCCAAGGCTTTGGACCATCCTATGCTGCTTTCCCAGACAATAAGCAGAAAGCTGGATGGGAAGTGGAGTAGCCAGAACATGAACCAGAACACATATGGGATTCTGGCACTTGCAATGTAAGGATTTAAATATTGAACCATCGGGCTGGGTCCAACATTAAATATCGTTAAAGATTTATTAATTTTTGAGAGACAGAATTACAAAGAGAAGAGAGACAATGAGAGAGAAAGAATCTTCCATCTTCTAGTTCCCTTCCCAGTTGGCTTCAAATACAATAAATGAGCCAGTTTGAGACCAGGACCCAGGAGCTTCTTCTGGGTCTCTCATGTAAATGCAGGGACCCCGTACATTAAAATTTAAATATCAGTTTCTTCTTTATAGGACAACAAATGTAGTGCAGACACAGACACAGTACACTGAAATAAGCTTAGTTTCTTCATCCTACTTTAGAAATAAATTCATTCTCTTTTTCCTCCACCTCTTATTGATGATTTCCATAATTTAAAATTGATAGTGAATTGCAGACAGTTGAGAGTTACTCTGCACCTTCTGGTTCTTCTGAAATTCTAATCCTCCATCAGATTTCTAAAAGCATGGCATTTAGAAAAGGGTAAAAGAATCCAGAGTTGTGCCTTTTATTCTAAATTCCTCATCCAGATACAATATTGCTATTAAAAAAGAATCCCCTGAAAAGGCTCTTCACCTTCATTTAATGGACTTGATCAAAGACCTTCTTTGGATTCCTGTCTCTCCACTTGAAACTAAATACAAAAAAGAATCTTCCCATCTACCAAATGAAAAGTTTGCAAGTGGTGAGACAGCGGAACAATGTTCCAAATCAATATGAAGCATGCTGTTGTAGAGTTTACCGTAAAATGTCATGAACAAGTGAAATACACTTGCTTGCTTCTCTTCACTAACATCAAAGTCAAGGACAGACTTCCTTTCCAGAACAAGAGATATAAGGGTATGAACTCTACTTTTTTAGGAATTTTTAACTTTGACTTTCACCATTTATTGTAAATGATTAAGAGAAATGACAGTGCATTTGTTAAATTGAGGGGGAGGGGAACTCCTAAAATTTCTGCAGGTAACAGAAAATTTATTCAGCATAATAGCAATCATCCCAAATGCTGAAATGGAATATATCTCACTTTTAATATTTGAGAACAACATAATAGCTTTGGTGCTTTATCCTATCCTTTTTTTTTGGAAAAACTAATGAGCACTGTATGTATCCAAATTTAATGTTGATTAGTATAAAAAAGAGTGTCTTGCTCATTTGAAAAAAAAAGAGAGGGAGGGAGGGGTTGACATAGACAGACTCTCATCTGCTGGTTCGCTCCCCAAATTTTCATAGCAACTGTTAAACCAGATTGATGCAAAGAGCCAAAAACTCATGCTGGGCCTTCCATAAGGGAACCAACAACTTGAACCTTGTTTCCTGCCTCACAGGGTGCACATTGGTAAGAAACCAGATTTGGGAGCCGAGGTAGGGCATAAACTCTTGCACTCTTACTTGGAATATGGGACATTCCAAATGGTGTTGTAACCACTACACCAAACCATGACGTATTTTTTTTTAAGATTTTATTTAGCTGAAAATTAGAGTAATACAAAGAAAGAGACAGGAAATGAGAGAGGAGAGCGATCTTCTCAAATGGCTGCCACAGCCAGGCAGAAGACAGGAACCAAGAATTTCGTCTGTGTCTCCCAGGTGGGTGCTAGGACCCAAGCATTTCAGCCATCTTCTACTTTCCCAGGCACGTTATCAGAGTGCTGAATTGGAAGTGAAGCAGCTGGGTCTCCAACTAGTGCCCATATGGCATGCCGGGGTCACAGGCAGCTTGACTCACATGCCACAGCACTGAACCCTATGACATTTTCCTATGTAAGTAATTACACTCAGGTTACTGACATAATTGGCCATAAAATGCAGATCATTGGATTATCTCAGGACAAAGTTCAATTTGGGGGAACCAGAATGATGGTAATAAGATAATGAGACATTCTTCCACACAGTATAAAATATTTATTCTAGATAGATCCATTCCCAAGCTATTCTGTTCATATCTCTCTTCATACCTGTATCTTGTAGCTTTGCTCATATTATTTTTTCCCCTCTACTCAGAGATTCCTTTTCCAGAAGCACATGTTTGACCTAAGTGCTCCAGCTGTCATTTAACTCTTGCATCCCACATCCGAATATCTGGGCTTGATACCCAGCTTCTGGTTTTACTTCCCAACTCCAGCTTCTGACTAATGCAGACACTGGAGGACGTCGGTGAAAATTCAAGGAATTGGACACTGCCATCCACTGGGGAGAACTGAATTGCGTTTGTAGCTTCCAAGTTTGCCCTGCTCAGTGTGACATGTGGGCATTTGGGCAGTGCATCAGAAAATAAGTCTCTCTATCTCTCTCTCTCTTTCATTGTGCTCTGCCTCTTAAATACATAAATCAAATACACAAAAAAATATTCCCTTTCCAACACTGACTTTTATTTCAAGGTTTGCATTTTTTGTGGTGTTTATCCTGAATAAAGCAATCTTTAAATATTTTTTGGATTATTAAGATTTTTATTCTGTACCAATTTAGTACACATTTTTAAATGTGAAAATTAATTTGAGTGGTGGAGTGACAGAGAAAGAGTATGATGAGAAAAGAAGGAGAGAGAAAAAGAGAGAGAGAGAGGGAAGGGGAGTGTTTCCATACTCAATCAGAGGTGCTGCTCAATCAGGTCACCCTAATGGGCAATGAGATCTCAGTTATTTAAGCCATCATTGCTGCTT
The DNA here is from genome assembly GCF_017591425.1 of Ochotona curzoniae. Taxonomy (NCBI): domain Eukaryota; kingdom Metazoa; phylum Chordata; class Mammalia; order Lagomorpha; family Ochotonidae; genus Ochotona; species Ochotona curzoniae. The sequence continues at coordinate 43,742,465 of NW_024467087.1, forward strand.
CTGTCTGCATTATCAGGATCCTGCAGTCAGGATGAAGCTGCGACTTCAAACAAACCACATATTCTAATGTAGGATGTTGGTATCTTAAGCATTACGTAAAATGCCTCCTTCTGCATAATTTTATGTCATGTGTTTTTTTCTTGTTATTTCTCTAGCTAACCTAATTCTACCAGCTATATTGTAAACTGTTTAGGAATGTGAGCATACATGTATTCTTGACCCAACCATAGCTGAAAAATGTAAAGAAGGCAGGAATTTGGCTCAGACGTTAAGATGTTGTGTGGGACCCTTACTTCTTGGGTCAGAGTACCTTTGTTTCATTCCTGATTCCACTCCAGATTTTAGAGCCATGGAAGGCAACCAGTGATAACTCAACTAGTTGGGTTTCTGACTTCAGTGTTGGGAGGCCCACATTGAGTTCCCCACTCCTGGTTTTAAACTGGCCCAAACTGGCCAGATTGGATAGTTGGTGAGTAAATGCATAGATGGAAGATCTATTTCTTTTTCTCTCAATCTCTGTGTATTTCTTCCCCATCAAGTAAAATAAATCAATGCATGCAAAAATATTTATTTTGTATCTATACTGAATACACAAATAACTTTGTTATTGTCACTTAAATTATACAGCATGATTACTAATTCCATGGAATTTGCATTGTATTAGGTATTAGAAGTAATCTAGAGGTGATTTCAAGTATATAGGAAAATGGGCTGGGAATATGTACAAATATCATGCTATTCTATGGGAAGAACTGAATCATCTTATATTTGGTATCAGGAGTGATTGGAGATTTCGGGAAACAGTTTCTGGAAGGGGTTGTCCTAAGGATTGTCTCACTTTATTATATATTTTGTTCTAGATAATGGAATAACAAGAATTAGGACAAAAAGTACCTGACGTACGATATATTTGTTGATGAACATTGCTTATTTGTCCCAGAAGCTTGATCCAAGAATCTCCAAGTGTCTGTAGACATAGATTAGAGAAATTAGGATATACTAACTTTGAAAGCTGTATTTGGAGGTTTTGCAAAAAATGCTCAGAGACAATGGCATCTGAGAAGTTAAACGATGAGATAGCTAAACAGTAAGAATGTGGTCAGGACGTCATATGCTGCTAGGAAGTTAAATTAAATGAGAAATGAAAATGAAAGTGAAATTGTGCAATGCCATTACGAGCAGTCTTATTGAGTGCTGGGCGTATAAATAACAATGCAATGGGCCTAGCGCCATAACCTAGTGGCCAAAATCCTTGCCTTGCATGCGCTGAGATCCCATATGGGAGAGGGTTCTAATCCCAGTGACCCCATTTCCCATCCAGCACCCTACCTGTGGCCTAGGAAAGCAGTCAAGGATGGCCCAAAGCTTTGGGACCCTGCAACTGCATAGGAGACCCGGATGAAACTCCTGATTCCTGGCTTTGGATTGGCTCAGCCCTGCCTGTTACGGCCACTTGGGGAATGGAACAACGAATGGAAGATCTTCCTCTGTCTCTCCTTCTCTCTGAATATCTGAATTTCCAATAAAAATAAATCTTTTTAAAAATAAATACTGCACTAATCTCAGAGATAAACGTTAAGTGGGAATTTTTTTTCATCTTGAGGAGAAGGATAGATGGAAGGACAGATACTAAAGTTTAGCCACAGGTTTCTCAATGCAACATGCCTGCTAAAACGTAATCTAAGTGTTGATTAATACTTAGGATGTTACTTTCTGCCAAGTAGCACTACAAAATAAGGCTTAAGAGCTTTTATTTTGTTTTATTTTCAGATATAAAAGAGAAGCAAAACTTCAATTTGACATGGTGTGAAATAATGATGTAAGGAACTTCTCAGGAAAGATCTAATACATGGGAGGAATCCGCCAGGTTATAACCCAAGAACAGTGGTCATGCTTGGCTTTTAAAATATATATAATTTTTAGTGCACTAGAACTGAGTCTGCAAATAGAAATATGCAAAAAGTTATCCTTATCTGTAAAATGGAGATAATAGTCTTATCAGTTGCTAAATGAGATAATGGATGTAAAGTGCATAGCATATTCATTGACACTAGGTACTTGACAACTGTTAGATAGTAATATTGACAATAATAACAGTAAGTATAATTTTAAAGTGTTGTATTACTGTGTTTGAGAGAAATAAGATATTTTATATGCCTTTAATGAAGGCTTTTGCTAATGCTTTAGGTATTTTCACATTTAAAATAACTTGCAAGAAGTACTGATTGTGTTTCATTAGAATGAATTTAGGACTATCAAATGAAAGGGAAAAGCCTGATATTGTGAATGTCAATTAAAATAATTGGATTTGAACTTTATTAATAATATTTGATTATTGGGCCCAGCGCGATAGCATAGCGGTTAAAATCCTCGCCTTGAACATGCCGGGATCCCATATGATCACTGGTTCTAATCCTGGCAGCCCCATTTCCCATCCAGCTCCCTGCTTGTGGCCTTGGGACACTGCACCTATGTGGGAGGCCCAGAAGAGGCTCCTGGCTTTGGATTGGCTCAGCTCCGGCCATTGTGGCCGCATGGGGAGTGAACCATATGAGGGAAGATCTTTGTCTCTGTTTCTCCTCCTCTCTCTATATCTGAATTTCCAATAAAAAATAAATAAATCATTAAGAAATAATTGATTATCATGGTAAATCATATTATACTTAGGATTTTTTTCAGTCTATTCCATACAACTTCTGCAGAGCAAAACCTATCATTGAAATAAGTAAGTTTTAGAATTGTGTCCTCCACATTATGGAAATTTTCTTGTAACTATCAGAAATCAGCATTTTTTAAATAATTTTTTATTTACAGCGTAAGTCTAACCTACTTAAGAGTTATTTTTAGGTTTATTATATTTCTGGAACATAATTCTCACTGTGGGTAAGATATTTAATACTCTGTTATGAACAACTATGAAAACAGACACAAATTTAAATGGGTCACCCAGACTTATCAATATTAGTGCAGAATATAGTAAAAGAAAGTGGGTAAAAACAAAATCTTCAGTGTAAAATAGACCCAGGCTACAATATGGCATCATTTCCTATGACCGCTTCTCAGTACCCTCATTAATAAGGTGAAAAATAAAACTAATTCCGTGTTCATTAAATAAGTGACTGCATTACATTACACACGCTGATGCCTGACACATAATAAGCTCAACATCTGTTAGTCATTATCATCATCTGAAAACATCTCAGATGGCATGATAATCCTATGATATGTCACTAGTGTCACCTTTATGTAGATTCGGATTTAAATTGTGGCAAAATCTTGATTTAAATTAGTCACTTTTTTATTTATCTTAACCTCGGTGAATTAAATATTTTAGTATGCTTTCTTATCTGATTTTGAAATGTAGATCTTGTGCCACACATAATTATACTAAAAATGCATCAAAGATGTTTTGCATACTTAGTGGGAATTTATAGAGGATTTTTGGTTCCATGTCGTTTCTCTACATCGTGTTGATTACTGGAGCTAATCTTTACAATAATCAGCTTGATATTTAGAGACATCTAAATGTTGCAAGTAGCCCTCAATACCTAAAATAATCCTGTTTTCCTCAAAAGTGAGGAATAGGGTGTTTGACTAAACATTATTATTGTTTTTCTCATCTACTGTCGACCAGCATCATGGCACAGTATGTAAGCCAGTTCTGTGACATTGACATCACCTACCTGAGTGCTCATTTGAATTCTGATTACTTTGCTTCCAATCTACCTTCCTACTAGTCCACCCGGGAAGCTACGGGTGATGGTCTAAGTACTTGGACTTCAAAACTCACATGAAATTATTGGCTCCTAACTTGAGCCGAGCCCAGCCCTGGTTGTTACAACCATTTGGAGAGTGAACTACAAGATGGAAGATCTCTCCTTTGTTGCTCTGCCTTTCAAATCAATCAATCAATCAATCAATCAGTCAATCTTTAGAAAAATAAAATAGTGGTATGAGTTAAATGTCCTACATTTGAGGTGAGCCAGTGCATGTGGCAAAAAAAAAAAAAATTCAAATGTATTATTGTTATTTTCCTAGTATACTTTTATTTTGAAAATGTATGTATTTGATGTTTTACTTATAAAAATTAAAATGATCATGTGGCAGAAATGTTGACATGCTTTAGGCTATACTTTCTTAATCATAATGTTAATTTTTCAAAATCTTATAGGATATGTGTGTGTGTGTGTACATACATATAATACACCCACACCTATCCTAAACAAATGCACATTTATGTCTTCTCTTCTTGTTTAAGCCTCTTAAAGACATGTTTTGGGTTCTGGTTCAAGATATTCAACTTGATGTTGATGGAAGGCGTTACTTGGTTGGTCGTAGTAGCAATGATATACCCACAGGATCTGATGGTTAGACAACTGAATCTCAAACACTTCTTGAAATTCAGCTGCTAATCACATATATACTATGTGTAACAATGTGAAGATAAAGTGAATTTCTAAGTGCCTGTTGAAAGGTATTAAATGGTTATTCAATATTTGTATTAATTATCTTTGTTATATCATTGGTTACTGAGTTTTGAGACATGATAGTTATTGCCGCTGAGCTTTCGGTTTTCCCACATCTATATTGGTCTGTAGCAGATATCTAACAGTAAAAGATGTTTTCAGATAAACATCTGTGAATCTGTATAATTTTCTATTGCTGCTGTAACAAGTTACCACAACTTAGTGGATGAAACATCATATATACAAATATATGTATATATATTGCAGTTATGAGTGTAGTAACTGTAAGATGATCGCCACTAGGCTAAGAGCAAGTGCTGGTGGCGCAACATTGCCTCTAGAGTCTTGCTTTTTCTAGTTTTTATAGATTGCCTGTATCATAGGCTGTTTTGTAGCATCACTTTCACCTCGGTTTCCATAATCACATCATGGTCTATAACTCTGATCTCCTTTTCTGTTTAGCAATATTTGCAATCTTGTTGTACCCACCCAAGTGGTCCAGGATCATGTCCCTCCTCTGAGAACCCACGGCACTCATATCTGGAGTTTTTTGTGCCACATAAGGGAACATGCCTAAGGCATTCAGGGACTGGAGTATTATCATCTAACTGCCACAGCTTTTGTAAGCCATTCAGAGCTTAAAAATCCTGATGATCTCTATTTGAATATATATTATTTTTTAAGATTTTTATTTTATTATTTTTATTGGAAAGTCAGATATACAGAGAGAAAGATATTCCGTCTGATGGTTCACTCCCAAAGTGATCACAACGGCCAATGCTGCACCGATTCTGAAGCCAGGATCCGGGAACTTCTTCCAGGTCTCCCACGTGAGTGCAGGGTCCCAAGGCTTTGGGCTGTCCTCGACTGCTTTCCCAGGCTACAAGCAGGGAGCTGGACACCGTCGGGCCCTGAATATATTATATTTAAATATTAAATATTACATATTTATATTTTTGTAACACATGTAAAAGGTGATTTTCTGATCACCAGCTACAAATGATAAGAGCCTTATTTAAAGACATTGATCGTTTAATTTTTGGCTTATTTAGACAAGTGAATTTTTTTACATTATTGTGTACTGCTCATATTTTGGTGAGTTACAATTCAATAGTTCTAATGATCAATTAATTAACCCTTAGTTATTTATTGAAGTATTTTAAGCAGCTCATTGTATTATGCATTGAAAATTATTTGAAAAGCAAAATGGGAGGAAGAGGGCCCCTCCCCCCCACACACGTGTCTTTAATCAGTTCATTCATTCTGTAGACAACTTTAACAATCACAGCTGGACTTACAGCCCAGAATTCAGTCTGGATCTCCCATCTGGGTTTCCAGGAAACAAATAACTGAGCCATCACCTACACCTTCTGAGGGTGAACTTTAGTGGGAAGCTGGTTCAGTCACTTGCCCGCCGTGCCAAACACCCTGCCCTGCAATCGTCTTGTAGCCAAAATTACCCAGACGGCATGACAGCAGTTTATAAGTTTATTGTATTCAGTTGTTTCATCTGAGATTTTATTTTCTCTATATTATATGGTTTTCATCCCAGTATAGTAAAAAAGAAGTGAAAACAAAATTTGAAAAAAAAAAAAAAAGGTTTAAAACTATTTCTGTTTCAAGAGATGAGTGACTTGTTTTCTTGTTTCTTTTAAATGGCTTCAACTAGATTTTTCTGTAGTTGTCCATCAACTTCAAAGGTCATGGGTAAGGCCAGGCCTGTGTCCCAGAAAATGTTTACAGTGTTCTCCAATGACTTAAAATGGACTGTATTGTTTTCAGTCAGCAGTAGTAAAGGTCACCGAATATCAGTTTAGTCAGCCTTCTCTAGTTCTTAAGTGCATAGTAAAATATACCATAAAGTACAATGCAAAAGTTTTAATGTTTAAAAAATACTGTTGATCATGGGATTGGATTTATCCATGTTTTGAGTATTTAAATAGCTAGACAGGGATTTTTCCAGGGGAGTTTTTGTTAAAATTTCAAAGCAATCTTTCCCAGTTTTTTCCTCATATATTTATTACCATTATTAATCACATTATAATAGATTGTGTGCATTAAAATGTATTTTTCTATTTAAAACTTATGGAGCGTGATTGTTTTGTGTAATGAGAATAAAGTGAAACAGGATGCTTGATTTTCTTTTTCTTTTTCACTAATCTTAATGACTGTTAACTTATATGATTTGGAAGCCTGTATACTGTATTTCAGGATACTATTGCTTTCTCTCAGGAGTCATTTGGGAGCGAAAAAGCTAATGTATCCCATAGCTTAATCCTAGTCATTTTGGCAGAGTTTGTACATTCGTAATCCAATAATACGACAATTCGAAAATATCCCGGAAGGATTGTTGACATTGGCCTCTAGCTGACTTCAGCTGCTGCAGCTGCACAATGTATGAAAGAAGCATTTCTTCCTAGACTTATAACTTGTTTATCAGTCAGAGCGTTTTTCCTTAGTCTGTCAGCAATTGTACAAATGTTTAAGTCAAGTTGAAGTTAGTGATTAGTTATAGTTGAATTAAACAACAGAGAAACCATTGTTGTAACCTCAGCTCAGATACTGTCAATGACATTTTGGTTTCAAGGATTGGAAAAAAAAAAACCCTATAATTTTGAAATCATCTCATCTGAAAAAAAAATAGTGGGCAGTAAGCAGATTCTTGCATTAATTACCACTAACTTACCAGGTCTCTTCATAAAAAACCCAGAACAATTGTCTTGGTTTTAAAACAGATTAATGTGGTGATCACATAGACATATTTCACTATGCCTAAGTCAAAAAAAGATGCTATTTGCGCTTGGAACTCCTTTCAACATATCCCAAATCATGGCTATAGTTCTTTACAACCTCCATCTTTCCATCAATATTTCTTATGCATCTAGTCTAATCCAGCTATCAGCTTAAGGAAGAAAAAAGTCCAAGGCTGTTGGAGGCTCCCTCCCTCAAAACCTCTTCATGAATATATTTTGTCTGTTTTCTCAATCTAAAGTAACTTCTTTGAGGAATTAATGTTTAGCATCACTAAAATATATTTATGCCTTTCATTGAGATGGATATGTTTCTGTATTTTATACTGCTTTATTTAAATTTTTCTGAAAACTTTCCAACATTCTGGAAAAAAAAATCATGTAATTGACGTACAGCTACCACCCTTGATATTTCACTCTTCTTACTTTAGCTTGCATCTGTTTTAGTATAATATGTTTTGCAACTTTATATAAAATATCTAGTTTTTCAGAGTGCAGACTCATGCCTTAGTATCTTGTTCTTCTTCATCATCATCATCACTACCATCATTACTTCATTTTGCTTACACTCCAGCCTGTTTCAGGCTGGATTTAATCAGCTTTAATTCACGCAAAACTTAAAAAAAAAAGAGGGGTATGAAAATATGCACAATAAGACAGAGAGCATTGAAATACAAAACTTACAAACTTAGCTGCTTTGAAGACCTAAATATTTGCTAGAGGTGGTTAACAAATTTTCTTGAATATTTTCACGGCCGAAGTGCAGAAGAAACCATTACTGGTTAAAAGACAAATCTCTCATGTATTTAAGAAGAATTCACTGAACGACATTAAGGCACTCCTTTAAAAAATTCAGTATACAGAAAAATAAAAACAAACTAGCTTCTCAGGAGAAGCATATTCTCCCTGAAACTGAGGCCAGAGAGATTTTTTTCCTGAGATATCATAAAGAGAATCCCGTGTAATGTGCTGAACATCAGACTTAACGTGCTCGCATCAAATAGAATGACGAGTTTTAGAGGACAGCTCTGTGTCCTTCTCTGTGGTATGATTTCCTTATGCTATAGGCCAGTACAGGGAACAATGTGTTTTTCAGAAATCCAAATAATTTGACCCCATAACACAGCTCCCTGGTTTTCTGGCTTCCTCCAGAAAATTCAGGGATCGACTTGATGTAGTTTACCTGTAACTCTACTTATGTCATAAAACACACACTGACAACTTTTTTTTTCAAAATCTCACAATAAAAACCCACAAAGCACCAGGAAGATTGAGGTTAAATGTATAGCATTCAAATATTTTGTTAGGTGATGCACTGAAAAAAATGAGAGATCCTGATAAATGTGCTAACAGCTTTATGCACAACGTTACTTCAGAAATTTTGTGGAAAATGAAAAAAAAATGAAAATTTATGGAAGATAAGAGCTCTTCAAAATATCATGTGAATTTCACAATTTTGCATCAAAATAAACATCTTGTAATCCAATTTTTCTATGTTTAAAATATCTAACATATAAATTCTACAATATGCTTTGAAACACTTTCTCTTGTGGAAGTGGATTGCAGAAGGGTAGTAAATTGCATTGTTTTGATTTTGCTGGTTAAATTTATCCAAAAGCAGAATGATTGCACCATCACAGGTGGATGAGTAGAGTTCATTGTCCTGGTTCTGGCATTTTTTCCCCCCAAATATCACAGTGAAGAGCATTTAATAGTTTTAGTAGCCTGCTTACTTGTGCAACATGCTAATCCTCCTGCTGCAAGCACCAGCATCCCATACGGGCATTGTTTCAAGTCCTGGCTGCTCCACTTCCAAGGCAACTGCTCATGAACTGGGAAGCAGTGGGGATTAATCCAAGTCCTTGGGCCCCTGTAACCACAGGGGACTAGGAAGCAGCTCCTGGCTCCAGCTTTGGTTAAGTTGATCTCTAGCTGTTGTGGCCATTTGGGGAGAGAGCTAGTAGATGGAAGATCTCTCTCCTTTTCTCTCTGTAAAATCTACTTTCAAATAAAAATGTTTCGTGTATATTTTATTCTTATTTTCCATGATAAGATTTTCTGGGTATAGGGATTCCCCTCTCCACCTCTCCTTACCTCCTCCTGTGCTCCCCCTTCCCCAGCGTTTCTCCTGTAATTTCTCCTTCAATAACAGTCAGAAGTCCAACATTTTCCTATTTAAGTGTATCATGGCATTGTAGGTATAGGCAATGTTAGAAAATCTACTATTCTATTATTAAAGCATATTTAACAGTTTAATTGGGAGTCTACCTTTATTCAGGAGTAGATTCTAGCAAGCTATGAATATTCCTAGTATGCTAGTCTACTAATATTATGCTAGTCTGCTAATATTCCTAGTATGTATGTAACACAGTTCATTTATGATAATATATGAATATACGTGTTTCCTATGTATTGGTTTTGTACTTTGTATGAATGTTGCCTCATATCAGAGAAGACATATTATATATTTCATTTTGGGATTGGTTTATTTCATTGACCATAATGTCCCCTAGTTGGGATCATTTTGTTGCAAATGGTAGAATTTCATTCTTTTTAATGGCTGGATAATATTCCATGAAGCAGATGTATCACATTTTTTTTATTCATTTCTCTTTCCAGCGGTATCTGTGTTGTTTCCATGTCTTTGCTATTGTGGATTGTGCCGCTATACATATAGCATGTCACTTTGTAATATGCATTCACTTTCTAATATGCGTATTTCAATTCCTTTGGATATATTCCCAAAGGTGGTATAGCTGAGTCATGTGGCAGAAAAACTTTCAGTTGTCTTAGCACTCTTCATACTGACTGCCATAATGGCTAAAAAAGTCTACACACATACCAGTAGTGGAATAGGGAACCTTTCCCCCTCCCTCCACATCCATGCCAGCAGGTGTTAGTAGATTTCAGAATGTAGCCCAGCAGTTTCACTGAAGTTAGGTGAAGCCAAATGTGGTTATTATTTCTTCAGTAGCTAGGGAGCCTGAGCATTTATTTCATGTCTATTTGCCATTCTAATTGTTTCTTTCAAAAAATGTCTGTTCATTTCCTTTACCGATTTCTTCACAGGGTTGTTTGTTTTGTTGTCACTGAGTTTCTGAAGCTCTTTAAATCCTGGATGTTAGTCCCCCGTGGGTTGTGTAGTGTGCAAAGATTTTCTCCCACTCCATTGGCTTCTTCTTTGCTTTGTTGACTGTTTCCTTTGCTGTGCAGAAGCTTCATGGTTTAATGAGGTCCTATTTGTTTATTTTGGCTTTTGATGAACTTTCTAAAAAAAGTCTTTCCCAATGCCTATATCTTGTAGAGTGTTTCCTATGTTTTCGTCTAAGAGTTTGATGGTTTCTGGGTGCGTATTTAGATCCTTAATCCATTTAGAGCAGATTTTTGTATAAGGTGAGATGTGTGGGTCTTCACAGATGACATGATTCTATTTATAGGAGACCCAAAAACCTTAATAAATAGACTATTGGAAATCATAAGGGAGTTTGACAGGGTAGCTGTGTATAAAAATCAATGAACACAATTTGAGGAATTTACACAAGCAACTCCATGCCAGATAAAAATAAATCTTAAATTTATGTATTATTATTAAATTTAAATAATATTTACTTGCTTTATATTTGGTATATGTTTTTCCACACTTTTGGCATAAGTCTTTAAAGCATGAACTTATGTCAGACACATGTTTCATAAAATTTAAGCATTTTATTTGATCAATAGTCTTTATCTTGATGTTGTGCTTTATTGTTAGGAATGATTTAACGAATATCTCATTGGCATTTCTGCTTTTTTTTAAACGAAGGCATTTAAATTTAATCTTTTTTAAAAATTGTTTTTAATTGAAAAGCAATTTAACAGAGAGAAGGAAAGACAGAGAGAGACAGAAAAAGACATCTTCCACTCACAGAGAAACCCCCCCAAATGACCACAGTTCCTGCAGCTCAGCCAATCCAAATGGGGAAGCCTGAATCTTCTTTCTTGGTCACCCACATGGGTGCAGGGGCCCAAGGATTTGAACTACATGCCGCTGCTTTTCCAGGTCCTAAGCAAGGGGTTGGATTGGAAATAGAGCAGCTGGGACTTGAACTGGAGCCCACATAAGATGCTTGCACAACAGACAGATGATTAGCATGCTATGACAATGCACTGGTTTCTGTGCTTGATCTTAACTGAAACATTGAAAAGTGGAAAGTTGAAGTTATTTAGCATTGTAGTGATTTTTAAAGCTAGTAACAGAGCAACTACTATAAAAAGAAGTCCATACTGCAGTATTCAGATATTTTTATTTAAAAGAGCTATGCAAATATAATCCTCTTTGAGAAAATGTATTACCTTTTATTTTCACCATTGGATTTCAAATCAATACCTTCAACAAGCTTTTCATTTCTTCAATTTCTTTCAGTCTTCTTGTTACTGATTTTGAAGCAGTACTTGAAACAGATTGTATCATCTTTTTTTACATTAACAATCAATTTTCTGATTTTTGTGAGACAAACTGGATATCTAATCATTTAATTCAATTATAATGCTGTCTATTTTGTGTTGGCATCAGAGGCCATAAATTAATGGACTCAATTGTACAAAACTAACTCCACTTCAGAAGCCAGTTGCAAGCCCTGGGAGCCACCTATATGTTTGGTTGACTAGGTATACCAATCAGGGATTCCCAAGACCTCCTCCTCTTAGTTGACAACTTATTGGAACAAATCACAGAACTCAGAAAAACTGTTCAGCTGTATGTATTGGAAGGAATGCAACATGAAAACAGTCAAATGGAAGAGATATGGAGATGCGTGCTGGGGAATTTCCATACCCTCTGCAGGTACACCACTCACTACACTTAGATGTGTACCCCAACCAAGAACCTCTATCAAACGTATTGTTTAAGAATCTTCATAGAGCAAAATTTCCAGTCACTTCTTCAACTCTGGCAGTCAATACATGGTGATGTACCATCATAACTCTTGAATCACTTGACCTTTCTGGTGACCTGTCCTATCCTGAGGTTATCCAGGAGCTGGTTCCTAAGTCACATCATTTTATATTACTGAAGTATGATGAAAATAGGCTCATTAAGAAGTTCGGTTTAAAGGACAATAATATCAATTAGGAAATTCAGTGGGTCTTTGGAGCCCAATTCCATATGCTATGAACATACAGCAAACATTTTTTTTTTTTATCACACAGCCATTGAAATTTCTTTTGCTTTTGAATTTTATTTCACATGGGCCACAAAGTGAATTCTTTCCTGCCTGTTGCTTAGAAGATATCACATGCTTTTCATTTGAAAAGATTGTTATTTCAAGTTTTTTCTCAATACTTATATTTTACTTTTCAGCACTATTTGATATTGTTTAACCAGAATGTATGTATGTGTTGTAGTTGTTGGCATTTTTAGTAAAAGGCAAAAGATTGATAGGATCTGAAGAGAACCCAGAGTATAGTTGTTGGCATTTTTTAAAATATAAAAATGATTTTAAATAAAAAGATGACAAATGCTAATTTTCTAAGACGGCATGTTTGTTCATGGTAAACTGAGGTGGCTAGTAGATTTTTGGTGTGTGCGTATGTGTGATTAGCATGGTTATGTAGGGATTAAATATCCATGTTAACCTAGAGCTTTTCAAGATGTAATCAAATGTGAAATTCTCTATAACTGCCCCAAATTGCTCCATAATACATCAAACCAGTTGGAACTAAGTGGAATTCTTTGCATCTTAAGAATGAATAGGCAGCATATTCTTCAGAAAGTGCTGAAGAAATCATGCAATGATTTCTCTGCAGAAGTTTTTTTTTTTTTTTCCTAAATAATGTTGAGGAGTAAAGATCAAGATATACCCCTCAAAGGGCATTGTAGCCTAGCGACGAAGACAATACCATTTCACATCAGAGTGCTTGAGGTCAGGGTCCAGCTCTTGCGTCTGAATGCAGCTTCCTGATAATGCAGGCTCTGGGAGGCAACATTGATGGTTCAAGTAATTGGGTTCCTGTCAGCCACATGAGAGGTTTGATTGAGTTACCAGTGTCTGACTTTGGCTTTGGCTTAACCCCATCCTGACCCAAGACCCTTGTGTGCATTTGTGGAATGAACCAGTAGATGAGGGTACTCTATGTATTTGTTTCTCTGCCTTTCAAATACATTTAAAGAGAGGCAGTTTGCCTTAACAAGTGACTGGAGTGACATACTTTAACTGATAACCTAGAGTTACAATGCAGGAGCCAGTAGCCTATCTTCATTAGTTGCTAAAACGTTGTTTTGGGGAAGGGATCTTCAGAAAAAAATAATAATTGAAGTGAGACACATTGATTTCTGATACTACTGCTGTCCCTCACATATTATAAATTATAATTCCACTTAATAATTTATTTTCAAAGGCATAAATCAATCTTTGCAATATTTTTGCAAAGTTCAAAATGGATCACCACCCAGTTAAATCAATCCCACGTATCTCTCCAGAAGTAGATGATAAGTTTAAATCCCTTAAGAACTTTATATTATAATATCCATTTTGCACTCTGCCTTCTATTTATTTGTTGTTGCTTCAGTTATATTACTAGCACCATGCTGTGATCAATATTTTTAAAACCACCGTTAGAAGTTGCACCATCAATGAGTAAGTACTACCTAGTACTTCTATTCTTATGAAAATCACTGTGGAAATCATTACCTTGGGGAAAAAAGCACAATATTATGCTTATGTCATACTTTATCAGTCATTCTCTTATAGTAGAAAAATACTTTAAGCAGGTTCTTTGCTTTTGGCATTATATAATTTATCAAGTAAAATGAACAGCGTCATCAGCAAGAGATATGCGAAAAGCCGAGTGACTGATTTGAATGCTAGTTTCAAAAATATTCTCTTTCTTGTCATTTCCAGCTGGTAGTTTGAACTTAAATGTGAAAGCTTTCTGTTTAGCTGAGCATTTGAAATAAGCCAGCCACCGTTGGGTTGTATGGGACTGTAACTTCTGGCTCTACCTAGTACAAAGGCACTATAATATAAGAAAAAAAAAAAACACACCGCTGTTTTGAACAATTCACAGTATAAAGACAAATGCTTAAAAGATAAAAGATAAAATATACCATTGAGATGCTGACTCAAAAAATGACAACTTTCTTTGGAGAAAGCTACAAGAATCTGATTCAGAGAGCCGGATTGTTAGCACTAATATCTATTTGGCAGGAAAATTTTATTTGGAATTTCTCCAAGTGTTGATACAAGAGCAATAAATTATGAAATGAAAATTTTATACTTTTCCTTAAAATGTAAGAGTTTATTTTCAGAACATTTTCAGAATATTTTCAGAATGATTTAAAAAACACAGTTGTCATAGTTCAGCCCATGTATTCTACTATCTTATTGAAGAAATATGTAAGAAAATCTTTTTGACTTCAGCAAAAGGTTCATATTTAAATACAGTTCTCCTAAATACAGGACTAACCATGGAGCTTATATAATATATTCACATCCTAAATTAGCTCAACAATTGGCAGGACTTTTTATTTCTTTTCTTTTTCTCCTCCCCCTAACACACAAACATTATGACTTTAACAACAAGAAAGCGCTCTTTGTGCCTATGGCATCACTTACCCATGCTGATGGTGAAACTGAAAGAGAAATTTAATTAGATCCTATACATAACTTCACTCTGAAAAATCCTGTGGCCATGTAATAATGAACATCATAGTAATAGGAGCCTTTTATGCATCATCATGAAATTTGAATTCATAATTTTAATAATGTACTATTACGAACTTGTATTTAATTTGTCTACTCTGCTAATATGCAACATAAATACAATTACAGAAAAGTGGTAGGAAGAAAAGCACCACAGTAGATATGTGAACAGAGTTTCATATTTTACTAGAAAGAAATAGAGATCTCATTGGGGCTGAGAAACAAAGGTGATACATTTTAGTAAGATTTGCTAAATATTGTTTCTGCTACTGGAGACAAGTTATATCACATCACTCTCCATCCCCCAAGTCTCCATAGGCTTATGATCTCAGTACAGGTAAAAACCAGATTAGGAGTACAACCTGAACCCTTTGCGTCTCTGGCTTCCACTTTGCACGTTTCCTTGCTTAATACACTCCGTCCATACGGACTTCTTTTTTGTCCCTTGCACTGGCAAGCTCGGGGCTGTTGAACTTCCTTTTCTTCTGGTGGTACTTCTCTTCCCCAAGATATCCACATGGTTCACTTCATTTTCATTTCTGTTCATATGTCAATATTTCAGTGACTATTTTTCCTGATGATACAAAAAAATATTTCCCCGATTTCACTTCTCTCTCACACATTTTTCTAATATTTACACCTTCTGTTGTGCCACATAACTCAGTCATTTATTTTGTGTATATTTTTGCTTCTTCCACAACTATGTTGTGGTGCTTTGGTGGGGCAGATTTTTTTAAGATTATTTTAATTGCTCTTTTCTTAGTGTTGGTAACAATGCCAAAAACATGCTAGATGCTCATAAATGTTTATATGAACAAGTAAATGGTGGGAAGTAACATAATGGAAAAATCTCTGTTCCAAAGATAGTGTAGAGATCAACAGTTTTGTTCACAGTTAACTATATACAATATTCTTACCATAAAAACCTCTTTATAAACACCTTCCCTTTTATTTCTAAAATTTCTGTTTTATTTTCTTAAAAAGTCACATGATACATGTATTCAAGATTATTTACATTTTCTATTGGAGAGCAAACTGAAGTGATTGCAAAGGAAGAGGAAACCTCATAGCAGCACTATATTTGCAGCTCAGAGCATAAATAATATTTCAGTGCTTTTTGGTAGTGTGCAATATTACAGGATGCTTAATGTCAAATACAGAAGCTCTTCTTTGCCTGTCCTCTAATACAGCTCTCTTGTGAAATCTGAAAATTGGAGATTATTCACATTCTAAATGGCCCTTCCAGTAAGGAGTGTATACATTGTGAAATGATGGGTAGATAAGATTGGGAATATCCACAAAAACATAACAGAAACTCATAAGATTTCATCCAAGATCAATGACTTAATTTGTATAATTTTCTGAGTAGAATTTGTATGAGATACTTATTTAGCTGTATACCATCAGCTGAATAGAACTGGTAAGTATAGAGTATAATTATAACTATCTGGAACAAAATTCAAGCTTTTAAATTGTGAGGCTGGTAAAGAATGCTATAGCATAAAATAATCTTTGAGCAATTGATTTAATTAATTAATTAACATTTGATTAGGGTTATGCAATGATTCAGTTCCATAGGCTTGGAGATTTCCCTCCCCCCAACTGAGTTTCACCATATTATTATAGCAGTATGGTTCTTCACAAACAACCTTAAGTCTGTCATTCTGCTATTGAAGTGTATCCTGGAGTAGGTATGGACAATGGCAAAGAGTTCAACATCCTATTGTCAAGGCACATTTAATACTTTCATGGGGAGTCCATCTTTCATTTGGAAGTAGAGATGTATACTGCTTCACATCTGGATATGATAGTCTCTATTACACAGTTACTTTACATCCTAGTAAATGAAAAGCCGTGAAACAAATCAACAACAGGAGGAAAAATAGAAAGTTTAGAATAACATCAAGTTAAATAACTTGCTATTGAATGACCAATGAGTTGCTGAAGAAATGAAAAAAAAAAAGTGAAAAACCTTCTTGAAGAAAATGCTGCTACTGTATGACCTATCAGTCTGTGAAGAAATTAACAGGCAAAAAAACTTTTTGAAAAAATGAAAATAAAAACAAAAATTTCAAGACACGTGAGATGTAGCAAAAACAATATTGAAAGAGCTATTTTACATGAAGGTTTGTTTGCCTTATATCAGAGAACTGAAACCTGACCTGCCATATGACCTAGCTGTCCCACTTCTAGGAATATATCCAAAGGAAATGAAGTCAACATATAAGAAAGGGATCTATAATCCCATATTTATAGCAGCACAGTCTATAATAACAAAGACCTGGAAACAACCCAGATGCCTGTCCAAACAGGAGTGGTTAAAGAAACAAGTAAATACCAAAAGGACACACATTATATCATATCATTTGTTCTCTCTGGTATGTGTCAATGATTTTTTAACACCTGTTACTAGTCAAATGTGATTTTAAAACATGTTAAATATATCTTGACAATAAGATGCTGGACTTTAGACCATTGTCTATACCTACATTGTCAGGATACACGTAGAAAGAAGAATGATGGACTTGTGACTGTTGCTTTAATATAGGGGAAAAACAGTATGGGGAGGGGAGAGTAAGTGGGTGGATGGGGAAATCCCTGAGCCTAAGGAAGTGTATCATGGAAAAGAAAAAAATCTTTAAATTATAAAATAATTTGGGGAAGGACAGACTATTTATTGCCTCCACAAAGTCAATGAGTGCATTAAAATTGCTATTGAAATGAATAACAGAATTTGTGTAAAAATTATTATTATTATCAATTTTGTTTTATGGCACAGTTTAATAAGTACTGGGATTTCTTGTTTCCCTTCCCAAATTCCCTCCCCTACCCACTGATTTCTCCTCCAGTTTTACAATGGGTGTCTTTCATGAACAGTTGTAAGTACATCACACTTCCACCGAAGTGTCTCCCAACAATGTAGGCATGGACAATATCAGAATTTTAGGAGGTCACATATCATGAAAACTTTCCCTTTTGTAACTATTTGGTACAGTGATTTAAATGCTACTTGGGATGCCTACATCCCATATCCAAAAAGACTGGTTTCTGGCTCCACTCTCTATCATTACAGCTTCCTGCTAATGTGCACCCTGGAGGTATCCAGTGCTGCCTCTTGTAGTTGAGTCCCTGGAAACTGCCACCTTGATGGGAGAAGGCCTGAACTCCCTGCCTCTGTCTGAGTGACCTCATCTGCTCTCAGCTGTTGTGGGCATCTGGAAAATGAATCAACACATGGGAGCTCTTCTCTGTTTCAGCTTCTCTCTGTCTCTATATCTGTGTGTGCTTCTCTTTCCTTCTATCTTGCAAAAACAAACCAAGTAAAACAAAGCTGCCCATTTGGATAACAGGCATCTAGCCCTCAACATAATGAATGGAGTCACACGAACTTGGATGCAGCCCTGCATCTCTCAATTGCTGCATAGTGTGGCTGCAAGAATGCTGTTGACATATTAATTTAACAATCACAATGGGGGTACACTCTGAAAGAAAAATGTTTAAATGTGTAAGTCTCCTTTTGAAATCACTCACTCACTGATTTTTACATGGGTCTTAATATATTGACCAAATGTGGATCATCAAATTGAGCATCTTAAAATGTGAGCAAAGCAATTTTTAATTTTAAGCTCATGTAGAAAATTGTTTTCTTATGATTTCATGCTCATCATGCTTATTTCTGTCCTGAGGTTCTAAATCAGGAATTTATATGTATCTTCTAACAAAATTATAATTTTCCCCTGGTTGCACCGGATTCATTTTGACAGTGTTAAGCTAGGTAGTCAAATTGCCTGAGCTGGAACAGTGTCACAGTAGGGATTTTGAGAAGGAGACGTTCATAATTACATTATAAATACCCATTTGGACATGAACTGTCTCAGATGGGTTAATGATTACTCATATTTACATTCAATAAATATTTATTAAAACATTACATTTTGAAATCTTAGACACAGCTATGAGTTCAAGAAGCTCACCTTCTAGTTGGAGATCAACATGTAAAATAGTCCATATTGTTAATCTGTTGCCTTAAGTATAGCAATTATTTAATATTTAATGGTGTCATGAGAGAAAGATTGCAAATCTCTGTTTATTTGAGTCAGGATAGTTTTTATAGTAAATTAACAATTTAATCTGTATAGATTGAAATTATAATGAATTTGTGCTTTCCAAAATTAGATGGTTGTATGATGTTTTGCAATAAGTCTTAGTCACCAGGAAGATAGAAAAACTTTCACTTTCCTTCCCACTGCTCATAAGTAGCTACCTTCTGCCTTAAATATTTTTTTCTCTTCAATCCTCTCAATATTTTGCTTTTCCGTTCAGTCTTTGAGACAGAATCACATTTAAATCCACTAAGAAAACTGAGGCCTTAGAACAGTTACTGCAACTTTCTCCCTTTCTCACTATTACGTATTTTCATATATAAAATGTTCTTCACTAAGAGTTCAATGGAAGAGTCTTTTTCCTCATCATGCAAATTTTCCTCTTAGTAACATTTTCCCTCATCAGACACATCATGTCTGTATATATGTATGTGTATATGTATGTATTTAAACGTCAAAAAAGAAAGAGGAGAAAGATTTTACACTTGCTGGCTTACGCCCCAGATGGCTGCAACGGCCAGGTCTGAACTAGGCAACAACCTTGAACCAGGAGCTCCATCTGGGTCTCTGATGAGGGTATCAGGAGCTCAGACTCCTGGTATATCTTTGCCTCTTTTCCCAAACTATTAACAGAAAGCTGGTTTGGAAGTGGAACTGCTAGGTGCAAACCGGTACCCATATATAATGCTGTTGGTTGCAGGAGGCAGATGGCACAATGTCAGCTCCCAATAGATTTATTTTCTATATCCATTGGCAAGTATCTTTAGTCATTAAGCCATTTTCTTTACATATAAGAGTCATCCCAAGATCTGTCTATATTTTTCTCTTCTACTAACTGTTTGTTGTCTTCCAATCAATTACATTCATTATATTATTTTAATAGATCTCTTAAATTTACCAGTAGTCTGAGCATTTCTGAAAATAGTAATCATTCATTACCTTATCATCTCTTTAAGAATTTAATGTTTATTTTTATTTAGTTGAAAGGTGGGGGAAAAAATGTCCATCTTCAGTTTCACTCCCCAAATTCCTGTGATGCCAAGTGCTGGGCCAAGACAAAACCAGGAGTCTGGAAGTCAAATTGGGTCTGCTGTGTAGGTGACAGAGCCCAAGTTACATGAGTTAGTGCAATCACCTCCAAAAATGCATATCAGCAGGAAGATGGAGTAATGAGTTGAACTAGAATTAAAACCCACACACTCCTATTTGAGATACAGATGCTCCTGTTGGTATCTTAACAGCTACTCCAAGAACTTGCTCTGCTTTCTTTTACACTGTCTCGTATTTAATACAAAATTAGTCTTGCTGTATCGAACTCCAGACCACTATCTCCTTGAAGCTGTCCTTTGCTTTTCTCTATCATTCCATTTCCTCTTTTTTTTTTTGTTCAAAGAAAGTTGTTGAAAGTTTTATGTACTTTTTAAAAAGACTTACTTATTTTTATTGGAAAATTAGAAATACAGAGAGAAAGATCTTCCATCCACTGGTTCATTCGTAGCTGGAGTTGAGCTGATTTGAAGCCAGAAACCAGGAGTCTCTTCTGGGTCTTCCACGTGGGTGCAGGGTTCCAAGGCTTTGGACCATTCTCCACTGCTTTCCCAGGCCACAAGCAAGTGGCTAGAAGGGAAGTGAAGCAGCCGGGATTAGAACAGGCTTCCATATGGGTACTTGGTGCGTGCAAGGCAAGGATTTAGCCACTATGCTACCTTGTGGGGCCACATTCTATCTCCTCTTACTCTCTTACAGAACCTTAAGTCTTGATACCCATAAAATGTTGATGATGTTCAGGAATCCATTCTCATCACCTGTGGTTTTGGCTGCCCGTGTTCTTGCTACTCACACATAACCAATGTCTGCATTAAACTCTAGCATAACCAGTGTCTTCAATAACCTCACACATACCCTATGTCCTCATTAGTGTGTCTACTACTGCAAAGTTTAATATATAGTCCCAAATTCACCATAGAATTCCGAATCATATACATGCTGTGATCCCATATGGACGCTGGTTCTAATCCTGGCGGCCCTGCTTCCCAGCCAGCTCCCTGCTTGTGGCCTGGAAAAGCAGCTGAGGACAGCCTAAAGCTTTGGGACCCTGCACCTGCATGGGAGACCCGGAAGAGTTCCTGGCTCCTGGCTTCGGATCGGCATAGCACCAGCCGGTGCGCTCACTTGGGGAGTGAACCATCGGACGGAAGATCTTCCTCTCTGTCTCTCCTCCTGTCTGTCTATCTGTCTTTCCAATAAAAATAAAATAAATCTTAAAGCAAAATGTAGGGCTGGTACTGTGGTACAACAAGTAAGCCTGTCACGTGTGACATCAGAATTCCATATGGGTGAGGGTGGAGACTTCGTTGCTGCACTTCTTATCCAGCTTTCTACTGATGTGTCTGGGAATTAAAAGGAAAAATACCCGCTCCAGCAATGTGGGAGACCATGAAAAGGCTTCTAGCTCATGATTTTGGCTTTTCACAGCTCTGGCCATTGCAGCAGATGGAAGAATTCTCTCTCTCTCTCCCTCTCTGTCCCTCTCTCTCTCTCTCTCTCTCTGTGTGTGTGAATAATGTGTCCTTCTTTCCCTGTGGCATTTCATTTGCAATAAATTAAGGTAAATAAATAAATATTTCGAACATGTAAAAATTTTATGGAAAATATGGTATTTTTCACCTTATGATTAAAATTAGTGTAGCTTTATGGAAGCAGATATTAAAGGCTTTAGGCTGGAAAGCAACATTGTTCCATGCATGCTGGATGCAAACCCAATTGATGAACATATGGAAATGATATTGAATGTTATAAAATTGGGTATGATAATAGCAGTTAGGAAATGATTACAACTCCTAGGGAAAAAAGCAGAATGTCTGGTTAAGGCATTTGCCATGGGAAAGAGAAGGCACATACAATGGGAAGGAGGTTAACTAGGTTTGTGGGAGCTGTGGTAAAAGATTTGAGATGCATTACAAATATCTGACTTGAGATACTGGAAAGATTAACTACAATATAAAATACAGGAAAACCTCAATTTCATGAGATTA
Source organism: Ochotona curzoniae (assembly GCF_017591425.1). Taxonomy (NCBI): domain Eukaryota; kingdom Metazoa; phylum Chordata; class Mammalia; order Lagomorpha; family Ochotonidae; genus Ochotona; species Ochotona curzoniae. Next base: position 43,764,498 of record NW_024467087.1, read on the forward strand.
ATTTTGGGGGTATGCTATCCTTGAAACTATGACGTCCAAAAGGAAAAAAACAACAAAAAACAAGTGACTCAAAAATAAATTACTCCTAACTAGGGTATGAAGGATTTCTCTGCACACCCCTCCCAACAGTGTTCTATGCCTCAACTGCTGTCATATGCCTTGTTAAAGCTATAAGCCAGTTTAGACTATTCCAAAATCTGCCAAGTACAGTAAAAATTATGCTTCAACACAATAAACTGCTAAGTGCTAAAATGAAAATAGACATGAGACAGCTAAATAGTATCCTATAGCCAATTTAAGGTAGAGAGAAGCCACTTGTATACAAACTAAAGTTGAAATGTTAATGAAGTAGTCACAGGATGTGGTTAAGAACCTGCATTTTCTAACATATCAATCACTCAATACAATGTCAATTAACCCCATAATGTTGGAAACTGTTGTTGATGTTATGTTATGGCTTTTAGTTGGTTGGAACGATATTCTGTCAGCTATGCCTTTAGACCAGAGTTGGTCTCCCCAAGAAACTGTTGAATTGAGCTGTGCAATAAGATACTGGACTCTATGCATGGTACATGCTTGCAATGAAAGAAACAAAACTGGATTTGATCTGTAATACTGCACCAAGGTGGAGAAATCCACCGTGGGGGGAGGGCATGGGGAAGGGAAGGGGGAACATCAGAGCCTATGAAACATTGTTATAAAATGAAATGCGATTTTAAAAAAGTGACTGCAGTCATATCTATTTGCCAGATGATTGGAAAAGTATCTAGGCTGAGGAAGTTTTAAGCTGTTGAGTAGCAGCATATCTGTGGCAACTGAAACAGTGATAGTTAAAATTTTTATTGAAGGAGAGCACTGTATTGAAACGAAGACCTTATAGAATATTTGCATTAGATAAAAATGACAGAAAAAGGCCACAAATGACGAAATGTAGGAAAAGCTCCAGGGCAGAGGATGTTGTAATCTGAACATGATTTGGCTCCATAAATCATGCAGACATTAAACCCCAAAGCAGTATGTGGATGGTACTGACAGAGAGGGAACTTCATTATGATATCTAAAGTGTGGACCATTTTTGGAAATAATTGGATTGAATTAGGTAGCTAAGTTGGGGCCCTCTGAAGGAAGTATGGTGGCTTTCTGAGGATAGATCACTTGGCAGACCATGCTCATTGTCTGTATGCCTTGGATTGCCATCTGATCCTCCCTTTGTACTCCCATGCTGCCATTCTCTGCCCTCAATAGATACCAGACCAGTGGCAGCATTCAATGTTGGGTTATGACCTCGTAAAATTCTATATGAAAACAAAGCTGTTTTCTAGATTAGTTAGAGCTTCTCAGATAGTTTGTTTGCAGTGACTGAAAGCCTGATCAATACAGTATGCTATCAGTGAGGCTTAATAGCAAAACCCTTTTTCTTACCATCAATTTGTACATATCAATCTTAGGCTGCATGATGCTACATCACAGCAGGAGTTTAGAGGTATTACTTAGTTTTGTTTTTCATATTCAGCTATCAAAAAGAGGTTTTTGACAAAACTATATGATTAATATTTGCCCTTTTCTTAAGAAATAAAAATACAGGAAATAGAAAATAAGGATTGGTTTAACTCATGCTGATTTTTTGTGACAAAGCATCGATATACTTAGTCATCCTTTATGAAGTTAGGATAGGTTGTGGAGATAATTGTGAGATTAACCATTTTATAGTTTAGAGTTTGTGAGCCCAAAGAATGTGATGTAAACTCCCGTGCTCAAACAGCTTGTAGTTTAAACTTGTAGTTGAGATAGGTTTTAAACTCAGGTTCAGTAAAGTAAGTACTAGAAGCATTATGAATTTCTAGAATTTGTTTTGCAGTTATCCAGTTACCTGTGATTTAAATGCTCAAATCATAAATTTTCTAGTTTTGTTACGTGTTAAACATTATAAACTACAAGGAATATCTATATCCATATATATATGTTTATATATATTTAAATGACTTTTGAATTTATATAAAATATACTAATTATTGATATAGTAAAATGAGTTTCCTAATCTGTTATTCAATATAAATATTTCAAAACAGTAGGCATGTGTGTGAGCATATGTGCCCATGCATGCAGCAAACATTCCCACATAAATTTCTTCCTACTGAAGACTTGGATGTTATAAAATTAATCACTGTGCATTTAATAATTAAAGTGCTCCATGCATTCTCTCCTCTAGAATTTGAGTTTGGCTTTCCACAACTTTTGAAGGCAGCAAAAAGTATGCACGTTACACATTTTTAAGTAACAAGTGCAAAGCAGACAGCATATTATAGTGGTATGTAAACCACTGAGATAATATTAATTAGCTTTCATCAAAAGGATTTTTTAAAGCAATTTTCATGCTGAATTGTATTCAGGCATATGATTTTCTCTGTAGTGTTTAGACTAGCAAAATAATGTGTCTGGCTGGCTAATCACGCAGCCCACCACTTTAAAATCAACTGGAAATAAAAAAAATGTTCCCCAAACTATAATTTTCTCATTATTTCCCTCACTTCAAGGGTCCAAATTTTCTCTGCCTTGAGAGTCAGAAACTAAAAGGTATTAAAATAAAAAGATAAGTTCATGTAGGAGAGAATGTATAATATCCATGGCAATAGAAACTTAGAAGACTTTGGAGAATTATTTAAACTTTCAGCCAAATGCCTGATTAAAACAGATTTTGCAAATTGGAATGGATCTTGACCGAGAACATCTTGGCTTGTGGTTGTATCTGCAGCACTGGGACTGTCTCTTGTAGCCTTGTAAATTAGACCTTGGTTAAACATTCAGTTTCTATGTTTGGCTTTCCTTTGCTGATCCTTATATTTCTGGCAGTCATCTATTCCAGCTTAATTATTCTACTTAATTATTCATCTAGGAAAATATTTTGAATATCAATTGTAGAAGGTTTTAGTCTATAATTTATTTTCCTCTGAGTGTGATTCGAAAGACAGTGTTTCAAGAAGGACACTTTTAGTTACTATGCCAAGGATTAAAAGGTGACTTTATTTCTGCTTTGATCAACACATCCTTTGCTTTGGAATGTGATAAATCCAAAATCAAAAAGGGTTTATATCCATCCAATGGGGCTTTTATATGAAACTATCTACAACTTGGACAAGAGGCTGTCAAAAATGAATAAAGCAAAAAAAGTGACGATAAGATCCATTCTGTATTTTTAAGCACATGTAAAAATGAAGTTAAGCATTGTGACATCGGAATATGAAGATTTGGTGGGGGGGGTAGTGAGATTGAATTGAGTCATCATGAGATAGTCTTGTAAACCATTAACAAGAAAGATTCCTTCATGTTTAAGTCACTGCAGAGTTACATGAAAGCTTTGAGCTGTGCCTTCCAAGCCTGGGGGATATGAAGAAAAGAACCAGCTAAAGTGCAGTGCATACTAAAGACAGCTATCACACTCTCTAGTCATCTCCAATATAAGCCCTTAGAGAGACTGTCAATGGATCGGTCTCTGCTGAGGCTGGTAACATCTGTTCCTATAATTCTCAATGGGAGTGTTGGAGAGAAAAATTGGAATCAAATTCTAAATTTGTGTTTAAGATATTGGATTACACCTGCCTACCATTCCAAGTGTATGTCAGATGGTTTTAGCTAAAATGAAATTACCTTTTTGATCTAAAAGTTATAAGCAATTCATTTCTTCATATCTGTTGTAACAAGTTTAAGCTAACAATGAGCACCTTTTGTTTATTTGTACAATTGATAGCAATGTTTTAATTGAAGATGGAATGGAAATCGTAGGAGATGAAAGCATGTTGATAGATAGTATCATGGCCATAACAATAAAACACCAATATTGATATAGGCATGTATATGTGTGAATGTGTGTGTATGGAAATGAAACATTTGGTTGATAAGTTAGGAATATCTACCTAACCTTTAATTTTAAGCAGATGGTTCACACTGTCTAGACAGTCTTTATTGAATTATCAAGCATAATCACAAAATGGTTCAATAATAATGAAATGTAAATGTTAAAATATTTGCACAAATAATTATCAAGATTGATCTTTATAAAACTGATTTTTAAAGCATTCGGTAGTGGTTCACATTTGTTTTGTACTTAGTTTTGAGTTTGATGTGTTTCTTCCTCTTTCTGTATGCCACCAGCTGTTTTTTAATAGTTGGGCACTATATTTAGTGGCTTACTTCACCCTGTACTTTCGGTGTTTCTCCTTTCCAGGAATTTTCACACTCCACTGCAATATCATTTTCGTTGTAATTTATGCTATTCTTTAGCTCTAAACTCAAGTCAAGTTTCCTTGTAAAAACCTTCATTAGTCTTCCTAACCAGGAAAAATTCCCATTATGTGCTCCTGTAGTACCATGTATCTTGATTTCATAACAGTTTTCAGAGATACGATTTTTTGTGTGTTGGTGTGAAGATTTTTTTTTTTTGGCTGATTTTCTTAATGCCATAATGCCTAACAAGATGGGCAGCTGAATGAAACAGTTTCTGCCTCTTAGGGCTCCCTGCAGCTTCTCCTTCCCCTTGTCAAAATGCTTCAATCAAAGAAGCATTCAATAGAAGAGAGAAAGGAATAGAGGATGGAGGGACGGAGGAAAATGCTCAGCTGATGGACCATTGAGCAGACTTTGTTTTTCTTCTTTGAACCTGAAGGTGAAATGTTACAATGCATTCCTTTTTCCCCCCCTCTTGTACATATCACCGTTTAATTGGTGGTAACCTCTAGAGCTAGTCAATTACCCAGAGAAATCCCAATCTTGAATATCAATGAGAAGGTTTACCTCTTGATCTCAGAATTGAGGTATTGGACAGGAATTCAAGTAAGGTTCTTATTTTCCTAAAGGGTAGTGAAAATGATTGTTGGAATCATGTTCACTATTTTGTTGAGGCGGATTCTTTCTCATATGAGAATGATTGATTTTAGATGTAAAGGTCATAGAAATATATTTCTTTCTTCTTTTCATGAAAAACATGGAACAGTGACAGATGTAAAACACTTAGTTGAGAGAGCAAATCAATTTCAAAATGCCTAGCAGTGCCTCCTGCTTTTTTTCTGGATTAGGTAGCTGTTCTGCTAGCAGTCACAACTAAAATGAAAATCCAGCCATTTATTTTAATATTTCCTCATAACTCTCCAGACCCTCCTTACGTTTAAAAGTTCTTATTCAAGTTTCACCTTGACATTGTTAGTTGATTTGATTCTGTTTCTTTTGAAAATTACAAATCCTATTTTTTTCCTATTTTTAAGACCCATTTCAAACTTGTGTATGGGATTTTTTTTACAATGTAATAAATAACGGGTTTAACCTCATCAATACAGCATCTGTGCTTCCTTTAGAAAGTATAGTGAAATGTTAATTGGATGTAGAGGTTTAGGTGGAGATCTGGTGGTGATAAAAAAGGAAGATGCATGGTATATATTATATTGATAGATTGAATAGAACCTAAGAAAGGTGCCATGATAGATAGCTAATGTTACCAAGCATTCCCTTTGTATCGGTGCTTTCTATTTTAGATGTAATTCAACACAGGGATGATTACAAAGTGCAGGAAAAATATCGGCTCTCTAAGCAAAACCAAATGATATTGAGACTAAGTGTTGTGTCACTGGAAGCAGACATTCAGACTCCCTGATGTTTTAATTTTTGATTTAATTTTTTGATAATGCAGCACAGTTGCATCTCTGTGGCTCAGACAGGAAAGAGGAAAAAAATGACAAGCTAAACCATTAGGGGGCTTGTATCTACTTACCAGTTTTTTATGCTTTCTCTATTTTTAATATCCCAAATTCAGAGGCCTCCCAGGATAATAAAAGAGATTTGATTGGGTTATTATCTGTCAAAGATAAAATACAGTGACTCATACAAAATTAAATCAAAGAGAATTGTAAAGCCTAAAATGATATCACTTTCCCCACATTCTCATAATCAAGTTCTCATTTACCTTGAGTACATACATAAATATGCAGTTAGATGCTCTATCTTTTCCTATTTCCTGCAATCTGATCAATGTCTCCATGACCTATGGCTATGTAGAGCATCTATTCCACAAACATTTACTTGAGTTATAAAATGAAACAAGTAGAAAAATATTTTTCTAAAAGCATACATTTGATCTTGTAAAAGTCAAACCTTCTATAAAGTTTACAATTGTTTATTTCCAAAATCCATACCAATGTTCAGTTCTTCGTCGCTTTTAGCAGTTTAGAAGTTTTGTTTTGTCTGTAAGCCTTTCAGTCACTTAATTTTATAATGCAGGTTCTTAGCTTGGAAAACTGCATGCTTTTAGAAAATTTTACTTGTATGAATAGAAAGGAATTTTAACAGCAAATTTTTCATGCTTAATCGAAATAACTATTAACTTTGAGATTAAACCTTGAGAATGTTGAGGAAATAAGAACTAGCAAACAATGAGTAATGGCCACTTCTGAAATTATCATATATATAAAAGCAAGAATAAAGAAAAAATTGGCATTCCAATCTTTCTACCCAGAAATTATGATGAACATCAACAGGAAAAAGCATATCTATTCAGACATGGGCTCATATATGCCATGAGCTCTGTACTCAGTATCCATTATATTTAGGAATTTTTTGTGTTTATTTATTTATTTATTAAAGATGTATTGATTTTTATTGGAAAATCATATATACAGAAAGGAGGAGAGACAGAGAGGAAGATCTGTCAGCTGATTGACTCCCCAAGCAGTCGTATTGACCAGAGCTGTGCCAATCTGAAGCCAGGAGCCTGGAGCCTCCTCTGGGTTTGGGCTGTCCTCAACTGCTTTCCAAGGCAGCAGGGCCACAAGTAGGGAGGTAGATGGAAAGTGGGGCTGCTGAGATGAGAACTAGTGCCCCTATGGGATCTTGGACTTTAGCCACTAGGCTACTGCTCCGGGCTTGTGTTTATTTATTTTTGGAAGACCACTTACACACACACAACACACACATCCCATCTACTGATTCACTCATAAAATGTCTGCGGGTTGTAGGGCTGGAGCAAGACAAGATCTGGTTACTTGAGCCATAAACTAATACCTTCCAGGATGCACTTTATTAGGAAGTTAGGAACAGAAACTCGGCTAGAACTAAAATCCATGCAGTAGGATATTGTATGTGGTTGTATCAAGAAACATTTTAAAAACTCAATTCTGCCAGATGTCAAAGTCTATCTTCGTTGTGTGTGCAGTGGTAGCATAGTGGGATGCCAACACGGCACTGGGAACATTCAAATTCCTCCTTAGCTCAGGTCAAGCAGCTGCATCTTCCAGTAAATGGCTCTGTTTTATCATTTTATATCATATGCAAATGAAGCTGAATATTTTGATGCTTTATTAGAAAGTCAAGAAAAGACTTAGGTATTTCGCTATCATAATAGAAAATATATTATAAAGTGTGCATAAAAAGGGGAAGTCAGGTTATTATTATTTTTTTTGGTTTGTTTGGGTTATAGAAAACATGTGACAGTCACAGTGAAATGCCAAGGAAGGAAGTATAATTTACTCAGGATTGCATTCTTCACTTAAATGATTTCTGTTATTCTGTGAAGGTAAAACATCAGCAGGTAACACACTGAGAGGACTGGTGATTTTGATCTAACTGTGGGTTTTTTTCTCTTTTTATTATTAATTACATTGCATTATGTGACACAGTTTCATAGGCTCTGGGATTCCCCCAACCCCTCCCCGTGGCGCAGTATTACAGTTCAAATTCAGTCAAGATTCTTTCATTGCAAGCATGGAGTTCAGCATCTTATTATCCAGGTAATTCAACGGTTTCTTGTGGAGACCATCTCTGGTCTGAACGCAGAGCTGGGAGAATATCATCCCGACCAATTAAAAGCCACAACATAAGCCACAACATAACATCAATAACATAACATCAACAACTGTGGGTTTTAATATCTATCCCTATTACCAAGTTTTGCTTTAGCAAATAACTCCTTACAAACTGTTAGTGACTTTCAGTTAGCTCAAGTCCCAGGTCCCTGAGACATCTGTTAGGGAAGGAAGTCAGAGGTTAGGCATTGATTGCCCAAGAAGTAAAAAACTGGGATACATAGAGTGGCCTAGAGAGCTAGATAACCTCTTACAACCCATTCTGATGTTTTGATTTCACAAATTGGTGGCAATGGTACTGAGGAAATTTCCCAGACGATGAAAGTTGAAGTTTGATTAAACCGGGTTGTGAAATCGTGGCTAGTGAGCACGTACCACAGCCTCACGAAAGAGCCTAGGGTCATGGTTCTATTCTTGCTCTATGAACATCTGTAGCACCAGATCTTTTTATTTTCCTGTTGCCTGGGCAGTGCTTCAAAGGAGAATTTGAATTTTCTTGAACAAGAAGTTGAAAGTCATGAAATGATTTCACTGTTTTATCTGTATCTTTTCCATTGAACTAAAACAAGAAAGGAAAATGATCTAGATTCAGGCAATTTTGGAGAGAAAAAAGAACATAGGAAAAGACTTATAAATACATATTCAAAAAATACATACACATTTTTCTATCACAATGGTGTTATCATAGAAAAACTTATGTGACCAGAAAACATAGATAATTTTCAAAGCAATGTAGTGTTTACAGTATGCTAATGAAAGTGAAGGAGAGATATGAAAAATAGTTTAATGTAAGGATCTCTAATTTTGATCAATTCATAGTATAAGAAAAATTACAATAAGAAAAATGACATTTCTTTTTCTACTTTAGTAAGCATTGAAATTAAAATAGTGCTAGCCGAGACCACGCTTCAAAAACTCATTGAAACTATTTCTTTTTTTTTTCATTGAAACTAATTCTGAATTCAATGACTAACGAAAAACTATACACAGGAAAAAATTCAATATTCCTTTCTTTTTGACCCAGAAAATATCTCACCTCTTTCAACAAAAATTTCCCTGCTTGTTGTGAAGTACAAATTAATTTTAAAATATACTTATTCAACACACATTGCCTAAAACTTCTTACTCACAAATGTCAAGCTTTTGTTCGTAATTGTTTCCAACTTTGTGAATTAAATTCCTTATATTAGAATGTAAGCTATAGGGTCAGAATTGTGATATGATGCCACTTGTGATGCTGGCATCTTTATTAAAATAGCGCTTTGAATCCTGTCTGCGCTGCTTCCAATCAAGCTTCCTGCTAATGCACCTTGGAAAGCAGTGGAAAATGGTCAGAGTACTTGGATGCCTGCTACCAGTATAAGAGACCCACATGCAGTTCCTGGATCTGGTTTCAGCCTGGATTTAACCCTGAATAGACCCTCTTTCTCTCTGTGTCTGCTTCCTCTTTCTCTGTCACTCTGTCTTTTAAGCAAAAAAAAAAAAAAGAAAAAAAAAAAAGTAAAAACTTGAAAAAAAAATAACGTAAGCTATTTAAGAGCAAGAATATTTTTTTTAATGTCTGGTGTACTGTTTTGCCTGGTGCATAGTAAGTAAGCAGTCAACATTGATCAAATTAATAAACAATTATTTTTAAAATATTTTATTTTCCACTTTGTGGCTTGACAATTCACTCTAGGAATTTTTATTTTTATTACTTATTCCAAACACCATTTTCTCTAAATTCTTTCAATTTTTTTTGCAAAAATGTAACTTCTTTTAGGCGCCCCTTAAAACATGTATCCTTCTATCTGAAAAAAAAAAAATGTTTTTGTAGGTAAACAGCATGCCAGGGAACTGGAATAAAAATCCGGTTTTCCACGTATTGTTTGACTTCTCCGGAGAGGTTAGATACTGTTTTCTAAAATCATGATAACACGGTGAAACTCACTGACACCCCTTTTTCACTGTTAATAGTCCCTACTACAGATTGCTTGGCTCACGGCCTTCACTTGCTTGAAAGACTTCAGTGTCTCCTTGTGTAGTATAATTTATGCTAACTTCTTTCCCAGACTTTTTTTTTTTCAAACCCAATACCTGACCCTGTTAGTGCAGGTGAACTAGTGAAGCACTCACTATCCTTTGAATATACTTGATACTTTGGACCGTCTATGCTTTTAGAACTAAGATTCTCTTCATCTGGAAGTCTTTTCCCTCCTTGCTCATTAAACTTTCACAGACTCTTCAAGGCCCTGCTGCAGCTACTTCAGTGAGGCCTCCACTAGCACTCTCAATCTCATTTGAACTTCAGCTGCACTTCATGGGAGTACGTATCTCTGCACCTGTAGTTAATATGCTTGCGTGCATGGTTACTAAGTGAGCATTTCTGAGTGCCTGTTGGACTTGATGGATTATGGGAGAAAACAGTCTCAAGTGTTCAAGAATGTGAATACATTGCCTTAAATTAATTGTACTTTCATGATGGGCTGAGTTGTATTTGAAGCTTATCAGCTAATCCTTATCACTCTAACTAATCAAGCCCAGTCAACCAAACAAAACTTATTCCTTCAGCAAGGCTTCCAGTAGCTTCTTCACAATAGAAAGTGCTGCTGCCCTCTGTGGCTGATACAACAAGGATGACTAACATTCCAGATCATTCCAAGAGACTGCATCACGTATGTCAGTTATCAGTGAACCTGTATCTGAAGTCTGCCTTCTACAACTACACAAAAACAAGTGTCCTAAGAAGCAGACATTATCATGGGTTCATTAATCTTCCTGGGAAAGAATGGTGACAATGGTATTGAATGGAAACAACATTGTAAGTGCTTGACTTAAGTCAGGCCATGGTGGTTGGCCTGACTGTGGTTTCTGTTGCCTTGGATTTTTCTGGGAGGCATTGGTCTACTGCCTTAATTGTGATGTCTGAATTTTGATGTCCATTATCTGCTACCAATAGAAAGTAAAAAAAAAAAATTTTTTTAATGAAAGCAAATGTGAAAATCATCTATTGAGTTCAATACAGCATCAGGCAGGACACCTGATAATTACTACATTTTTGGTTACTAATTTTGTTCAAAGAAAACTCATTGGGATGGGTTTGTGTAAGAAAAGTTTGCTTTTGATCTGTTGGAGGTGGTATCTTCAACTTGGAGGGATTTCAGTTATGTTACCATACAGGGGCATACTGTCCATGATGGGATAGTAACAAACTGGGTTTGATTATAAATATTTTGTAAAAGTTTAACGAAGAAAGCAATAGACATTTCATGATAAACTTGCAACATAAGCTAATTTGTCACATAAACTAAAGGAGACTTTCCATTGATATTGAAGGAGTCAATAGCCTTTCTTACTCCCCATTGGTTTACAACTACAGCTGTCTTAATTGTTTTTACCATTTCTGTGTCAGCTTGTTGGACTATTGAATGTACCGTATGATGGCAACAGCTGGACTGCTGCAAGACTATTTTATTGTAATTATGCTAGCAGATGGCTCTAACATGACAATTAGTCTTGAAATATGCAACATGCTGAGGATACGAATTTTATCCTACATATGATCATAATGTGAAGACATATGGATCAAAGGAACAATATTAATAAATAAGTATAAAGGTAAAACAGCCCTTGCTAGATATTTTTCTAGCATTATGACAATTCTGATAATGGAATCATCTCCTTAAAGCTGTCCCAGCTAATGACACCAATAACATTACGACAGGTCTAGCATATTATAAAATTTGACACTTTGCCTGCAATGAACTCTCAAGAGAAAAAATTTATGGAGGAAATAAGGATTTTTTTACATAATAAAAATATCTCCCCCCACATTGAGTAGTTATTTTTTCCCTTAATACACACTTGTATTTCACAAACCAGCCGTTCTTCACTGCAACAATTCCTATAAAAAGAGAGAGATCATTCAGTGTAAGTAGGTCCAGGAAATATTTGTTTATTTATATTTGAAAGGCAGAGAGACAAGGAGTGAAGGTGAGATGTATGCAGAGAATTCCACAGTGTCGTTTCATTTCCCACCTGCTCACAGTTGTTATGGCTGGGACAAGTCAAAGTCACTGGCCACAACATAATTTCAGTTTCCCACAAAGATAAGTAGGACTCAGCTACTTGAGCCATCAACTGCTGTTTCCAGAGTGCACATCTGCAGGAGGCAAAATAGGGAGCAGAGCTGAGACTTGGACCCAGGAACTCCAATATGGAAAGCAAGAATCACAAGCAATGTCTTCACTGCTAATTCAAATACCCTTCTTGAAAGACAAGATTGTTTGCACTGAAATAAACTTAGCTTTTAAATGTTATTGGAGAATCATAGACACACACACACACGGAGAGAGCAAGAGAGAGTGCTCCCATCTGCGTGCCATCTGTTCATTTCCTTTTTAAATGCCTACAACAAATGAGGCTGATCAGGGGCTGATGCTAGAAGCACAGAACCCAGTCTAGTTCTCTTGCACAGAGAGCAGGGATCCAACGACTTGAACCATCTCAATTATTTCCCTCTTTATATCAGCAGGAAGTTGGTGGCAGGTATCAAACTCAGCCATTCTGATATGGGATGCAGAAACCTTAATTACTAGAAAAAGTGCCCACTATCCAAACTTATCTTTAAATTTGATTTTCCATGAACATGGTAAAGTACCCTCATTTTGGATTTACTGGTGTTTAATACCATCAGATGAAGCTTCACTATGCTGTAGGCAAAATTGGTCATAACAGCATACATCTCATTTGGTAGCAATGAAATGATCAGAAAATGTCGTGGAATACTCTCCTAAATCCCATGAGCTACTGTGATTGTTAATTTCTTATTGAAATTTCTTCTTCTTTAACTATAAGCACTTGGCCTGTCTCATTGAGTTCATTATTAATTTTCATGTTGAAAACTATCCATGACTAGAAAACAGAATATTTTAGCAGAAAATGTCTTAGGACTCTGAAAAACAAATTGACTGAAGTGATCTCTTGTAAGGCAATAACACCATTTAAAATTATTCAATTGAAATTAGAGAATAAGTGAGTCTTCCGTTTGTTGGTTCACAGTCCCCACCACACCACCCCCACCTGCCAAATGGCTGCAGCAAACTAGGATTAGACAAGCTGTAATGAAACCAGGAGCTAGGAGCTGCCCCAGGTTTACCATTTGTTGCAGGGTCCCAAGTGCTTGAGCATCTTCTGCTGTGTTCTCAGGTTCATTAGCAGGGAGCTGTGCTGGACTCAGCTGACACCCATATGGGATTCAGGTGCTACAGGAAATGACTTAATTTAGTGTGCTACAGCACAAGACCCGAATAACAATATTTTAATAAAAAAACAAACAACACTGCTGAATTTCAGTTTTTTAGTCAATAAAATGAGAATAGCATTTCCATTCTGTACAGGGTCACTCCCTCAAATGAAGTCAGGTCAAATAGAAGACACTGAAAAGTATAAGTAACAATATAAACACGTTCAGCATGATGTTTCAGTGGCTAATTCTCCCCCTACAAGTTCCGGGATCCGGTATGGGTGTGGGCTAGTGTCCTAGCTGCTCCATTTCCCATCCATCTCCTTGTTTGTGGCCTGAGACCTTGCACCATCGTGGGAGACCTGGAAGAAGCCCCTGACTCTTGGCTTTGGATCAGCTCAGCTCTCGCTATTGAGGCCATTTGTGGAGTGAACCAGTGGATGAAAGATATTTTTCTCTGTATCTCCTTTGCAATAAAAACAAATAAATCTTTAAAAAGAAATAGGGAGAAAATTTTCTCATCCCTTTATTTGGTCAATTTCTATTCTCAAGATGTGAACAATCATCTAAGTTTGTTCCTTAATATGAAAGCATTATTAAAACACCTGAGTTTTCAAATAACTTGACTCATTGCCATGTTGAATTGCACATTTCAATAGTGAGGAGTGTTTATTATAATCTTTCAATGAAAGCTATTTCACCACAAAAAAAGGATAAAATTAAAGTCCAGAATATTGACTTGTTTTACATACGTAGAATGTTCTATAATATATCTGCTAAAATAAAGCTGTATTTTTTCATTCTAATTTATTTCTTTAACTAAGTCTCTTTACAGAGTTCCATTACCAACTGTCTTTAGCACTGTTTCTCTTTGTTGATTCAGTCATGGAAAAACAATAAAATTCCATTGAGATATGGCTATCATGTGATATCCTCAATTCTCAAGCATCACAAAGGACTCAGTAAAGCATGTGCTGTTTCTTCACCAAGCTTTTTACCCAAGCCTTTCTATGAAGCAATGCAGTGATGATAGTTAATGTCAATGCAAGATAAAATTTACAGCTCATAAATATGAGTGAAACTCAATGAAATGATTTTCTCCAGTAGTTCTTTTTCTATAGAGCCTTATGTGTGTTCATCAATATGTTAACAATGAGTGAATGACTACAGCTACTTGTTCTGTGATTACAAGGTTGAGGTTAACCAGGAAAAACTCTAGGGATGTGAACAGCGTACTTTTGTTTTATTTTCGGTACACTTCATTGAATTGCAATTTTGCACTTCATTTCAGTGTATTTGGACATGACAAAACTTGGGAAGGTGTTTTTGTTATATCTTTCCAATCCTGTATTGGGTGCTCAGGTTTCTCTTTAAGTCTAGAAGTAAACACAATGCAAATCAAGTACTTGTTGGAAAGAAATAGATCTGAATAATAGCTGTGAATTCCGTTTCTAATCTCAAAAATTACATGTTTTCTCTAGGACTCATTTAGTAATTATGTAGTATAGAATGTAGGTCATATTGTTCTAATGCTGAACAATCCAGTTATGGGCACAGAACGTGTCATTATTAGGTGTGAAATTTTTTGAAAGGAACAACAGAAACAAACCCATTGTCTCACAAATATTACTGAGAATTCCATGAAAGGTAAGTTACATTGAAAACCTGCAGTGTTATTCATTAAAATCAAAGTGCCAGAGTCGTGATTTTACTGCAGAGTGCTGATACTAAATCCTGGAACACTTGCACACAACACCTGAGCCATTAGAAGTCCCCAAACTGTTGTTCTAACAGGATGAGAGCAATGTACTGTACATAACTAGGTTTTATACTGCAGTGCAAAATAACCTTTCCATAAAAGGATACACACTAAAAGTACTTTGCTGGAAAGACCTTGTTGATGGCAGACACGTAATAAAGTGCTCTGTGATAAAATCCAAAACTGTCCGGTGTATTTCAAAGTATGTAGAAAAGAAAGAAGAGAGCTGCTTCTGGCTTCATACCATCCAAAGAGGGATTTTACAAACTTTATGTGTTTCAGAAATCATCACTTACCATTGACTGATTTCCTTTGACAGGCATGCTAGTTATTTAGAAATGGTGTATACAAAGTGACGGTAAAGTTCTTACAGGCTTGATTGCTCTAAAGTATAGATAACTGGGTGACTTCAAACAATCTCTACTTCAAGCATATATTTCTTTCCACTTTTGTTTTGAGCTAGAATATTTGCCCCAAAATTGAGCCATTTCCTTAGTTATCTTGTTTCTCAAATGTTGCTTAGGAACATAGGGTGCTAATTCATAGAAATTTCAATGATGACAGATCATCTTTAGAAGTGACAGAAATTTGGTATTCAAATCTATCTACTGAACTCTTACATCTCCTCACTCAAACTATTTAAACAGTATTTGGGGAGCATTTTGTGGAGTGAGTATAGAATCCTATCATTTGGACCCCTGTCACTGAATTCTCATTTAGTGTTAGAGTCCAGGCTAAAGCCCCCAGACATCTGGGTGCGAGCTAGTCAACCCCCAGAGAACGACAAAAAATCTCGCTGGTAATGCAAACAGCAAACAGAGTTTATTGCGCCAGCATGCTGGGGCCAGACCACACTTGGGGCACACAGGCCAGCAAAGCTGGGCGGTCAGACCCCGAACAGCCCAAGACAGAAGCTTATATAGGCCCTTTTGGGCTGGGAAATACATCAAAAGTAACAACCTTAGACATGTTCATTTTTATGGCCTTCAGGCACAGGCAGCCTGTTCTGTTCCCATACCCATTATCTGTATGGCTCACCCCATTCTCACACCCTTATCTTCCTCCTGTTCCTGGGACCAGAGAAGAATTGTGCCCTTGCCCCCCTGCACCTGGGTTCACAAAGTTGCAGGATAGCAGAGAACAGATTTATCACAAAAGCGGAATCCTCCCAAACTCCAGGTGCCTCCTGGCCTAGCAAAGTAGCAGTTTTCTCTACACAAAGGAACCTCACACTGCCCAACAATAGCACTTTACCTACACTCTAACATTAGAACACGCAGCAGAAAATAAGAAAGAATGTTATTAACTTTCACTTACTTGCTTGCTCTCACCACATTTACTGAAAGCACTTGCAAGAGTTTGGTAGGCTTTCAATCACACAGTCCTTAATTGGCACATTAGTTGATCAGTTAATAAAGTTTGTCTTATAGCTTAATTGTGGAAGAAACTCTTCATTTATCTCGTGATGTCGAGACTTCACTAGCTCACAGAAACGAGCTAAATTGGGCTCAGCTCAATCTGATGCAACTGCAAGCTCAGCAAGAATAGAGAAAAACCGTAAGGAAGGTTGTTTTCCATTCACAGTGTAGGGGGTTGGTTAAAGAGCAGGCACTTGGAAGTTGTATTGCTTGGTTTCAGCTCATCGCTTCTCCATGTGATAACTGTGTGTGCTCTTGGGAACTTAAATAATAGTCTATGTGTGGTGCATATTGTGACACAGACAGGACAGCTGCTGCTTTGGAAGCCCACATTCCATTTAGGTATATCTTCTTTACTCCCAGCTCCTCAACATTCCATCTAGTTTCCTGGTTACACACACCTTAGGAGACGGTTAGTGATGACTCAAGTATTTGAGTCCCTGCAGCTCACCACGGAAGACATGGATGGAGTACTGGGCTCATGATTTTATCCTGGGCCAACCACAGTTTTTACAAGCATTTGGTGTACCAGCAGTTGGATAGTGTCTCTCTGTCTCTGTCCTTCTACATCACACTGCTTTGGAAATAACTGAAAAAAAAATTACATTAAAGAAATAAAACAGAATTTACCCTGAGGGCCAGGCTATCCCAATAAATTAAATAAAATTTAAAAAATAATACTCCATGTGCCTTGTTCTCAATATCTATTAAATTGTTACAATAACATACCCTGCTTATAGGATTTATATGAAGATAAACACAATTGTTATCAGTCAAAACTTGTTATAATATTTTGTGCATGATTATCCTTTGATACATCAATTTTTAGACTATTGATTATATTCAAACTCTGCAATAATATTGAACATATCACTCTATTCTGATATTGCTATTTTCCTGTAGCAATTAATCTTAAAATTTGAAAAGCAATAGCTTCTCAAATAAAAATAGAGGCACATGTGGAAAGCGGATATTATTAAGGAAAACTTACTCTCGAGATGCATTGTGGTCTTGCAAGATAGGATTAAAGGAGATCATTTCATTTGTCTTTGGACAGTCAAGCTGTGACATCATATAGGACATAACACAAATCTAGTCAAGATTACAAGTCAGAGTTGTGCCATTCAGGAAAGAGACCAGTTTGTAATTTGAGATCACTGAACACAGTCAACTCACCCTCCACGCTCCAGTGGAAAAGTATTTACCTACAGAAACAGAAGAGAGAATGCATAAGACCCATCTTCTGGCATTACTAATTGGCCAGTGGATTCACTGCTTAGCCTATGCCACTGGTGTGACTGCACAGCTGTAAAAGAACCCTGTCCTCGCCCTCTGGGGGCAGATATAGCATTGAGGTTTACCAGGTGTCACCCGACACGCACATTTCAGCAGAAGAAAAAAAGACATATCAACCTTGGTAGAGAGAAAAAATGGATACAAACTGAAAAATCTGTTCTTTGTCTCTTTGTAAGGAAACATTTCTTGCCCAAGGTTATCCTTAAATGAGCCTGCAAGGAGAGTCAGGTTATGCATGACTAACTTCCAAAACAGAATATTCTAAGGGTGGGAAATATCAACAAATGTATGTTTGCTGATTTAGGTCATGTTGCAAAGCATTGCTGACTAAGGAAAGAAAGCGGATGATTACAGAAGTGGTCTTTGGGTGAGACCGAGTGTGCTATGCCGCTCATGTGAAGTCATTTTCTTAGGACAGAGACAGAGTAGGCCTATAAGTCAGGGAAAGATGAAGAAAACCTCTCATGCTGGTACTCTCTCATTGAAATAATAAGCAATGGCAATGGTGAGAATAAGAAGAGGTGTGAGTGTAGGTGATTTGAGAAGAAATAAAAGGTAAAACTTTGTCACTTCAGACAGTTACACAAGTTCACTGACAAGGGAAATGAAGTATGATGGACACAGTGCACTAAGGAGCCACTTTAAGTTTGTCTTCATAAATTTACAATATAAATGTTCAGTGTGATTGGGTGTTTTCTGAGTCATATGCAGTTCTTCACATTTGGATCCAGAGTATGTAGATGATTGGATTTAGTCATACATATGTGATGGAGATGAAAGAAGGGCCAGGTAGTTTAGATTGCATGTATGTTACTGCAAGATCCCCAACACACGCCTGAAACTGTAGATAATACCAAACCCCAAAATGTCCTGTGCTGTATGTATTCAATACATATAACACATCTATGTTATATATGACATATATATATAACATATGTAAGTATAGGCACAGTAAGATATTAAAATGGTAATAAAAACTGGAACAATAGTAAAAATATAATATAATAAAATGGCAAGCCATACCACACCATCCCTTTTGGTCATTTTCAACTACAATAAAGTTTACTAGAACATAAGAATTTCCACATCACAAACGTTAATCTGATAATAGGAATGTAAACTAAGGGAACAATAAGGTTGACGATAAACTAGCCAGAATGGATTCTATCCCAGGTGGGACAGAGTGGAAAAGTATAAGATTTCATCATATGACTCAGAACAGCACACAACTTGAAATGTATTAGTTTTTACATCCTGAATTTCCTCTTGATATTCTTAGGCTCCAGTTGACCATGGATAACTGAAACTATGGAAAGAAAAGCCATGGATAAAGGGTCAGTAATGTAATTGCAATAACAGTCTTTGTTATCTAAGATGAAGAGTAAAGACGAATGAAAGTCGGGAGGATTTCACCAGCTTTCAGGTGTCACTAAGGAACACTGGATGAAAGATGCTTTCGGAACTCGGAAGCAATCAGTAAACTGCTCTAATCTATCATTGGTTGAATTTTTAACTATGGGGCAACTGAAAGGAAAATAGTCTCAGCTAATTTTCATCCAAGTCCGGGGAACTCCCCGGGAAATACTTAGAAAAAATGTGTATGAAAATGAGAAAATGTGTGACTAGAAGAGTGAAGTTGAGGTAGAAGAGACATTTGGGGGAGCAAGAGACCAAGATGCAATGCAATACACTGATAGGTACTCTCAGATCTCAAATTCTAGAAGCTTGTCTGTTTCTTTGCTGTTATTGACTTTTTTCTTTGATTTTGCTGCTATTGACTTCTTTCCCTCTACATCTAGTCAATTTCTTAAACTGATTCCTCTTTCTCAAAATTGGATCCAGCAAGCATTTATGGAGTAGTTACTGGTCATTCCGGCATTTCATCATTAACTCATTCATTTGACAAATATTTATTGGACACCTTATATATGCTGACCCTCAGGATAAAATGGTGGTCAAATTAGTCTGATCTTTACCTTCATGAGTGCACCAGTACTGTATTTTGGGAACACCAGATAAGTATTTAAATACTTTGACACTTGATGATATGGATAGGCATAATCAAGGCCTTAGGAAATACAGAATCTTTTATAGCTTAAGTTACGCTGTAAAAGGGGGTGTCTTTTTTTTTAATTGAAGCAGGTTTTTAATATCACATTGAATACATTCCTGCTGATTAAAGTAAAGCCTTAATTTATTAATTTGGTACCATAATCCTGTCAAAGTTTGTCCTCTAGTTATCTTTCAGATTTCTTTCCCACGCTCCCCTTCACAAATCATATATGCATTTCATATCAGGTTCTCAACTATTTGTCTACCAGCCTCTTCCTTTCCTGCCCATCTTTCTTCACAATATTCTTACCTCTTCTTTGTAGTGGATCTCAAAGGAATATGGGCTGGGACCTAGTAGGATAAACCTCTAGGTTGATGTCTTACTGAAACTACTCTCTTTTATCTCACCTTGTTACAATTGAAACACTGCTTTGCTGCGAATTTAAGAACCACTCAGATTTGGAATCTGAAAAACGGTGTTGCAGGATAAAGTCTATTTCACTTGTGAATACTTAGGAGACACTGTGTGTCCCCAGCTGAAAGTGCCATCTCCATTCCTCGGTAACTCTCACCCTCATGCTCTTTTTTGTGGTCTCTCACGTCCTCCTGCATTTTCCTTTTGAACGTCCAGACATTTATTTGATGTTGCTTTGAATCAACTACATCATTCAGAAACACAAAAGAAAATCATTTTCATATCTAATATACTCCTCTCTTACTAAGCATCCATATTTATTTAGTTTTACATAGCTTATCTTAATTTTTTTCCATTTACAAAATGGAAAGGCAGTATTGAATACATATCAGTAGCAACTTGTTACAAAATTATGGTGCTTGAAAATAGAATGCTTTAAGTGAATATAAATGCAATACTATTTCCTCTTCTCTCAGCAATTTTGTGCACTAATGAGGATCATGTTTATGAAACCCCTTGGTACAACTATAAGGCATTCAAGGATCATTCATGTTATCAGATAATTTAGGTTTTCTTCTCTTTTTGAATTTTTATTTTAAATTTTATGATACAATTCATAGTGTCAGGGATTTTAACCCCTCCCAAATTCCCACTCCTGACTGATTTTCCTGATATTGATAATTAGTATAGTCCTTCCTATGGAGTTATAATTGCATCAGTCTGTTATTTAGTTGTGCTTTGCCTTTGCTGGTACAAACTATGTCAGACAGGCCAACATCCCATTGTCTAGATATGTCCAACAATTCCATTGGAAGTCCATCTTTGATTTGGAATTAGGGATTCGCATTGTATAGTATCTTCACATCTGGATATAGTAATATTTATTACTCCATCACTATATATATCCTTAAATGAGAAGCCACTAAATAAGGTAAATAAAGGATATGAAGTAAACAACAACAACAAAATTACAGCAGCATGAATTAGAAAAAAACTTGCCAATGCATAGCCAATGCACGGGTGACAAAAAGAAAACACAAAAGCCTCTTGGATAGAATGATGTTACCATGCGATCCATGAACCAGCAATGAATTTAAAAAGAGAAAGCATTTTGAAGAAATGAAAATGAAAGGATGCTCAGGTTCCCTAGCCAACAGGGAGATACAAATGAAAACCACATTGAGGTACCTCCTAACTCCAGTGAAATTGGCCTACATTCAAAACTACTAACAACATCTGTTGGCATGGATGTGGGGAGAATAGTACCCTCCTTCACTGCTAGTAGGAGTGTAGGCCAGTACAACCATTGTGGAAATCAGTATGGAGAGTGAATTTAGAGAATTACAAATAGACCTGCCATATGACCCAGCTATCCCACTCCTAGAAATATACCCAATAGAAATGAAATCTGCATATGAGAAGGGGATCTGTAATCCTATATTACAGCAGCACAATCTACAATAGCAAATACATGGAAACAATCCAGATGCCCAGCCAAACAGGAGTGATTAAAGAAATTGTGGTAAATCTACTCCATGGAATATCACTCAGCCATTAAAAAGAATGAAATTATATAGTTTTCTTCTCTTTTTAAGATTTAATAATATCCCATAGCATGCATATATCACATATTTATTTATTCATCCATTCATACACAATATGCTAACTGAAATAAATTAGTCCTAGAAAGACAAATAACGGACAATTTCATTTATGAGAGGTATCTGAAATAATCAAGCTTACAGAATCATAGCCTGCGAACATAGAAAACTGATAATTAAGGGACATGACATTTCAAATGTGCCAGACGAATAAGTTATAGAGATACATTTTGTCACATTGTATGCATAATTAACAGTACTGAATTATGAACTTAAAAGTTTATTAAGATGTAATGTTAAATTATTTTTATCAATACAGTATGTGATTGAGCTGTATTTAAAACTTTGCCAAATACTCTTTATGCATTAACTTATTTAATATACTTAATGGACCTATATAATTTACACAATAAATATGATAACTGTTATAGTAAAGTGATTCTTATATGTTAAATATTAATATCATTTTGTGTTTAATGTGAGTTATGCTTAGTTATTGTTCTAGGAAAATACAGAATTTTTCAATTGGTTAGGGAAATCTAAATTGTACATCGAACTATGATGCCTTAAGTTTCAATTGTTCTTGCAATTTTAACATATTACATTATATATAAATTCTAAGATGATATGATCTTTAGAAATTTAATTACTGCAAAATAAAGCTGTTTCCTTGATTTTGAATTGAAAGTTTGGATGCTTTGTCTAAATGCAGACAAATACAAAAGTAGTTACACATCCTTATTTTCACAACTAAGGATAAATTACTGAGGCCCAAAGTAGAATAAACCTTGACTAGCACACTAAAATCTCAGAATATGTACATGTAGATTTATTTCTTCATTGAGATATGCATGGAGTATCAACAAGGGACAATAGTGTTGAGTTAGTTTGTTAAAAAATAAATTTTAGATACAAAGTATCTTTAGATATAAGTTTCCATACATATGTTAGCATGTGCTTCTAAGCATGTATACAGCTGTACTGCCCACTGAGTGGAACTAACTTATGTTTACAAAAAATGGAAACAAAAAGCAGAGGGTAGGGAGAAGAAAAATTTCATTAGTTTAAAATGAAAGAGTTCAGGATTTCTATCTTTTTCTTCCTGGACACTGATTTTTAAAATGATAGTAATAACAACAATGATAATGATGTTCTCTTTACTAGGTATTTGCTGTGTGTTTGATTTTATATATTGTATTTTATCACTTTGCAATAACTTTACATGTTTACCATTTTTATGTTCATTAGGCGGATGACCAAATCTGAGGCTCAGTGAGGTTTATTAATTTGCCTAGGTCCGAATAACCTTTAAGTGGTAGAACCAGGTGATATTTATTTGTGTTTTTTCATGATGTAGTCTTTTTAAAAATCAAAAGACAGTTTACAAACCACAAAATACAGAAAAGGAAGCATCATTATGTTCTTAGATTTCTTTCTATAAACTACCATGAATATTTTTTCTTTGCAGTAATATCACAGTAGCATAAGAGTTGATGAGAATTGTACTATAGTTCATGAATTTGCTGTGGCCCTGAGAATCTAATGTATTAATAAATTACTTAAGAATATAAAGTATGCAATCCCTATTTTGGGGATATGATCATAAAGTTATGAATATATTTCACTGTTTTTATTCCAGAATGTTTCCATAGGAAATCTGTTTCCAGGTGTAGACATCACCCATTCTTTCTTTATTCAGTTACTGTAAAACACTAATATGTCTCTGTAGATCTGTTCGTTTTGAATATTTCATGTAAATGGAATAAAATATGGTATATTTTCATACAGCTTCTCCCATTGAGCATATTGTGTAGGTAACTGCTTGCAATCATGCATTCTCTTGTATCGCTGAGCCATACTTGATTGCATGGGCAATCATATTTTATCTTCTCATCAATTGATGTACTTTTTTTTCACTTTTGTCTATTTTGAATGATGTTGCACTGAAAATGTGCAAACTTTTGGTTTGTTACATATTCAGCTCACTTGAATATATCTATGATTCAAATTATCTGATCTTTTTAAAAGATAACTTTTTTAAAAAAGAATTTGAAAGACAGAGTTGCAAAGAAAGGAGGAAGAAAGCCAGAGAGGTAAGCGGAGAGAGAGAGAGAGAGAGAGAATCTTTCATCTGCTTGTTCACTCCCCAGAGAGCCACAATTGCCGGAGGTCAACTGGTCTTAAGCTAAAAGCCAATAGCTTCTCCATGTCTTCCCCATGGGTGCAGGAGCCCAAGCACTTGGACCATCTTCTGCTGCTTCCCTGGGCACATTAGCAGGGAGCTTATTTGGAAGTGGAGCATCCTTGAATCCAATTGGTGTTCATATGGGATGCTTTCTTCACAAGTGGAGACATAATCTGGTATACCACAATACCCGACCTCAAGTTACTTCTTCTGTTAAATTGTGTGGTTAACTTCTCTTAAAGTTGCCAAACTTCACAACCCAAATGAGAATTAAAAACTGTTTTAGGGCCCAGCGCGGTGGCGCAAGTGGTTAAGGTCCTCGCCTTGCACGCCCAGGATCCCATGTCGGCGCCTGTTCTAATCCCGGCAGCCCCCTTCCAGCTCCCTGCCTGTGGCCCGGGAAAGCAGTCCAGGACGGCCCAAAGCCTTGGGACCCTGCACCCGCGTGGGAGACCCGGAAGAGGTTCCTGGGTTCAGACCGGCATAGTATCGGCCGTTGCGGCTCACTTGGGGAGTGAATCATCGGTTGGAAGATCTTCCTCTCTGTTTCTCCTCTCTGTATATCCGCCTTTCCAATAAAAAATAATAAAAATAAATCTTTAAAAAAAATAAAAAAAACTGTTTTATTGTTATTTTAGTTATGTTTATATTTTAAAACCACATTAAAAGTTACATATGTATGAGGTGTCATGTTATGTTTTGACATACATGTATCTACCTCCTCAAATATTTAACATTTCTTATGGGTGAAATATTCAAGATTCTATTTCCTGATTTTTTCTTGAGAATAGATAGGTCATCAACCTATACTCAAAATAATTTCAGAACATCTTACTCCTATCTAGGCACAACTTAGTATCCATCAGTGAAATGTTCCCATCTTTTCTCTAGCCTTTCCCTTCCAACTAATTAAAATTTCCTGTCCTTTCCTCAGCTTTTCTCTCCCAAATATTTGTATCTAACATACTTTTCAGGTCTATGAGATTGTCTTTTCTTTTTGTTTTTTAACTCATATGGACGGGATCATCAAGTACTTGTCTTTCTGTGCTTGACTTATTTAGCTTAACGCAGTGACCTCCAGTTCCATCCAGGTTAATATAAATGACAAGAATTTCTCCCTTTGTATAACTGAGTTGTAGTTTATTGTCTACAGACACCACATTTTTTAATCCATTCAATCACCGCATGGACATGTAAATTTCCTCTATTTCTTGGCTATTTTAAATACTGTTTATATATATATATATAGGGATTTTTATGTCTTCTCTTATAGGGAGATTTTATTTCCCTTGGACATATACCCATTAGTGGAAATGGGAAATTATATGGTAGTTCTGTTGTCAATGATTCATTCTCAAAATGACCACAATGGCTGGGTTCAAGCTGATCCAAAGCCCGGAGACTCGTCCAGGTCTCCCACACGGTTGCAGGGTCCCAAGGTTTTGGGCCATTTTCAACTGTTTTCCCAAGCCACAAGTAAGGAACTGGATGGGAAGCAAGGCTGCTGGGATTAGAACTGGCACCCATATAGGATTCCGGCATGTGCAAGGTGAGGACTTTAGCCACAAGGCTACCGTGCTGGGCCCTCTTATTACTTTTTAAGAACAATATGTATCACCATAAAAATCATGAGTAAACAAGATGACAGAGATTTTACTTAGCTTGATTTAATCCTTCTATATTGTATGCATGTACCAAAACCTCATATTGTGCCCCAGAAATGGATACAATTACTCCATGTTATTTTAAAAATTACATCCATTAATTAAGAAAGGAAAAATAAAAGAGCACCATGATTTACATGAATCTGGTTAACTGCAGGGTTTCTTTTTTTGTCTGTTGTCACTGCTAGATTTCCAGCACCCATACCAGGGTTTTGCTCAATAGGTACCCAATAAATACCACTTGAATAAGTTACTTAATGACTAACTGATAAAATTATGTACAATGACTAAAATATTTCTAAAATCAATCATTACAAATAGATATTAGCAGGATGAAATACTGTGTTTTTAAAAAATGTGAATTAAGTTTAAATCAACCAGAATTAGGCCAAGGATATTTACTTTTCTAGATGGGTTAGGCAGCATTTGATGCAGCATCTAAATATAAAAGCAAAATCGGTACCCTAAGGTGCAAAGGTCTGACAGTTAAGTTCCCAAGATGGATTAGTGAGGGTAAGGATCGCTGCTTTTATCAAGGCCAATGCTGCTGCAAGATTTTGTTCCTTGAACTTGTGCTAAACACTATTCAGTAGGTTTATTTGACTGTGAAATGTGTGTATGAGATACATGTGGGCTTCATATATTTTGGGGTTCTTTTATTGATTTGGCTTATCTCCATAATTTGCCTTTTCCCAAAGCAATCAGTTTAGACTGTTCAAATAGTGTTTTTTTTTGCCCTAGAATTTCAAACTTCTGCAATATTAGGAATTTTCTTCTCAAATAGAGCTTTTTGTTGTTTAGGAAAATGGGGATTTTTACTGCATAAGTGAATGTTTCATAACCTTTTGTATTTGGGGATCATTTTAAAGTTATGTAAAAGTTACATAGCAAATGGAGTTCCCACACACTCGCCAACCCTTTCCCTCCACTGTTAATTTCTTCCATCACCCTAGTGTATTGGTCAAAACTAACACATTAACACTGACATATTACTATTAACTAAAAGGTATGATATTTTAATAACAGTTCAGTGTCTTTGATAACTAAAATATGATTCGGAAGCTAAAGCCTTTAAAGCCAAGTAACCAAAAATCAGTTGATGATTAAGACATTCGCTGATTATGCTTTTAATGGAATCCCTGCTATAAAACAAATTAAATGCAACTACTGCAGGAACCAAGGCAGGATGATCATTCACTTAAAATATAGGAGTTATCCGGGATAATGAATTTGCTTCCCTTTAGATTACGTGGTTGACAGTTTTTTGTATACTTGAATTTGGCCGCGACAGTCTGGCTTTTCCTTTAAAAATGTTGTACTATAATGGTTTGCCTACTTATTTTGTTGCTATTTGTTTTTAATAACTAAGGAGGCCCATCACTGCTGAACAAGCCACCACCGTTGTTCTTAGAGCAATGACTGGGCTAGGATTGTACGATTATTCAAAAGTCAAAATGTTCAAGCTTTTCAAAAAGAACTGTAATAATCTTTACTTTTACTGCCAAACCAAGTGATTTGTTTTTGTGTTTCAAAAAGATTAGGTTCTAAGGTTAAGGATAGAGGTTTGAGAAAAATAATGAAGCCAATTATCTCTACAGTGATTAAAACTGTCAGGAATTGTATCTATGAAATATGTTGAATCTGTCCTTTTTGTATTAATGCCACATTAACATGAGAATTTAAAATACAGATAAACACAAAGAAAAACTAAACATTAAAAATTAAGAAAAAAAAATGTCTACCTGACAGAGCAGGCATGAATTAAATAACTCAAGCCTGTTCTGCCTTTGAATGTACTTTGCAGTTCTCTAAAGAAATATGATAGTGACTCATCATTTTGAGATTTAGGGCCCAGCTCCTCTTTGCTTTCTGATTGTTTAGATACTTAAAAAAAAAATCCATCTAAAAAGCGCTAATATATTTATTTTCACACATTTTTTTTTCATTTGGGAGAATAGTTTTCCTCCTTAATATTTCTGTTTATTAAACATACTATAATCTTTGTATAACAATTCTCTTCATTTCCGGTATAATAAAACAGTCGTAATAATAACAAATTAACATCCAGTGACCTATATTAATGCGTCCATTTCAGAAAATGGAAAATAAATAGAATGATCTTGGAAATAGACAATTGAAATAGACAATTGAAAAACATACACAGATGTGACTAGCAAAGAGAAAATAATGTGAGAAGCACAATTCTCAATATGAGATTTATATGGTTAGAAAGTTTTGGTGCTACCAGGGTCATGATTTTGAGAGCCACTGGATTAAATATTCATTGGCTGGCAAATACGGTCACATTCTATGCAGTGATCCTAATTCACCTCCCCAACAACATCCCAATGGATCTCACCTACCAGTAGCTCTCTCTCCACTAAGTGAGAGCTGCAAGAGTCCTGAAAGGCCAGAGCATCGGATCTCATGGATTCAGAGCCACAGAGAGGTTGCACAGCCATCTTACTGCTATGGGAAGCACAGAGTTAAACTGAACAAAGCTATTATTTTATTTGTGAATGCTTTGATCAGAAATCTAAAATCCAATATAGCCCCTTCCTCAACAACAAACTCTTTAATATACATATATATATACAGCACTTTTATCCTTCAAAAATACTCACAAATGGAACCATGTTAACACTGAGATTGTGATTTGGAAAAAAAAAAAGTTATAAAAACAGACTGTAACTCTATATAAAAGAAAACAGACCCAAAACACTGATGGTAAAATTCCCCAAAACTTTGGGGTGACAACAGAATCACTTTTAAACAGATAGGCTCAAAAGCAAATCAGGAACAGGATAAACCTATCTGTGTTGATTGCTACCTTTGAATGTATATCATTTTAAACAAAATTTAGCAGCTGATTCTTCAGAACTGCTAATACATGACATGATAAAAAAAAATCAAAAGCCAATATGCTTTTTTAAGAAGTAAAAAAGAGAAAATTTTAGTGCTCCATTTGAAAACTGTAACAAAACATTTGAAAATTCTCATAAAAACATTTTGTTTTATATTTTGTGGTAGAAATGGTCATTTGTTCAACATGTTCCTAATACGCTAACAGAAACATTTTTTTAAATTCCAATTAAGAAAAAAACCTTATTTTCCTAAAATTTGTTCATAAAGAATTCTCAGTGTCTGAGGAAGGTTTCTTTATTTTCATTAGAGAAGGAAATGATTTAACTGCAATCTGAGCTAAACCATATTTATAATTTTTTTTTTAAATAAAGGTTTCCCCTTGAATACACTCATGGAAAAATAACTTGGAGAAATTAACTTTATTAAACTCCAAACACAGTTTTATGTTCTTCATGCATTTCTGAGTAGAAGGAAAAAAACTGTTGGATTTTTCAGTTGTCTCTGGCTTTCTGTTCGGAAGATTGAAAAGACAGCATCGTAATGAGGAAGAACTCTGCCCTCACTGCTGATAGCCACAGCCTTTCCGTATAACATGAATGTATTGAGTACCCAACTGTCTGTCTGCCAGTATGTTCATTCCCAAATATTTGCATATATTTTCTGGAAGACTTCCCAGCTGCTTGCCATTCTCCCAATCAAAATAGATTTCTACAAATTTTCGGCTTTTTTTTTTTGAAATATTAAATATGTCCAGGTGTGTGTTTCATTCTCCTTTTGCAATAGGTTTCCTGAGAGCTCTTCGGTGATCATTAACAAGATTGTCCAAGTGGGAATATACATGAAAATTGCAATATAATTCCTGCAATAAATTAATCTTTCTTTGGTTACCAAATTAATATATTTAATTATATTGACTCAATTTATCTCACTCCTCTTCGTTTTGTTAGCACCTCTGTCATTATCAGTGTAAAATTTGGTGGTGTCAAATATACTGCAATTTCCTCTACTTTTTCCCTTGGTGGTAATAGAGGATCTTGTGCAGATGGGACAAAGTGTTAGCAAGAGATGCAGTCATCACCTAGTTTACCAGCGTGGCTTAGGCTAAAAAAGATAATTAAGATTGTGTTATATGAAAGCATCTTTCAGTGTTGACTCAACACCAGCATGTTCAGTCATTGCTGATTATGAATTCAAACAACTTGACCATTGGATTGTGGCATTTACTCTGAGTTGCACTGTTGATTAATTTGGAGACATAAATCTGACACACTTATAAATCATTGGCACATTATATATTCCTTAAAAAGCAATACTTTCCATCATTGATTAAACTTGGCTCAATATACACACATGAATCCACACATGGTTTTTTGAAATCCACACATGGTTTTTTATAATAAGCATTTTTCATACAATTTTTGAATGTTTTAGAAAAAATTTATTTGAAAGACAGAGTTACATTGTGGGTGGAGAGACAGAGAGCATTATCTTGCATCACTGGTTCACTCCCAAAATGGGTGCCACATCCAGAGCAGGGCTAGTTCAAAGCCAGGAACAAGTAGCTTCCTTTAGGTCTCCCATGTGAGTTCAGAGACGCAATTAACTGGGCTATCTTCCACTGCTTTACCAGGTATGTTAGGATTGAGCTGGGCCAGAAGTGGAGCAGCTAGGAATTGAACCAGTCGTATATGTGTTGTCCAAGATGCCAGAGTATTGACACTAAACACTAAATTTTTGAAGACTCCTAAAAATTAAGTCTTCTAAAATGATTAATAAAATCCAGATTTTTATAAAGCAATTTAGACTGCAATATTCCAGTACAAATAATTATTTTTCTTTTTTCCAGTAAACATTGCAGAATTTTATATTTCAGCCATTAATATAATGAAAGAACTACAACCAAACCCAGCCTTATATAGAATCAAAACAGAAATTTAGGAAAGCATATAACAATAAGTCCATGAGTGCAGATTTCGTTATCTGTGTTATACTTTTGTCAGCTGTTCTATCACAAGTTGTACAAAACATTGAATAAATATTTAAAATGAAATTGGCATGCCATATGTATTCTAGTAATTACTCTTTGAATTTCAATAAACATATGCTAAAATCTTAACATTACTGTAGTTGTAGGTGTCCATTATGAAACTGAGTAGAAAAGTTACTAACATATATAAAGATAAAAATCAGGGCCTTGCACGATACCGTAGTGGTTAAAGTCCTCACCTTGCACGCACTGGGTCCCATATGGGCACTGGCTCTGATCCCAGTGGCTCCACTTCCCATCCAGCTCCCTGCTTGTGGCCTGGGAAAGCAGTCGAGGACGGCCCAAAGCTTTGGGACCCTGCACCTGTGTAGGAGACCTGGAGGAGGCTCCTGGCTTCAGATCGGCATAGCATCGGCCGTTGAGCTCACTTGGGGAGTGAATCATGGGACGGAAGATCTTCCTCTCTGTCTCTCCTCTCTGTATATCTGCCTTTCCAATAAAAAAAAAATCTTTAAAATAATCAACAAATTCCATGAGTTCTCATTAAAAATTAATTATACTAGAAGCATTAATAGTGAAAATGTAATTTTGGTCACAGAATTTTATTCTCCTTTAAGAGAACCTTGCTTGCCGATTTATCTATTTAGAACTCATTTGAGAACAATATGTTTGTAATAGCTTGCACACAGTTCAGAAACATGTTTCTTATTTCTTGCCATTTTTAATTTAAGCTTTGCATTCCTACATTGCGGCTCAACAGTTTCTCAGTGACTTCTAAGACCAGTCATGGTCTTCATTTGCTGTGAAACGAAATGTAAAAAGGACATAAAATTTGAGACAAAAGCCTAATCATACTGTAAGTACAGCAATGAAAAGAGTTAAGATTCAGCTTTGCCAATGCTTTTCAAGAGAAATAAAGGCGTTGCCGATAGGGCTTTTGGATGTGAAGCGCCGGATTCTCTTTACTGACAGCACGTTCGCTGTTGTGTACTTTTCTTCTCCCGGAGGAAACTTGTGGTTTTAAGCTGCTTATGAGCCAGAGAAGTTCCTGACTTCCAATTTAAACAGAGGGAATCTGTGCCATTTCAGTTGTAATTGGATTTTTGTCTATTGAAGGCCATGGGATAGTTACATTAGGTTGTCATTTTTAAATTGTTTGGAGATGATGGTTTTATTTAAACATCACCAAGAGTACCCATTACATTTTAAGTGATTGGAAATGTGTTCTAGTTTCCATTAGGTACCTCTGAAGAAGAAAGTGGAATTTAATGGCCACAGACGAACACTGAAAGAAATACGCATTGCCACACATATAAACATATGCACACACATGCTTTTCTGTAGTTATTTAGGGAATATAAGTGTCCGATGCTATGGATGATTTTACCCTGTATATGATATTGAAAAGTTTAAATGCTTGTTTTTCATATTTCCTTGAACGTTTTAAATAGCAAATAAAATTAAGATTGTGTATTACCTGTTAAATATCAAAAGGCACACTGATACCAATGAAGTTCAACAAAATAAAATAATTTGTGCATTAGAAATTAACACAAGCACACTTAATTCACTTTCTCTAATACTGGCATATATATATATAGTGTGTTAGAAGCTTCTGTGAACTTTTGCAACATTTTAATTTAAAGCTCAGACATTTCTTTAGGTGCTGCCATACAAGCAATCAGCTAATTACCCAATAAAAATTAAAAGAGGCATGTAATAGAAAATTCAATTAAATTGCATACGATTGCTTAATATGTTGAGAACTGTTTCTACAGGCAACCAAAATTATAATTATGTGTCACTAGCAAAGTATATATTTTTTTT
Source organism: Ochotona curzoniae (assembly GCF_017591425.1). Classification (NCBI taxonomy): domain Eukaryota; kingdom Metazoa; phylum Chordata; class Mammalia; order Lagomorpha; family Ochotonidae; genus Ochotona; species Ochotona curzoniae. The sequence continues at coordinate 43,796,635 of NW_024467087.1, forward strand.
ATCTTCCATAGCTCTACTTCCCACTGACTCACACAGCTTTTGCTCCATTTTAATGTGGTTTTTCTATGGCTGCCCTAAGAAGCCATGACTATAGACACTCTCTTCATTTACTCGACCCTGGTACGAGTTGTCATACAAATAGTTAAGCATCAGGGCATTTTTTTAAATCAGTTTCATTAACAACACTAAAGAAGATGACACAACTTCACAATGGTCATGGTTTTGTCCCTATTTAGTTGATCACCCATTCTTTTCAGACACAGGCAAGGCTTCTTAATCCTGCAGTCCTGTTGGTGGCTTCTATGTATGACCAACCTATGGAAAAGAAAATGAATGATAAATACCAGTGTTTAGGTTCTTATTGAATTTCATCCTATTTGGGTCTTTTGCCGGTGATGAAGGGAGGATGAAGCAGCATAGCATTAATCTTCCAGGTAAAACAGTCAAAGGCATTTTTTTCTAAGTGCAAAAGTCCTGTCTGAAGAGGATTCTGTGTTTGCAGATAAATTCAAAAGTCTACCAGCAGCACTGCGCACTCCAAACTATAAATGATGACAGCTACCTCTGGGAGAATAGAATTAGGAAGGGGGATAGGGCCTTGGGGATTTCATGCTTTTACACAATGCTGCACTATTAGAAATTGTTACAATAAACACATCACTTGCAATGATTGTGTGCTTAAAAACAAAACATTGAGGCGTTTACTGATTCACAGAATTTCACTCTCCCCCAGACCCAGCCTACACGAAGGTTTTCGTGGCTGGTTTACCGTGTTTCTCTGCCCCATCATCTCTATGTTTCTCCAAAATGTACTTCCCTACAGCCACATTTCTGCTCTATTGGTTACGTGTACTTTGGGGTTAATCTGATAAATTAATCGCAATGAAAGTGTGGCTCAAGGCGTTTTGTAGTTTTCTAAATCCTTCTCACATATTGGCTTAAGTAACTTAGAGTGATGTAAGTTACCTTACAGGAATGAATCTTGGGAAGTGAAATATCTGAGACGTCTTAAATCAAAACATATAAGTATTCATTAGTTTTTAACTGCCTGTGAGGCTGCATTGGTACTTTACTGTTCTAAGCTGATGACACTGGGAATAGTATTTGAGAACTGTATCTTTCATTATCGTTTCCAAACACCAAAATATAAAAACCTACAGAAACTTTAAAAGCTGACAGCCATGAGCCTACTTGTGAGTTGTGTCTGTACATTTGATTTTGAATAATTTTAGGGAATATAGGAGATTCTTCCATACCTGATTGATGCAATGATTTTTGGTGTTTTGTTCAAAGGCAACTCTGACCCTTTTTTTGTGGAACGGCAGATTCTTATCGGAAAGAAACAATTTTTAGACACATTTATTGAAAGACTAGATAACAAACTAGGTCATTAATACCTTAATGAAAATTAATTAGTATTAGTTAAAAGGCCTTGTTTTAGAACAAAAAAATGCATGCTTCTCTAATAGATTCCCTTGATTTACAAAAAAAGCACTTTATTGCTTTATTTCCCAAAGATGTGTTAGATTTTATAGTTTGAAAATAACTTCCTTGACATTAATATGACCCAGTCACTAGTTGCTCTATTAGACTAACTTCAAAAAGCTTGATAACAGTATCATCATGAAAGAGTTAATTCCATATACATTACAATGGCAGGGTTTTTTTAACATTTATTTTTTATTGGCAAGGCATATTTCCAGAGAGGAGGAGAGATGCAAAGAGAGATCTTCCATCTGCTGGTTCACTCCCGAAATGGCTGCAACAGAGCTAAGCTGATCTGAAGCCAGTAGCCCAGAGATTCTTCTGGGTTTCCTACATGGGTACAAGGTACTTAGACCCTGGGCCATCCTTCCCTGCCCTCCCAGGCCACATGCAGTGGGCTGAATTGGAAGTAGAGCAGCCAGGACAGGAAGTACCACCTATGTGGGATCCCAGTTTCTGTAAGGGCTGGATTATTTGATTTAGCCATCACACCACCACCCCACCACCACAGTTTTTTTTTAAAGATTTATATGTTTTTATCGGAAATGCAGATCTACAGAGAAAAGGAGAGACAGAAAGATCATATCACAGTTTTTAAACTTCTAGTTATATAAAAAGGTTGAAGACTGTTTAAGAGAAGCAAGTAATGATATAATTACTATGATGAAGAATTGTCTTTCAAAACGTCATATTTGTGTTCAATAGAAGATGCGTTTCAAATTTTTGATACTAAATGTTGCTGTCCTAGATTGTTGGCTTTCAATAACCAATGCGCATTTTCAAGTTGCATTTATACAGGAAATTTTAGCTGTGTCACATCAAATTTTGATCTACAACAAATGGCACAAATGCCTTTATTTTCTCATGTGGTTAATGACTGTTGGGAAATGTAGGTGGTTTGTTTTTGTGCTGTCTTCATGGTTCCATCTTCTCAGTTGTTCATGAACAAATTTTTTTTTTCAGTTTTTTTCTCCAAAATCTCCCAGTATGTCTGAGGACAAGTAATTCAAATCTGATTCTCAGGTTAATACTTCTCCCACTGATTCTCCTAGTGTGTCCCTCAATCCTCAGTTAATAAGTGATAGAATCGGAATCAGAAGTGGAACTGCTGGGACTTGAACTGATGCTTTGATAAGGAATGCCAAAACTGCAAGTGATGACTTAACCTACTTCCACCTCATGTCATAGCCTTATCTCATGTTCTTTTCTGAGTTTAAGTACAACCAAGGAAACAAGCATATTAAGAAAATAGCAAGAGGGAAAAGAAAAGAAATAATCTGGGGGCTAGCATCATGGCGTTACAGGTTAATCTGCCGCCTAAATGTTAGCATCCCTAACGGGTGGCCAGTTGCTCCACTTCCAATCTAGCTACCTGCTAATATCCTGAGAAGACATCAGAGGATGGCTCAAGTACTTGGGCCCCTGCACCTACATGGACAACTTGGATGTAGTTCCTGGATTCTGGATTCAGCTGGCCCAGCTGCAGCTGTTGCAACTATTTGGGAAGTAAACCAGTAACTAGAAAATCTGTCTTTCTCTCCCCAATTCAGTCTCTGTGGCTCTGCCTTTCAAATAAAATCGTCTTTTAAAAAATAAAAACAATCAATAGCCTTAAAAAAGATTAATACTGGGGAGAGCAGAGTTGAACATAGCAAGTAAAGCCACCATCAGCTAGTTTGAGACCCAGGTGCTCTCCTTCAAATCAAGATCTCTGTTAACGCAACTGGGAAACAATGAAATATAGCGCAAGTGCTGGGCAGCGCTTTAGCTGCACGAGAGAGCCCGAAAAATCTCATGGCTGCCAACTCCTGCCTGCTGACTTTGACCTGGTCCAGCCCGGGTTCTTGTGACCAGTTGCAGAACTGATGAAAGATTTCTCTGTGTCGTTCCTTCTCAAATTCTCTCTCTCTGTAACTCTGCCTTTCAAATAAATAAAATAAATCTTAGAGTGATCTGTGTATAGTTACAGTTGGGGAAGCAGTGTACATTTCACAAATGGCCAGTAAAGAATCTTTTTGCTTTTTCCTCAATATTGTTTATATCCTTAATGATTTCTATATAATTTTTGTATTAGAAAGAAACCTTTGATGTTATTTAATGTAATACTATGTAGTATTATGTTTTAGAATTAGCTATGAGACCCAAATTCAGGAAGAGATGGCTTTGAGTCCCCAATCCTGCTCTGCTGCTATAAACCCTTGAACTTTTCAAAACACATGTGTCTTCATCTTCAAGTATGCAGAGAAAGCACGGCACTCCTAAGAATGGTACAGGAATCGCAGGAGATAACCCATAGGAAAATGCTTTCTGATCTGTTGAAAGCCATTCAAATGTGAAATATTTAATTCAACATGCTCTAGATTCTGCTTATCTCTAGAGCCAAGCCTGTCTTTGTTCATTTTCTCTTTTCCAGCTCACTTTTCCCTTTGCTCATTAAACACTCTAAACTTATTTCTGCCCTAGAGGTTTTGAACAGACTGTGCCTGCTTCCTAGAATGCACTTCCTTCTAATCCTGGTGTAGCTGGATCTTCCTTGCCAGTAAGCTTGATCAAAAATCATCCAAACATTCATGTGAGGGCTGGGCCACCTTGGTTCGAAATTCTCCCCTGATCAGGCAGGTCCATTCAGTTGTATATTTAACCTTTTCGTCTCTGAAATTTGAGTATCAATAGATACTGGAGGAAATCGTTTTAGAGATTAAATCTTTACAAAATAAATAAAATGTAGACATATATGTATTTACTTTGTAAAGATTTAATCTCTATAAATGTATATGTATACATTTTCTGTTTTAAAATGTTGGCACCATCCTTAATCATCTCCAGTCTGAACTATCTCCCTGTTCAACTCTTTAAGTAGTCTCCTTATCTCCATAATTCTTATTGTTCACCACTATATTTTGTGTGCCTCTCTCCCTCCTTATTCCTCTATCTGTTTCTCTTCTTGCCCTGCTACAAGCTAAGTACCGTGAAGTTGTGGAGAACTTACGTTTTGTATCCTACAACTCTAGTGTCCCAAAATTGCGTGGTGAACAAGAAGGAATTGGTCAATATTTGTGCCTGAACTCTTAATTTTTACACAGCCTTCGCTCCTTGCCTTATGACTGATACTTACAGAATGGAAGTAACTTACCCTACAGTGACAGAATTACTTAGTGTCAGAATTGGGTCTATTTCTTCATTCATGGTTAAAGCCCAGAGTTAGAATTAAGGAGTCTTGTGTTTAAGGTCTATTTATTTTTTGACTCAGTTTTTGGATAATAGGCATGTAATTTAAACACATTAAACCTTATCATCCTCAATTGTGTAAAACTAGGGAGGAGGTATGAAACCAGCCCAAGAGGTCAAATCAAAGGTGTTGAAGATTTATCCCCCCCATCCCGCCCCAAAGCCAGAGCATGTGACCTGATGACCCCACATCTCAAACATTCTTGGCATGCTGAGAATTCTGCAGGAAGCAGACTTCCTGGTGAGACTGCAGGCCACCCTGCTGGTGAAGCATGCCTGGAGAGGTGTGAGGCATCCTCACCATCTTCCTCTTTCAGTGATTGTAGCCTAAACATATCTGAGTACAAAGTTCCGTTAGATTCTCTTCCTAGTTAGATCTGTTTGTTTACTGATATTGGTTTCTATAACTCATATCTACTTCTCCTATTGCCATGAACCAGGTTATGGTTTCCCAAATCCCTTGTGGTCTATCGTAACTTGCATACTATTGTTTAGTTAACTAGTAACATTTAACTGTCTGCTTGCCTTGCAAAAACCATGGTGTAAGTTGCCAAGTAAAACTCAATAAAGTGTGCATTGGCTCATCTGGCCTTTGCATCCCCTGTGTCCCAATTTTTCTTAGTGTGGTCGTCACACCTGCAGCCCTGGTCAACACTAGAGTGACCCCTGAGCCAGAGGCAGGATTTATAGGAGTTTATACCTTCCAATTTGGCAATGGAGTTAGGAACATTAGAGCAAATCATATTTGTAATGACCTGGAAAATGCATTTGTACTATTCATGACATTTGGTTCAGTGTTTTTTTTTAATCTTTGTTTATTTTTATGTAAAGACAGAGTCACACACATACAAGCACACACAGAGAATGAGAAAGCAAGAGAGAGATGGAGAGAGAGGAGAGAATCATTGATGTACTGGTTTACTCTCCAAATACCTTCAAAAGCCAAGAGCTGTGCTATGCCAAACCCAGAAATTTCATCTCATCTCAGTCTCTATGTGAATGTCAGAGACCAGAGTCCTTAGGCATCATGGCTTGCCTCCACGGTATGTTAGAAGGAAGCTGGATAAGAAGCAGACAAGACTCAAACCAAACATTCCATATAGAATACACAATACACAAGCAATATGCTTATTTTACTGTGTTGCAACTTTCACCCAAATTCACTCTTTCTACTTAAGAAAGACAATGGATTGTCACCACTTTCTGCATCACATCAATGTCATCCCATGGGGTCTTTAAGATATTTTTCTCTAGGGTGATTTGAACAATATTTTCCAATTTGTCTTTCACTTCGATTTGTTCTCCTTTCAGTCATTTTGATCCAAACTGATTAAGGATTTCTCATTCAATCATTGTACTTATGAACCCACCATGTGTGCTAAAGGTACTATAAATTGAACTAAAACTAACAAATTCTGATTATGCTTCTGATGTTTTACATAGCTTTTGATAGTTAAACTTCCATTTGAAGGCTTTACAATGTTTATTATGCCATAATTGTTGGGCTGTATCTGTTGCAGTTAGACATCAATAGATAATGCTTATGTCCCATTATCTGTCTCATTCATGTTTTCCAGTGTGAGGCCATCTTGACAGCTCTTAACTTGGAGCACAATACATTTCAGTAGATGGACCTGGACCCTTTTAGATAGTGATCTTTCATTATTTTCTTTCCAGTACTTAGAAGCAATGGCGATTAGGGCCTGTGATCTTTCAAGGTGGAATTAAATGGAAGGAGTATTATGCATTTTGTTCATTTCCATGCATGCTGAAGAATGTGAATCCATATATCAAAAAATATTGGCTTGTTTTCAGTATCAGAATATTTGTTATCTATGATATCTATAAAGGAAATATTTCAAAATGACCAGGGGGAACTGATTGCTTCAATGAGAAATTTAGAACCCTGGTTCTCTTGGATATTAATGGATAAAGCTCTGGCGATATCTGGGCCTGACAGCCACGGGATTTTGACATTTGGCCTGGGTCACATTGAATTATGTAGTAGATTGTGACATCTGGCCAAAAATCTTGGTCAGAATGATGCTTGGAACAAATCTTAAATTTGCTTTGCTTACATGTGTATATTACATTGTCACAAGCAGGAGGAAACCAGGCTAGTAGGTGACCAAACTATTTATAGGATACAAAAAAAATTGGAAATGCAAGATACAAAAATATTGAAAGGCTTCTGCCTTCTTTTGTGCTGTGGATTTCTGCAAGGCAAGGAATGCTTTCTTTAACACCATTAGACAAATTAGAATATTTAAAAGATTATTAATTGTAAGAAGTAAAACACAGTAAGAAAAGTGATTTTGGAGTTTGTCAGTGTAAGTACTCTGTATTCTATCAACATTTAGGTATCAGAACATTGACTTATTTTTAATAATAATTTCATAAATTACACCAGCCAGAGGGGAAAATAAAGTGCAAGTGGAAATTAAAGTTTCAAGTAACTAAAAGAAATAGTCATTGAATCTCATCTTTTAATTATAACCTTAGGAAATAAGGAAAAGAGGTGCAGAGGTTAGTGTTGTATGTAAAGCTGCCAAGTGTGACGCCAGCATCCCATATGGATATCAGTTTGAATTCTGGCTGTTCCACCTATGATCCATCTCCCTGCTAATGTCTTGAGACAAGCAGCTGAAGATGCCTTAATTGTTTGGGCCACTGCATCCACGTTGCATACCTGGGAAAAGTTCCTGGCTCTTGGCCCAGGCCTGCTCCAGTCCTGGCTGAGGAAGCCATTTGGAATGAAACCTGTGGACAGAAGGTATCCCTGTGTGTTTCTCCATCTTTATCATTCTGACTTTCAAATAAGAAAATCTTCTTTAAAAAAGAAATGTAGCAGGCCCAATATAATAAACATATAAAAATTAATATTTCATTATTACTGATGTATGCATAAACATTTTAAGTTATTTTATTATTGTAAAGCAAAACTGAAACTTGATTTTGAGTTAAATATGATAAGTATATGTGACTATGTATTTGACAAAAACATTGATAAGTAGAAATGTGTTATGGGAAATATGCTCCTCGAGCTTAGCTAAAACTATGATCAAGTAAATATTGAAACAATTTTCCTAATAGAAATGCCCTGAAAACATATTTTGGCTGAATGCCTAATGACTATAATTAAAATGAGTATTTGTTTTTAAATTGAATAGTGACATGATAGAATGAATTTTTTAAAGATTTATTTATTTTTATTGGAAAATTTACAGAGAGAAAGAGAGAGAGAGAGAAAAGAATTTTTATCTGCTGGTTCCCTCCTCAAGTGGCCAAAACAGACAGAGTTGAGCTGATCTGAAGCCAGGAGTCAGGAGTTTCTTTGTGGTCTCCCATGTGGGTGCAGGGTCTCAAGGCTTTGGGGCATCCTTCACCACTTTCCCAGGCCACAGGCAGGGAGATGGATGGGAAGTGGAGCAGCCAAGACATGAACCGACACCCAGACACCCATATGACATCTCAGTAGAAGAAAGTGAGGATTTAGCCACCAGGCTATAATGCCAGACCAGATTGAATGAATTTTTAAAATAAGAATAAAATATACATAAATTGAAGTGTGATGAATTTTTATAATATAAAAGTAAAATACTTATATTTTAAAGTACAGAGAGCTTTAATTTTCATTACTAATGGCGTAGGATACTGTTGCAATGATGTTCTTTAAACATTTCCTGAGTAAACAACTGAACAATGTAGACAACACATAATGTGTTTCTAACTTCTTAATCTCTGAAAGTTTCCACAAAATTTGTTCAATAATCAATGTCAATTGTATAATTAGTTTTTCAGTGACGTTCAGTTCTTTAAATATGTTCATATAGGAAAGATAGGAAGCTAATTTTGTAAATGAAGCAATACAATTCTTAATGAGGAAAATATGATAATAACCTTGAGGAGTTAGTCAGATCTCAACTTCATTGATAGAAACTTAGAGTAACAGCATGCCATTATTACTTCATGCTATGCTGTAGTCATATTATCTTAAAAGATTAACAGAGCATAGTGACTATGCTAGTCATGAATATTTCAGTGGATAGGTTGACTGATTGGCAAAAAGAATTTTCTCATTGGAATATTATAGAAGTGCCAAAATTAGTTGGCAAGAACACGTTTCAGAAGGTGTAGTAGAAAAAGATAATTTAAAAAATGACATAGTCCAACAAAGGAAAGCTATTCAATAATGAATGAAAAGAAGCTCATGACAATTACTTATTTTCTTTTTAAATTAATTCATTCATTAATTAACTGCTTAATTAATACTTTAATGATACAATTTCATAGGAACAGGATTCCCTTCTCCACCTCTACATCTCACCTCCACCCTCCCCCGACCCCAGTTTTCTCCTATATAATAAAAATGCTGTACTAGTGTGTTGTCCTTGAACAATCCAAAATTCTGCTACTCAGTGTATCATGGGATTGTACGTATAAACAGTGGCAGAAAACCTATTGTCGTATTGTCACGGTATATTTAATAGTCACATTGGGAGTCCTCCTTTTATTTGCGAGTGGAGATGCATACTGCAACCCAGATGTCACTAGAAAGAGGACTGAGTAAAGAAACAGTAATGCATTTACTCCATAGAATATTACTTGCCCATCACAAGGAATGAATTTTTGGGGGGCAACAAAATGATCCCTACTAGAGACTATTATGCTCAATAAAATAAGACAATCCCAAAAGGACAAATAACATAAGTTCTTTTTAATATTTGGCAACCTCCATGCAAAATACAAGATAGATATACAGGTGAAAATGCATATACACATATTCTCATAGATGGACAGTGTTAATAGAGATTAGCAAGATAGTTACTTCTAACATGATATTTTCTGACACATACACACAAAACAATACATGGGAAAAATCATACATGTGCTATACGTGAGAGGGTGTCTCTACTTTTTTTCTAGGATGATCTGGAATTAGTATTCTCCATGAAAAAAAAGAGAGAGAGAGAAAGACAGAGACAGACAGAGAGAGAGACAAAGAGAAAGAGAGAATGAAAGAAATAAAAAAGAAAAGAAGGAAGGAAAGGAGGAAGGAAGGAAGGAAGGAAGGAAGGAAGAAAAAGGGGCCTGAGTACGTGTATCCTAGCAGCTAAAATTCTTGCCTTGCATGTGCCAGGATCCCACATGGGTGTTGGTTCTTAAACCGGCTGCTCCACTTCGTTTCCAGCTACCTGCTTGTGGCCTGGGAAAGCAGTCGAGGATGGCCCAAAGCCTTGGGATCCTGCACCCACTTGGGAGACCCAGAAAGGCTTCCTGGCTCTTGGCTTCGGATCAGCTCAGGTCCGGTTGTTGTGGACACTCAAGGAGTGAGCCAGTGGATGGATGACATTTCTTTGCTTCCTCCTCTCTGTAAATATGACTTTCTAATAAAATAAGTAATTAAATAAATGATTTTAAAAATGGAGCATCATTTGCATCTGTGTTTACCATGAGCATATCTTATTACTATACTTTTGAGAGAAGAAAGAAATGTATAGCGGCCAGCAGGGTGGTGTAGCAGAATATTCCTGTACCTGTGGCACTCCCATCCCATATGACTGCCAGTTAGAGTTCCAATTGCTCCACTTCCAATGCAGCTCTCTGCTTATGGCCTAGGGGAGCAGTAGAGGATGACAATGGTCCTCGGTCCCCTGCATCCACATTAGGGGCTTGGAGGAAGCACCTGGATTTCAGCTTCAGAACGGCAGATCTCTGACCATTTCAAACAGTTGATACAGAAGCCATGTCTACAGAGGTTACTTAGATATTTACTGGTTTCTGATTTAAGTTTCTAAGTCCCATCTTCCTAAAAAATATTATGTGTACATGAAATAATAGGATAAAATAATGGCCAAGTTGTGTTTTGCATTAAGATCTCTTAATGTTTCACAGGAGGTTTGCCCATTGATCAAAAGAAATAGCAGGGCCTCGCACGTTGGCCTAGCTGCTAAAGTCCTCCCCTCAAACACTCTGGGATCCCATTTGGGTGCTGGTTCTAATCCCAGAGACCCCGCTTCCCATCCAGCTCCCTGCTTATTGCCTGGGAAAGTGGTTGAGGATGGTCCAAACCCTTGGGACCCTGCAACCACATGGGAGATCCAGAAGAAGGTCCTGGCTCCTGGCTTTACAACAGCATAGCAACGGCCGTTGTGGTCACCTAAGGAATGAATCATTGGATGGAAGGTCTTCTTCCCTGTCTCTCCTCCTCTGTATATCTGATTTCGTGATAAAAATTCTAAAATCTTATAAAAAAAAAAGAAATAGGAAATATATTATCCTTAGCATTTTAAACAGGCTGATAGTGAGGTTTACAAAAATGTCATCTCTCAAACATTGATGAAAATCGTAACAGTATCTCATGAACTGTTTGTCAGTTTAATACTAATTTCAATTACTCGCCTTTTAGATGTCGAGTGTCAAATCTGAGCAGTGAAAATGTCAAACTGTCAAAAATGTATATCCTAGGCATTTCTTTTTTATATTGTTAAAGTTTATGTAATTACAGCGATTCTCCTTATAGAGCTAAGGTTGCTTCTTCCTCCTATGCAATAATATTATTCAGAATGAGATTGGCTGGAGCAAAATCGGTATTTTGATGTCATTTGTAGAGGGTTATTTGATACTGGTGAAAGTAAAGTTAAGATTCGAAAAATTACTTCCCAATGCGGCATCCATTATGTTCTACAGTTGACATTTTCAATGGCTCAGTAATTGTAGGAAGAGAAATGGCATGAGCGTCTGGGTTTGGTCTACACTTCACCAAAATTCTATTAGGGCCCATCATACTGAGTTGAGGTCAGTCTGACCAATAGAATATTTTGGCTTTTATATTTCTGAGTTGAAAATGAAAATATGTTCCCATGTTAGTAGAGTTTCAAGGCAAGGAAACTAATCGAGGAGAGAGGAGAGTCATTCTTATATGTTTTTATGAACGAGGTTTACATTTTGGAATTGCATTATCATCACTGAAATGTAGCCAACAACAGAACAAATCTACATGTGGTGCTGGTGATACAAAGACAAAACATATCCTTATCAGAATCTCCATCTCCAGGTCAGTTAATGCTTTCATCTAAACTACTTGTATGCACGGCATGTAATAAGCTGTAAGCACATAGGCATATAATAATCTTGAATGATTTCATTAGAATATGTCAATAATGAAAGCCCCCCTGGCAGCGAAGTCAGGAACTGACTACTAATGAACAAATCCCTGTCATGATTGCAACAAATGCTCTGGACTCCTAAACTTGCAAATGCACTTGCGGGTTGTTAATGCTCGTGCTATGAGAATTATGCCTAAAGCCAGAGGTGTAACTTTACTCCCACCATTAGGCTCTCAATCAAATGGCTTTTATTACACTTTCATTCGGAAAAGTGCTAATTCTTCAATTCTCTGTCTCCTAATTTATCTTCTTGTCCTGCTTGCTCAGGAAGTTATGTCATAATACTCAGTGTGTAACAATCTTTTTACTATAGCTCTGATTATAATTGTAATTCTGCCGGCTAAGATTTATGAACAGTGATCAGTATGATATTCAGAATGAAGAGATAAATTAGCAACTGCATTTTTTAAAAGCCATTAATAAAAGTTCTATAATTGCAAAGTTAAATTAAACATAATTAATACATTTGACATTATATGATTTTTTTTCATATTATGGAGCAAAATCCTTGAACATTTACAGGTTTTCTAACAAAGATATGGACTACATAAAAAGCACTTATTATGAGAAATATCCCAGTGCCAGTGTTGTAGCAGTTTAAACGGGTATATTTCCTTATGTTTTCCTAGATCAAACCCTTTAAAAGTATCACTGGCATGGAAATTGTCAAGCTACTAAGGTACTTATTACCAAGCATCTTCTTTGATTTTTCAGAATTTTTAGACTTCTTTTTGTTTTTCTGTCTTTTTATCCGTCTAGAGAAATAACAAAAATACGTATATACACATGAGCTGTAAACTTACCCAAGAATGTTTTTCTAAAATCAATCTTTTTACTATTTGTGCATTCACTTGAAATAGAAGATAAAAACACACAAGAATACCAGAAGTGACTGAAAAAACAGATCTAAAACTCAAGGAATTCTTTTCTCAGGACAGATTTCTTCACAGGTAATCTGATAAGGAGAGCACTTTACAAGAGAAGCAATTAGATTTGCATGAAAGGGTCTTAATTTGCATATTTAAAGTAGTTACCTAATCACACAGTTCCTTTTTTTTTTTTTTTTAGAAAATCACTAGGAACATTGAAAACATCATTAATGCCATCTTATTAATGTTATAAGATTTCACTAACTGGGAAACTGCCTCAAATATGGCATTTCTAAACTAAGAAATTAAGATAAAACATGGGCTTTCTTGAAAAGTCTATATTTTAGCAAATATTATAACATAAAGGCAGTTGTAAACCAAAAGTCTTTATAAGCATGCTGCCTCCTGCAGCATAGACAGATTTGAAACATAAGCCTAGAGTCTGTTTTTTGGCCACTTTGATCAATTGTGGTTCTGTGTTCTGGAAAGTCTCAAAATTATCCAATTATCCAGATCTGTCAAAAGTTATTTCCTTAAATTAGGTATAGGATCTTACTCTGTGAGAAAACAAAAGGCCTTAGGTAAAATGCATTTTGTAACAATACAGCTAGTTTTAGAGTCTAAATCAACACTATATAATATAACTACTCTGGACCCTGCGTGATAGCGTAGCAGTTAAAGGCTTCACCTTAAATGCATTGGGATATGGGTGCCAGTTCTAATCCCAGCAACCCTGTTTCCCATCCAGCTCCCTGCCTGTGGCCCGGGAAAGCAGTTGAGGATGGCGCAAAGCTTTGAGACCCTGCAAATGCCTGGGAGACCTGGAAGAAGTTCCTGGCTCCTGGCTTTGGATTGGCTCAGCTCCAGCCATTGCAGTCACTTGGGGAGTGAACCATCGGACAGAAGATCTTACTTTCTGCCTCTCCTCCTCTATGTATATCTGCCTTTCCAATAAAAAATAAATACATCTTTGAAAAATAAAAAGAATATTACTATTCCAATGGACATGTTGCTACTTGATAGTTCATAAAAATTCTCTCTCTCAAAATCATTCTGCTATGTAGGTGTATCCTGACATTGCAATCACAGACAATGGCAGAGAGCCCAGCATCCTTTTGTCAAGATATATGTGACAGTTTCATTGGGAGTCCATCTTTGATTTGGAAGTAGAGACACATGCTGCATTGTATACTCACACTTGGATATGGTAGTCTCTATTACACAATTACTGTATATCCCCTTAAATGAAAAGCCATAAAACAAAAATCAACAACAAAGACAAATAGGAAATTTGCAGCAATATCAAGTCAAATAACATGCTACTGAATGACCAATCTGTCATTGAAAAAACAAAAAAGAAAATCAAAAACATTCCTGAAGCAAAAGATGCTAATATATGTCCTACTCATCACTGAGGAAATTAAAAAAAATTTGAAAAAAGAAAGAAAATAAAAACAAAAATATCAAAACATGTGAGATGTACCAAAAAAAGTATTGGAAGATACATTTATAATATCAGGTGTTTACAACAATTAGAAATATCTAAAGCAAATTCTAATGATGCATCTCAAGGACTTATTAAAAAAGAGAAAATGAACAACAAAAATAAATTGAATTGAAACTATAAAACCACAAATTACACCAACAAAGAGCAGTCTTTAAAAAGATCAGCAAAACAAACTTTTAGCCAGACTACCAAATAAAATAAGCCAGACAAAACAAGTAATATTAGAGTTGAAAAAAAAAATCCTAGGAAGCTAGTAAGGTGATCTCTTCTTGCTGAATGGATTCTTTGATCATTATGAGGGGTCCTTCTTCATCTCTTTTAATATTTTTCACGTCAAAGTCTATATGATCTGATGTAAGAAGAGTTATCCTAGCTCATTTTCACTTTCCATTAGCCTGTAATATCTTTTTCCATCCTTTCAGTTTCTGCATATCTTTTTAGTGAGACACGTCTCCTATAGGCAACAGATAGACTTTGTTTTTTTTTTTGATCCAGTACGCTAATGTATGATTCTCAATTGATGAGTTTAAGTCAATTGCATTAAGGTTTAATATACATAGGTAATAATTTGGTCCTGTCGTTTTAGCAAGGGGTGGTTTATTGTTTGAGTTAGTCTTCTTTTGTTGTTTTATTGTGGTGTGCTTAAAGTTTGCCCTTGATTTTGCTGGGTTCTGTTCTTTTTTTTTTTTTTTTATTGGAAAGTTAGATGAACAGAGAGGAGGAGAGACAGAGGAAGATCTTTTATCTGATGATTCACTCCTCAAGTAATTACAACAACCGGTGCTATGCCTATCTGAAGCGAGGAGCCAGGAACTTCCTCCAGGTCTCTCATGCAGGTGCAGGGTTCCAAGGCTTTGGACCATCCTCTGTTGCTTCCCCAGGACACAAGTAGGGAGCTGGAAGGGAAGTGCAGCAGCTGGGACAGGAACTGTTGCCCATATGGGATCCTGGTGCATTCAAAGCGAAGACTTTAGCTGCTAGGCTACTACATGGGGCTTGGAAGGTTCTATTCTTTTTCTCTGTCGAAAGAGCATGTTTAATATAATTTGTAGGGCAGGTTTGGAAAAGGCAACTTCTTTGAGCTCTTAATAACTATGGAAGAATGTTCATTGTTTTTCTTAAGACAAAGGAAAGATTTACTTGGTAAGCTCTTCTGCAATGGCAATTATTTCCTTTAAGAATTTGGAATATGTCACTCCATTCCATTTTGAACTGTAGAATTCCCTTTGAGAAGTCAACAGTGAGTCTGACTCGGGTTCCTCTATATTTGAATTGATTTTTTTCACATGTATATTTAAGGATGTTTTCCCTGTTTTCAACTAAAGAGAGCTTGATTATCATGGGTCATGGCGAAGATCACTTTTGGTAAATCTTTTTGGGAGTTCTATGCCCCTCCTGTATTTTGTTTCCTAATTCTTTCTCCAAATTAGGAAAGTTTTCCTTTATTATTTCACTGAATACATCTTTAATCCCAGCTTCTGTTTCTGTACCTTCTTATATTGGGTCTTTTAATAGTGTCTGTTGATTCTTAAATACTTTTGTGAACTTAATTCATTTCTTCTTTCAGTTTTTTGATATCCTCCCCTCCCCTTTGTTGAAGGATATGTGTTCCAATTCTAAGATTTTTTCTTCTGCCTTGCTCATTCTGTTATTGAGGTTTTCCACTGAATTTTTATTTGCTCCATTGTGTCCTTCATTTGTTTTTCCTAGTTTTCCAGGTCTTTCTTCAGATATGTGCTTCTTTCCTGCATTGTTTTCAAATACTCTAACAGTACTGGAATGTTAGAAACTGCTTACGAATCTTCCCACTTTTTGCTTATGGTTAAATAACAGATAAAATTTGGCCAAAATGAATCTATTCTACTTTAAACATACCAATATTTTTGTTGTGCTAAGAACACTTTAATGCCATCTACCCTGTTAACGAAGCTGTAAGTTCACAATGGCATGTTTGTAACTGTAAGTACTAATGTTGAGCCTCCGATCCAGAGAATTTACTCAACAAGTACAACTGAAGCATTACAGTGCCAGAACAGTAACTCCACAGCTGTTCCATCACATCCACTACTCTTGTTAACCACCATTGTGTCTCCTCTTTCTGTGATTTTGGCTCTTATCCCCATTGTAGAAGCGAATTCATACAGTGTTTGTCCTACTGTGGTTAGCTTATTTTACTCAGCCTAATATTCTCTAGGTTCTTTAATGTTATTATGTGGCAACATTTCCCTCTTCCAAAAGCTGAGTAGTGTTCCATTGCATGTTTTTAACCACATTTTCTTTATCCATTCTTGGGAGGATATTTTGTCTCTACTTGCCGGTTGCTGTGAACAGTGCTGCAATGAATATAGAAATGTTGAGTTCATGCTTCTGATTTCAATTCTTTTGTACATATAATTAAAAGTGGGCTTGCAGATTTATGCTAATTTTACCCTATCTTAATTCTTTAAGGAATATTCATACTGTTTAACTTATTGTGTGCCCATTGTATATTTCTGCCAGCAGTGGACAAGATTTTAATTTCTCCAAGCCCTTGCGTTTGCTATAGCGCATTTCTCCTTTTTCATCTTTTGCTTTTTTTCCCAGCTCAGTCAATTCTGGTAAACAACATCTATATATCACTGATGTGACAGCTGTGACCAAGTGTAGCCTATTCTCCATTTATCTGAGAAGCATACACAATATACACAGACCAGGACTGATAAAGATACTTGAACACTGATTGGAGGGGAACTTTAGGGTAGAATGTAGATTAGGAAAAATTATGAACAATCTAGAATGTAAGAGTAGAGAGCTAACTACTTTTCCTATGAGAAACACAAAGTAATTGAAAAATACTGACAGGAAGATAGTATAAACTATGTAATGCTGGTATTTTAAAGGATGAGATATGGGAAGAGTAGAGTAGTTAGAAGTCTACTAAGAATATGTGATAATGGGACTAAGAATGTATTGATTAGGATATTAGTTTGGGTGTTGAACAGCTACCAGAGATCTATGTGTTAAACACTGGGTCAGCAGGAGACATCCTTTCTTTTCTCCTTTTTTTCAATTGTTATTATGTTCCATGATACATTTTCATAACTATAGGGATTCCTCCCTTGCTTTCCTCCCACCATTACCTTCCAAATTATCATGGCACAACAGTTCTTTAATAACAGTGTCAAATAGCAGGGTTTCATTCTTTTTAGGTTGTGAGATTTAGGAAATGAGGCCTAATGGTATTTCCTTGGGTCATTGAGGATATGCACTCTGAAGACAGATTTCATGAGAGGGCTCTACCCAGCTCTTCTCTCTGCTTCCTGTTTTGCATGGTGGTTTGTCCTCCATACCACTTTGTCATTGCCATACTTTGGCCTTACCAGACACCAAAACAATGGAATTGTTCCATCTTGGAATCTAAAACACATAGACCCAACTGCCAAAATGAAAACTCTTCAGTTCTAAATAAGTTGTGTCATATATTTTCTCATAGTACCAAAAACTGACCAATAAATGTAATGATAATGGAATAACAATGAAAAGAAACTAAGAATACTTTGGAAAGAGAATCAGGACAACTTGCAGATTGGATTACGTATTTTTATATAATTATCTGAGATGCAAAACACAATTATGACTTCTGAGCTGAAAGGAGACAATGAAAAATAAGCTTGGAAAGTTCTTTAACATATTTAGATCAAATAGTATTTCTTAAAATGGTTTTGAATTCTACAAAGGCAACAATTTTATATATCTACTTTTAAGAATATAATGATGCTTCCTACCCTTGCTTCTCTCCTTCATTTCCACCTTGTCTCATTTTTCCTGTCTTATTTTTCTTTTAATTTTTATTTGTTTGTTTTTTTAATAGCAATGACAACCCAGAGTGTTTGTAGTTTCTGGTTTCTGGCTTTGTCCTGGCTGTTATGGCCATTTGGAGAGTGAACTAGTAGATGAAAGATCAATCTAGCTCTGCCTTTCAGATAAATAAATAAATCTTAAAAAAACAAAAAATAGGAGCTCTATTATCATGATCTAACCACCTATACGTATGTCAAATTCCTGGTAGTGTCACATACAAGTCAGGAGTATAGCTTAGGAGTTTAGCAGGAGACTGGTCTTTTTCCCAAATGAGAAAACTTTTTCTCAGATGAAATAACTATCAATTGTAGTCTGTTGAATGTTATCCACCAATGTTGTAGTAATAGGAGTCCTGAAATCTGTAACAAAGTTGTTTACAATGTATATATTATAAATTTAGGCTGATTGATAACAATAATAATAAGTAACAAGATCATCATTTAGTGTTGGACATTGTCTCCCATTTGTCGTTATTTTGTCTTTTTAATGTATTTTCATTATTTCACTTTATAGAAATATTTTGCTTGTTATTTCGGCTGCATCCCTAAAAAAGGAAATGCCTGTTCATAGAAACCCCTTTACAAAATGTACAAACTGTGAACAAAAAATTCAAGAGTTTACAGAGCAGGGATTTTACTGCATAATTTGAGAAATAGGGAATCAGAAATATTTGGATTTATGGAAATTTCAGGAGAATTTATAGAGGCAAAGGTTTTACTGTAAATTAATATGACATCTAGATTTAAAAATTTGTGATAAACTTCAGATTTGCTAAAATAGACAATGAGTCTCTTTGAGCCAATATATATAAATATAGCTTTTAAAGTATAGCAAGATAAATTCTTTTACGAATTTGTATATAAAATGCTTGAGTTTTAGAGAAATGCATTTAGCTAATATGATCATCTTCACCATTCTTACAGTAATATTGTTAGCATATTTAAAGCTTAACAGTGAATTTCCAATGAAAAGATTGGTATATCAATAACTAAATTCACACTTAAAATAATACCCATGCAAACTAAAGGAGGAACATATTTATACAGTTGAGTTATGCTTAACAAAACTAGCATATTTGACTAAGACTCATGACTTTACACTGCCAATAATTTATAATTTCAACAAGTAGAATCAAAGAAATAGTTTAATAGATTATTATTATTGACACATGTATACACTTAAACTAAATTTATAAACTGTAGATAATTGTAGTATATTATTCACTTGTTCAATTGATTTATTAAGGAAGGTCCAAACCCAATGAACCCATTTAAAGGGTAGAATTCAGTAATTTTAGTATATTCTGACGTATGTACCACTATCAATTTCAAAATACTTTCATCATTCCAAAGAAAATTCTTACCCATTAGCTGCTGACATTCTATCCACTTCAGCTCTAAATAACAATTATTGCATTTTCTGTTTCTACATGTCCTCTCTTCAAGACATTAATATGACTAGAATAATATAATATGTGGTATTTTGTGGCCAGATTCTTTCACTTATTAGTGTTTTCTTTTTTTTTTAAAGATTTATTTTGATTATTTTGCTTTTTTTGTTTGACAGCAAAAGTTAATATTTGACATCAATTAGAAAACTTTCAGCTTTATTTTACCTTGAAAAGATTTATTAGTTTATTTGAAAATCAGAGTTACAGAAAAAGAGACCAAGAAAGAGGGAACCAAGAATTTCATCTAGATCTCCTATGTGGGAGGGTTGAGGGGACGCAAGCACCGGACCATCTCTCACTGCGTTCTAAAGATCATTAGGAAAGTGCTGGATTGGAACTGAAGCAACCAGGGCTTAAACTAGATGCTACAAGGGGTACAGATCGTGCATATGGAGGCTTGATATGAGGTATCAAATAACTGGTCCCCAAAACTCTCAATTTAAAGGGTTAGCTACCTGTTTCAAACTTATCTTTTAAAAACATTTTTACCTGGTATGTTTTTATGTTGAAAACATTTTAAATGTATTACAATGGGTTTCTGGATAGTTTATTTATTTTCAAGTTAACACAGAATGCAAGTGATATAGTTATTTTTAAGGAATAGCCATATTGTCTGAACCTATACAAAACATCTAATAAATTGCATGAAATGTTGGACATGTGTCCTCCTGTTTTTTTGAAGATGATTACTGGAAAACTGGCTATAATTATAAGGTTGCATATTACTCATTTAGTGAACATTGGGTAAATATGAAATCCTACTATGACTTTTGATGAATCATGTGGAAATTATTCATGGTAGAAAAAGGGAAAACCATATGGCACATCATCTGTTGAATATATGTGTATCTAATAATGCTCATAGTCATATCCGTAGCATAATGTTATGTGTTGCTCACTATTAGGGACTAAGTAAAATGAGTTGATCATCTTACTGTGATGCTCACTCATATCTTGTTTACATCACAGGATTATCTGAGAGACCCCTTTAATTGACTGATTATCAAGTTATGAGGTGAAACAGACTAAAAGAGGGAGACTTAGCCCATTCCACTTACAATGTCCTTAGAATACAATCAAAATTGTAAAATGAAAGGAAATATACTTTTTACCCACATGAAAGATGGCAATTAGACAATGCCAATAGCTAATTGTGAAATTTGTACACTGTAAATTCACTTATGGCTGTAACATTTCATTCCTGTTTTACAGATTTTAATTAATTTTAATGATTCTATTTCATTTATAATATTTATGTCTAAGGGAAGTACAAGCAGACAACTAATAGGGAAAAAAGTACCTTTCTGCAGAATGAAAGTAATACTAATTATTTTTAAACAAACCTAAAAATAGTCAACATGCTACAATTTTCCAAAACAAACTACTTCAGATCTACTTCAGTGTCTATTGGTGTAAATATTTGATGAAATAATTAAAGCAAAACTTGGGATATCCACATCACATATCACTGTGTGTCATTTCCAGTACTAGCTCTTCTTCCAATTCCAGTTTCCTACTGGTGTATACATTCTGGAAGACAGTAGGTGACAGCTTGAGCAGGTTTATGTCTGTCACCCATATGAGAAATTCAGATTATAGAGTGATAGCCTTGATCCTGGTCTATCCTGTGTTATAGGTATTCTGGAAGTTAACCATCAGATGGAAGATCAATTCTCTCTCTCTCTTATTTTCAAATAAAATGAAAGTAAATTTAAATAATAAAATACCCAGCTGCACCTAACAGAAAAACAAAGATATTTTGTAGTTAAAATTATTTGAAAGAAACATTGACTGTAAACATAACAACCTGAAGGTTTAGGGGATTTCAAGAATTACTGAAATGCAGAAAAGTAAGGCTTATACACGAGCAATTGTTGTTTTCACTAGCTGAAATATACTTTATTTCTCCATTTTTTCATATGCATATTCAGTCATATGCATATTACAGTCCACCAGTGTGTCCTTCAAGATTGTTAAAAAACCGGGGGGGGGGGAGGGATCGGATGTTTACAATCACTTTAAGATTAATCAAATCTCTAGACAACAAATAGATGGGTTTTGTTTTTTAATGACATTTGATTAAGCTTAAGGCATTTACATTCAGGGTTAATATGTGTGGGTGGTAATTTGGTCCTGTCATATTACAATTAAAAGTTTGATTTTTTATTAGAAAGACTGGTAGACATATAAGTATTACAGAGATTCATTTTAAAGACTTTATTTATTTTTATTGTTCTTTAAAATTCTGACTTATAGAAAGGAAAAGAGAGATAGAGGTCTTCCATCTACTAGTTACTCCCCTAGATGGTTGCAATGGCTATAGCTGAGCTGATACAAAGCCAGGAGCCAGGAGATTTTTCCATGTCTCCCACTTGGGTGCAGGGGCCCAAGGGCTTGGGCCTTTCATCGCTGTTTTTCTAAGTCATTAGCAGGGAGCTGGATCAGTAGTGGAGCAGCTGGGACGTGAACCAGCACTCATATTGCATGCTAGCCAACACTACAGGTATAGGATTTGCCTGCTCTGCCACAGAGGCAGCCCCGGAAATACATTTTTGCCTTATGGCGTTTTTAATTTCTGGATGTATACCTACTGTATCTTGAGGAGCATCTGCAGAGAGAATTTTTGAAAGGCTATCTACTTATCCTAGCATTTTGAGGTGTTAGACTAACAGCAGTGAGCATAGAATGCAATTTTTCTTTGTACCTAAAATTTATTCTCATAGACACTTGACAAGTATACTAGTCAGCTTACACACCATAGCAAAAATGTAACTGAATGTGTGGTATAAACAAAAGAAACTCAATTTTTTTTTTTTTTACCATCCTGGGGGCTACCAATCCAAAATTAACTTTCTGGTCAATTTGGTTTCTGGTAAAAGTACTGTTCTTAGTTTGTGTATGGCTGCTTTCCTGCTATGTCTTCAAATATTGGAAGATGTTAGAGATCAATCTTTGCAGTTGCTTTTTATAAAAGTGATAATCCTATTGATCCAAAGACCCTCATTTAACTCTAATTACGTCGCAGAACCTCCATCTCTCACAAATTGTCATATTTGGGTTAGGAATTCACCATTTAAAATCTGGAGGCACACAAACATCCATGCCATAAGAACCGGTAACTATGTATTTTACTAGGATCAATATCAAAAATAATCTGAAAATTTTATATGTACGTATTTCATATGAGATTTTCTTTAGAGTAGCCAGACTTTCATCACATGCCCCCAATAATACAAGTGACACAGAAGTACAGAAACCGTTGTAATATTGGAATTTGGCTTTTACCCATGAAGAAATAACTAGTGTAATTGACGATAATGGACACTTAGAAAGACCTTATTCTGTTCTTCTATGTCCTGTCTGGCTGGCTGCACATCATCCTTCAACTTGCAAGTTAAATGACTTCTTTTGAGAGACGTTTCCTAGCTGCTTTAATCTAAGTTAGTTTTCTCCCACCTCATTGCTAGTGTAGATTCTTTCTTTTTTTGTTTTTTTTCCTACTATTGTTTTTTCTTCTGGTTGGTGTTTGTATGCAAATTTGATGTTTGTACATTCATTTTGTAAGTGGATTCTTTGTTAAATTCTATTTTTTCAGACAGGTGTTTGCTTGATTTTACTGTCTTCAGCAGGTGTGAAAATACTAGTGTACTAATAATAGTAACTTTTCCTATTTTATTTTCACACAATGTTTCTTTCTGTTCAATAATTCAATGGTTACTATTTCTGGAACATAGTTAAATAGCAATGGGCTTGATCTACTCACCATAAGGCATAATATACACTTTCTATTTAGAGATATATATTTAATTTTGTTAATGAATATATCTATATCTTGAAGTGGGTTAAGCATCAGAAACTTATTTTTAATATTTTTTCTATAACTTTGAGGATTTTGAGATTTCTTATTTCTTGATGTATTAAATACAGTGAGTTTTACTAATAGATATCATTAAATGATTCATACTTTTATTTAAAATAGATTTATTTGGATGTGATTTCAAAATAAAGTGTTTTCCTCTGTCTTTGTTCTTTATTGTATATGCTGCTTGGGTTTTTCCACAGTACATAATCCAAATCCTGCAATTCCTTCATTTACTTTTGACTTATTTTGTTTTAGCATTATTCATGAGTGTCTTGTTCACTCTTTTATCACTAGTGTCTACACACAGAACTTAGCATGCAAATATTTTTAAAATTTAATAAAGACTAAATAATGGTTGAATGTCATGGTTGGGGTTAAACAAAAATGATTAGATGTCTTGAATTCAATCCAAGTCTTTCTTGGTAAATTCAGGTAGACATACATTAGGAACTCACTCTGGATTCTGTCCCACACTTCTTGGATATTCTGTTCTGTTTTCTTTGAGTATCTCAGTTTAGAAGGTTTATACTATTGAATGGGGAGGAATTCCTTTAACCACTGTGCGAAAAGCTTTTAATATTAGCTTCTGTCAAAATCTCTGTGAGAAGAGGTCTTTTCTTATGGAAAACATTCAGTGCAGTTTCACCATGGACATTTTCCCCTCCCTAGGGTGAGAACTTAAGATTCTTAGAGGGAAATTACTGGGAGAGTGTCAGGGCCCTTTTAGGACTAAAGTTCCTTAGAGTATCTCTGCGTAAAACATAACCTACAGCAATTTATTAGCCAATTATCAATCAAGTAAGTAGACCTACTTATTATATCTTCTAGAAATTTCTACTCTAGGTAGGCAAGTGTTTGAATGTTTTATTTTTGTGGGGAAGAGCTTTTTCTTCCTGCGTATTTCAGGGTGGCAATTTGCCCTGAAATCCCAGTTTTCCAATTGGTTCAGGAAAAGTTGATTTTCTCTTTCATAGGATTCAGGTAAGGACATGAATGATAACTTCTAAGATCACTTCAGAGCAGAGGCTGGAAATCCAGGTTTCTTTCCTTCCTTCCTTCCTTCCTTCCTAAGCAGAGAGATGACTGATAGAAAGAAAGCTTTTGTTCTCCAATCTACTGATTAAGTCTCCAAGTGATTTACAATAGCTGCTTAAGGACCAGGAACCAGGAGCCAATCTGGATTTCCCAGTTCAATCTCATTAGTGGCAGAGGACAAAACACTGGAACCATCAACCACTTCTTTTCAGAGTGTGTATCAGCAGAAACTGGGCTTAGAAGGGGTGCTATGATTCTAATGGAGGCTCTATGAGACGCTACATGTTACAGGCGCATTTTGACTTACTCATTGGCCTTTCTAATGCATGTAGCAGTGCCATGCCTGTCTTCCGTGTGTCCGTAATCATGCTAATACATCTTAAACATTTATTGATTACTAACACACGGCTTCTCTTTTAGGTGTATTTATTCTATTGTGCACATCAAATAAGAATAAATTAAAATGGTAGGGCAGTTTCCTCTGGAACAACTGATAGGTTTAGTTTCTCCATAATTACAGAGTTCATTTTCACAGTTCTATCCTAAGAATTTAATCTGTGATTCTGGAGAATTCTTGAAATTTTCAAAGCTGGATGAACATTGTGATAATAAAAAAAAAAGCAGTGGTTCCAAAAAGCTGATGTGAATTATTAAACCAGCAAGGATTTGATCATTTCAATAAATGCAATATTTTTGAGGCAGACCATTTCCTCATAAAATAATTTTAAAACTTTTAAGGCAGAAAAATAAACATTTTGTTATCTATAGAAATAATAAATCATAAGCAACAGCCAAGTACACATTTCTCATCTAGATACCAGAATATTTTCTCCTCATTTTCTGTGCTGTTATCTAATTCCTCTACAAGTAACAATTTTACTAATATTGGAAACCTTTCTGTTATACACATGTGAGCTGAGCCAAGTCCTTAATTATAGGCTCTTTCTCTTCACAGGAACCTGACAGAAGAACCAATTTTTTCCACATAAACTGTTTAAGGAGAAATATTGTAACTTGCCAAAATGATGGGCCACAGGATATTACAAGGTTGACTGAATTTTCTGCTTTTCAACAGATGCCTGTAGTGGTAATCACTGAGAATAGGCAGGGCTTAGTGAGATGTTTAACTGGTGCCAGATAAAAAACGAATCCAGACCCAGGCAAGGAGAGACTTTATTTGAAAAGATTATTGCATGGAAAGCAGCAAGACTATGGCAATGATGTGAAAGGATTTGCAAACTATAAGTCTCTCAAAATTCAGACAGAAAGGTGTTTTCTTATATATGGAAGCTTAGGCAAGGCAAGAGGGAACCAGCTGCAACAACTAGGTGGCTGGATCAGCCGTTCTTCAGCTAGTGTTTCCATAATGGTCCGCCTTTTCTTGGGAGGGCCTGTTAAGGGGAGGCTAGCTCAGCACGAGGGCAGGTCAAGTGAGTTGGGTAAGGGAAGGGGCCTGAGCAAGGTCAGGTCAGGTCAAGTTAGTGGATATTTTGTACAAACTGGTCAGTGCAGAGAAATAATTTAGCTAAATATTTCTGACAGAAAAGATGGGGAATTTTTAAGATCTGTATCTTCCCTTGCCGTAAGTAACCAAGGGAATCACCTGCTAGTCTTGTCAGAGTTGCATGAGGGCAATAAGCAGTTTCCTGGAGCACGGAAAAAATTGGGATGAGTATTTGTTTTACAGGAACATGAAACTCAGGTTAGTTTCACCTTGTTATGATGTGTCATGCTGTCACTTGTACATAGTAAAATATGTATAGCACTAGATTTGATGATAGTTTTTTTTTTTACAAGGTTTGTTTGATTTATTCCTATAAAGTTCCTAATTAGTTTCATTGCATTTCAAATTAACAAATGCATGGTCCATTGCTTTCCTGGACTGTTCCATCTTTAAAAACCATCTATATATCATAGGATATCTTCTCTAAAGAAGAAACAGAAACTGTCTTAGCAATTATATACAAATCTTTTGAAAAAAACTATTTAAAAGCTGTTTGTTTACAAGATAGTTACAGAGAGGGAGAGCGAGAGAGAGATTGAGAGAGAGAGAGAGAGAGATCTTTCATCCACTGGTTCCCTCCCCAAATGACCAGCAATAGCCACATCTGTGGTAGGACGAAGTGGGGTACCAGGAAGTTTCACACAAATTTCCCGCATGAATGCATAGTCCCATGGACTTGAATCATGTTGTGCTGCTTCCATAGGTGTGTTAGCAAGGAGCTGGATCAGAAATGGAGCAATCCAGAATAGAACGAAAACCCGTACATGTGTCATGAAGCTGGCCCTAAGGAAGAAATACATAATGTAAGAATAAAAGAGTTATTTTTAATAAACATGTCACACATAAGGTTTCATGATACTATGAGGATTTCCTTTTTTGCTCTTACACATGTGTTGGTTTAAATTATTCATGGCTCTGGTGTTGATTGCTGCCACCATGTGTTGATGTATTTCTCCTTACAAATGACTTACTAAACTCCGTGGGTCCCTTCATTAACTTTCCTAGTTAAATGTTTCTCTTACCAGATGCTTAGCAGAGTGAGAACAAATGACTCCTTTGCTTCCCCTTAAGTGTACTTAATAGCTCAGTAGTTGGATTTTGTGAGATTTTGTTTCTCTGTATTCTGCTCTATAAATGTGGTCTGTTGGTTTATATATTATTTTCTGTTGATCCTGGAACTTTAACATACCAAACAGCACATGTTGTAAACTTAATTATATATAAGGAAGTGCATGGGTATATGTGGAATACACTATTTTACTCCACTTCCTCACAAAGATATTTAGAGATGAAATTTGGATTTAATAAGCCAGAAATAATTGTTATTGATTTATTATCTCAGTGGATATAAAATTCAGAAAAATGGGATATTGTTTGGAGACCTATCAAGTAAAAATTGGAAAATGGGAAAGTTACCCACTTTTTCAAAACATTTGATTATCTTAACTCAATTACTCAAGTCTTACTCATAAGTGTCCTAAATCAGCATTAAAATGTTTCCATAATTATCTCTTCCAAATGTTTTTTTAAGAGCTTGCACATATCTCTCAATGAGAGTTAGAGATATAGAGAGACAGAGAGTCCCTACTCATTGTTTCATGCCGTAAGTGCCCACAACAATCAGGGCTGAATGAGACTGAATTCTGGATCTTGCAATTCAATCCAGGTATCCTACAAGGGTAGTAAGGACTCAAGTACTTGAGCCATTATCTTCTGCTTTCCAGGGTGCGCATTAACGGGAGACTAGAATTGGAAGTGAAGCCATGATTGGCTCCTACACGGGCTATGGGTGATCCAACAGGCAACGTAACAACTAAATCAATGGTCTATTTATATAATTATATCTTAACACACTCCGAGAATGAAAGTTATTTTACTAAGAAAACAATTATTTCAATTATTATAATCACAGATACATGGTGATACAGATACATGGTGACACAGATACATGGTGATTATAATCACAGATACATGAAAAAATGATATTGCTTTATATACTTTAAATACTAGATTTTATTGTAACAATGTACTTTGGGAATTTATCCTTTTGAAAGAACAGAAATTTCCATCTGTCTTTGCTTTGAATCCTTGTAAGCCAGCATCTTTTCAACCACAGATTTACATTGGGTCACGTAAAATATGACTTCTTGGAAAGAGCACCACAAAGAAATTGAATTTACTTTAATGAAATCCAGACATCATTGGCTACATTCTCTTCTTTTATCATGGATACATTTCTAGAGATCTAGTAGAAACATTTCAACACAACAGGAATGTTGCACATTTTAACAAGTACAGCATTATGTTTCTAATTTTTTGAAATACTAACTGCTGCAGAAATTGGACTCTAATTTGAAAGAAAAACTTGCATCTATGACGTAGTGTAATAATGGGAACATTTTACCCATGAAACAGATGTCTGATATGTGATTTGGTTACAACTAAGAAGAGACCTAGATCATAAGTGTTGCCTGAAATAGTCTTTCTTAATCCCCTCCTCAGAGATCCAATAGCCAATTCATATTTAACATTAAAACACAGGTTGAAGTGGTAACTTTGATTTCTTTTTAATCCCACAGCTTCATTTCTTGATTATGTCTCAGATCATTCACAGTCCTATGACATGATACCAACTTTCAAACATCTTTTCCAATATTGTCCAAGTATGTCCTGATACTCTGAGATAGCAGTAAAGAATTTGGAGGACAGCTACCTAGAAAATGTCAGCCTCTACTGCACACTTTAATTAATGAATAATTTCTGATTCCTTCTCCCCTGTTCTTGTTCTTTTTCTCTGATTATTCTATATGAATTTTGATTTGAAACTAGGCATTCTTACCCATACAGCCCTTGGTTCTATACTTTTACCTAGTACAAAACATGAAGCACATAGACTATCTGTCTGCAGTTGAGGCTTTACTTCAATACAGGGAATCGAGGGGAATAACACCATTTTTACTGATGAGACTGTTGAACCCCAGAAATCTCATCATATATCTGTGGTATATAATGTGATATAACAGGCTGGATGCAGAACAGGAGCCAAAGTGCTTAAATCTTCCCACTTTTAGTCTCTTGTTTGATGCTATTGTCTCCATTCTATAATGTAATGTCAAGGAGTTGGACTCCAATAAGAAATACAGATTCTGTTATTGAAAATCTTCCTCCATTTTTCTTTGCTGCACTTTTTAAACTATATATGGATCAGGAACATGATAATCCAAAGACTAAGTAGAATAATGATAACATTAAGTGTCATCTCTAACTCAGTGTTTAAAGGAGCATATAGAAGTGAACAGATCATAAAATGAATAAATGCGTAATAAACTGAAGCATTAACATCAGGAATCCCTTGATGAAGTTAGAAATAGTAGATGAGTTGTTTCTGTTTTCTCTTATTTTCTCAAGTGATAATCTGCTCTCATTTCATCATATTCATATTTATTTAAAAGAAAATTGGTAAAATGATTGAGACAATATTAACTACTAACTACCAGTATAGTGAGTCTCACATGTATTTTTCAACTGTGCTATTAAAATTTAGAATACATAAGGCTGCTATTATATCAATGTCTTAGAATGTACAAATATTATCATTATTTCAGGTTACTGAGAAGAAAAGATTGGTTATGTTTCATTTTGGCAGAATTAATAGTAGATGATTAATAATGAAAATGTGATAGCATGAACCATCTAAATGCCTTGTGCTTTTAGAAATCTTTGAAGTAAATGATCCTTTCCTAATAAGAAGTGCCCCCACAGACCTGGCTGCAATAATTATTAC
Source organism: Ochotona curzoniae (assembly GCF_017591425.1). Taxonomy (NCBI): domain Eukaryota; kingdom Metazoa; phylum Chordata; class Mammalia; order Lagomorpha; family Ochotonidae; genus Ochotona; species Ochotona curzoniae. The sequence continues at coordinate 43,826,368 of NW_024467087.1, forward strand.
ATTCATGTTTCATGACAGGTTATATGGTAGTTAGCCTAAATTTAGAGTTTTTTTCTTTTTTAAAAAAATAGGTAAATGCCCCCATTGACCCATTTACTGAGGTGTGGGAGGCCCACGAGGTCAGTGAAGCATTATAGAGATTTGTGTAAAAGACTTATGTGGCCACTGGGAGCCATTGGGGGATTAGTTTAGCATGGATTTTGTGAGCAATTTATTCAGGACCTTATTCTCATTCACACAAGACTGCTCAACAAGACACCTTTGATTCTCAGGAATCAAAAGGTGAATAGCATAGAAACGTCATTTAGTGCTTGGGTAGCCTGTACCCTCAAAATCCCTTATTATTTGCTTAATATGGGGGGAAATAGAAAATAAAGCACGTACACGGACAGTGAATGTTTTCAAGTATTGGAAGAAATTGAGTCATTCTTGATCTAATTTAACTCATTTATTTTTACAAATGACTTATTCTCCCCTTCAAACTTTACACAGACCACAGAAAGATATTTCTAGTAGCTTATGTTTTAAAGCCACTAACACTCAAATTGCAAGCCAGGTCATCCTAAAATGGAAGGAAATATACTTGGAGTGGACTGGGTATCATGGGTTGTATTTCTCTACCACGATAGGCTACACTGTTGCCTTGTTCATTTTGTTAACTGATTACTGCCAAGCTCCCAAGGTCTGAATCCTACACCTTTCCTATCTAAGTATAAAAGAGACAAAGGTTCTTCCTTGAACCCACTTTCATTTATACTTTTTCCTGCTTGCTTCATATTGGTATTCAGAGTTGTATTTGAAAATCATTTATTGCTTACCTGCAATGCATTGCTATGAAGTGGGATTCTAAGAAAGAATTAAATATGGTTACTGTCTTTGAAACTCTCAAAATCTGACTGGAGACAAACATCTAAAAAAGTGAAGCACAGTGTGATAGCATCAATATACCAAGGACTCATGAAGCACAAGAAATGGCATCAGTATATCTGTTTCTGTGAAGGCAGTGTCTCTATACAAAGAACAGCAATTAAGGTCGCAAACAAAGGGTAATTGGTGCCTTAGGAGAATGAACGGAAGATCATTCTGGAGAGGGAGAAATTGTGTCTGAAGCTACAGGGACATAAACCTGATTATGATTCAGACAAGAGCTTAACAGTTCACTACAGGCACATGAGAAAAAGTGGCAAGAGAGAAGAATAAAAATTAGTTGTGGTCTCTTCTGTCATTCTAAGTGACTCTGCCTACCTCTCTCAGTGTGTGATGATCTATCCTGTAGGTGACAGGCCTCTGCCAGTGGGTAATTTTCAACAAAAGACTGACATAGCCATCTGCTGTGGAAAAAGTTTTCACTGCTAGCATCAAGTAAGGAAGATGCATGGAGGATGTGAGGGTTGGGAATTTGTATAGCAGGCAAGTAAATTAACTTAAAAAGCATTGATATTGCTTGTAGATATGTTAGAGAAGACTTAAAAAAATCCATGGAAACAATGGAATTAAAAATATGAATTTATTTTAGTGCAAAAATGTTTGATGCAAATTTTTTATGCTTTGTGGAAACTGCATGTAACAGAAAAAAACTGTGCATGGGTTTTCAAAAAATTGCACAAAATATGAATTTATTTACATTCTGTTTTCCATAAACTCCTTGAAGTATCCTATATCTCATCTATGCAATTGCAATGAGATGGAAGCTGAAAAGTATAACTGAAAGTTACTGCAGATTTAGATTTCACCCATAGGTGTTCCTTGCACATGAGCGTCTGGTCAGGATTAAATGTACCTGGAGGTGGCAACTCTAAATTTTCAATCTATTGGCGCTTGAATTTCTACTACACAGTTCTGTTTCACTATCCACAAATGGCAGTGCATAAAACCTGGTTACAATGATTAGCTCTTGTCTCTTAACCCTTCTCTAGGTCAATGTACGCGTATTAGGCAATATGCCTGGGAGTCCCTACTTGACTCCATCGAGATGTTACATGTTTGAAGATGCCATATATTCACAGATTCGGTGGTAAATATTCCTCCTGAAACCTTTGCTTTCCAAAATTTCATGCACATCACCTTCTTAAACATTTGGCTTGAAACACCCTCGCGGGACATATTTATCTCTCATTCTAAATGCCCTTTCCCTGAATCTTTTAGTTTGTAGCATTGAATTTACACAAGGCCTATCTCCATTTATTTGTTTCTGTTTTGTCATTACCCTGATAACCACTGAATCTAATAATTTTCTCATCACTAACCATCGCTTAGGGAATCTCCATGCAATGCAATGTGTAATTATCCAAATGGAGTTAGACTTATCTGTAGTTACTCCCAAATTTGCTTGTAGTTTTTCTACCTTACTGAGTTTTTTTTTTAAAGATTTATTTTTATTATTTTTTTTTATTGGAAAGGCGGATATACAGAGAGGAGAGACAGAGAGGAAGATCTTCCGTCCAATGATTCACTCCCCAAGTGAGCGCAACGGCCGATGCTATGCCGATCCGAAGCCAGGAGCCTCTTCTGGGTCTCCCACACGGGTGCAGGGCCCCAAAGCTTTGGGCAGTCCTCGACTGCTTTCCCGGGCCACAGGCAGGGAGCTGGAAGGGAAGCGGGGCTGCCGGGATTAGAACCGGCGCCCATATGGGATCCCAGGTGTGCAAGGCGAGGATCTTAACCACTGCGCCACCGCGCCGGGCCCCCTTACTGAGTTTTAACCGTTGTTTTGTTTCTTTTGAATTTATCAGTGGTCATTACATATATGGCTGGAAAACATAATCATTTGTTACTATCAATACAATTAATTTAAGAGTAACAATTTCCTTTTGACTCCCTTGGTTTGGTAGAGCAACACATTCTTTCTGGCATAAATCTGACGGGATGTTATTTATGCAGATCTGAAAGCAGATTCATTTTTGTTCGCAAACTTGTTAACTCCCTTTTAAACCATCTCTTTCCAATGAAAACAGAGCATGCTGTGACTCTGATCCTTTCCAGCTACACGTTCAGTTGGGCATATGGTTTGCCTTCCAAGTTAAAGCAGACAACAATTCTAACAAATATTTTCCCACTGCCTATCATGAATCTTCATTGTTTCAGCAATTCAATTCATTTACTTTACTGCCCACTGCTGATCTTTAACTTTATAATGTGTATTTGGAGTTTTTGTGGTGATCTTGTCTTAAAGAACTAATTTCAGTTAAATAAGTTTTTGATAGCTGCTGTGACGAATCTCTAAGGTAAGTGGTTTCTCATCTACCTAAGGTAGAAAACAGCTTTTGGAGGTAGCTAACTTCTGTTACCCAAGTGATGATTTAGGAATCCAAGTTCTTTAAATCTGTTACTCCATTGTTTTTAGCACATAAATTCTGCAGTCACAGTAAACAACAGTATCGGTGCTTCCAGTGGAAAGTTCTAGAGAACAGACTTCAAAGTAGTTCTCAATACATTCAGTTACATGTTATCGTCAAGAAAACAAACAGAAGGCCAATATTGTCAAGGAATATTGTAAAACATGGTAGAGCTGTATTCTCGGGAGAAAGTGATGTGTCTAGAGCACATTTTATTAGTATTTGTCACACTGGGAAAGCTGATTTTAAAAAAATATATATTTATTTACCTCTTTATTCATTTGAAAGGCATTCTGCCAGAGAAATGAGGAGAGAGAAAAAGGGAAAGTGACATCTTCCATCCTCCAGTTAACTCCTCAGGTGACTAAATTGGCCAGCACTAGACCCAGCTGAAGCATGAGCCAAATGCCACTTAGGTATTTTATATGGGTTTCTGGAGCACAAGTATTTGGGCCATCCTCTTTTCCCCTTCCAGTACATTAATGGGGGGCTGGACTGAAAGTGGAGCAGCCAAGACTTGAACTACCCTATGACAGGGGATGTTAACCTGCTGTGGCTTAACCTGCTGTGTCCCAACTCAGATTCCAGGAAAACTTTCTCTCTCTCTCTCTCTTTTTAAGTATTGAAAACAGTGGTTTTGCAGTTTTGTCACTCCCTGAACCCCATTGACTCTATTCTTCTAGCTTAGTACTCAGTAGTACAAGATACTGTTTTATTTGATAATACACATTAATGTAGTGCTTAGGAAGTTTTACCCATCTTTTTAAAAAGGAAATGCTCCAATTTAATGTGTACAGTGAAATGTATTTAAGTCTAACATAACCTTGCATTCAAGAAAATGTTTTATAGAATTTTTGCTCAAGGAAGAAGGTGCTCATGAACTCAACTGGCTATTTCCAGAATTTTTACTGTGTTCCGCATGATAGATTCTTAGAACGTAACTATAACAATTCTTAGAACATAATTATACTTCCCCCCCTTCCATTCTTTTCCTTTAACTTTTGTGTTAGCAAAGTCATTGTCCAAAGTCCTGTGGCGTAGTGGTCGCCCTATTTCTTGCGTGTTGAGTACTATATTTACTGGTACCTCAGGCCTATGATTATAAAGTAAATTGGAAGTATGATATATTAAATACACTATTTTTGTCATAACACAATAGTTCATGTAATAAATGTCAATAACAAGTAATCTTAAATAGCTTAATCATTTAAACATTCCAAATAAAGTTGGTTGATGATTGCAGAACTTTCTCTACTTCAACAGAATTTTTTACTTTGCTTTGTCTAAATACATATTAGGCATATGAAATGAGAAAGAAATCTCCATTCATTGGAAGAAGACATTTTTATTGAATTACTGTCTTTAATAATTAAAAATTCAAATCCATATGCTCTACATTTGGAAATTTGATCCTTAAATTTATGTTAATATGTGACGGGGGCTTTTAATTCACTTTTTCTGCAACAGAAAAGGGATGGGGGAATAATGGTTACAGAAACACAGGTTTGAAGGATGCAAACATAATTAATGCTAACCAGAATAATTAGATTTGCTGAAAAGTAGTGTCTGGTTTATACCAAAATAAGTATTGTGTATCAGCATATGTTAAAAAGTATATTCTGGATTCTTGTGTTATTACATTTGATTTGAGTAAAAAAATAGAAACCAATTAGATAAAGTTATCACCAATTTCCTCTAGCAGCAATCTATATTTTAATTACTTTATTAATTGTTCTGACAAAATGGTCTTAAATATATTAAAGAGCTGACTTCGAGGCATGATAAGGTGTGGAATAGTTGAATAATTGAATAATTCAAAAATAGAATAATTGAATTATTTGCCATAACTCTCATGAGAATAAAGATGCTATATATATATGTGTAGTCTTCCTCATAGGTGACTATTTTCAGCAAACATGTTTCAAAACAGTTTTAGTTGATAATTACTGATCAAATACATGTTGTCAATTTTCATTACAAATATATTTTACATCTCATAGTACAGTTTAGTTTATTATGAAAATGCTAAAACATCTAAAAGTAGAAAAGAGACAAACGAATCTCCTTTTAAGATTTATTTTTTAGTTATTTGAAAGGCAAAGTTACAGAGACTATGAAAGAAAGAGAAGGAGGAGAGAGAGAGAGAAAGAGAGAGAGAATGAGAGAGATCTCCCATCCGCTGGTTCACTCTCCAAATGGTTGCAACAGTGAAGGCTTGGCCAGCTTGAACAGAAAGTTCAAGCTCTTTCTGTTGTCCCTCTTGGGTGTCAAGGACTCAAGTAGTTGGACTCATCCTCTGCTGCTTTTCCCAGGCCTTCAACAGGGAGCTGAATCAGAAGTGGATCAGCCAAGACAGGAACTGGGACCCACATAATATTCCAGAATCAGAAGCAATTTCCGTACATGCCACTTCACAATAGCACCTCTTGAGACAGATGAACCTTAATGTACCCATAATCTAATTTCAAAGATTATCAATTCATGACAAGTATTCCTTTTCATATAAGACCTTGTCCTTCTTTCCTTCTCATGAGATTATTTCAAACACAGTCCCAAACATCACTGACACTTAGGATTATCAAAACCAACCAACCAAACAAACAAACAAAAAACCCACACAAACCATTTTAGGATCCAGAGTCTTCTATTTCCATATGTTTTAAGTGAAGGGACTCACTGAAAAATTATACAATACTTCAATGAACTATTCTGTTTTTGGCTTGTACATTGGTTGAACTCATATCAACATAGCAGTAAGAATAGTGGGTGTTTACTGTACAATTCATTCAGCTACAATATCAAATGCAAATTGTTATTAATATTGACTACTATTTTTCACAAAAGGCTTATACTAGATTATACTACTGTATTACAAAAATTAGTATACTATTGTGGGTGAGCGAGTGCCAGGATTGGTCTCAGCTTACTTAGCCTATGTGAGGGGCAGCGGGAACAAGGTTTCCGCGTATGTCTAGAGACTTGAGACACATGCCGTGGTTTCGGTGAAAGCCTTGATACCCTTCTTCCGTTTCGACAGCACTTTGAGACTCCTGCGGATTCATGCACTTGGTAAGAAGTCCGAGGCCCTCTGGGCATTTCCCTTCCCCTCAATCTTTTCTGATAATGTGTGTGTTTTCCAGGAGTTTTGTCTCCTCCCCCTACCTAAAGTCAACAGCAGGAATCAAGTTAAAAATTTTACAACATAAAGTTAAATAACATGCTACTGAATGATGAATGTGTCACTGAAGAAATGAAAACTTCTTGGGGAAAAAAATGATGCTCCTGTATAACCTGTGAGCCAGTAAAGAATTTAATAAATAAAAGAAACTATTTTATAGAAACAAAAATAAAAACAGAAATATCAAAACCCACAAGTTTCAGCAAAAACTGTATTGAAAAGGCTGATGATCTTTTATTTTGCAAAGAAGATACCTTATATGACCAAATATATGATATTTGTCTTTCTGGAATTGACTTATTTCATTGAGCATAGTTGTGACCATTTGGTTGCAAATTGTAGGGTTTCATTCTTTTTAATGGCTGAGTAGTATTCCATGGAGTAGCTGTACCAATGTTTCTTTACTCATTGTTTTGGGTTGTTTCCATGTCTTTGCTCTTGTAGACGGTGCTTCTGTAAATACAGAATTACAGATCCCTTTATCATATGCAGATCTTATTTCCTTTCGGTATATTCTCAAAAGTGGGAAAGCTGGGCCATCTGGCAAGTTTATTTGCAGTTCTCTAAGCACTCTCCATACTGATTTCCATAGTGGCTGTACTAGCCTGCATTCCCATCAGAAGGAGGGTAACTTCCACTCCACATCTACGCCAGTAGGTATTGTTAGTGGAGTACTGAATGCAGTCCAATCTCATTGAAGTAAGGTGGTGGTACCTCAAAATGGTTTTCATTTGTATTTTCCTGATGGCTAGGGTACCAGAGCATTTTTTCATGTGTCTATTTGCCATTTGAATTTGTTCTTTTGAAAAGTGTCTGTTCATTCCTTTGGCCCATTTCTTCATGAGTGGTTTGTTTTGCTGTTGTTGAGTTTCTGGAACTTTTTGTAAATTATTTATGTGAATCTTCATCTGTTGTGTAGTATGCAAAGATTTTCTCCCATTCTATTGTTTGCTTCGTCACTTTGCTGATCGTTTCCTTCTGCAAAGTCTTCTTAAGCAAATGCCTTAGCTCACCTTAACAAGGCTTAATATGATAAAGCCTTAAATGTCATCCTGGTCCTATACAGAATCCAGTTTCCATTGTAAACACATCCCTTGCCATACTTTGCTACTGCAGTGTGACTGTAGCATACATTTTCTTATCCTTAAATTGTGGGGGTCATTACCTTTCCAGGAAATGTCCATGTCTACTTGCCTTTGTACATCAGTTCTCCTCACAGAGACTTCACTATTGATTCAGGGTATTTTTTCTTCGCAGCAGAATTCACAATAGCATACATATCTCCAACAGCAATTTATTTTATTTTATTTTATTTTATTTTATTTTACTTTAAAAAGGGCAACTTGCTCCTATTGGGAAAAAAGAGTCAAGAATATATTTTTACATATTTAAGTCTATATTTTTCCAGATGTTACCTTTGATAAAATGTTATTTCTCCTTACACAGGTATATTGATATTGGACTAGCTATGTGATGCTATTTAGCAATCCTCTTTGCTTCATAGTTTGATATGTGGAACACTTATATAATTTATCATTGAACTCAAGTTCTTTTATTTTTTGAATTTTCCTACACTGCCTGGACAGGTGCCGATTTGATTTCTCATTACCACTGCACACTCAATTTGTTTCACATCAGGTCAGATGTTACTTGCCTGGATCTCTGATTCATTACATCTAGCCCCATTATCAAGATTATACCATAGCAACAAAATGTCTCTTGTTTTATAGGAAACTATGCTATTCTTGAGATACCTATCATACCTTTTACAAAACTGATCATGGGGAATGCTAACTTTTTTCAATTGTTCCACTCATTAGAGGGGCTCTTGTTGACAATTTCAGGCCAAATGAAGCTTCAGTAATGACATTGTTCAGGACTAAGGGCGGTAATGGCAGAAGTAGAGATTTTACAACTTAAACAGGAACCATTCCGTCATTTTATATTAACATCATATAGTTAGTGCTTAAAATTAAGTTTCTAATGATGGAAAAGAGTGATTTCCTGTTTGTTTTTCTTCTTCTTCTTCTTCTTCTTCTTTTTTTTTAATAGAAAAGACCCTCCTAAATCTCACTGGCATTACATGAAATGAAAAAAGAGCCATCATGAAGTGTCATTGGTCTATCATAACTGATTATCCCATTAACACCTATTAAATTCTGAGTTCCAGAAGCAGCTGTGCTAAGTAGTGTTTAAAAGCATTAAGCACTAGTGGGAATTAGCAAATCATATTTGGAAGGCACAAATTTATTTAGATGTATACATTAGAGAATTCACAAATTTGGAAGCTCAGAATAAAGGACTTAAGTTTTTATTTTACCTCAAGCATCAAGAGGAAAATATCAGTTAGTTATATAATTGAGTAATTTTGTTAATCTCGACACTGGCAAGCTAAAGCATTTGATTTCATATTACATTCTGCATCTCAGGCTGGTTATTTTCAGTATTCTTGAGTTATATGTTGAAAATAAAGATAAGCAGTTTCTCTTGCAACATTTGATGTGACTGAAGAGTTGGGTGAAGGGAGCAGGCTTACAAAGTTATTTTGTTGTTCTGATAGGAGAAGAGTTAAATTCCTCAAGAACACAGTTCTTGTTATAAAGAGCTCTCACCTACAGGGCTCTACTTTTTTCTTTACTCTACACAGTAAAACCACTAAAGCAAAGTTAGGTCTATATAACTTTTCCAATTCTAAAGGGCGACCATGACAAACATATATGTAAATTTGTGTGGTTGGTACAGCTTTATGCTTACCATCCAAACATTTCTTCCAGGAATGTGTTTGGCATTAAATATAAAAGAAACTTGTCAAAACATACAATAACAAATCAATTAGTAAGTTCTTACTGAACTTAAAGATGGACATAATAATACAAATGACCATTTAAAATACTTGCAATATTAAACTATGTAGCACATGGCTCAGGTTGTATTTAAGCACTTGGTGATGATACCAGGTGAAAGAGCAAGCATGAAAATGATCTGGTACTAATAATTTATAAAAGGTAAATTGATTTGGAATCATATTTATTTTGTCTCCTTTTTTTCATGAAAATTTTCTTGTTTGAAGAAAGTTTGTCCATGACATTCAGTAGTGACAGATTTAGGAGATTCATAGTCACCTTCCCAACCTTAATTTAAATTGTAATCTTGCAAAGCTTTCAGAAAAGAAATCATCCTACTATAATGTATCACTTTTAGTTCTACAAGGTGAAGATTTGTTGCATTGAAAAAAAAGCCCTCATCCTTAGGGGAAGAAGTCAAGATGAACTATATTACTACAAAGCAATTATTTGAAAATTAGATAATCACAATGTGAGAAAAGCTCATTAATTAGAACACTAGAAAGACACAGCAGGCTACCAAAGATGAAAAACTTAGGGAAAAAAAAACAGTTAGATGTAATGGTCTTTATTCAAGAGTCAACATTAATTGCAAAGTTACTAAATATTAGAGTGATGCCATCTTTTTGAAAACATAAATGAACACATTTTTTGGAACACCATGACCTTGTAAATCATAGATCTGATGAATACTATTTTTTGTTCAACTTGTTTTCAGTACCTTTTCTTTCTCCTTTTAAAGGTCTGCTTAAGCAATAAAAATTTTGTTCCTTATGGCTGTTAAAGAATATACACATATTCCATTTTAACATAATCCTATTTTAATAGAGTTAAACTCATTTCAATATAAAAGGTCATATTTAAGAAACAAAAAAATGTGTTCTAAAGTGGTCATGCCCATGACCATTTCCGGATACTAGTTCAGAGGCTGAGAAGGAAAATGTGTTACTCCATACAATTTGAGCTGTTTCACTCAACACCCTTACAAAACTGTCAATAGGAAAACCATACGGTAACAGGTTTTGAAGCTATTCCAACATATAGTTACAAGATAGTCCTATGGGTTTCATTAGCTATCAGTAATATTATGTTTTAAAAGTTATTTAATTATCAGTATTATTCATACCAGAAGAAAACTTCAAGAATGTAAAATACTTAAAATTTTATTAAAGATAAGAGTATTTAATTCCTGGGAATTTAATTTTTTTGTCAACTAGTGGGAGTCACTGCATCTGGCAAAGCTGACAGGAGGTCAGTGGTCACTAATTTTGGCACACAGATTTTTGAGAGAACTCAAATATTTCACAGACTCAGTCCTTAATACTGAGCAATATAAAGTCTTTTTAGAAAAGAAACTGATTTTTAGCAAATTAGCTCTCATTCTCTATGTGCTTGGACCATCATCTTCTGCTTAGATGGGATAGTGCCCACTGTTGTGATGCTGGTGCTATGTAAGATTTTCATTGGAAGGAGACAGGTACAGAAAAACATCCAAGAGTACATTTTTTTTGAGGAGACATTGTAAAAGAATATATTGTGGCAGATTTTATTTCCAAAGAATGATTTTGAATAATCTAACCATTCCCACCTTATGGAATTAAACACTTAGAGAGTTACTATGGTGTTTATAAAAGATCAAGAATATATTCTGATTATAGGTTTGGAATTTTGCTTTGTTAACAATTAATTTGTCCCATAGTCCATAAGAAAATGTACAGTTAAGGTAGTAATTATGAGAGTTGCCTGTTTTCCTGTTTAGTTTCAGTGTTAACCTAGAATGGTCGTCACCTCGTATTTTGCTTAAGAATTTCACTTAGGGATCAGGTGCATCTCTGTGGGGACATAAACCCACCGCTGAATTCAACATTCACTGCACACCAGTCCCTCAGGTGTTTGAAGGATGTAATTTTGGAAGAACCTTCCCCTTTCCCACATCCCCCCACACTTGTGGAGGTGACCCTCAAAGTTAAGCCATGGAAGTTTCAATTGATTTCACCAAGATATATAAATGAGTCTATTTAAAGACAATGGCCATGCACATGAAAGATGAAACAAGTCAATCCCAAATTAAATGCTACTTAGCATCACTTGCTATTGTTTTTTTTTTCCGATAAAACATGGTAGTGAAGGTAAAACAAACTAAAAAGAATTACATTAAAAGATTTCTTTCACTTTAGTGGTATACTACCAAAAACGAAGCTGCTAACTACAATATGTAAGATCAAATTGCCCTATGTCAGTAGTAGCAAAAGCAACTGTCATATTTAAAGTCTTTGGGGAATCCCAGGATTTGTCTAGTGGAAACATTGTCAGTAATGGAACTAGCAAGTTGTCAGTATGTTCTTAAGGGAAATTCCAAATAGTTAAACAGAAACTGCATTATTACAGCATTCAGAACTTTAAAAAAGTGAGTCATATCAAAATAGCCTCCCTTCTGACATTCTCTATTTACCAGAATATAGCTATTTTGGTATGTGTGTAAATGTGAATGGGTATTCAGAGATTTGTTAGACACTCATTCTGTGCATACTACTGAGGTATGGAAGGAAGAAAATAATATAGTTAGCTTGGAAATATGGTGCCTATTATGCCATCTCAATTTTCAAAGAACCTGTTAGTTTTATGAAAGCTTTTGTAATTTTAGTTTTGAACATAACCCTATTTCCTTGTAGTCCAGACACATTACTTTTACAAACCTTATTTTTCATATTTACATAGCTTTAAACTCAGCAAGTATACTTGCATTCTTTTCATTAAGCAATATCTAGCATGTACTATGTGGTGGCTGTGTATTAAGTAGTGGAGATGCAGAAATAAGCATCCAAAATTTGCTCAATATGATGCACAGTGAATTAAAGTGAGGTAAGCAAAAAAACACAATTTCAGCTCAATGTGTAAATTAGCATAGGAAGTGTGAAGAAATTAGTTTAGATAAAAGGAATATTAGAGGACCTAGCATGGTAGCCTACTGGCAAAAGTCCTCGCCTTGCACACAACAGGATCCCATATGGGTGCCAATTCATATCCTATCTGCTCTACTTTCCTTCTGGTTCCTTGCTTGTGGCTTGGGAAAGCAGTTAAGGACAGCCTAAAGCTTTGGGACCCTGCACCTGCATGGCAGACCTGAAAGAGGTTCCTAGCTCCTGACTTTGGATTGGCTTAGCTCTGCTGTAGCGGCCACTTGGGGAGTGAATCAGCAGATGGAAGATCTTCCTCTTTCTCTCTCCCCTCAGTATATCTGCCTTTCCACTAAAAATAGATCTTTTTTAAAGGAATATTAGATATTCTTTAGCGTGATCAGGGGGACATTCATACAAATCTTGAAGTTTGTGCAGCATCCTAAGGGATAAGTACTTAATAAAAAATTGTGTGTCTTTGGATGTTTATCTGTGAAGTAATTCCTCCAATTTGTTTACTGAGTGCTATTTTAATTTGTTATTGCCTTAAATGAATTCTAATAAAAATTGCATATATTCTAAAAAGTAAATACATATATATATATTCTTTAAATAGTTTATAGAAACAAATTCGATTCATTTCACTCTTTTTAAAACATGCAACTGTTCAAAAATTGACTTCCTCATAAAAAAACTTGTTCTGTTTGTTGTTTCTAAAGGGCAGTTGACCATAAAATGCATGCTCACGTGTTGGTTTTCACATCTACATGCAGGGCACTTGTTAGAAAGAGTGTGGTCATGTGTCATACAGTACTATCGCTTTCTAAAGGAAGGTCTTTTGTTTTCTTTTTCATTTCCTCAACGACACATTCGTCATTCAGTAGCATGTTATTTAACTTCAGGGTGTTGTAAATTTTTAAATTTTTATTCCTGTTGTTGATTTTGTTGTATGACTTCTCATTTAAGGGAATGTAAAGTAACTGTTTAATAGAGAAGATCAGATCCAGATGTGAAGATACACTGCAGTACGCATCCCTACTTCCAAATAAAAGATGGATTCCCAGTGAAACTGATAAATACATCTTGACAACTGGATTCTGAACTGTCTGCCATTGTCCATACCTGCAATATCAGAATACAATTAGATAGCAGAATGATGGACTTATGAGTGTTTACACTATTGTATTAATATGGGGGAAATCAGAAGTAAGGAAGAGAGTTTGGGGGGAGGTAAGCGAAATCCCAGAGCCTATGGAATTGTATCATAAAATAAAAAACAAAAATTCTGAGTAGAAACAGTGTGGTCCTGCTGTTTCCTTGTTTACTTTCTGAGTATATAACAAAAGAAATCCTTCCTACCTCTATTGTGGATAAGAAGAACAAATTTCAAGAACAAAGCTGTCTGGATTTAAACATCATTATATCATTTTAAAAAGGAAAACATTTAGTCAGAATAATTTTTTTTAAAGATTTATTTTATTTTTATTAGAAAGGCGGATATACAGAGAGGAGGAGAGACAAAGAGGAAGATCTTCCGTCCAATGATTCACTCCCCAAGTGAGCGCAATGGTCGATGCTATGCCGATCCGAAGCCAGGAGCCTCTTCCAGGTCTCCCATATGGGTGCAGGGTCCCAAGGCTTTGGGCTGTCCTTGACTGCTTTCCTGGGCCACAGGCAGGGAGCTGGATGGGAAGTAGAGCCGCCAGGATTAGAACCGGCGCCCATCTGGGATCCCGGGCCTGCAAGGCGAGGACCTTAACCACTGTGCCACTGTGCCGGGCCCTAGTCAAAATAATTTTAAGTATGCAAAACAAAAATTGTAATGTTGTACAGAGTTCACATACAAAGCACCAAGCTTTTGCTGTTAACATTATGTATAATTAGCATATTTGTTGCACTCTATCAAATTTGCCATAGATTATTGAAACACCTTTTTATGCCTCTTCTCTCTAGCCTCCTGTTATCAATATCATGTATTCCTGGTATGGTCTCTTTTTTTCTTTTTATATCTCTCTTCCATGTGACAGAACTGGGGGTATTACAATATTTATTTTTCTGTGTCTAGCTTATTTACTCATAACGTAATCATGAAGCAAGTTATTTCCATTCTCGGAGTCAGAGATTCCTCCCTGTTGGAAGTACTGGTACCTTTTTCTTTCTACTCTTAATGGAACTCAGGGTGCTTTATTTGGCACATAGCATTGACCACAACATTTCATTTCATTGATTTCAATACAAATCAAGATTTTCTTTTTGTTTCCAAAGTTAAGCCTACTTCATTCTCTGAAATCCCTTAACATTTTTATTCTTTTTTTTTTTTTGCAATACTGAACCAATTTCTCTAGAGATGAATTTAGAAATGTAATAGCACAAAATTGCTGCTACTGACAAAAGTTAGTGTAAAATGATGCATATAGGAGTTAAAATTCAATGTAATTTTCTCCACTAGTAGAAGCAAAGCTCCCTGAGTATATAAATCTGCCTCAGTCAGTTATTACTGCCTAACAAGTTAAGTTTATTTGCTGTTTTTTTTTTTTTTAAGAAAATGTGTAAAAGTAAGCTACAGGTAAATGTTTAGGACATACACATGACATAGCTTAAAGGATGATAGTATCAATCAATTTATTTTAAATAAGAAAGTATATATTACATATATATAATTACAAAATTGGCATAGTATACACACAATAATTCTTATCTCTACAGATATGTACTTGTCACATTCAAAAAGCTTTACCTGGGCCCGACGTGGTAGCCTAGCAGCTTAAGTTCTCGCCTTGAATGTGCCGGCATCCCATATGGGCGCTGGTTCTAATCCTGGCTGCCCCACTTCCCATCCAGCTCCCTGCTTGTGGCCTGGGAAACCAGTCAAGGACAGCCCAAAGCCTTGGGACCCTGCACCCATATGGGAGACCTGAAAGAGGCTCCTGGCTCCTGGCTTCAGATCGGCTCAGCTCCTGCTGTTGTGGCTGATTGGAGTGTGAATCAATGGACGGAAGATCTTCCTCTCTGTCTCTCCTCCTCTCTGTATATCTGACTTTGCAATAATAATAAATAAAAGTCTTTTTTTAAACAAAAAGCTTTTATTGCACCTAATTTTTATATAAGAATACAGCATTTGATATACTCTAGGTTCACAGCAATTAAAACATCTATCCAAGACTTCGAGTTACTGGACTTATCTAAATATCAAATGCTTTCTAAAAGTTTTATCAGATCATCAGATATCAATGACTAGATGGATTAATAATAGCAAATTTATGTAGAGTATAAAATATTTTGTTAGAAATGCATTTAATTTATTTGAGAGACACAAAGAGAGGAAGAAAGAGAGGTATTTCCTGTCCACAGATTCAGTTCTCTAGTTGTTCACCATAATTAAGGCTGGGCCAGTTCAAAGCCAGGGTCTGGGAACTTCCTCAATGTCTCCATTGAACTGCTTAAACCATCCACATGAACTCCCAGTGACTGCATCAGCTTCAAGCTGTAATTGGCCACATAGCTAGCAATTGAACTCAGATGCAAGATCCCCAAAATGATCTCAACCACTAGGACAAATGTGCTCACCCTAAGTATCATCCATTTGATTGCAGAGGCTCATGTTCATTTATAGCTTAAACTATGTCTCCCTTTCTTAGCTGAACAATGTGCTATAGTGGCTGCAGTCTAAGAATCACTGACAGTGGGCTAGGGAAATATAGTTAGTTGACTTTATAAAGTCTGTTTCTCAGTTAAGAAGGAATAAATTTGGCACATACAGTAAATTATCTTAAATATTCAGGGTAGCATGTAAGAGTGACAATGATGCATGCCAGGCCACTAAAATTCAGGAATGAGTGAAACAGAAGAAAACAGGGAGATATCTGTAGGACCTTAATGCAATATTCATACATTCCAAAGGCAA
The DNA here is from genome assembly GCF_017591425.1 of Ochotona curzoniae. Lineage (NCBI taxonomy): Eukaryota > Metazoa > Chordata > Mammalia > Lagomorpha > Ochotonidae > Ochotona > Ochotona curzoniae. The sequence goes on from NW_024467087.1 coordinate 43,842,525, forward strand.
ACACTAATTTTCTGCCTAATCTATACATCAGGTCATGAATATTAAAGAGTCTACATAATACACCATTTCTATTTCAAAATATTTTACTTTTTAGGGGAGAAAAAGTAATATTAATATAATGGAAATGATGGTTTATTGCAGCCAGTAATGGTAGAAAGTCTTTCATAACTTTGCCCAGGGCACTACTATCACTGCCAGTAACAAAAAAATTAGCAATTGAGTTTCTGTGAACAGCTAACATTTACCATAATACTTTAAAATAAAATTTCGCCTTAATTTGCAGCACAGAACTTTCTATAACATTTTGTGAAAACCTGGAAATATCTGTTCTTTTTTCCTAGAAGAGACTTTGAGGAAGTGTTGCGTTATTAATCTCTTCGGAGGTGAACTATAAAATGACACAGAGATTTCTGAATTCGTCTATACTGAAAAAAAACCAATAGTACCCAAATATTCTAAAAGCCACTTTACTTCTGGATATATTCTAGACAATTGTATTGCCTAGTGAAATTGTACCCAGGATCCTTAATACTCATTGTTACGGACTGCTCTAGAGTGAGTATCAATCAGCCACCTTGGAGGAAATTTTCTTTTCTCTGTGGTTGAACAGAAGACAAATATGGGACTTTATCAAGGCCAGGCAGACTAAGCGAAGATAAATAATGAGTAGAAGCAACGTGTTTGGGGTTCTAGAGGTATAAATTGTGGACTGAAATAGGTTATTGAAGAGATTGAAGATCTCTTCTTCCATAGAGTTGACAAGCAACTAAATGAATGTGGGAGATTGCCCCTGGAACTCCGTCTGCTTAGCCCATGCGGGAGGTCATAGGCGCATGGCACATCGTGTCTAAGGCGGAACCCCCTGATAATGGTCTTGGTTAACCAAGACCTCAACCTGGCCTGTTCAATGGTCATGCAGCGAGAGCAGTGGGCTGCCTCTGTCTGCCCAGCCTCTGTCTTGAGGAGCTGTGCTAGGACTTCCCTGATAAGCAACTCTAGGGAGTCAAATGCGACCCTCATCCTGTTTACTAGACCCGGGTAATGAATATGCCGAAAGGCATAGCTTTCAGCCCAGGTGCTAGGTTTTGTGCTAGCTGGTGGTACAGCATCCAGGTTTGCCTGCAGAATGTGATCTGTGATTGGATAATCCAGAGAGACAGGCATGCCTGCTAACTAGTCACAGTGATTGTTGCGTGGGAGTACTCTCAGGACCACCTTCTGCCTTCCTCCTCTTTTGTTTTATATAAGCTTGTAAGTTCTTCCCAGTAAATGAACAACCCTCACCAGTTTGTTTTCAGTGGTCCTGTGGGTGAAGAACACCATTGAGTCACCCCTCTGTTGTCTCGCGGCCTGTTAGGGAGAAAACCCCATAGCAAAAAATCCAATATTATATTTGTTAAGCAAAAAATAACAAAGAATTAAAACTATGAATAGGTTGTTTTTACAAAGAAAAAGCATTTAGTTTAAAATTTGGAAGTGGGAAGAACATTAAATCAAAGGCTGATTACTATGGGGAATGCTGATTCCTGAATACTCTTAAGTATATAACTTTACCTCATAATAAATCTAGACATATATTTGAAACAGAGTGATTACAAAGGATCTTTAGGGCTAGTGCTGTAGAACAGCAGCTTAGGCTGCCATCTGAAATCTCTGGTTGCCCCACCTCCATCTAGCTCCCAACTAATACACCTGGAAAAAAAAAATCAGAGGATAGCTATTAAACTGCTTGAACCCCTGACATCCAACAGGCAGACCCAGAGAGAGTTCTGGGCTCCTGGATTAGGCCTGGCCCAGCTACAACTGTTTCTGCCCTTTGAGAGAGAACCACAAATGAGACTCTCTCTCTCTCTTTTCCCCTCCTCCCTCTCTGAAATTCTGCCTTTTAAATAAAATTTTAAAAATCTTTACAAGAAATGATCTTCAAAGTCTCTTTCACTTGCTTCTGAGTGAAGGGAAGGGATATTCATATATTTTCTTTACTCCTCTCCAAGCAAAAATAAACAATAAACAATTAGAAAAATAGTAGACATTATTTAGATCATTCTGATTCTGAGGATTCTGAGATATGTTTTAATTAGTTAGGACTTAGGTATTTTGCTTCTTCAACATTCATTTTGTGGTACTGAGTATTTAATATCAGATGCTGTTGTAAGTGATGCTGTTGCAGTGCTGGACAAATTGAAACGTAGATAATTTCTTTACTTCGGTATTTGTTGACCTCACATAAGAGACGGTTATAAGAAAATCGCTATTGTGTGTTCAAACCTAATATGGAGATCATTATATCAGACCACATCATAAGCCTAGTGTCAAGTCTGGAGAAAAACCAGGGTAACTTGGTTTTTCTAAATAATGCTCTTATTCACTTCCAGTACTGTAATGTGAAAATTAAGGTGAACAGCTCTTACATTTGTAGTAGTGTGTGTGTGTGTGTAAGGGAGGAGAGAGGAAGGGAAAGAAGGATGGAAAGAGAGGGAGAATTTGAAATTTCATAACAGGTAGGATTTTTGTTTCTAAACTTTCAATTTTGGTTTCCTTTTGCATTAGTAGAAAGTTGCGAAGAGCTCTTGTATACTCTTCAACCAAGCTACTCCAAACTAACATCTTACATCAATTACCATGGTACATTTTACCATCTAAAGAACTGTCATTCGCATATATTTATCAATGAAACTTCACACCTTATTTGGATTCACCAGGGTAGTACGTAATTTCTAGTTTCTTCTCCAGGAGTCAGTCTAGAGTACCATATTATACCCAGTCATCATTTCTGTTTATTATCCTCCAATCTTGGACAGTTTTGCAGTCATGTTTGTATTTTTCATGATCTTGACAGTTTTGAACATCACTGATCTGTTATTTTGCAGAACATTACAGTTTACCTTGTCTGTAGCAATTGTTACTCTCTGGTTCTAATTGTGGTTTTCTATTTTTTCAACCTTTCTGCATTTATTAGTTGGAATTTTTCTCTTTTTTGATTATCACTTATATTATTATCATTTTATGATACAGTTCCATAGGCTCCTGGCATTTCCCTTACCCCAGACACAATCCCCCCGCCCCACCAGTTTCTCTATATCATTACTAAAGTATAGTTCTTCATACATAGTCATATGTCCATCATTGCAGGCATGGACAATGGCAGAGAGTCCAGCATCCTATTGTCAAGATACAGTAAACAGTTTCATTGTCTGGAAGTAGAAATGCATACTACATTGTATCCTCACATCTGAATATGTTAGTTTCCATTTCACAGCTACTGTACAACCCTCCAATGAAAAGTCACAATGCAAAACCAACAGTAGAAAGAAAAGTAGAAATTTACAATGCCATGAAGTTCAATAACATGTTACTAGATATGAGAGTCTCCATTACACAGCACTATACATCTCCTTAAATGAAAAGCCACAAAACAAAATCAATATCAGGAAGAAAAAAGAAATGAACAGCATCATGAAGTTAAATAAAATGCTACTAAATGACGAACGTGTCACTAAAGAAATGAAAATCAAGAACCTTCTTGCAGAAAATGAAGCTACTGTATGATCTATGAGTCATTGAAGAATTTAATCAGAAGAAAGTGTTTTGAAGAGATCAAACTAACAGAAAACAACAAAACCCATGCGATATAGTTTCTGCTGATTTTTGTTGGTGAAATGTGTCTCTTCTAGACAACAAGTAGATGGGTTTTCTTTTTTAATCCAGTCTACTAATGTATGATGTTTGATTGAGCTTAAGTCATTTACATTCAGGAATAATATGTATGGGTAGTACTTGATCATGTCATTTTAGGAATGGGTTGTTCATTGGTTTAGTCTTCTGTTGTCATTTTATTGGGATGCTCTTCCCATTTGCCTTTGGTTTTGTTTGGTGCTATTCCTCTTCTCTGTCAAAAGAACATCTTGAAGTAACCTTTGTAGGGCAGGTTTGGAAGAATCAAATTCTTTTAACTTTTTTTTACTGTGGAAGAATTTTATTTCATTTTCTAAGACAAAAGAAAGCTTTGCTGGATATGTTATCATAGGCTGACAATTTTTTTTTTCTTTTAGAATCTGGAATATGTCACTCCATTCTCTTTTTGCCTGTAGAGTTTCCTGTGAGAGATCTCCTGTGAGTTAAATTGGCATTCCTTCATATGTCAGTCGATATTTTTCACGTGCACATCTAAGGATCTTCTCCTTATGTTTGATTGAAGAGAGCTTGAAGATCATGTGTCTTGGTGAAGATCACTTTTGATCAAGCCTGTTGGGAGTTCTCTGCCCTTCCTGGATCTTGTTTCCCAATTCTTTCTGTAGAGTAGGGAAAATTTCCTTTATTATTTCATTAAATATATTTGTAAAACCAGTTTCTGTTTCTGCACCTTGTGGGACTCCCATAACTCTTATATTTGGCCTCTTAACAGTGTCTTTCAATTCTTGAATACTATTTTTTGGCCTGATCCAGCTCTGCTTCCAGCTTTTTGTTTGCTTCCCCCTGGTGACAGGAAATACCTTCCAATTCTGAGGTTCTTTCTTCTGCCTGCTTCATTCTTTCTTGGAGACTCTCCACTGTACTTTTAATTTGCTCTACTGTGTTCTTAATTTCTGCTATATCAGCCTTGATTTGTTTTATTGCTGCTATTTCATGTGTAACATATTCCTTAAATTCTTTGAACTCTTGTATGTGCTGCTCATTGTTGATCAGAAGCTTTAAAATGAGTTTTCTGAATTCTGTGTCCCCCATTTTCGCAATGTCTTCCTCAGTTAACTCTGAGGTTGGCACAGGGTTTTGTTCCTTTTGCAGTGGAGTTTTGAGTAATATTCATTGTGCCTCTGACTCTTCTTTTGCTCTTAGTCATTGTACATCGTGTTATCTGATTCTTCTCGTTGGCGCAGGCTTCTAAACTGTGTCACCCACAGGCCTACAGTTTGATTTTACTTATTGCAGTTGGCACACAGCTCTTTGCTTGCAGCCAATTGTGCCACTCCCTCCAGCAGGTACCAGGTCTGGGTTCTTACGTTAGATTTCCACAAAGAGCTCTGTAGCCCCAACTCCTGGCTTACCAATCTCCACTTCCTGTGATGCCATTTTGAGGCTGCACCATTGTCTGTACAATCTTTCTCCCACTTCCGGTTGGAGGAGGTCCCAGGATTAGGGAGACACCAGGTGTCCTATATAGCTAGGTTTTTGGTGGGGCTGATCACCTGTTGGATGTTAGGTCTTGGTGCCACACGGACCTATTTTGACCCATATAATGCCACAGTCGGTATTATTTTCCTGTGGTACCAGTGCAATCCATAGAACTCAGTGAGTTCTCACAAGCTCAGCACATGTGCAGCTCACTGTTGTCCTCTGCAGTCCTAAAGTTTTTGCCACAGTGTACAAATTGGCACCTGACATACCACCACTACTAGTGTTCTTGACCTGCTGGCTGTCAGGTCTGAGGACCACCCAGACCTGTCTTAGGTGGAACCCTGTTGCTGTAGTTCACTGAGTCAGAAATGAGCTCATGCCCAGCTCAGTTTATGCTCAGTCCTTTCCCTTGCCCTCTCCTCCTTAGGCAAAATGGCACCCAGTTCAGCTCTAGGGGGCTGACTGGGCTCTGAAATCCATCCTGGGCTCGCACTGCTCATCTGGGATCTGCTGCTCTGTCTCTGTTCCTGGTCAAATCAAACAGATCAGCAGGACAGACAGTTCTTTGCCTGGGTTCACCTCCCAAGCCCCCAGTGAAAGTCCCTTCCCACCTGGTTGCTGGTGGAGTTCCTACTGATGATGGAGTTCAGATCTCATTAGCTGAATGCCACTGGAGTATCAGTCACTGCAACACCACACCATTGTTTTCGCTGCTTCTCTGCATTTGTCAGTCTCCAGGTACCCCTCTGCTGTTGTTCTGTCCTCTCCTATTTCCTGGAATGTGTCCTTTCTGCTTCATCCTGATTAACAGTTTCTCTGTCCGTTTAAATGTGTCCTTACCCTATAGTTGGAATTTTCAATGTTTTATCTCTTTTCGAAGATTCATTGGTGGCCACTTACTATGTAAGTATGGACTCCTGAACAGTTCCTTAATTCTCTGGTGTAAAATTCAATACTGGTGCATTTTCTTTGTTGTTCAAAATTTTCCAGCTTTGGTTTTGGGAATTCTTCCAATGCATCTTTTTGACACTTTGACATGTTTTTTAAGAAATCACTTTTAAACTTTTTGGTACTATAGCTTTTCACCTTGATTGTATCAGCCTCAGTCATTCTTCCAAGCCTTATTATTTTCTTACACAGATAATTTGTGATCTAGGATGAGCAAGTCAAAAAGGCCCAGATAATAAATATTTTAAGTTTTTTGAGTCTTTAAAAAAACAAGTACTCAACAGTGTTCTTGTGTGGCTGTGTTCCCATAAAATTTTATTTATTACATCAGACAGGGGATCGGACTTGCTCCGTGAACCACAATTTATACTCAGTCTACTCATTAGAACGTCTAAAATCAAAATGACTTGTTTCATTTAAAATCTTGAACCCAAAAGAACCTATTTTCTTTGCTTTCCATCTTTCTTCACCTTCTACTGTTCCACTACCTGTCTGTGACACATTTTATAGTTGACCTGCAGTCGTTAAGTGACTTAACCATCAAAATCCCCCCTTGTTTTTTCAGTATTGGAGGTTTCTACTGATGTATCCTCAAGCGCCAAGATTCTTTTTTGTTTTGTTTTTTTTTAAGATTTATTTTATTTTTATTGGAAAGGCAGATATACATAGAGGAGAGACAGAGACGAAGATCTTCCATCCAATGATTCACTCCCCAAGTGAGCGCAACGGCCGATGCTATGCCGATCCAAAGCCAGGAGCCAGGAACTTGTTCCGGGTATCCCACACATGGGTGCAGGGTCCCAAAGCTTTGGGCTGTCCTCGACTGCCCTCCCAGGCCACAGGCAGGGAGCTGGATGGGTAGTAGGGCCGCTGGGATTAGAACCAGTGCCCATATGGGATCCCGGGCGTGCAAGGTGAGGACCTTAACCACTGTGCCACTGCGCCGGGCCCAAGTTCCAAGATTCTTTCCTCAGTCAAGTCCAGTCTAATAATAAGCTCTTCAAAGGCATTCCTCAAAGTCATTACAATGGTTTCATTTGATTATTTTGTTTGGATTCTTCCATAGGATTTTTCATCTCTCTGCCTATATATTTTTTTTTAATTGTTGCTTACATTGTATTATGTAGTACAGTTTTATAGGCGCTGGGGATTCCCCCCACCCCTCCCATACCCCTCCCCCCATGGTGGATTCCTCCACCTTGTTGCATAACCATAGTTCAAGTTCAGTTGAGATTCATTGCTTGCAAACACATGCCTAGCATAAAGTTCAGCGTCTTATTGTCCAGATAAGTCCAGTGGCCTCTTGGGGAGACCTTCTATGGTCTGAAGATAGGTCTAACAGAGTAAAGGTCCAGTCAGTTAAAAGCCCCAACAAGGCCTCAGTATCAATATACAACATTATGGAATTAATTGACATAGTATTGGGTAAACAATATGTTAAAAATAATGCAAGTTCCCTTCTTCGAAACATCTGGGTTGAGACAGTATCAATGACCGAAATGCCCATCAGCAGAAGATTGGATAAGAAAGCTTTGGTTCATCTACTCCATGGAATACTACTCAGCTATTAAAAAAAACAAAATGCAGTTCTTTGTGGCTAAATGGGCACAACTGGAAACTATAATGCTAAGGGAAATGAGCAAATCCCAAAAGATTAGATACCACATGTTTGCCTTGATTTAACCTGTAATTTTTTGTTTGCCTATATATTCTTAATACCATTTATCCATTTCAGTCCTTATCTTATCGTCATGATTGTTTTAAATTACAGCCTGATTATTAACAACTTTCCTGCCATGTCTGGTCTCTTTAAATTTTGTGTACCTTGCTGTATACCTTGCAATTTATTTCTTGGTTTCGAGATATTACGTACCAGGTAAAATGGATGACTGTAAATAGCCTTTAATCACATAAGGTGTGGAAGTAGGCACAACATGCACTAGCCTTAAGAGCAGAGCTAAATCTTGTAGTGAGCTTTTTTCTCAGTGGAATCTGATCTTCACACTTTTTTTTTTCTTCATTAGATCAGACAAAATGGCTAGAGTAGGCTGGAGCTGCGTGCTTCTGTCCCCATGTCAGGACAGGAGGCGTTGCCTGACAAACTTCTCAAACAAAATGTTCTACCTTATATTGCAAATAATACCTTTTCTCCTTTTCCCTGGTGGAAGAACAAGGAAATGTTTCTCTAACATTTACCTGGGAAATATGACAGGTTCCTGGAGGTAAAATTCACACACACACACACACACACACACACACACGCACTTTCCTGTGGAAAAACTCCCATAGGACTGCGTTCTCTCTGGAGATTCTAACTCTTATATTTGTTCACACAGAGCCTCAATCAATTGCTTAGTTTTGATCCTTATTGTCTTACTTGACACTGATTCTTACCGCTAGGATGTCTTCTCCAGTCCACACTGACCCCCTGTATTTGTCGTTTTCACCACTCTTGCTGGAGTGGTTGTGTCTCTATTCTCACATTTTTGTTACAATTTTGTTTTGTTTTGTTTTAAAGAAGTAATTGCAGAGATATGGGGAGAGAGAGAGAGAAAGAAGAGACCTTCCATATAGTAGTTCACTCCCAAAATATGGCCAGAGCTGAGCCTATGTCTCTTAGGAAAGCAGCAAATGATGACCCAAGTGTTTGAGCTTGTATATACACATGGGAGACTTGAATGACGTTACAGGCTCCTTAGTTCAGCCAGCCTACGCCTGCGCTGTGGGAGATATTGGGGAAGTGTACCAGATTGTGTGTGTCTGTCTGCTCTGTCTCACACAAATAAGCAAATCTTAACAAAAAAAAAAGAAAGAAAGAAAAAGAAAAAACACACACATAAATAAAATAGAAAAACTGAAAGTGAAAGATTTCTATTCAGCTCCTGTTGGGTGCAAAGATATTTTGAAAAGGAAATTATCAATCTTCCACAGAAATGATTGACAAAACTGACTCGGTAGTTTTATTCCTTTTTTAAAATATCATGTTCATTCTTAACTTTATAAAAACTTTTCACACTCTATCCCCTACATGCTCACTCATGCATTTTCATTTCCCACATATAAACATATTTAATGTTTTCTCTTAGTATTTTCATCAAATTTCTCAAAATATCTCCTATCTATCTATAAATATGCTCTCAACAATGTAATAATGCAAGCTAATCATTTGAAAACTCTCACATATTTTGCAAACAACTGAAAATCACAAAGCATTGCTTCCAGATGCAGGAGGCTTACAGGTGTTGTTTTAAAAGCAAAAGGAAAACATTCAAGATGTTTAGAGTGTACACCAGTCACATAAATTAAATAGACTTAACTTGCTTCTTTCAGACATTTCCCAATATTCAGAAAACCAGCTAGTGTTTTAATTTTCACCACATTGTATACTTAAAAAAAAAACCCATTACATTCAAGTCATCTGAAAGGGGAAAAAATTGAAGAATTTGATAGTCATGGAGACATTTAGCATAAGTATAAAGCTACTGGATTATTGTAGTAGAATATATCCACTGTCAGAATTAATAGTGGTTCCCAGCTTGTGCTTATAACATTTTTATTGATGTTATTATTCTTTGTTCTGTACTGAGAAGAGATATAACTTATAATATTAGCATATTGTGACATCACTTAAAGCCAGAAAAAAATGAGCACTTCTAACTTATTAATCAGTCCAGTGGGGGGGGGGGGAAGAACTCTTTGTGAGCCCGGTAGCCTAGTGGTTAAATCCCTGCCTTGCACAAGCCTGGATCTCATATGTGCACTGGTTTATGTCCCAGCTCCTCCACTTCCCATCCAGCTCCCTGCTTGTGGCCTGGGAAAGCAGTAGAGGATGGCCCAAAGCCTTGGGACCCTGCACCCCCATGGGAGACCCAAAAGAGGTTCCTTTGCATTGGCTCAGCTCTGGCCTGTGTGGATACTTGAGGAGTGAACCAGCAAATGAAAGATCTTTCTCTCTGTCTCTCCTTCTCACTATAAATCTGCCTTTCCAAAAAACAAACAAACAAAAAAAGTAAATAAATCTTTAAAAAAAAGATCTTTTGTGCCTTTTTCATAACTAAAAAGGAAAAGACTTGAAAATGTAGATCCTTAAGAATGTTTCTTTAACTGCACATGTGATATACAAAGCTAAGGAGAGGAAGCAAATAATAAAATATAAATGTGGCTGTTGTTTAATTTCTTAGTAATACAATACAACTTGATTGTATACAACTTCTACTATGTTACAAATAGCATTTGCAAGTTTTATAGAAGAAGTTACTGTTGGGGTGGATGTGGTTTCTTAGTAGATAAAGCTTGCACTTGTGATGTCTACATTTCGCATGGGCACTGATTTGGGCTCGGATTCGTATGCCAGCTGCTCCACAATCAATCTAGCTCCTTGAAAGTTGTCTAGGAAATGTAGTAGAAGATGGCCCAAGTATTGAAGAGTGAACCAGCAGATATAATTTCTCTCCCTCTCTCTCCCTGCCTCTGTAATTCTGTCAAATAAGTAAATTTTTAAAAGAAATTTTTACAATAGTTAATCTCAAAATTATACTTTGAAGGTTAATGAGTGAGAACATCTATTCATCCATAATTTCATAAGAATTATATTATAATTATGTACATATATGTACATCACATGATCACCATTATCCTCAAAATATCTGTATATTACACATAATTGAGTACATTTTTCTATATAGCTAGAAAATAAGTGTTAAAATCTTGGAGTAAGGTGTTTGTCTCCATGATTAAGTTGGTTTGGGGAAATCACGATTCTGTGGCAGGCAGCTTAGGTTCGGGTGTGCGCTCTGCTCTCCATTTCCCTTTCCAGTTAGTGTGTGTCTGGGAGGCAGCAGGTGGTGCTCAGCTACTCGGGTCCTTTCCACCCACATGAGAGACTTGGACTGAGTTCTTGACTCCCGGGTTTAGTAAGACCCAGCCTTGGCTATTGTTTGCATTTCACCTGGGAGCCACCTGCAGATGGAAATTTGCTCTGTCTTTCCCTCTTGCGAACAACATGAGTTAATTAATTTGAAAAATCTCTCAGAAATTCTATATTATCCTTCTACAACTCTGGAATAAGTCATTCCTCCAGGTAGGTTTGATTCCTTTTATTGTAAGGTGACCTTTGTCACAACCAAGAATATAGGGTTTCGGCAGAGACATAGGGAATCTGAAATATTTGCTTACTCGGGATGTTTTCCAGAGGATTTTCCTGGTATGCATATCTTGCAACACTGTTCTGCCTTCCACAAGGAAAGCTGCAAGCAATCAGTCTGAGTCAGATTTTGAAAATATGTTGGGTGCAGGTGTGCATTGCTTAAGCAGGGAGGGCACTACTACTTCCTTTTTTCCTTTTGTTTAAGATTTATTTTTTTGAAAGGTGGGGTTGTAGAGAAAGAAAGAGAGAGAGAGAGAGAGAGAGAGAGAGAGAGAGAAGCTTCTATTGCCTGGTTCACTCCACAAATGACTATAACAATCAAGGCTGCACCAGGATGAAGCCAGGATCTTCATCTTGGTCTCTTAGGTGGGAGCTCAGGCCCAGGCACTTAGGCCATCCTCCACTGTTTTCCCAGATGCACTGGCGGGGAGCTGGAGAGAAACTGGAGCACCGAGGATTGGAACCTGTGTCCACACGGTATACCGGCATTGCGGGATCACATTGCTGGCCCCTTTCTTATATCTTTGACTCTATCTACCCTTTATTACATAAGCCCCAAGAAACTGTTTCTAAAGGAGATAGTTGCGGTTGTTGTTGTTTAGGGAAATAAATCTTCCCATTGTTTACTTGTCACAAGTAAATGATCATTTTTTTCTGAGCACCTCCTCCTGGAGGCTGATTATTTTGTAGTACCCCAAAAGAACAGACCCCCTCTGTCTGCTAACATTTGCATGTTGGGCTCTGAATGCTATTTTGTAACTACAGTCTGATTCCCCAAGGCCAATGAAAGTGTTAGTATTTTACAAAGCAAGGATTCTTAAGCTAGTGTTAATGTTTTACAAAGCCAGACATGGGCTATAATTATTACTGTAGTTTTACTATACTGTATCTGTGGGCATTGGAAGCAATGAAGGCAACTGTTTTTACACTAGGGGTTGAAAGAGAGGTCCCATTTTGATTACTGTTACAACCTAATAGTTTCAGAATTCATCTTTTCCAGAAACAAATGATATCTAAAGGGGAAAACAAGAGGAAGAATAAGAATTAAAACTCAGTGTGTTTTGTGTCTTTGTAAAGCATGTTAGCTCTCAGTACCAACTGGGGATTGGTCCCAGGGACTGCTGAAAATCTCAAATTCCATGGATACTTGCAAACCTTACATGAAAAAGCATCGTATTTGCATTCAACATATCCAGATCCTCCACACACACATTAGATAATCTATATTTTACCTATAATGCCTAATACGGTATAAAAGTAAATGCTTTGTAAATAATTATTATTATGTATTCTGGGGGATAATTGTAAGAAAAGAAGTATGCAAAATACATGTAATTTTTTTTTTAAAGATTTATTTTTATTATTTTTTCATTGGAAAGGCAGATATACAGAGAGGAGAGACAGAGAGGAAGATCTTCCGTCCGATGATTCACTCCCCAAGTGAGCGCAACGGGCCGATACTATGCCCATCTGAAGCCAGGAGCCTCTTCCGGGTCTCCCACGCGGGTGCAGGGTCCCAAAGCTTTGGGCCGTCCTCTGCTGCTTTCCCAGGCCACAGGCAGGGAGCTGGAAGGGAAGCGGGGCTGCCGGGATTAGAACCGGCGCCCATATGGGATCCCGGGCGGCAAGGGGAGGACCTTTAACCACTTGCGCCACCGCGCCGGGCCCCAAAATACATGTAATTTTAAAAAGTACTATTGACCCATGGTTGTTTGAATCCATGGATGGGGAGGAAGCACATACAGAGGGCCACCTGTAAAGTGAAAAATAAAGTCTTCTTTCTCTGGCCCCAGTTCAGGCTTAGGTGACAATAGTTCTATCAAATATTTTTTTCTTTTTTGCATGAATTGTGTGTGGATTTATATACATTCGGACATATTCTATGTATTTTCAAACAAAATTGTGAGTGTTTTTCAGAGTACAATTAACTGAGGTTTTGCTTACAGAAATTTTAATTTGGTCTCTTTTTTGCTGTTATAAGAATCTTTGTTGCTATAAGAATCTGTACAACCATAATATTATACATATGTGTGAGTATGTATATATTACTCATTCTTGCTGGTTCAGTTTTATCAAAGCTCTTGGTATTTTGAGAATCTAATGAATCAAAAACTATGTCATTTTAAATTTTTATCTTCAACGGTAACATTAAGCATTTACTTCTGTTTTGTTTCTAAATGTCCTTGATAGTTCCTTGGATATGGTTGGCTGACCTTTTCTGGCTATTTTTAACAAATCTTTTACTTTTTTAATCTAAAAACCTTTTTATAGATTAAGGAAACCAGTATTTATGACTTGTATTGAGCTGCAATGTTGTTCCAATCTGTTTCATGTAAGTTTTGCTTTTAAGGCTTTTTCCACCAAAGAAAACGTCAACAAATGGTTCTTAACAATCAAATGACTTCTCAAAAAAAAAAATTTGGAGATGAATTTGTTTGTTTGAAAGGCAGAATGAAGGAGTATTTTTGTTTTGTTTTGTTTTGTTTTCATTATTGGTACATGTCCAAAATTACTGAGCAGCTGGAGGTGGCCTAGTTCAAAGCTAGGAGCCAAAAATTTTACCCGGACCTCCCACGTGCATGGCAAGAATCCAGCTGCTTGGGTCATCATCTGCAGCTGCTAACAGCACCGGCTTGAAGCAGGATAACAAGCATGGTGTACCAGGACTCCAAATAGCACTTAATGTAGGATGTGGAAGGCCCAAGCCGGAGCCTAACTCATTGGGCCACAATATTGCTGCCCAACTTGTTTTTTGTTTTTTTTTTTTAATTTAACATACAGGTTTGCCACATAGATACAACTATTGTGCACCATTGAGGAAACTGTGAAGATGTACTCAACATGTTTGGAGTTTCCTGCTCAAATATGGCCAAGTAGGTTTGATAATAATGCACATAGTTGTCACTGGCCTTCGTAGTGCTTAGGCTTTAAACATACAGTTCCCATAATTGGATTTTCATAATACTTCCTACCATGTCAAAATAAATCATTGTAGGATAGCATTTTCTTCTAAATGAATTAGTTTTTCTCTTCTGTAACAAACACCAAGGATTAAAAAAAAAATTCACAGCCATATTCTTTCTTACTTTTAAAAAAAGATTTATTTATTTTTATTGGAAAGGCAGATATACAGAGAGGAGGAGAGACAGAGAGGAAGATCTTCCCCCTGATTGTTCACTCCCCCAGCGGCCGCAATGGCTGGAGCTGAGCCAAACCGAAGCCAGGAGCCAGGAGCCTCTTCCGGGTCTCCCATGCGGGTGCAGGGTCTCAAAGCTTTGGGCCGTCCTCAACTGCCTTCACAGGCCACAAGCAGGGTGGTTTATGGAAAGCAGGGCCGCTGGGATTAGAACCGGCACCCATATGGGATACCAGGCACGTTCAAGGTGAGGCCTTTAACCACTACGCTATCACACGGGGCCCTTCTTTCTTACTTTTAAAAAAATACATATTTATTTAATTATTCCATAATATGGTTCCATAGGCTCCATGATTTCCCTTCCGCTCTCCCCAAAATTCCATCCCCATTTATTTCCCCTGTATCATTAAACAGTACAGTCATTCACAATCAGTCTTAAGTACACCATACTGCCTTTAAGTGTATTCTGACATTGTAAGTATGGACAATGACAGAGTCCAGCATCCTATTTTCAAGATACATTCAGCAGTTTAATTCGCAGTCCATCTTTGATTTGGAAATAGAGATGCACACCCTTGTCGAAGATTGGTTGGCTGTCCATGTGTAGGCTTCCTTCTGCAGTTTCTATTCTGTTCCATTGATCTTCTCTGTTTCTGTGCCAGTACCAGACGGTTTTGATGACTACTGCTCTGTAGAGTGTCTTGAGGTCTGGAATTGTGATTCCTCCAGCTTGATTTGTACTCTCCAGGATAACTTTGGCTATTCATGGTCTCTTGTATTTCCAGATGAGCTTTTGTATCTCCTTTTCTTTTTGAGGCTTTTAGAGGGTGCTGATCAGAAGTTGATCTTCTGGGACCAAGTCCCACCAGGAATGCTGCGTCACAGGTATTGGCTTTACCCACTAACCCACAGCGCCCCCATCTTCGCTATTTTAAAGCCATTTGCCAAATACCAACAATTTATGCAAACAGATTTATTAGTAGACTTGAACATATTGTCTTCTTTATGAAATTTAAGAACCGCAAAGAACTTAAATTAGAATTAGAAACATTTATCTTGTTAATATTTATTCAATTTATTAGTGTTTAGCAACTCAAATGAATATTAGTTAAGCCTTGGGACACTGCACCTGTGTGAGAGACCCAGAAGAGTTCCTGGCTACTGGCTTCGGATCAGCGCAGCTCTGTCCGTTGCAGTCACTTTGGGAGTGAATCATCGAATGGAAGATCTTCCTCTCTGTCTCTCCTCCTCTCTGTATATCTGACTCTGCAGTAAAATATATCTATATCTATATATATATATATATATATATCTGCCTTTCCAATAAAAATAAATAGCTCTTTTTAAAAAAGAAACAGAAATGCCTGTTTATAAGCAGTGTGTTAATCTACTGTGTCACAACTGCACTCTCATATTCTCATTGGCCTGAATCTTGTTATTACTTTCTTTTCAAAAAAGATTTAACTATTTTTATTGTAAAATCAGGTATACAGAGAGGAGAGACGGACAGGAAGATCTTCCATCCGATGATTCACTCCCCAAGCGGCCGCAATGGCTGGAGCTGAGCCAATCCGAAGCCAGGAGCCAGGAGCTTCTTCCGGGTCTCCCACACGGTTGCAGGGTCCCAAGCCTTTGGGCCGTTCTTGACTGCTTTCCTAGGCCACAAGCAGGGAGCTGGAAGGGAAGAGAAGCCACCGGGGTTAGAACTGGTGCCCATACAGGATGCCGGTGCATGCAAGGTGAGGATTTTAGCCACTAAGCGGCCTCGCTGGGCCCTTGTTATTACTTTCTTCTGAATGTGCTATTAAATCTGAAATATCCTAAAATATCTGTTAATTTGAGTCATATAGGATGCATGCACCAATAAACCAGTGTCACTCCCACATCTCACCAGGAGAGACAAGTGCCAGAGCAAGTAGGATGAAATAAAAGAATGCACTTCCTCAACAGTGCTCTAAAGTGGGAACCTTGAAAAGCTGCAGGTGTTTTATGAAAATCTCAGTAATTATCGGTTCTCCTTTTCAGGGTATCAGTTTGCTGCAGCTTTCCTCATTGGGAATGATCCAGTGTCATGGATAACCTTACTGCAGTAGTAACTAGCATTGCATGTGTAAATTCACCTTAACTCTATGTTTTTCACCAAAGTAAGAGTTGTGTTATTCAGTAGGCCTGTTGATCATATTAGACTTTTGTTGTTGTTGTTGAAGAAGGCCCTTCCAGTAACTAGAGAGAAAGTGATTGTGTGAGAATGGTATTAGTAATATGAAAAAAAAACCCACAAAACTTCCATTCAGAATTAAATTAAACTCATTTGTACTAAGTATATGTTTCATATCAGATATACATATATCTCATATATATATATAGTTATGCTGTCTCAGTAGTTATATATACACAGGAACAGTATAGATTCTAAGGGTTTAATAAAGTTGTTCAATTTATTTCTCCTTTTTTAATTGGTCAAATGAGACAAAATATTTTCTTAAAGTTACGTTAGTGCCGACATACTGCTAAAGAGTGAATACAACAGAAAAATAGTCTATATTTAGTTAGTTGTAGTTCAGGAGAATGACCAGAATTAATGTAATTCAGCATTATCCAATGTCTAGTCTTGAATTTTTCTTTAGAAACATAAGAAAGAACATGATATTCTGCATGCAAAAACTCATTTTCAATTTTAAGAACGTTTTGTTCACAACTAATTTTTTTCAAGGTTATCTGACAAAGCAGAGTTAATGAATTTCAAGTACAGGCTGAACCAACTGAAGTCAGTATCTTTTAGTTTAATATTAAAAATAGCAAAGCCATAAAATAAGAAGGCTTCAGCTGGATTTGGAAGCATCAAACACAAAAGCGATACCTTTTCCTTTTGAAATCGATTATAGTAAGGTTACAGAGTAAATGTTTTCTATCCGTTTATTTGCAAAGTATTTTGCTGAAACGTTTGACATTTTTCAAAGTGTCTAAGCCTATTTTAAGTCATCCCATTTTGTGTATTATGTTTCAGCTGAAACAGATGTAGATAACAACTAGATTTCTTTCCAGAATGTGTTCTCATTAGTGTAATCTAAGCATAGCTGCTGATTGTAAGCAAGAGAAGCAGAGATAGTATAATCTGCATACAATGCAAAGTCTCCTTGTGCTTAATAACTTTAACATTATTCAATCAAGTCTCCCTATGCAAGTACTAAGATGCAGAAATATGCATTTCAAGCTTCTTCTCTTGTTATATCTCCTGTTTTGTGACAAACGAGTCAAGTTAAAATAGAGGAAGATGAAAAGCGTCAAATCTGGATACTTCACTAATTCGATAAATCAATAAATCGATTTAAAGAACACACTAACACATTTCACTAGTGAAAATATGTGCTTCCAATAGGAATACAATCACAATACTGTGCGAAATATGGGGAAAGTGTTAACTTAATACATACCCACCCAACTTGACCATTAGATATGGTAATCAAATACGGTTATCTAAAATAGTAAGATCATTATTCAATGCACAGATATATTGATATATTTTCTGGGCACAAAACAATGTGCTGAGCATCATCTGTGAGACTGTTTAGAAAAGAGAGACAGAAAAAGAGAGAGATGCTGCTAAGATTATCCAATCACTATGGATATAGATAGTATTTCAACATTTAAGATGAACTTATAAGATCCAGTTTCCTGGGCAGCTGATAAAGCCACCACCCACTACACTGGTATCCCATATGGGTGAGGGCTCATGTCCTGAATACTCCACTTCCCTGACAGTGACCTTGGAAGGTGACCCTAGCACTTGGGTCCATTCACTCATGATGAGAAACTCAGAAGAAGTTCCTGGCTCCTGGCTTCAGCTTAACCCACTTCCAGCCCTTGCAACCATTTACGGTGTGAACCAGAAGATGGGGAATGTGTCTGTGTGTCTCTTCCTCTGTCTATATAAATATGACTTTCTAATTAATTGATGAATTAAAAGATGAGCTTATAGTTTTCAAATGCTCAACATGTTTTTAGATTTCCATAAGCTTGTTTCTCTTCATTTTAATCTGTGTCACGCACTGAAGTCACTGAATGAGCATAAAGGATCTGGATGCGCTGCAGTTTTCAGTCACTTCTCCAATTACTAAAATATTTGTGAAGCAAATTGGAAAAGACTTTGAAATTTTTAAAAACGAACATATATGGAAAGATGCTCAGTTAATTAATTTTCAGAAAAATGACAAAGCCATCTCTCCCCACCACTAGAGTGGCTGAAGGAGGGAAGAAGGTGATAGAAACCGTAAATAATTATGTTTTTGCAATTATATCTGCAAACCATATAGAATCTGTTAAAAAAAAATAAAACATCCATGTATTTTTTTTTTCAAAATAAATACATTTTAAATAGACAAGGAGTGTAATCAATGCCAAATAGTGAAAATGAGGTAGAAAACTGGAAACTCTCACACGTTCCTGACATCGTTGTAATACTGTACATCTGCTTTGGGAAACAAATTGTTAAATTCATGTAGGTTGAAGACAACTGATTGCATTATCTGAACATTTCACAGAGAGGTTTTTATCTGTGAGAAAGAATGATTGTGTACACAAAGTTACACATGAGCCTTCTGTCAGTTTTGTCCGACAAAGCTGCGAGCAATCTTGTGCTTCAGCGGACATGCGTGGCGCTCTGACAGAGCATGCGGGCTGCCCAAGTCGCTACTTAATCCCTGTGCCAGACTCATGTCCCAGAATGAATGAGTAACACGTGCAGCAGCACGCACAGATTTCTAGGACATTTTAATTAGCCAACAAGCCTGCTGTGTTAGAGAATACCAAACTAGGATCCAACTAATATGAAATGCTCTATATGGCGATTGCAAGATGGCTTCAAAAACTATGGAAACTTCGGTGTGAAAAGATAAGTGTATTTTGGTACAAAATTGACATCCACGCATAGCATTTTATAATACACATGTCCATGAATTTTAACAGATGACTTGTATGCATGGATTTGAAACAATTTTTGCTCCAAAAGAAACTCTTCAATCCATGTTCCCATGGATATTTTGAAGCATACGTTTAGTTCAAATGACTCCACTTTGTTTAACAAAAGCTAACTACTAGTTTTGAAACTAATCTAACTTATGCTTAATTTAATAGATAACATTTGTTTTGGATGTACAGAAACTGGTTTTAAGAAAGCCAGCTGATATTGAAAATAATGTAGCTTCAATGAGCCTGGGGTGATGAAGTGGGTTTTGGACAAGCTGAGGAAAATTGCCGGGACTCTGAGCCACAGCTTAGCGCCTGGTTGGCATCAGCACACAGCCAGCTCTATTCATTTTTCCCTTACTACTGACCCCCTGCTCCCCCTTACCTTCTTTCTGCTCCCTTCAGTGGTTGATTCTCTTGCTCACACGAGAGTTGGACAAATTCTACCATCTCCTCAGGTTGCAGGTTACCTGAACAAACCTGATTTCCCCAAATCAAGATTGGCTTTCAAGAGGTGAGCAGAACTCATCTTGTTTCTGGTAACGATTTTGTAAGCCAGGCACAGACTGAGTGCAGCTTTAATGTAGGCCTGTGGGTTGCCAATGCATAGAGCCATTGACTATCACAGAACACCAGGGCTTACATGTTTGTACTACCAAACACAGAGACCAGTGTTGCTGCATAGTGGATTAAGCCGCTGCCTGTGATGCTGGCACCCCATATGTGTGCTGCTTTGAGCCGTGACAGCTCCCCTTCTGAACCTGCTCCCTGCTAAGGGCCTGAAAAAAGCAATGGAAGAAGACCCAAATGCTTGGGCCCTTGCAACTACATAGGAGACTAGAAAGAAGCTCCTGAATCCTGACTTTGATGCAGTTCAGCCCTGGCTGTTGTGCCATCTAAGGACTGAAAATAGTGGGTAAAATAATTTTCTCTCACTCTCTTCTCTGTCTTCCTTTCACTTTATTCCTGTAACTCTAACTTTCAAGATAAATAACTAAATCTCTTTTTAAAAATTGCCTGGGGGAGGCAACGGTCACTTGTGTGCACTGGTTGCTTATGGCACATTGTCCGAACGGGAGTTTATAGGGACTTCCCAGCAGACATCTAGAGTTTGTTCTCGGTCAGTGATGCTCCTTTCTCTCTTGCATCAGCTGCTTATAAACACTTCACTGACGTGAGAAAGGGATACTTAAGTGGTTGGAGTAGATAAATTGAATCGGAGTGCACAGCAAGAATCCTTTGTCTGTACCATTTGGACTTCATGCCATTTGGGTTTCCCACAGGACATTTGTTTGTTTATCGAAAGAAGGATAAACTACATGGCCTATGTGAGATTGCACAGAGTAACGGAGGCTAGGGATTCCTCTTGATCTGTCAAGTTCAATCAACACTGAAGAATCGAATGTTCTGAGAGTATTCAAAGAACTAAATCTGTGGCAGGAGTCACAAGAGAAATATCACAGAGACCTGTGTGATGGCTCAACTGGCTAATGCTCCAACTCCAAGAGCCAGGAAACCCTATGGGTGCTGTTTCCTGTCCTGGATGCTCTACTTCCCATCCAGCTCCTTGCTTGTGACCTGGAAAAGCAATAGAGGACCGCCTAAAGCCTTGGGACCCTGCACCCACGTGGGAGAGCCAGAAGAAGCAACTGGCTCCTGGCTGTTGATCAGCTCAGCTCTGGCCATTGTAACCATTTGGGGAGTGAATCAGTGGATGAAAGACCTTTCTGTCCTTCCTTCTTTCTTTAAATGTGCCTTTTGGAAAAACAGAACAAAACAAAAACCGAACAAACAACAACCAAAAAATCATAAAACTCTTTCAAAAAGCCAGAGAAATGCAACAAGCATTTCTCAAGTCTCTACAGTGTGGAGTCGACAGGGTCTTCTATACTTTTGAGATCATGCAGCATCTCATACGTTATTGCTGGTGAATCAATTTTCGGTTTTGAAATCTCGTTTATATTTTGTTTGATTATTAAACTACAAGGATAGGGTTAACATGCAAAAAATCGATCTGCTTGTTTTTTTTGTTATCTTAAATCTGATGTCGTTTTTAATGTAACGGGTGGCTCCAGCAGTACCTGCCTGAAGTCACCTCGAGCCTGTGTGCTTCTCGGAGTGGTGGGCGACTTTGGGGACCTGCTGGGGCCCTTTAGCCCCTGTCCAGCTGGCAGTGCCAGCAGGGGTGGCTCCAGGCAGGGGTGCCCGGGTGCAGCACCCATTAGTTTGCATAGAGGACAGCACTGGAGACAGAACTGTCCCAGCAATTGCAGCAACCAGTATGCATGTAAGCCTATTGGAGCGCCAGATCACAGGACCCCGTATTGGCAAGCACACATTAGAATCAGGTCTGGGATTGCCTCAGATGAGATTTCCTTGGGAATCACCCAACTGAACCGCTGGACTCAGAACCTCAGCTATGGAGAAAAATGCAGGGTCTATGGTCTAACCATGGATTGCCAGTGTCAGAGTGGGCCTCCTCGGTGGCTTTGATGAAACAGTGGGCAGTATGGTCAGTTGCACATGGAGGATACAACAGTACATTATGCCCCACATCGGGGATTCTGGGATGGTTGGGGGGGGGTGAGTGTGGCTTCTCCCTTTGTCTCTCCACTTCCCCCAGATACAAGAAGGAAAAAAGAGAATGTGATAACAACGGTCTTACCCATTTTCCTCTAGCCTTTGACCTTTGTTCCTTAATCAACCATGTAAAGATTATCTAAAAATAAAAAAAGAGAAAAAAGAATTCTCTACAGAAACGCACACAAATCTGTAATTACAAAATGAATACCAAGAGAAAAAAATAGACATAAATAATAAGTTCACACAAATAAAAATAACTGTAAAAATGAAAAAAAACATTAGTGTGTTATTCAGAGCATCTCAGATCATTATTTTAAAAAGTTCTAGCTAAAACGCAACCATCTAAAGAAATTAACTGCTACAGTCATTTAAAATTGAAAAGGGGAAAATAGATCTATATATAAAACACATGGATCTGGTAAATAAAGTGATGACATATAAGAGATGTTTTTAATTTAAAAATAAAGTAATTTTAAAAAATTGAATGAAGCTACTAAGTAGCTACTTTTTGTTTCAGGACAAATGTATTGTCTATGAATTATGGCTGTTCATGTTGTGTGTTAATCTCTACATGCAGAAATTCATTAATAACCCTGTTTTAATTGAGTCACAGGTCAAATAGTGCTCACATAAGTTTAATTTATTATATTCATATAAATACTTTGCAGCTCCTTGTGATGTAAACAAGTTCTTACACATATGCTATAATAAGTTGGTAAAACAAAATTGAAAACATCTTCCGAATTATTAACCGACATTTATGCCTGCATTTGCTGTTCAGGAGTATTATGTTTATATCAGCATTAGTCATTTAAGCTAACACAGTTATAAACCTAAACTAAAACAGGTAACAGTACCTTGCAGTATACATTGCTCCCTGTGTGCCAAGCGTAACAATTTAATTTTTAAAATTTTCTTTTAACAAGAAAATACCTCTGATAGTTAGGCTTACCTAACATCTCAGTTCGCTTTAGTCATCTGAATTGCTAAACATTAATAAATTGAATAAATATTAACAAGATAAATGTTTCTAATTTTAAATTTAAGTTCTTTGTGGTTCTTAAATTTTATAAAGAAGACAATATGTTCAAGTCTACTAATAAATCTATTTGCATAAATTGTTGGTATTTGGCAAATGGCTTTAAAATAGCAAAGATGGGGGTGCTGTGGTTTAGTGGGTAAAGCCAATACTTGTGACATAGCATTCCTGGTGGGACTTGGTCCCAGAAGATCAACTTCTGATCAGCACCCTCTAAAAGCCTCAAAAAGTTGCAGAGATCACCCTATTACTTGGGCTCCTGAATACATGTGGGAAATCCAGAGAAACCTCCTGTTTCCTGGCTTTAAACTGGCCAAACTTCGGCCTTTATAGATATTTAAGGAGTCAACAAGCAGATGGAATGTATGTCTGTATTTCTCAGCTTAATGCCTTTTGAATAAATGTATGTTTAAAAATGTTTACTGGAAAGTCGGATATACAGACAGAGAGGAAGATCTTCTGTCTAATGATTCACTCCCCAAGTAGCAGCAATGGCTGGAGCTGAGCTAATCCAAAACCAGGAGCCAGGAGCTTCTTTCATGTCTCGCACACGGGTGCAGGGTCCCAAAACTTTGGGTGGTCCTCGACTGCTTTCCCAGGCCACAAGCAGGAAGCTGGATGGGAAGCAGGGCTGCTGGGACATGAGCCAGTACTCCTATGGGATCCCAGTGTGTTCAAGGCTAGAACTTTAGCCACTATGTTACTGTGCTGGGCCCTGAATAAATAATTTTAAAAAATAGAGTAAAAGTTCTACATAGCATCTAATTGATAAAAACAAAATTTTATATCAATTTTGAAAATTTAAAAGGATGAGTTAAAAATATAGAGACAGGAGATGGCAGGGAAGGAAAAAATATAAAGCTATAAGCCTGAAAATATAGATGTTTTGCTGAACAGATAATTAAAAGATTATTTTCTTTTATTTGAAAGGCAGAGTGACAGAGAAGAGTCAGAGGGAGAAATCTTCAGTCTCCAAAGGGCTGCCACAGCCGGAGCTGTCTTTCTCTAAAGCCAGGATGAGGAGGTTCTTCCACGTCTCCCATGTGGTGCAGGATCCCAAGGCTTTGGGCTAGCCTCTGTTTTCCAAGGTCATAAGCAGCTTTTCTGGACAATAGGATGCTGGACTCAATGCTGGGTATATGCTTGCAATGAAGGAATCTCAACTGATCCTGAACTGTGGTTATGCAGCAAGGTGAAGGAATCCACCATGGATGGAGAGTTGTGGGAGGGGTGGGGCAAATCCCAGTACCTATAAAACTGTTTCACATAATACAAGGTTACTAACAATAAATAAATAAATAAATAAAAAGCAGCAACCTGGAACATCCAGAAGGCAAAGCAGTACCCATATGGGATGCTGGCACTGCCGATGGAAGCTTAGCTTCTTATGTTACAACCCTGGCATTTCTGGTGAACAAAGTTTTTAAAAATTCATTCTTTTGGATGAGAAATATTTTACATGAAATTGAAAAATATTAATAGAACACAAAATGAAAGGACATAACTAAAGTTTTAAGTAAATTGAAGAATGTCTAGTCAAATCACAGACTTGAGATATGTAAATAATTTATAATTTGTGTATGATAAAATTTTTTAAAAATTAAGAATTGTAAATCTCACTAAAAGTTAAGATTAATATATGAACAAAGAGCCATAGTTCATTTTCTACGTTTAAAACAGGATTTCCCTAGACACTTAATCAACAAAAACTTGTAAAAACCTGACTTAAAAAAGCTTTTTGGGGCCCAGCGCTATGGCTCAGTGACTAAATTCTTGCATTACACATGCCAGGATCATATAAGGATACCGGCTTGTATTCTAGCTGCTCCACTTCCCATTCAGCTCCCTGCCTGTGGCCTGGAAAATCAGTGGAGGATGACCCTGCACTCGTACAAGAGACCAGGAAGAGACTGGCTCGTGGCTTCAGATCTGCTCAGCTCTGGCCATTGTAGCCATTTGGGGAATGAACTAGAGGATGGAGGATCGTTATGTCTCTCCTCTCTATAAATCTGCCTTTCCAATAAAAATATTTAAATCTTAAAACAAACAAGCAAACAAATAAAATGATTTGTGGCTTATCAAAATAATTGTTCCTGCTCTGTGCTGTCTTCACAGGATATTCTTTGCTTAAAACTTCTTGTATATATTTTAAATTATTTGTATTGCTGAATAATTTTTGTACAATTAAATGCACTGATTTTAAGATCACGGATTTATACATTTTTGCAAATATATACATTCACATAGCCAGGACTGCACTTCCATCTACGTCAAAGGTGTGCTTAAAAAAAATTATTTATTCTTATTTGAAAGGCAAATTGACAGAGAGAATGAGAGACAGAGAGAGATTTTGCATCCTCTGGTTCACTTTCTAAATGTCCAAAACACCCAGAACTGAACTAATCTGAAGCCTGGACACAGGAGCTTTTTCTGGGTCTCCCCTGTGGGTGCAGGGTCCTAAGGATTTGTGCCTTCCTGCACTGCTTTCCCAGGCCACAAGCAGGGAGCTGGATGGGAAGTGGAGAAGCCAGAACTCACTCTGGTGCCTGTAGGGGATGTCAGAGCCGCTTAATTATTCTGCTAGGATCCTCAAAGGTGTGCTGTGAGCTACTTTCTTTCATTCCCCTTTCTATACTCCTGAGCCCTGCAATCACTCACCTTTCTGTCTGAAATTTTATTTAAATAGAATCTTGCAGTATGCAGTCATTTGTTCTAGCTAAAAATCTGAGTTTTAAGAATTAAATTTTAAGTATATTTATTTAAAGATATTTAAGTAATCAATATAACTTTAACACATCTCTATTCGTGGTTAAATCCTGCTTGTTAGAGGCATGATGATCCTGTCTCAATGATCACGTATCTTTCTTTGAGCAAATATTTTTCAACCATTTGACATCTTCGGCAGGTGTCTTCAGGATCCATGTTCTAAATTAAGTCTTTTGAGATTGAGATTTCCATATCTGCCCATGGAGATCATGAATGCTTGTATCCTTCATCTCATAGAGACAGAAACTTATTAGGATGGTTGAGACTGTCTAAAAAGCATCGTCAAATTGTAAAATTCTGCTTAACTACGTTGATAGGCACATCATTGATGTAAATATCCTAAAAACTCTGTAAGACTTATAGAATCTAATGGCTGTGGTGTAGTGCTATCAGTTATGATTTTTATTTTAATGTAAAGGTGGAGGCGTTTACAGTGATGCTTGAGGCTGCCCCTTCCAATCACAAGTCCAGCAGACAAAAGTTGTGTGTAAGATTTTTCTGAAATTCTCACCAAAGTGCTCTGTACAATAGAAGTGACTGGTTCTCTGTGCTCATTAGGGGTCTCTTATAAAAATGTAGTGTGCCTTTTAACATCTTATCAACAGATTTGATGCTTCTCTTAAAGCATTCACACTATACCTGGAATGACCTCAATCAATATCCTTAAATACAGATTTCTGACAACTTTAAAATTCATGAAACTTAAAATCAAATAAGGCATAACAAATCCAACAATATTAAATACATGGCTAAAAATTACTATTTTCTAAGTATTTTACTTAAGACATTGTTGGTTCTGCACTTAACTTTCGGTCCTCTAGGTTTATGGAAACTTGAGAATTCCATGATCATAAAGTACTAGTACAGCTTACTTTGTAAACAAAGAAATATGTATATATATTTTTTTCCAACTTAATCCCTCAAAAATAAAAAAAAAAGTAATTGGGAATCGTTTTGTGTTTCATGACAGTGTAATTATTCACTTAAGTTCACTAGCACCTGTTCTCTTCATATCAAGATATAATTGGAGATACTGTCATGTCTGTACATATACACAACTTGTCTTATAGTTCTCAACCAGTACAGCGAATGAATAGAACTGCTTTTTGATAGGTTTTAAAACTTCAAAATATTACACACTAGAACTTGAAACATCTGAAGTCTGGAGTGGATACTGTGATCAGTTGATTAAGCCCCCACTGAGTACTCACATCTCTGAGTGCTTTGTTCCTGTTTTCTCTGCTTCTTGCACTTCCCTGTTAATCTGCCTGGCTGGCAGCAGATGATGGCTCATGTGCTTGCGTCACTGGCTCACACCAGCTGGTGCAGCCATCTGATGACTGAACCAGTGGATGGTAGGTAATAAACTTTTCTTGTTGTTCTGAGGGAGAAAGTCAGCCCCACAATGCAATACACCTGCTGTTGTAACTCTGCTAGTTGTGCTCAGGATATAATCTCTACTTCTTATTTTCTTTTTTGCTGTATTTCATAATTTCTTTTTTGAAATTTATTCAAATTGATTATGAGAATTTTACAGAAACACGATTCCTAACAAAAATGATGCTGGCCTCACAAACTGAGAGGATGACTCGTGTACAGAACCGACACAATTACATTTAACAAACAACTCCAGGTAAAGTTACCCCAAAAACTATTTTTAAAAACCCTTTGCTGAGCCCCACATGGGAGACTTGAAAGAGTCTCCAGGCTCCCAGATGTCTGTTTTAGCTGTTTGAGGAGTGAACATACAAATGAAAGATTTCTCTCTCTCCGTCCTCAGCTGTGTGTGTGTGCCTCTCCCTCTGTAACTCTGACTATTCAAGAAAAATAAGTTCATCTACAGCAAGAAAAAGACCTCTGCGCTGGGCCAGTATTGTGGTAGAATGGGCAAAAGAACTTCCTGTGATGCCAGTTTCCCATATGAGCATTGGTTTGAGTTCTAGCCGCCCCATTTCTGACTTAGCTCTTCTATTAATGAGCATGGGAAAACAGTGAAGAGTGCCACAAGTAATTGGGACGCTGCCACCCATGTGAGAAAACACAATTGGAATTTTGGTTCCTGTAGTCAGTCTGGCCCAGCTCCAGCCATTGTGACCATTTGAAGAGTGAAGTGGTGGATGAAATCTCTCTCTCTCTGTTTCACTTAGACTGTCTCAGTCTGACCTTCAAACAGACAAATAAATGTTTAAAAAATCTCTTGCTGGTCTAAGTTGATAAAAAGCTTTTGACACTTTGACAGGTTAGTCATTAATTGTCCTCCCCTTAACGTAGGATGAAGTAAGCCGAGCTACCAGCGTAGACACATCCTGGCAATGAGAATCAAAGAGAGAATCTAGCTACAGGATTTGCTTGATCAAAAAATGCTTTCAAGAATGACCTTGATAACAAGGGAGAACTATAAAAGGTGTCAAAATCAAAATGGAGTCACTTAGGTCAAATTTAAACAAAAATCAATAAAGCTCAGAGACTTTTTGAAAGGACTCTTAGGAGCCTTTCCTGTCTTGGAGCCCCATTCCTGGCACTGTTCCAGGAGGTTTCTATCAACAAATGTTGCTTTGCTCATAAAATGAAGACTTTTATATGTTAATGGAGATTCTGCCAGTACTGCAACTTGTACGAATGGCCACGATGTGTGTGGATGAGAGAAGGTACCAAAGTATCAGGATTGATCTTCTCACACCTAATGTTGGAATCTATTCTAAATACTCAGACTGAGGTGCTAAAAAAGCTCTTTAACCTTTCTGTCTACAGAAGACACAGAGTAGGATAAAGAATATTGACTCCAAAGTTAGCCTAAGGCTTCTTTCTAATGAAAGAAGATGCTGTCTGCATAATGATCAATTCTTCTGTTGCATGTGGTTTGTCCCAGGAAAATACACACATTAATAAACCTAAGACCAATACTGCCAGTAATAGCAATAGAAACTTAGGGTTTAAGACAATGTTCTTTACACAAAAACATCACAGACTCTAAATTAACATCCAAACAAATGCCTTTAGCCACGTCTTTCTGAAAGGAGGAAACAAAAGAAAACATGTTTACCATGTCATTGTTTTCCATTCCACAACTTCCTCCATCTTCACTCCTATTGGGCAGGAAGTAGAAAACAGAAGTTGATGGCCCATTTTCCATCGGAATGGGATGGAAGATGGATGGTGAGGAATTTGTAGCATTAGCACAAATACCTTCATTTTGTGTAACAAAAGCTAGCAGCTGACTTCGCAACTAATCATACTCACAGTTAATGGATAAATAATGCTTGCTGGAGCATTTCAGAGAGGCTGTGGAAAGTGCAAAGGAATCTGGCTCTCCACAACGTGTCCAGAGACCTGGATTTATGACAGTAAGCCAAAAATAGCGAGCCCTGCGACCCTGACCAGTCTTGATCACCTGGCCCGAGACCAATACACAGCTTGTTCTTTCCTTTGTCCCTCTTGTAGATTCCTCTTTACCTTTCTGCCTCTTTTAAAAGTTCCTCTGCTAGCTTCAGCATTTAACATGGTGTCTACACAGGAAGATCCACCATCTCCTCAGACTTGTTGCTGCTTAAATAAACATGATTTACTTGCATCAACTCTTGCCTTTCGAGTATTGGCTTTTGAACTTCCAGCAGCAACAACCATGTGTTTGCTAAGAAAAGCATTCTTGCACAATTCACAGTAACAGGAAATATTGTTTCCTAGCAGAGATAGGAATGGAAATAAATTACAAAGTTTAAAACAGAACTTAATGGGTTTGCATATGCTATTGGTAGTTTGAAATGTTAGCTACATGGGTGTATGCAATCTTTGAAATCAAATGAACTGTGCAATTTTAATTGTATGTAAGTTATACATGAATACATTTAATGTTGAAATGAATGAAACAACTGCTATTAAATAAGCTCATATACCATATTGAAGAACGTGTTTAAAATGAATACCCTCCAGATCTCCCTTAGCAAATTTAAATAAGCAATGCATAAGTATTAATTATAATGTGATGCTGTGCCTTGGATCATAGGACTTGATCATCATCTACCTGAAGCTTCATGTTTGCTAAAGTCATAGATTTTAAGTGCTTTCAGCACACACATAAACATGGTAACTGTCAAGTAATGGGAAAACAAGCTTGATTGGATAAAAATTAACCAAGGTAAATAGAACATCTATTTATCAAGAACGAAAATCTAATTTTTTTACTTTATTTTTTTCTGATAAAATTTTTAATAAATAATATCCCCTAACAGCTGACAATTGAATACAGTTTATTTTTTTAAAAAAAATAGTTTATTTTTATTGGAAATCAAGCTTACAGAGAGGAGAGACAGAGGAAGATATTCCATCTACTGATTCACTCTCCAAATGGATACAGTGGCCAGGATTGAACTGACTCAAAGCCAGGAACCAGGCTTCGCACTTAAGAATTGATTGATTTGTTACAGTGAGAGAGAGAGTGAATGATATCTTCTGGCTGTCGGTTAACTCCAAAACGTCTCACAACCTATTCATATTAAATCTAAACGTAAATGTCTTTAAAACCATTGATGAAACATCATAGATTAGTGAATTGGATCAAAAGGCAAAACCCATCTACTTTTTGCCTATTGGAGACACATCTCACCAACAAAGATCAACTAAAACTGTATCTCATGGATTTTGATGTTTTTGTTTTTACTTTAATTTCCTCAAACAGTTTTTCCCTCATATTAAATTCTTCACTGATGCTAGGTCATGCAGTAGCAACATTTCTTCAAGAAAGATTCTTGATTTTCTTTTTCATCAACACATTAGTCATTGAATAGCATGTTATTTAACTTCATGGTGTTGTAAACTTCTATTTTTCTTCTTGTTGATTTTGTTTTGTGACTTTTCATTTAAAGGGATATACATTAACTGTGTAATAGAAACTATCGTATCCAGGTATGGATCTCTACTTCCAGATCAAAGATGGACTCCCAATCAAACTCAAATATATTTTGAATGTAGGGCCGTTGTCCATGCCTGCGATATCAGGATACATTTAGATACCAGAATGTTAGATTTGTGACTGTTTATGAAGAACTATACTACTGTAATAATATAGGGGAATTCAGTGGGAGGCAGGTGGAAGGATACTTGGGGAGTGGGTAAGGGGAATCCCGAAGCCTATGGAACTGTATCATAAAATAATAATAAAATGAGAAAAAAGAAAGAAAAGAGTCATGGCTATAGAAACTGTTATACATCTACTCCATGGAATACTTCTTTGCCATTAGAAAGAATGAAATTCTACCATTTGTGGCAAAATGAATCCAACTAGAGAACATTATGCTCAGTAAAATAAACCAGTTGCAAAAGTGCAAATATCATGTGTTCTCTCTGATATAAGGCAAAATAAGACATGTGCATACATATATTCCCATAGATGAATCGTATAATGCAGACTAACATTCTGAGAAGTGAAGAAATGTTGCAGTGTGCATCTCTACTTTCAAATAAAAGGAAGACTTCCAATGAAACTTAAATATGCCTTAACAATGGGATACTGGATTTTCTACCATTGTCTGTGCCTGCAATGTCATGACACACTTAAATGCACTGTTGCTGAAGGACTATACTATTGTAATAGTATGGAAAACTGAGGGTGGGAGAGAGAATGGGAAGGGAAGAAGGGTTTGTGGTTTGTGGAATGGGGGATTTCTGTTTCTATAAAATAATCTCATGGAAAAAAAAAAAAGACTGGGTCAGGAGCCCAGCACTTAATCTCAATTTCCCATGTGTGTGTCAAAGACCCTATTACTTGAGCCATCAATTGCTGCTTCTTGGGATGCACCTTTTCAGCAAGCTGGAATTGAGAACAAAACTATGACTCAAAATCAAAGATTCCTGCAGAGAATATTGGTATCCCAAGTGGTCTTTCAGCTGCTATGCCAGACAATCATATCTAATACTATTTTTAAAGACAAATTGTAGATGCAGAGAGACAGTAGATGGAGATAGATATCTCTCATCTTCTGTTTTTTGCCCCAAATGCCCACATTAACTTGCTGAGACTAAAACTTCAGCTGGAACTGGGGCAGGGTCCAAAAAATGACCACCCTAACTCCTAGGTTGGAGGCAGAAACTCAGTCATTTGAGCTATCACTGCTCATCCCCAGGGTCTACGTTTAAAGGAAA
Source organism: Ochotona curzoniae (assembly GCF_017591425.1). Taxonomy (NCBI): domain Eukaryota; kingdom Metazoa; phylum Chordata; class Mammalia; order Lagomorpha; family Ochotonidae; genus Ochotona; species Ochotona curzoniae. The sequence continues at coordinate 43,874,361 of NW_024467087.1, forward strand.
CGGGATCAAGAGCTGAAGCCAAGATTTAAACCTCAGGTACTGCGATATGGAAAACGATTAAACCACTATACTGTGTGACCACATTCTGATGATGATTTCATGAGTCAAAGAGAGGTGCTGTAGGACAGCAAGTATAAGTTGGAACTGCAAAATGCAAATGGAAATATACAGTCATTGTAAACATAGACAAATGTGGCTGGGTCCCTGCAGGAGCATTTCATGTACTCTTTATAAACTGTCTCCTGCTTCTGCCTATGTTTGTTCTTTTATCCTAGTTATTTTCTGTTCTACTGATTCCACTCTTCATAGACAATCTGTATGTCATAACGGATAACACAATCTGCTAATTCTTATTGAAATATCATAATAAAGTTGTGCCATCAAGCAATTATTAGCACAGTTTCCATTTTAGACTCAAATACACATTTCTGTTTCTTGTGAACTTATTGAGCTTATTACTGCTATAAATAACATATTAACAAATGTCTAAAGCTATAAAATGATGATCCTTAATATAATTTGACAATTTTTAAGTTTATATCAGCATTTATCTTTCATTTTATCTGAGAGATGCATAGCTATCTATTGTTGATTGACTCTTTTAATTTTTATCAAAACTAATCTGTAAGACCATGTACATTCTTGCCTTTCTAAATGAGCAAATTCATACTTACCAAGAACTTCATTTTCATATTGTCTTCACCATGTGAATTACTCTTGTGAAATTATTCATGTAAAGAACTTATCATTTTCTCTGGTCATTAGCCTGTTCCACCTCATTCTTGAACTCATTTAAGCAAAGGTTGGAAAACCATCTGCTCAGGATACTTAAAGTGATCCCTATTTTTCAAAACAGGTTGGTAACTGGCCTTTAATATTCCTTGAAACTTTTAGTTGTCTTCAAGAGCAGAATGAGGGACAATTAGGTAAAGCAGAGATGAGAATGATAATTAATAAGCCGTTAAAATACTGTGTACATTTGCATATAACATGCATAAAAAATGAAATGTAATAAAGCTTTTCAATTTTGTCGTATCTCTGTAATGTTATTTGCAATAGTGTCTTAAATATTTTTGGATTTATGTTTTGCTAATTTGAGAAGCAGAGAGGCACATAGTGTTTACACATGAGAGAGAGACAGAGAGAGAGAGAGTTTCATTTATGGTTGTTAACTTTCAAATGCCAACAGGAACCTAGAAATCAAACTAGGTCTCTCACCCACTTGCAAAGGCCCCATTACTTGAGCCATCATCTGCTGCTTCCTGCTGCTTCCCAGGGTGCAAATTAACAGGAAGCTGGAATTGGAAGTGGAGTTAGAAATGGAAATAAGGCACTTAAGCATGCAATGCAGGCAGCCCAAATGGCATCGCAACCACTGTGCCAAATGTTTGTCTTTAAAAAATACTGAACAATGTAAGGTTATACTTAAATAGCAGAATGATGAACATGTGACTGTTTATGATTGACTATATTACTACAAAAATATGGAGAAAATCAGTGAGGGGAAGTGATTTGGTGAGGGGAAACCCCAGAGCCTATTGAACTTCATTATAAAATAATATTAATCATGAAAGACAGGTAAATTTTTTTCTTACACTTCAGTTCTTAAAAAATATGAATAAGAAATTATAAAACACTTCGGTATTTTTATACTTTTAGATACTCCATGTCTGTCACAGTAAAAAGATATTGTTCCCCCTTTTTTATGGACTACATGTGATTTCCTTTAAATACAATTTACATCTTAACTCATATTGTAATAAACGTTTGGAAAGTATTAACTATCCAGTTTAGCTACAAATAAGATATAGAACTTTGAAATAATTACTGCTTACCGGACCAATATTTGAATATTTAACAATCATTTTACTTATTTTATTTTCCATTATAACATATTGAGTATATAATTGTTCCTTTTGCTTTTTTCTCTGTGGGCTAATATAGTTCCTGATACAGTGCCATCTCTTATACAAATTGATGGGTCCTGCAGGCTAGTCCAATCCAGCCCACCACAAACCCACCAGCCCTCATGCATACCATTGAGAACTTCAGCCTAGCCAGGAAAACTCCCAATAACCCCCACGAGACCCGACCCCAGTCCCAGTTTCTGTTCATGCAGCATGTGCTGTAGGCTAGCCCAGTCCATCCAACATCCTATCTGGCACTCACCATGGGTGCTGTGACTTAGCTCAGCCCAACCTACCCCCAAATCCAGTCCACACATATGCTAATAGGTGATATTACCTTGTCCGGCCTGGCCAACACCCAGCCCTGGCTCTCATGTTCATTAGCTGGAGCTACATCCCAGCAGAGGAGTGCTCACAATTCCCCACTAGGCCCACTCCAGGTTGCAGATCTTGTGCTTGCAGTGGGTACTGCAGCCCAGCTGGCCCACACTTCTTCTGGCTCTTGCGTGTGACAGCAGATATAGTGGCATAAGCTAGCCACGACCTCCCATAAACCCAGCTCACATGCAAGCAAGTGCTGCAGCCCTGCTCAGACAGGTCCACTCTTGTCCCAGCTGTCGCAAGTGGAAACAGTGGCCTAGCAGGGGGAGTCTCGACCAGGCCTATTCCTAGCCCTGGGTCTTGAATGTGTTGGTGGTGATTTGCCCCAGCCGTGACCTGCCCCCAGTCTTTGCACTGCCTAGGTTGTCCTGTGCTTAGGCAAGTGTTACACTGCTGGAAAAAAACCAAGAATAGCTGACAAGCGTTCTGGGCCAGATTAATGCCAAATCTGTACCAACTATACCAATATGTCAGCATAGTTGCCTATTCTGGTTTTGTTTTGTTTGTTTTTTAATCAGTCTAGGACATGGTGCCCCAGCCCAGAGGCAAGCCAAACTGTGGCATGGGTGGTGGTGGTGGGGTGCTGCAGATTGCCTGGGGAAGGGGGTTTAGGAATGTGTGGGAGAGGAGTACTTTACAGGTGTGGAATGACCTGTGTAGGCTCACAGGCACCAGGCCACTACACTCGCAGGAAAACAAAGAAGTTAAAGGCAGATGATTTAGAGAGGGGAAACTGGAGGGTATGTCTGGATCAGATCAATGCGCCCACCCACTTGTCAGCCCTAGGCTGGGCTTAGTGGAATTGCCAGCTGGAACACACACAAGTTAGGGTTGGGGTGGCCTGTCTGGGAGCAACAGGCCACAGTACCTTATCTAACAATTTAGATGGCCCCACTCTAATCATTGAATATTGAAAATATATTGACTGAAAAAGTAACTGAAACATAATCAGTGAAGGATATGGCTGTTCATATCATCTATATAGGAACAAAATTAATTGTTGGCATTTTTGAAAGACCTCTGTGTTTTTGCCTTGAAATTGTGTTTCCAGAATGTAGCATTCTTAGACAGGACCTCTGGAATAGGTTCATGCATCTGCAGTCAGCCACAGAAGACAGGAGGAGAAAAAGTGCTTCCTCATTAATCCCAAGAGTGAGGAAAACAGCTGGCTTGGTCAAACACACTCTCTTTTCTTTTTAAGCCATGACTATTAAAAACACTGTTCATGAGAAATAAATTTATAACACATTTGCATTTTCCACAGTATTTGTCATGCACACAATTATGCCCTCTCCTACCAGAGCTAAATAGTGTTTTCCCCATTCTCAGAGAACAGCATGGCTCAATATACAATAACTTACTTTTCCTAAAGCAGCAAAATGCCAGGAAACTCTCTGTGTAGCCATTAGTACAGGAACATAAATGTACTTGCTTAGGTTTTTCCCCTTAACTAATCCGAAAATAGACTGAGAATGAAAGGGGCAAATACAAAGAAGTTATGGGACAATCTAAATCATTAAACCAGTAGGGAAAGTAATGTTAGAAATGTACTAGCTACATAAGTAGCCAAAAGTTCATGATGATTAACTTCCATGAGGAAAATTGTATTGATGTATTTGTTGTTACCCATCTCAATTATCTTTCTAGAATAATGTTGCCTGGAGATTGCTTCTGCTTTTTTTTTTTTCCTAAAAAATTCACCTAAGAGTGTCAAGAACTTGGAATGGTCTAAGAGCTTACCCTATTTACAAGCTAATGAGTTAGCCTGACAGTTTCAAGGATGCTGGCAGAGGAATTGAGACTTAGGGGCCAAAACAAATAGAAGTTTATTACTCCATGGGTATAGCAGTAGGCAGGGTGCCAGCACTTGGACTACTTCTCTAAGTCTCAATTCCCACAGGGTGGTGCCTGTACATGCAATGGGTCATATTACAACAGAAGAAAGCCTGAGTTGAGGGAACTTGAGTCCTTTATTACAGTCAGGAATTTTGTCTGACCCTTGTCCTGGAGGGAGACATCATCTTTATTATACTGGACAGTAAACAAAACTGTATTTTGCTCTGGGGGAGAAATTATCTCTATCTTCAAAAGCAGTTCACAATGCAGACATTCTGGAAAAGATAGTCCGGAAGAAGGGCAGACAATTCCTCCCTTCACAAGACATACAGGAATTGCTTCCTATCAGTGTATTTCTTTTAGCCAGCACAAATAGGAAAATGCTCCTTGATAGAAATCATTAGATATTTGATTGTAAATAGTATTTTGTCATTTTGCAATTAGACTCTTTTCTTCAGACGTAACTATTTAAAGTAGTTTTACCAAAATAGTCTCAATTTCACTTTTGGAACTAAGAAATTTTCCACTAGCCCACCATCTCCAGACAGGTTGGAAAGAAACTAAATGAGGAGAGACATGAAAGAAGTGAATTCTTCTGCAACTCTATATTCATTATTCCAGAGGCACTGCCCCTGCAGCCTAAGAACTAACAACAGCTATTGGTAGTCTCCAAGACTGGCCTACAATGTTGAGAGCCTAAGTTTAAAAGAGTAGGAATGAATCTATTTTTTTAAAAAGATTTATTTATTTTTATTGGAAAGGCAGATATACAGAGAGAAGGAGAGACAGAGACGAAGATCTTCCGTCCAATGATTCATTCCCCAAGTGACTGCAATGGCTGGGGCTGAGCCAATCCGAAGACAGGAGCCAGGAGCTCTTCCGGGTCTCCCACGTGGATGCAGGCTATCTATTGCACCGTGCCCAGGAATGAGTCTTAAAAATGGGTGCACACTATAGCACCGTGCCCAGGAAAGGGTCTTAAAAATGATCTTCTCAATGTAGTATTTTCGAACCCATTGAGCCACATTATGAATATTAAACCCTCCCACCCCCATAAAATTGTAGTCTTGAAATTCTCTTCTCTCTAGGTCAAATGTGATTGAAAATCTGAGTGGCCAATCCACACCTCTATTGCAGGCAGGACTAACAAGTGAGAAACATCATTTGCTTTCTTTAGAGGCACAGTTATGGGTGTGAATGATGTAGCGCAGTGTGTCTGTTGATGCATTGTGTCGAGATATTTTTATCATCATAAATAAAAGCATTGATTGTAGTTGGCACACATTGTTATTTATCCTTTAAAGTGTTAAAGTAGTAACTTCTCTGTCTCCATATTTATTGCCTCTCTGTATTGTGTGCTCTGATGCCACAGTGAAGGAGCTGAAAAATTGTGTTGATGAAACTCGTTTAGAAACCATGTTCAAAATATAGTGTGCTAGTCCTAGGAACCAAACATTTGAACAATGGTTCATGAACTTGGCTAGAAGCTAATATATATAACATAAAATTCCTAAAATATACCTTTTTTTTTCTCAACTTCAGGTGAAACATTTCTAATAGTGTGGGATTAAATGCCTTCCTATTGAAATAGTAGATATTTAAAAATATTTTTGGACACAGTATATATTGTTAAAGGTCGCCAATGATAAATGGTAATGGAATTGTTCTTCAGTGTGTCATGTGTTTTTTGTAGTATACTATTTGGTTATTTTGTGATCTAGATATTTTAACAATTGTCAAATTATAAAAAAATAAATACTATGATAGGGCAAAAATAACATTTTTGCAAAAGAAAAAGGTAGATTTTTTTTTTAACTGACAGAAACTTTCTGGAAACAGTGACATTTTAGCTGAATCTTAAAAGTTGAAGTTGAATACAGACTCTGGACCACAAGTACTGGACATGACTCTACTGAGAAAGAGATCATTGTGGCCAGAACACAGGATAGACAAATGTGATGGAAAATGAAACAGCAAAGACTAGGAATCCAGGACATTAAATGCTTGGTAAAGATGGAGGACATAATCCTTTGAAAAGTGAAGACACTCAAAATATTTCTTTTTAAAAAAGATTTCTGTGTTTATTTGAAAAAGTTACAGATTTAAAGAGAGAAGAGAGAGAGAAACAGAGAGAGGTCTTCTACCCATAATGGCCAGGGCTGGCCAGGCCAAAGACAGGAGCTTCCTCCTGTTCTTCCACATGGGTGTCAGGGGCCTGGATCAGAAATGACTCGTCTGGCTTATGAACTGAAGCTCGAACGGAATACTAGCATTGTACGCAATTTTCCCCATTACTCCACAATGCTGGCTCCTAAGAACGTTTAACCGACTTGTGACATGTACAATCTTACCTGTTGAGAATAACCCTGGAAAAATGATGACAAAGGGAGAAATAATAGAGAGTGATGGTAACTTGGTAGGAGCATGGATAGGGAAGAAAACAATAGCTGTAAAATCATTGTTAGAAGCATGATTTTCAGATGTCAAAATTGTTTGAACATGGAATAAAAGAAAGGAATGAGTTAAAAATGCCTGAGAGGTTTCTAATAAAAGTGATTTTAAAGGTGAGAAGCCAATTAGTAAGGATCAGGAAGAACAGGTTTGGTGACTCAAATACGTTGGTATTAGAAATGTCAGCATTAGGATCCTGGTGGGATATTCACAAGGAGATACATGCCAAGCCATATGTTGAAAATAAGTCTGGAGCGCAAATGAAGAAGCAGGGCCAGAATTATAGATGTGATAGTCATCAGCCCGTGTGTGTAATGCAGATCATCTGGGGAAAGTGTGTAGCACGAAAAGAGACAAAGCATTAAGGACCGCCTACAGTTTGAACATGCAGAGGACAAATATTCAAACAACTGAGGGGGAAGTTGGACAAATCAGGAGAGTGTAATTTTACTTTGAAGGACACGGAAGGAAAGATTTTTTGTTGTTGTCGTTGTTTGTTCTGTTTGTTTTATTATTATTATTTTTAACGAGACAGGATTTACAAGAAAAGTGCCAAATGCTCAAAGAGGATTGAGAGGTTTCATTCAGATTTGAGTTATGAGATGATCAATTACTTGCAAAAAGAAAAGATCCGCTTTCATTTAGAACAGAAACAACAGAATTAGGAGCACGGAAAATGAAAACATCAATTGCAGTCTACACCTTTCAAACTTTCACTAAGCTTGTGTGTGTGTGTGTTTGACATGCAGAGTGATGGAGGGAGAGTTACCATCTACCTGCTGGTTCACACACAAAATAACTGCAGCAGCTGGGACTCAGCCAGGCTAACACCTGGTCCCTTGAACTCAACCCAGGTGCCCTATGTAGTATCAGGGACCTAAGCACTTGCACATTAGCAGCAAGTTGGACTTGGAAGTGGAGGCAAGACTCAGTTCCGGGCAATTCAACATGGAGTGTGGGCATCAAAAGCTGTGGTTTAACCTGTGTACCATAACCTCTATCCCTTGCTGGCCACATTTGGTAAGTGTGGAGAAGGACTTTGTAACAACATACTGTGGACAGAAAACAGGACTATTTACTGTGCTTACGATACTTTTTTTTTTTTAAAGAGATTCATTTATTTTTATTGGAAAGGCGGATATACAGAGAGGAGGAGAGACAGAGGGGAAGATCTTTCACCTGTTGATTCACTCCCCAAGCATCCGTAATGGCTGGAGTTGAGCCAATCCCAAGCCAGGAGCCAGAAGTTTCTTCTAGGTCTTTCACGTGGGTGCAGGATCACAAGGCTCTGGGTCATCCTTGACTGCATTCCCAGGCCACAAGCAGAAAACTGGATGGGAAGCGGCGCCCATATGGGATCCAGGCACGTTCAAGGCAAGGACTTTAACTGGTAGTCTATCGACTCGGGACCTCTATACTTATAATAGTTTTAATTAAAGGCTAAAGCCAAACAGTTTGAAATTTTATGAATTTGCAGTTATTTGTAAATTTAAAGTATTTAAAAGTTACAAGTAGGTATTGGTTGAAATGTCTCAACTGAAAGGGAAATAATTGTTTCACATAGTTAATAATCTAACAAAAGACTGGTTCTGTTTTTCAAAGATTAGTGTCAGAGAACATGCATAAATTATAGAAAATGATTCATGGATAGTTGCCTTATTAGAGCACATGAATCCGAAAAGTTTAGCTACGAGATTCCACTCTACAATATTTTAAAATATCTTCATCTCTCATTGGCAAATATTTTATGTCTAATTCTAGGAAACTGGACAGAAAGTTTCTTGGATGCCTCTGGACCAATGAAAAGTGGAAATTCACAATGTTCATCTTCTTAATAGAATAATTTCTTATAACCTTAAACAATGTTTAAAAATCTCACTAGATGAAAACAGTAGTAATCCTGGCTTGTGCGACATTCCATTGTTGTTTGAGTACTCACATCCTCCCCTTTTGGGCCACTTTACAATTAAAAGCTTCATTATTCTCACTGGACCTTTCCTTGCTAACATCTGCTTCCCATTTGGTTTCTTAATAGAAATTATGAATGATAGTATGACAGATACAAAGTACACAAAATGTAAATTCAAAACAGTGGTTTGCATCTCACAAATCCTCATTATAAAAATCTGAGAAATTTGTTTTCCCTGAAAGCTGTTTGAAAATCTGTGTGTGTTGTAAGTTACTTCTGAAAACAAACATGGTAGAGAAGAACAAGAATTCTGTAACTTGGCAATGGTAGACTCGCCAACATTGTGAGCTCTCTGTGTATAAGTATTCATAATTACTTTGCGAAAGAGTTGCGGTACTGCATGTTACTGGAAAATCATTGGTGCTGTAAAGTTCTCTTTGGATATGGAGTTTATGATGAGTTTTCTAAGTGCACTCAACATTTCATTGCCCCAAAACTAAAGATACTTCTTTTCCCAATATTTCCCTTGGAGAACAGGACCAACTGCATTCATCCATCATATTCTCCTGAAACTTGGTTGAAAAATGACTCGTCAATCACGGTAACTGCAGAAAGATCGTTCTTTTGCAGTTTCATGAGTGAGTTTAACACTCTGTTTCTTCAGTATGTTCAACAATGGATCCTGCAGCTTGGAGATTTAGTAGCATTCCATGGTGTATATACGCCACATTGTTATTCAGTCATCAGCTGATAGATATTATGATATTACGGTTGATTTCATATCTTGGCTATTGAGAATTGATCTACAATGAACATTGGGGTTTCATGTGTTGATTTCATTCCATTTGGTTAAATTTTGAGGAGTTAGATGGCTGGATCATATGGTACATATGTACATAGAATACATTTATTCTCAGGTCTATGGGCACTGCCAATACAATCTTCCATGATGGTTGTACTAGCTAACATTCCCATCATCAGTGTATTGGGGTACCCTTTTCCCACATCTTCACCAGAATGCATTGGTTTTTGATTTTTGGTTGCTAGCCATTCTAACTGGCATGAGGTAAAACAGCTTTGCCATTTTATTTTTTATTTCCTTGATAGCTAGTGTTCTGGAGCATTTTTCATTTGTTGGTCATTTGAATTTCATCCTTTGTCCATTTCTTTTCTAAATTAGTTCAATAGTATAACATGAAAACAAATCATATATTTTACAATACAATTTAAGGACTATAGTGATACTTGGCCCCTACCCTTCCACCTGCTTTCATTTCTCAAAGCAATTGTTTAATTCCTTTTTTTCTTTCTTCCCCTAAGTTTTTAACATGGAATACTTGCAGTTCACCTGTCAATCACAAGCTTAAGATTTCATTAGGTTAAGAATTCAACAAATAGAAAGTACAGCAAAGTAACCTACTATTCCTCAGGAATACAAAGTCTATAAATAGCAATCAGTTCACAAAATGTCAATTTTGCCTTTTCTGTACTCTGTATTAGTTACCACAGATCAGGGGAAACATATGGTATTTGTCTTTTAGGGACTGGCTTACTTCAATGAGCATAATGGTTTCCAGTTGCACACATTTTCTTGACTGAATTATATTATATGCTTTGTTTTTCTTGCGCTTTCTACAAATCCTAAGTAGTAATCCTTTATCAGTTTCATGGTTCAAAGTTATTTTTCCCATACATCAGTTGCCTCTTTGTTGATTATTTTCTTTGCAATGCAAAAACTTCTTAGCTTGATATAATCTCTTTTGTTTATATTTTGATTTTCTTACTTGTGCTTCCTAGGTGTTTTCCAAAAAGCCTCTGGCTGTACCATTCTCTTAAAAATTTTTTTCCCATTGCTGTCCCCTAGTTATTTGATAGTACAAGGTCATAAATCTGGATACTGATCCATTTTCAGTCAATTTTTGTATAAGTTGTAACATAGGAGTTTTGTTTTATACTTCAGTATTTATGGATCCAGCATTCATTTCTTGAAAAGTCTTTGGTTTCCTCAGGGTTTGATTTTGGCTCATTTGTCAAAACTTTGTTGGTTATAGACAAGTGAATTACTTTCTGGGGTTTTTAATCCATTCCTTTGATTATGTGCCAGAGCAAGGCTGGTTTGGTTATAACACCCCTGTAGTATAACCTGAAATCAAGTATTGTAATGTCTCCAGCTTTACTTTTGTTGTCTCAGACTGCTTTAGCTGCTTGGTATCTCCTGAGTTTCTATACATATGTTAGCACTGTTTTTCTAGATTGAGAAGAATATCGTGGATATTTTAATCAAGATCACACTGAATCTGTAAATTTCCTTGGGTAGTTTGGACATTAAGATGATATTAATTCTTTCAATCCATGTACAAGAAATATTTTTGCATGCTTTGTTTATCTTCTTCTATTTTTCCTTGTAACTTTCATTGTAGAAAATTACTTTGATTAATGTATTGTGAATGGTATTGATCTTACAAGTTCTAGCTCTATGATGGCCTTGTTTGTGCATATCAAAGCTGTTGATTTCTGGATGTTAATTTTTATGACCTGAAGCTTCACCAAACTCTTATGAGTTTCAATCATTTCATAGTAGAGTCTTTTAGTTCTCTTATATATAGAAATATGTCATCTAAAACAAGGAGTAATTTGACTGCTTTCTTTCCCATTCCTGTATGTTTTTTTTTCCCCCAGCTAATAGCTCAGTCTAAAACTTCCAGAACTCTATTTAATAGCAATAGTAAAGCTGGCATTCTAGTCTGGTACTGAATTTAATGGAAATGCTTCCAACTTTTCCTCATACAATATGATGCTCTCTGTGCATTTATTGCCTTGATTGCATTTAAGGAATGTTTCTTCTGTGCCCAATTTACTTAAAATTTATATCACGATAGGATATTCTATTTTACCAAATGCTTTTTCTCCATTGATTGGGATAATCTTATGACTTCTATTCTTGAATGTTTTTAATGTCATGTATTATGTTTATTGATTGGTATTGTTCAACTCTCCCTGCATGCCAGGGACAAATCCCACTTGGCCCGGGTGAATGATCTATTGGATACATTGCTGGATTTGATTAACTAATATTCTGTTGAGGACTTTTTTTTAAACCATGTTCAACAGGGATACTGGTCTACAATTCCATTTCTTGGTTGTACAATTTTCTAGTTTTGGAATTAAGGTGATGCCTATCTCACAGAAAGAGTTTGGGGGAATTCCTACCATTTTCATTGTTTTGAATAGTTTGAGAAGAATTTAAATTAGCTCCACTTTAAAATTTTGATAAAAATTCTCAGTGATATTATCCAGTCCCCCTTGTTGTTGCTTTGGGGAGGGTCTTTATTGATAATCCAATCTCAGTCTTGCCTATTGGTCTCTCTCTAGGTTGTCACTGTCTTCACAGCTGAACCTTTGTAGATTATATTCTCTAAAAGTTTCTCTTACATACTATTATAACCACTCCTATTGTATTTTGGCAACTGTATGCATGTAATATTTTTTCCAATTTTGTGTAACCTTTGTATGTTTTTAGACCAAAAGTGAATTTCACATAAATTAGTCTCCTATAAATTAGCATGTTTTTTTCTACCTTAGAAGGTTTTTAGACCAAAAATGAGTCTCCTATAAATTACAGTTCCTTGTATTTTTTATCATTGTGCTAATGTTTCTGTTTTAGTTTGGGATCTTAATCTGCTTAAAGTAACTACTGACAGAGACCAACTTGCTTTTACATCTTGCTATTTGCTCTCTGTGTATAAGGCCATTTTGAGCTTCATATTCTTCCTTGCCACTTTCTTTTATGTTTAGCTGATTTTTTTTCTGTTGACAACTTTTGATTCCTTGCTTATTTTCTTTTGAGTATATTCTGTAGTCTGTAGATGTCTTTCTTTGTGACTGTAAGGGAGATTACATAAAGCTGCTTAAAATTGTGGTAATCTATTCAAAACTGATAATAACTTCAATCACATATAGAATTCTTGCTTAGAATTTCACCACTATTCATTTTTATTGATGTCACAAGTTATTCTTATATGTTATGTGCCTTTAAAATGGATTTTATTTTATATCTTGTCTTTTAAATCCTATAACGTATAAAAAGAAGAGTTACCAACAAAAAATAACTATGTAGCTTTTATATTTGTGCACGCATTTATATTTACTGGGAAACTTCATATATTCCTGTAGGTCTGAGTGCCATGTATTATCCTTTAATTTCAATCAAAAAGATTATTCAGTGTTTTTTTTTTTGTATGACATTTTTAGTGGAAATAGTCTCATTTAGTTTATCTGGCCAATATCTGTGTTTCTCCCACATTGTTTAAGACAACTTTACCACATATACCGTTTTCTGTTAGCAACATTGTTTTTTCCTCTAGATACTTTGAATATATACTGCTATGGTCTTCTGACCACTACAGTTTCTAATAAGTCTGCTGATAATCTGTTAAAGAACTTTGTATTACCACTTTCTCTTACCACTTTCAAGATTTGCACATTGTCTTTGACTTTCAGAAGCTTGATTACCATATACTCCATCCTTCTTTTTCTTTCCTTTTTGGTAAGACTGAAATATGCATATTGATCTACTTTGTACTTTCCTCTCAGTCTCTTGAGTTCTGTTCATCTTCCTTTGTTTTTTAAAACACTTGGACTTGATCATTTCATTTTGCCTTTTGTTTGCCTATTAAAGTCTGCTGTTGAGGTGTAGGTGTGTGGCACAGTGGTTATTATGCAACCTATATCTGCTTTCAGAATCCTTGAATGTGAGTGCCCACTCACTTCTAATGTAGCTTCTTGCTAATGCACATCCTGGGAGATAACAGATGAGGACGGCTCAATTACTTGGGTCCTTATCACTCACGTAGGAGCCCCCAGATGATGTTCTCAGCTCCTCACTTTTGTTCTGATATTGAGAGCATATGGGAAATGAACCAGCTGCTAGATGTTTCTCTTTCTCTTTCTTTTTCCCTCTGTTCTGTCTTTTCTCCACCTTCTAATAAATGAAAAAACACACAAACAAAAGGAAAGTGGTAATTGAATCCCTTAGTGAAGTTTTCAATTCAGTCATTATGTTTCTCTGCTCCAGAATTCATTTGAACATTTATTTCTTTATTTAAAAGACAAAGTTAGAGAAAGAAAGAGACTGAATAAGCCAGCGAGCAAAAGATCTTGCATTTATTTGATGGTTCGTTCCCCAAATGTCAGTAACAACCAAGGCTGGGCAAGATCAAAGCCAAGAACTTGGAACTCTGGGTTTCCCTCATGGATGAAAGTAGCTCTAGTGTATTCTTCTGCTTTTCCAGATTCAATAATGGAACTGGATCATAAGTGAAACAGCTGGGACGTAACAGATCTCATATGAAATAGTGATATTGTAGGTGGCAGCTTAACCTGTTGTGTCAGGAAACTAGATGGTTGATGTATTTAAAAAATAATGTCTATTCCTGTGTTGGCTTTATCAGTTTGTTTTTCCATCACTTTATTTCATTTTGCTGTCTGTCTACAATCTTCTTAGGCAAAATTAAGACAATTTTTCAGAAGTCTTTATTAAACAATCCCAAGATTTGTGTTTCTTTGAGGTCTATGTCTGGAGCTTCTCTTTCTTTTTGTGAAGAAACCTTATATAACGATTTGCTTTATGAATGCTTTGTTGTTGCAGCTGCTGAAATCAGATATTTGATCAAACAGCATCTCTCCAGATAGTTTTCAGATTGGCTCCACACAGTGGAATGTATTCCCTTTCATCTTAGCATGAAGACTTTAGGTCTTCCCAATCCTTAACTGTATTACTTTACATATATGCTTTCTTCACCCTGCTACCTTGTACAACGGACTTTTGTGCACGACTTGATTCCCCCAAAGAGTCTTCTTTTTTGCCCTTCTCTTGATTGTAGGCATTATATTTTATTACTGTTTCAATAATCAGTTTTCACTTGACATCCTCAGATCTGCTCTCTGATCTACAGGACCCGTACTAGGACGTCCACAACTGTTTTCATCAGCTTCCAACTTTGGTATTTGAAACATGCTACCATTTAAACAATGCTCTGAGGCAGATGAGGCAGAATAAACAGGATTTTAAGCAGCCTGCAGATAAGCTAAAATGAGTTTGATTCTATTCCTTCTAAACCAAAAGAGGATTTGCGAATTGAATACCTTCCTCCTGACAACAACATGCTATACCACATTGGGAACGGGAGAAAAGTGAACAAAAGCACTGTGAAAGTTTCTGCCGTTTGAGTACAAATTTTCTTTTGGCTAGGCATTCCCTTGGTGACTAATCTTCTTAACTGAATTGCCATTTTTAGCCTTTGATCATGCTGGTATGGCACTGTGATCTTCCTAGTTTTTACTTGTTGAATATTACAGTTAATGGTAAATTAGGCCTGTGCTTATAGAGTAAATTAGAGTTATGCATTTGCAAAAAAAAAAAAAGAATGAAAAGAAGAGCAGGAAAGCGAAGAATTGGAGGTGGGTAGGGAAAGAAAGGGCATCATGCTTATCTTCTTAGAACTGTACCTATGAAATACATGAAATCTGTCCTCTTCATACTGATAAAAGTAAAACAGGAGAAAGCAGAAAAATAGTTGCTACAAAGATAACGTCACCTATTTGGTGTATCCGTTTTTCTATTCTCTTTGTGACAACAATGATTTGTACCCTTTAAGTTCATGATTTTACAGATGCTACTTTCCTTTAATTCTGAAATCTCTATTGTGTCTCTATAAAGGATTTAATACAATACTGTCTGTACTGTCTGCTGGAACTTTCTGTGAAGATGATAATGTAGGTAACAGGCCCTTAGAATGTGTCTACTGTGCCTAAGGAGCTCAATTCTTGATTTTACTCAGTTTATTAAATTTGAGATTAAATAGCTACAAGTATTTGTGACTATCAAATTGAGCAACACAGATTTACATTCTCAAAGGGATAACAGTGGAGACAAACACCTGTGAGGTTTTTCACACGCTCCATATACTAATGGCTATTTACCTTGGGGTTTGTGGCATGCTCCTGGAAAAATCACGAATCTGGAGAAGCACTCTAGCTAATGGGATTCTGCTGTGTTCCTCAAGGGTGTTGAAACAGGAAAGAAAATAATAAATCATGTAGAACTCAGTGCCCTAGAGGATGTATAGCAGGCATCTTTAATTGCCCATTGACTATAATGGGACACTGGAATAAATACTTCTGTTTCAGAAATGTCAATAAAATTTGGCATGTTTGGAAAGAAATATAGCTACTTCTGATACATTTGACTATGATCCTTTTGGTTTAACATGACCTCATAAGTAACAAAAAAAGAAGTTAAATTCAATAACTCAATTCCGTTTGTCCTACCCAAACCAGAGTTGAATATTTGTATTCTCCTTTTACTTTTTGACTGCAATTTAATATAATTCCCATAAGTCAAAATTTCCTTTACCACTTAAGTGTCAGATTTTGTGTTAATTTTATGTGATGAGTGGGCCACAGGATGCTTAAGTATTTGGTTTAACACATTTTGCGAGTGTTTTTCTGAGGTTGTTTCCACTTAAGAGAAGGCGTTTGAATGTTTAGGTGGGGGAGGAAGATTGAATTCTCACTCTGTTTGAGCTAAGACCTCAGTTTTTCTCTCTCTTTCCTGTCCTTGAACTGTGACTCATACCATCAAATCTCCTAATTCTTAAGTCTTTGGAATCAGTAAGGGATTTATGTGATGTGTTTTCCTGGGTCCCTAGAATGTAGATGTTACATCATGAGATATTTTCTAGTCTCTAAATTGAGAATGCCGATACTTTACATAATCTCATTTTTTCCTCTATGTTTCCTATTGGTGTTTCTATACTAGCACACAGTATTAGTGATAATTCTTCCATAATATCTTATGTTTGAAGTCATTTTATGATATAAATAATCTTTAATGCTGTACTCAATCTGTGATTTCACAGTAATACAGTGAAACAGGTGATATTGCTGAGCTTTCATCCTCATGGATGAGAAACGCAGTTCTAGGAGATTAAGAAAATTTCCCAGTGAATTGAAAATACAGGTGGGATGGCTTTAGGTTGCTATTCAATTTTATTGGACTGCAAAGCAAGTATTGTCTTGCCATCAAATTTTACTTGACTGATGAAAGGAGAAAATACATTTACAAGTCCAGTTGGACTTATTAAGACTTAGAAATCATGTCGCTACTATTGTTGGTAAAGTGTTTATTGTTTGTAGATTAATTTGAAACTTGACCCCCAAATTGAACATTTCCTCAGCTGTAATTCTCAACTTGTGAATAGTTTGATTCAAATGCTTAAAATAAATTGGAGAATAAAATAAGTACACAGTTGCCACTATTCTTATTCATTTGCAGCAATTTGGCATCCTGAGCAACATCTACAGCTGTCTTCTTAGTGCCGAAGAAGATAAAAAATATTTGATATATATATACATATATACACACATATGTGTGTGTATGTACACATATATACATACACACACAAAATTTTCAATTATGTGGAACTTGAGTTTTTATCCGACAATCCTACTGATACTTCTATATTTTCTGGTTATTTTTGTGTTTGTTTAAATGTCTGTTCTTTGGCATAGCTTTTAAATGCATGAGCTCATTGGAAAAATTCTTATACATGGTATATTGTACAAGAATCTGTCTTTGTAGGTGGAGGAATCCATCATGGGGGGAGGGTTTAGGGAGGGGTGGGAGGGTCCCTATAAAACTGTGTAACATAATGCAATGAAATCAATAAAAAAAAAAAGAATCTGTCTTTGTAGTCACCATAATTTTTTTCTATTCCTAAAGAATCTCCTGCAATCTGTTGAGTAATATCAAATGAAAAGTTTCATGTTTGTTTTTCCTTTTTGCCCTTGTTCTTGTAAAACTTTTTGCTTAAAAAGGAGTCAAGTTTAAGGCCAATACACATTTTGGTTCTTATGGATGTTTTGCAGTTGAGTTCATATACAGCATAATTGGAGCAAGCTTGTATCTTAAAATAATATCTTGTTTTATACATACAGGAGAAAATAATAACAAAACAGGAATTTATAAATTATAGAAATAAATATTTAGAAATAAAATTTTCTTAATGACAATCCAGACATAACAGTACATAATGGCACCTGTTCTTATAAATTTACTTGATGAGCATAAACTGGTTAGAAAGAATTTGTTGAATGTTACTTGTTAAGCTTGGGCCCATTTAAAATCTATAGTTGGGCAAATGATCACTATAATACATTTCTGGTTGACTACTGCATAAAGTAAGGGAAAATAATGGGTGGGCAAGCCATCTAATTGGGGAAAAAATAAATTAGGAAGACATGTAAGACAATAAAGTGAACTAGAATCCAGAGCATTAGCTATTAGAGAAGAGATTGTTGAAAATCCAATTGCAGGAGGCAATTTAGGAGATAGGAATCATGAAATAGTAGCAACATAGATGCTAAGTAAATGAGAGAAAAGTACCAGCAAGGGTAAAATGAGCTAAAGTACTCATTTTAAAATGATCTTTGTTGGATGAATATGCTATGGATTCTAAATCTAGCAGGAAATACCTGGTAATTTTTTTGTTTTATCATATGTAAGGTGCAAATGAAAAGTCTGTGTTGCAATTTATAATATGAAGGTTAATAAAGCTAGATACTGAAAAGAATATTCTACTGAATATGAAATAACAATGGAGAAGTAATCTAAAATCTTTTAGAGAAACATCTGTATGATGAAGCAAACATTAACATAGTGTGATACATCAGTTCTGGTGGGCGTGAATTGCAATGTATAAAGTATTCAGATTAAGGAAGAGATGACAGGACTCAATAGGTATTCATAGAAGAAAAAGAAATTAGCATTCTACTAGTAAGAAAGTAAATAAAACATTTAATGATCAATATTGAAAAAGAGGACAAAATTTTTAGGGAGTATAAATGTGTCTTTATTATCTCAAGATAGGAAAAGATTTCTTAAATATAAAGGGTGTATTTATGCTAAAAGAAAAGCAATTGTATTTTATGTAAAAGCACTATGAAATAAGTTTAAAATGAGTTGTAGTGTATGAAAAAATAAATCAAACACATATGGGCAGCAAAAGGTTAGTGTTTTTGTGTGTATGTGTGTGTGTAAAAACTTCACAGTTTTTTTTTTTTTCTTCTTCTCAACAAATCTGATTGGTCTTTTTTGTAAAGGCATTTTTAAAAAATTAATCTTACAAACGTTTATTTTCATGATACAGCTCCTTAGGCTCAGGATTAGAGATAGTGATGTTGGTTTAAGATGCCTGTGTTGATGTCAGAATGCCTGAGCTTGATTCCCACCTCTTGCTTCTGACTTAAGCTTCCTGCCAATGAGTACCTTGACAGTAGTGGGGCTGAAGTAATTAGGCCCTTGCCATACATGTGGGAAAACTAAATTATGTTTCATTTCAGGGAGCTTTCATTATGTATTTCTATGTCTCTTAGAACTGACCAAACTAAAATAAAGCAGGCCTCTGGTCTTGGAGTTAGGATGGCAGTTGGGAAGTCTATGTCCTCTATTTGAGTGCCTGAGTTCAAGGTTTGTCTCTGCTCTTGATTCTGGCTTCCTGATTTCCAGCTTTCAGTCAGTGTGCATCATGGGAAGCAACTGGTGATGGCTCAGAGGAGCTGAGTCCCTGTTTTCCATGTGGAAGACCCAGACTGAGTTTTTGATCTCCAAGTTCCTGGTTATGACCTGGACCAGTCCTGTTTCTTGAAGGCATTTTGGGAGTAAACCAGCAGATATTGTCTCTGTTTTGTAGTTTCTCTCTCTTTCTCTCCTTAACGCTTTCTCTCACCCTTCCTTTTCACACAGATTCTCTCTATCATATTAAAAATAAATAAGACCAGAGATGGTCTACCCAAGAAACCGTTGAATTTATCTGGACAGTAAGATGCTGGACTCTATGCTTGGTATATGTTTGCAAAGACAAGATCTTGACTGAATTTGAACTGTAATACTGCAAAAAGGTGGAGAAATCCACCATGGGGGGAGGGTAAGGGGAGGGGTTGAGGGAATCCCAGAGCCTATGAAACTCTGTCACATAATGCAATGTAAGTAATAAAAATAAATAAATAAATAAACAAATAACTTTCACAAATCAGACGTAAAATAGAAAACACTTTAAGACAAGAACAGGGAAAGGTTTAAATAAGTATTTTACAGGACAAGAATCCCAATTAATCAATAATAATAGTAAAATATGCTCTATACCAAAAATTAAAGGCATTAAATTTAAACTATCATCAAATGTCATTTAAAACTGACAATATTGGAAGAAAACCTCCCCAGATCAGGCAAAGGTATGGGAATATTGGCATTTTTCTTCATGGTTAAAGAGGAATATTAAGATAAGTGGTCTCAAATAAAAGAAACATATATGGTTCTAAGAGAAGTTAAGGCTGTTTAATTCATTTAATACATTAATATTCTTAAAACATTCTAGATTTCTCCCCAAATCATACTTTGCCATGATCTGTTATCAATAGATAATGTGTTAGAAATTAATGTGTATCCTTAAGAAGCTACCGAGTTTTCAAATATATAAAGCAAGAAAAAAAAAATCTTCCTTAGAAATGCTGAAGAAATATGCAATGTTTACAGAAAAGTTTGAGTTGTAGGTATGTGCATTTGGTCGGAGTATTAGTTATTAGAATTTCTAAGGCACAGTGTTTGATGACATATGCATTGCTGTGTAAGTAGTGCTTAGCTCCTCTGTTTCTGCCATTTAGCATTCTGTAATTGCAGAGAAGTCTTTTGTGTTGCTGATTTCCTCTCTTCCTTTCTGAAATAAGAGAACAGGAATGCAAGCAAAAGAATGATCCATGACAATTTTTGTTTGGTTAATCCCCACATAAGGCAACATGCATATATCATAAGGTGAACTCATTAGCCAGTTAATTCCCCCGAGAGATATTTTCCCTCTTTTTGTTTAAGTAAGCACATTTTACAGTTGGTATAGGTGAATGTCCATGAATAAAGAACTGCCACTGTTCAGACATATGTAGTTGCCATGTGAAAGCAATTTTTGAAATAATATATTATTATTGAAGCATAAATTGTCACTGAAGGCATAAATGTTCAGAAATAAAACTGCTGTTCTCCCTACACGTATCTGGTAAGGTTGTCATTACAAGAAAAATGAGGTAAAGTTCCATTTCAAGAGAAATGAGGGTTAACAGTGCCATTACATATTTGTTAATGAGACAAATAACAAATAAGAACTTGAAATTTGGATATGTTATGAAATGGAAGATAGGTATACAACTTAACAAGATTGGAAGTCACTTGTTTTCTTTATTGCCATCAAACTTATTGATAGTGGAACAATAATATGAGTTCTGATCTTCTTTTGTAGGAAAAGGTGCTTGGAATTGACTACACTGAGAAGTAAAACTTTTCTTTGGTCAAACAGAAAGTAAAATAGTCATTATCAATGCACAGTGTGTGTGAGGGGTAGAGAATGAGGAGCTGTAGGTCACCTCCAAAGCAGCAAAATACGTAAGATGAGCAACTTTGAGGATATAATGCAGCGTGAGGACTGTGTACAGTGTTTGGGGATTTTGTTAAATGTGTTACATTCTAGTTCCTTGTATTGGAGCAGGAGCTGAGTTGGCTAGGTTAGTTTTCCCCACTATAATAACTATTTTACTACTTAGTATTTGTATCTTATAACATCATACTGTATACATACGCAATGAGACTTACTGTTTTAAAAATAGAAATAAGACTTTTTATCATTTGCATTTTTATCTGTTGTAAGTGCAAAGTAACAAATCCGTTACATGTTATTTTAAAATTCCGGTCAAGAAGTGAGAATCAGACAGAAATTGAGTTCCTGTTCATCTTCCATAAAGAGTCACCTGATTTCAAAACTGAGTTTGAGGTCAATATTGGACGGTCGTAGCCTTGATTCTTAAAAACACGTAAAATGTTACGCTAAACAGCTTAGAATGTGAATGGATTTATGTGATTTAGAAGCTTTTTTGACTTGTTCAGCAAATTCCCCAAATAACACTGTAAGTGTACTTTTAACATGAATAAATTCTGTGTACTTTCCTATCCTCACACTATTTGCCTCAAAATTCTGCACAAATTACATGTTCAGTAGATAGAAGTTGAATTGTTTGCAATTTCATCTATCCGTTTTTCTCTCATTTACTGTTTCTTCCATACTAAATATGAGTTGCTAGCAATTTTTTTTCCTTACACATCAGTGTCTGCAACTTCTCACACAGAATTTTAAGTATGAGGGGTTTATTTTTCATGTAAATTAGAAAATTTCCCCTTGTAGAGAATCCTTTGGCCACTAATTAGAATACAGCTTACTTAGGATTCAGAAGAGCAGGATCCAAGAGCCCCAAATAACCATACATATTATATGAACCATTTTCACGCGAGCTGACATCTGGACAAGAAGCTCTTTCCTGGCCTAGTCAGCCTCCTGGGCAGTGAGCGTGCCATCTCTGTGATCTGGAAAAATCACCATTTCTTGCTGAGTGCCATGCCAAGCACTCTGTGCATGCTCAGGCAAACAGTCCCCAAATTGAAGTGAAGCAAGGAGACGGCAAAAGGAAAAACACTAGGGCCAGATGGATGTCTTGAAATTAGACACTCAGGTAGGGGAAGGAGCGTGTTTACTCAGACTTGAACAGCTGTATGCTCCCTGAATCGTTGCTTAATCAAATTCTCTCTGCCCACGATACAGGACAACTTAACTATTCTTCCGACACTTCTTTTTTCTTCCTTGTAATGTTGAAAAGTGGCAGTTCTAAAAACAGTTCCAAAATACAGTCTTTTTAATGAATCTGACTTGCTTTACTACTTAGTTATTTTACTTTATATGTTATATTTCTTTCTTTCTTTCTTTCTTTCTTTTTTTTTTTTTTGCAGAACTGGTAATAGCAAAATGGTCTCATTCATGCATTCATTTTAATATTCTTTACTCAACAAGTATTTTGCACGTAGTCACTGCAATGTTTGTTGAACGCATGAATGGCTTTAAGCCTATTGTGTGCAAGCCATATTTTCTGAATCCTGTCGTTTTCTCTTCTTATCCACACTTCTGGTCTCATACATATGTGCACACACAAATGCCACTTTTAAGAGTCAATTTCAATTTCTGGATCCTGATTATATAAATATCAAACAACTTTTCTGAATTTGTGTGTTCTCTGTGTTTGTCAGCAGTTTCTCCAAAGCGTATTTAGTGGATGAGCTTTCCTTCTTCCTAATAGACCATTCCCCATGCAAGTCAAGAGCTATAACACATCCAAGCAGGGTATGCACAAAAAAGCTGCCAATTTATAACATGTCTAAATAAAACGAAAATTAGATTATAGCTGAGGAATGGTGTTAATACAGTACAGTATAAACAGGCAAAGAATTACAGCAGTTGTTATGATAAAAGATGAAATAATAGGTATAAATTGATAATCAGTTCACAAAGGTGGTTACAAAAACTAATAAACTTTGTAGAGAAAAACTTCCTAATAAATAGTGTAAAACATTTTTCAAAAATTTAAACAGTTTTAGACAAGTGCAATAAAATGCCTTGATATACATACAAATATTCTCATTTATTTGAATGCTCACAACTTAAACGATTTGTTCGGAGCATTTAAAGTAGATTAACGCAATCAATAAATCGATACAGTCAGGTAGTGATGTTTTTATACGTATATAAAAAACTGAAGTACTAAAGAGATAAATAATTTTTCAAACGTATGCAGCTAGTAAGTAACAGAACTTGAATGTATTCAAGAGAATCAGTTGCAGGGCCTGTGTTCTTAACCATTATCATAATGACTAAACAATTTATTTCATTTCCAAAAATATTTTCCTTCAGGATCCCCAAGTACAGAAAAATATCTTTTACTTTAAACATCATCTTTTTTTTTAACTACTAAAATTTATTTTTAAAGCAGCTTCATGTTCACAACAGAATTTACCAGAAATACAGAGTTCTTCCATACCCTCTGTTGGCAGACATACACAGACTCCTCAATTATGAGGGTCCCTGAGCAAAACGATTCATTTGTTGCAATGGATGAACATATGTTGACATGTAATTGTCATCCACAGTATATGAGATATGTTAAGATATGTTGTCATGCTCGCCACATTTGTTAGGACACACAATCCACAAGTGTAGTATCACACAGAATAGTCTCACTGACTAAAATTTTTCTGTGCTTCACCTAGCCCTTTGTCATCACTACCCATGGAAGCCACTAATACTTTTCTGTATCCATTGTTTTATCTTTTCCTGAATATCATATAGTTGACATAATGCAGTACGTATACTTTTCAATCTTTTACACTAATACAACACAGTTTTGACTGTGTCTTTTCATGGCATGATAAATTCTGACATTTTAGTGACAAGTCAAATTCCATTTTGAGGCTATATTAGAGTTTATTTATCCATTTATGTATCTAGGTGCATCTTGGGTACTTGCAAGTTTGGACAGTTATGACAAAAACACTCTAAGCACTGGAGTTGAATTTTTGTGTAGACATGCCTTCAAATTCTTTGCATGAGCATTAAGAGTCACAATTGGTGGATAATAGTGTAAGAACAGTAGGTTTTGACATGTGAGAAACTGTCAAACTCTCCTGAATACTACTATATCGTGCTTGGGGCAGGGAGTATGTTGTTAAGCCTAGCAGCTAGGACATGGATAAGGATGCACAAGTCCCACATTGGAGAGCCTGGCTGTGCTTCCAGCTGGGAGGCAGCGGTGAAGGGGCGAGTAATTGAGTTCCTGGAACTCATGTGAGACTCCTGGGTTAAGTTCCTCGCTCTCTCTCTCACCATTTCTGTATCTGTCAAACTGATAAATAATTAAGCAAATTGAAGTGATGTAACATTTTGCATTTTTAAAGGATTTTTAAAAACAGAAATGCAGAGTTACAGAGAAACTGAAAAAGAGAGAGAGGGGGATCTTCCATCCCCTGGTTCACTCCCCATAGGGGCACAACACCTCACCAGGGACTGACATGGCACAGCCACAAAGGTTGAAGCCAGTAACCATTTTTTCCCCCCAGGTCTATCATGTGTGTGCAGCAGCTCAAGGTCTTTGGCCATCTTTTATTGCTTTACTAGGTGCATTAGGAGTGAAATTAAGTGGAAGTGGAGCAAACAAAATTCGAACTGGTGCCCCTTTGGGATTCTGGCACTGCAGGCTGAAGATTAATTTGCAGAGCCACAATGCTGGCCCTCATTTTGTGTTCTTTACAGAAATGAATGACAGTTCTCATTGTTTCACATTCTCCCACATATTTGGTTCTGTTAGTGTCCTGGAATTAAGCCATTCTGACAGTTGTGCAGCACTCAATGTTATTCTAATTTTCAATTACCGAATGACATTCAATGTTGTACCCTTTTTGATATGCTCACTTTTTATCCATATATTTTTCCTGCTGAGCTATCTCTTCAAGTCTTTTGCCCAGTTTTTGCAGAACAGTACAGAATGAGTGAGAAACACACATACACATACATGCACACACACACACACACACACACCCTCTCATTTGCTGCTTCACTCCAAAAATAGCCACAGGAGTCAGGAAATCCCTTCTAGTCTCCCACATGGGTGGAAAGGACATGTGTTTGGGCCATTTTGGGGGGCCTTCCCAGCTATACTAGCATGAAGTTAGACCAGAAGCAGAGCAGCCAGAACGCCAGTTGCAACTCCAGAATAGGATGCTGGCATTAAAAGATGCAGCTTAACCCACTGTGCTAACACACCTCTTTGGCCACTTTTACACTAGGTGATTTTCTTATGCTCAATTATGTAGAGTTTTAAGTTATTTTTATATCTTTAAATAACAGCTGTGTATCAGATGTGTATTTTGCAGGTTCTTTTTCTCAATATTTCCCCTCATTCTCTCAGAGTAGAAGTCTTTCATTTGAAGGAAGCCTGGGTTAGTTTCTTTTTTCATGGATCATGCCATTGGTACCACATCTAAGAAATCCATCACTCTACCCAAGGTCATGCAAATTTCTTTCTATTTTATCTTCTACGATATTCAGAATTCTTACATTTATGTCTGTGATCCACTCCATGCTGATTTCTGTGAAATGTATAAAGCTTGCGTCTAAATTAACTGTTTTGTCATTTAAGTATCCAGTTGCTCCAGCACCATTTGTTGAAAAAAAAAAAAGTCCTCTATTGTATTGCCATTGATCTTTTGTTGAACTGTTAACTGTATATTTGTAGATCGATTTTGGGATCTGTGTTTTGTTCCACTGATCTACCCGTTTATCGTTTCACCAATGCAATGCTGTATTCATTGCTCTAACATTAGAGTAGTCCTTGTTATGGATCAAGTGGGATATATCTCCTCAAAACTTATGTAGCTATTTAAATTATGATGTCTTGATGTTGGTCCAATTATGACATTGAGAGGTGTGCCTGGAGTGAGATGTCAAACCGTTGAGGTCATGCCCTTAGAAGGTGATACTTTGGAAAAGATTATTATTTGAGTTCAAGTGCTGTCTAGGTTCTCTCTCAGCACTCTGGCTCACTATGGGCTTGTTCCTCTGCATGCACCATGAACAGTCTTTCTATCAGGTGCCTTGCTCAGGAGAAGGCCATCTTACCCTGAATGTAATGTCCAAACTGTAACATGAAATAAACCTTTTTTTTTTTCTCAACAAGCTTCTCTCAAGTATCTTAGTTAAAATTATGAAAAGTAGTTTAATGCAGCTTTGAAGTCAAGAAGTGTCTATATTCTTTTCACTTTATCTGCAAATATTTTGTTTGTAACTTATTTTATTTATTTTCTTTTTTTATTATTTCTTTGTGATAAAGTTCCATAGGCTCTGGAAGTTCCCTTACTCCCTCCCAAAATCCATTTCCCTCCCACTGAATTCCCCCATATCATTACTGTAATATAGTTTTCATAAACAGTCATAAGTCCATCATTACAGGCATGGACAATGGCAGAGTCCAGCATCCCACTGCCAAGATATATTCAACAGTTTTATTGGGAGTCCATCTTTGATCTGGAAATAAGATGCATACTGCATTATATCTTCACATCTGGATATGATAGTCTCCATTACACAGTAACTACACATCCCCTTAAATAAAATGCCACCAAACAAAATCAATAAGATGAAAAATAGAAATTTACAATGCCATTAGGTTAAATAATTGGCTACTGAATCACTAATGTGTCATTGAAGAAATGAAAAAGAAAATCAAGAATCTTCTTGATGAAAATGATCTTACTGTGTGATCTATGAGTTAGTGAAAAATTTAATTAGAAAAAAAAACTGTCCTGAAGAAATGAAAATAAAAACAAACACATACAAATCTGTGAGATATAGCTGCCACTGATCTTTGTTGGTGAAATGTGTCTTTTTATTCCGCCATCTTGATTCAGCTTGTTGGTGATTTCAGACCTTTACTTCTCTATAAACTTTAGGATCAGTTTGTCACTATTCCCAAAGTAGTATTTGCTCTGATTTTGACTGCAGATTAATGGCAAAGGACCAACACCTTGACAATACTGAATGTTGTGACTCATAAGCACAAAATATCACTCCATTCATCTGGTTCTTTGATATTTTCCATTGTTTTATAGTTTTCTTCATATCAATCGTATGTCTATTTTTTTAGTTATTGTTCAGTATTTTCTGGTTTCGGTGCTAATGTAGTTGGTGATTGCAGGAAAAAAAAAATCTTCTTGAGAGGCAGAGAAACAGAGAGGCAGATAAAAAGGGTTGTCATCCCTAAGATTCACTCCCAAGATACGTGAAATGGGCCTTGGTTGGTGCCAAAGCTGGGAGTCAAAAACTCAATCCAGATCTTACATGTGTGGAGTAGGAACTCAATTATTTTAGTCATTATAATTGACCTTTACTCACAGAATTATCTTAAAGTCATTATAGTTGGTGGAATCAGCCAGTCTCAGAAACCTAATTATCAAGTGTTTCTTCTGACGTGCAACAGCTGGAGAAGAATACAAAAAAATTAAGAACGATATAATTGTCCTTTTAGCCCATGTTTATTCTCCGGTAGAACTATGGTCTTCCTACTTTTTATTTGTTGAATATTGCGATTAGGAGTGAATTTAGCTTGTGAATATAGAGTGGATTAAAATTATGCTTTTGTAAAAATTGGTGCAGGGAGGGTGGAGTGCTGAAGGGAAGCAGGAAGGTGAGGGAAGTGTAGCTATGGAATGTACAAATCTGCTATCTTTATATTCATAATTTTTAGAATACTATAGTTATAACTAGGCAAAATGCACGACCCTGAAAGTGTGGTTTTCATTGAAAGTTTTGTTTGTTCATTGATCATATGCAAGATAGTGATTAATATTTGTAAAAAACCAACTAGCTTCGCTGTATTAGTTATTACTTTACAGTTCTTTTTACTTTTTGTCTAGTCTAGATAATTGTGTTGCTTGTGAGTAAAAACAGTTTTATTTCTTTGTAACAGGTATAACATTGAGTTGTTTTGATGATCCTACTGTGTTTGCTAGGACTTCCATTATGCTATATTTGTAAGCAGTGATGATCGCTTCTCAGCCTTTTGGCTAAGATGAAGTGTATATGCAGTGATGAGAAGAAATAGCCCATTCTTGTTCCTGATTTTAGTAGGGAAACTTCAAATTCCTCATCATTAAGTATGAGATTAGCTGTAGAGGTTCTGTGAGTATTAAAAAGTCACATTGAATAAGTGTTATTTTTATTCCTTATTGCTAACAGCTTTTACAATGAATGAGCATTGTATTTTTATTTTCATGTTGTGAAATACTGGTTAATTTAGATAATTTTTCTAGGGCTTATGTGCGAACTAAAAGTGTATGTTTCTAATTTCCAATTATTTGATGATTTGTCACTGATTTCTGATTGAATTTCATTGTGTTGTAAGAATAGCTATTATATTATTTATATTCTTTAAAAATTTTAAAGCATATTTTTGGGTTAGAACATGTTCTACCTTCATGAATATTCCATGTGGGCTTCAGAATAATGGTTATTCTGCTTTGGTTGAATGAAATAATCAATTATAGCCTAACCAGTTGGTTTGATGGTACTTTTGAGTTCAATTATGTTGCTGCTGATTTTATGCTAGCTTGATTTGCATGTTTCTGGTACTGGAGTGTTGAATTCTTCAAGTATAATAGGAAACTCATCTATTTATTTTCATGGTTCTGACCATTTCTTTCCTGTTATATCATTATTTATGGAGTTCTTTGAATTGATACTTTTTTATATTTTTATTATTTATCATGATACAGGTTTGAGGGTAGAATTTCCTCCCCCCTCCTTCCTTTTTCGCTGTCCCCCACCCCTTGCCATTATTCTCTGAAAGATTACAGTAGTGCAGTCCCTTGGTCTAAAGGATACAAGTTTACCTTTCTGCTATTTCAATGTAGCATGATGCTAGGTACTCTACCACCACCTATACCTAGCATGTCATGAAACATAGTTCGGAAATTTTTCCTCACATTGTTTATGCTCTGTTGCTAAGTACATATAAATACACTCTTCTTAGAGTACATTGACTCCTGTTATGATATTCTGCACCTCTTATTTCTGATTATTTTCCATCGTGTGAAGACTGCTCTGTCTGAAATTGCTGCACATACTTGTACTTCCTCTGGATTAATGTGAATATAACCTATATCTTTCTTTCTCTGTCCATTTCTTTATAGCTTGTATGTCTTGATACTGTTTTTTTTTTCATATTTAGTTTTCTCAGAGTGAAATCTTGTATTTTATTTAGACAGTCTTTGTCTTTAATTATTTTTTTTAAGTTTGAAAGGCAGAGTTAGAGAGAGAGGTTGAGAAAAATTTTCAATCTTTCGATATACTCCCAAATGGCCCTAACAGCCGAGTATGAGCCAGGCTGCAGACAGGAGCCAGGAGCTTCTTTCAGATCTCCCAAGTGGGTGTCACAGTCTTATGTGCACGAGACATATTTTGCTGCCTTTCTAGGCATATCAGAAGTGACCTGGATTGGAAGAGTGGTTGGAAATTTTGCAAATGGGATACCAACATCACAGATGGCAGCTTAACTTGATAAGCTGTAAGAATGTCACCCCTTCCCTTCTTTGTCTTTTAATTCATCTGTTTAGATAACTGATGTTTACTATGGTAATTGAAATAGTTGGATTGATATCTGTCATTCTCAGTACTGTTTTCTACTATATGGCCCTTGTTTTTGTATTTCACATTTACTTTATTATTATTGTTTTGGTCATTTATTT
Organism: Ochotona curzoniae; assembly: GCF_017591425.1. Taxonomy (NCBI): domain Eukaryota; kingdom Metazoa; phylum Chordata; class Mammalia; order Lagomorpha; family Ochotonidae; genus Ochotona; species Ochotona curzoniae. Next base: position 43,904,065 of record NW_024467087.1, read on the forward strand.
TTATTGCGGGGTATTTTATATGATTCCATTTTCTAACTTTTTGTAGCATACCAATTATACTTTTAACTTTCATTATTGTCCTAGAGTTTTGCAATATGCATGTACAATGAATTCAAGTTCACTTCTGAATAGCAGAAAATTATTTCATAGGTAGTGAAAATGTCTCCTAATAGTAGAATATTCATAAGTCCTTCAACCTGTCCTTTGTAGATTTACCATTATTCATTCTATTTAAGTATTCTTAAGAATATATATATACACATTATATACATGTATATATGGAAACACATAATTAAATACACTGCTGCTATTATTATTTGATCTGTATCACTTTTTGACCATGAAAATGTCTTTTAACATTTCTGCCTCAGAAAAGTCTATAGAAATCAAACTCTTTCCATTTCTGTATGTGCAGTCTACTTTTCCAACAACCAGAATGCTAACTCTTTTAAAAATTATTGACCTAGAATTTCAATAACCCTGCTGTATTTGACTCTGGTTGTTACACTTTTTCACTCTTTTAGCTATAGTTTTCTTGTCTTTTAGTTCACTTTGTAATTCTTTCTTGCAAAGCAGACCTGATGTTCCAAAGAAAAGGTACTGCAGGATGCAGGCCTTCATTAATGTGGAGTTAACATGTGGAGAAAACATATTAGAGACCTATAATTAGGTCTCAGTGTTTTGGGTGAGCTCGTGCTCCTATCAAGTTAACTTCACAACTGCTTCACACCTTTTCTTCCAGTAGGTGGACAGGAAGATTGTAGATGCCTGCAGGTGCATATTTTGTTATGTGCACATGATAATCCCTAGTGGACTGTGGTTAGATGCTTCTCTTCCCCATGAGCTAGGTTAGGCTTGTCCTGACCCTAGCAGATCCCACTCTGCTAAGAGTGGCTTTTGGGCCCTGCACGGTGGCGCAGTGGCACAGTGGTTAAGGTCTTCGCCTTGAACACGCCAGGATCCCATATGGGCGCCAGTTCTAATCCCGGCAGACCCGCGTGGGAGACCCGGAAGAGGCTCCCAGCTTCAGACCGGCATAGCATCGGCCGTTGCGCTCACCTGGGGAGTGAATCATCGGACGGAAGATCTTCCTCTCTGTCTCTGCTCTCTGTATATCCGCCTTTCCAATAAAAATAAAATAAATCTTAAAAAAAAAAGAGTGGTTTTTGATTTGTGGCCTTTTCAAGGACAGATAACCTTGACATGTTTCAGAATGGTTTATTTTTTCTTACCTCTGCCAGGAATACAGAGATTTTTTTTTATTTTTCTTTAGCATTTACTGTAAGGAACTGCTGGGAGAGGTCCTAGAAGAAAAAAAAAAAAAAACCAAAATGTGAGCATCTTCTTATCACTGAGCTCCACTGGAATTTTTATTTCCAAAGATTACCCACACTGAACCTCCAGCAAGATTTCATGTAAGTTCTTTGCATCTGTCTCTCCAGTTCCAGTATTGGGGGCGTTGTTCTATGTGACCTTCCTGGTGAATGGGAAAAGAACAGCTGAATTGGCAAATTGACTTTTTTTTTTAAAGATTTATTTTTATTATTTTTTTTATTGGAAAGGCGGATATACAGAGAGGAGAGACAGAGAGGAAGATCTTCTGTCCGATGATTCACTCCCCAAGTGAGCGCAACGGCCGATGCTATGCCGATCCGAAGCCAGGAGCCTCTTCTGGGTCTCCCACACGGGTGCAGGGTCCCAAAGCTTTGGGCCGTCCTCGACTGCTTTCCCAGGCCACAGGCAGGGAGCTGGGTGGGAAGCGGGGCTGCCGGGATAGAACCAACACCCATATGGGATCCTGGGCGTGCAAGGGGAGGACCTTAACCACTTACGCCACCGCGCCGGGCCCCGACAAATTGACTCTTAATTTGCACTTAGTATGGAATGAAACCTTCTAGTCTTCCTACATCCTAAATCTGAAACTAGAAATCTTACATTTTATACCATGCTATTTTTAGAAGACAGTAATAATATTTGTATTGGGAAAACAACCCACAAATGTGATATTCAAGAAATGGGGAAAACACTAATGAAGAAATAACATGCTCTAGTTTTTTTTTTTTTATCAAAGCCTGATGCATTGAGTTGCATATTGATCCTGTCAAACTGGAATTATTTGTTAATACATTAATATTGCTACGGGTAGTGGTATAACAAACATATATCAGTATAAACCAACACAATAATATATATTGTATATATTTTAGACTTTGCTTTTATAGTATTTTCCAAATCCTGTTTTATAATGTCCATGATGTAATAATTGTATTTTCTATTTTTCTCTGTGGTTTTATATCTGCATATCATTTAACACACACAGGCGAATGCATGTGAATCCCCAAATGTATTATTGAGACCCGTTTATAATGGAATAGTAAAAACAATACATAATGGGATGTAATATAGGTCTTGAATACTTCCTGTATGAAAACAAACAAAAAAAATTTTTGATAAAGTTAGTAGGGCTGATTTGAACAAAATAATTGATGCAATTCATGCAGTGAGTAGCACATAGAATGAGTAGTTCAGAGAACTCCACCCAGCTCTGTGAGTGAGCAGTAGTTTTATACTAGGCTGGCAGGAGGGGGCCTTCAGAACAGCTTGATTGGTAACAGGTGACAGCTTGACATTGCCCCTCTTTGAGGGCGATGTTGTGAGGCATTTGCCTTAAAAGCACGTGGTCTAGTTAGTGGCAGCGTGTGACTGGCTGTAGGGTTATGACTGTGCTTTACTGCTCCTCAACTTACAGCAGGAATGAGTTTTAGATAGCAGTGTGTTTATAATACTAAGATATGCTACAATTTTCTGTTTAGAAACTCAAAGTGAAAATGAATCAGGGCATATTTAAACAAAGCCTACTTGGATTTTATTTATAGTTTTGAATATATGTATTCTCCTGAGTGTGGTTTCATTTACATAATATTGTGTTTATGAGATTAATTTGTTGTTTTATATAGCTGTTGTTTTATATAGCTGTAGGTCCTTCATTTTCATTGCATCATAATGTGGTAATTAAAAGCATATACTATAATCCTATGATTTATATACATTTTGATGGACATTTGAGTTGTTTTCTGTTGGAGCTATTATGAACTGTACTGTATCTTGCTGAACATACACACGTATCTCTTCATTATAATGAACTGTTGAATTGTTGGAGTGGTAGATATGAGTTTCCCAAATTTTAATAGGTCATTTTCAAACTTTTTCCAAAGTAGTTTTACAAACTTATACCCTCATGAGCAGAACATGAAATATCATATGTTAAAGTGAAAGTTTCCAATGTTTTAACATGAAGAACTTTGTTTTAGCTTTCATTTTCTTTTTAAAAGATTCCATTTGTTTATGTGAAAGGCAGAGTCACACACTTACACTCACACACGAGAGAGAGAGAGAGAGAGAGAGAGAGAGAGAAAGATTTTTCATCTGCTCAGATGGTTGTAACAGCCAGTGTTGGACCAGATTAAAGCCAGAAGTCAGTAAGTGCATCTGAGTCTCCCACCTGAGTGGCACTTGGGCAATCATTTGCAACCTTCTCAGGCCCATTAGTAGTAAGTTCGATTGGAAACAAAATAAATAGGACTCAAACTTGTATTTTGAGTAGCGTACTTGATAGTACCTGTTTCTGATAGGATTATCTTTACTGCCATATTCTTTATCAACATTACCCAACTGTTCAGGGTCCTTGGAATTTCTGTATCAATTTCAGAAGCAGTTTATCTATGTCAACATGAGAAAAACAATTGGTAATTTGGTTTGGATTGCATTTACTATAGAAATCATTCATGTACCTGTTTACAACATCAATTTTTCTACTCTATGAACATTGTACATTTCTCATTTGCTTAGATATGCTTTAATAACTCATAATGAAATTTGTACTTATCTAGCATTCTGTACTGCATTTCTTGACATTTTGAAGACACGTACTATGGTATCCTTTTAAATTTTCAATTTGTGCTATTGCACATATTAAGATAAATAACTATATTGATTTTGTATGCAGTACACCTCAGAACCCCACCTTTTATCATAGTAGTTGATTTAAGAAATTATTTGTATTTTCAGCCTACAAAACCATATCTTACATGAATAACCTTTTTATTTCTAATTTTATGCCTTTCTATTCTATCTATTTAGAGCTTACTGTATTGCCTAAGACATTTGGTACACCATTTAACAAAGATGGCAATGTTAGCTTCTAGTCTTGCCCTTGTGTTGATGGAGTTGTTTCAGGGTTTAAAAGTACATTGAAACCAGCAGAGAAAAACACTATTGCTTATATGAAATGGAATGAATTCCAGAGCAATTTAATTACTGAAACAATATTATGTTTGAAATCATCAAACTCATGACTTATTTGATTCCTTTTGAAATGTTTGCTAACTCAGAATTGCTTTTACTACTTACTTTATTTTCATTGTTTTTGTTTTGTTTTATTTGCTTTATTTTATAAAATCAAAATGCAGAGTTACAGAGAGAAAGAGTGAGAATGATGGAGAGAGAGACAAACGTATCTTCCATGTACTAATTCATTTCCCAAATGGCTTCAGTGGCTGGAGCTGGACCAGTCTGAAACCAGGAGCCAGGATCTTCACCCTGGTCTCCAACATGGATAAGAGGGGAATGAGCACTTGGGGAATCCTCCATGGCTTTCCAAGGTGCATTAACAGGAAGCTGGATCAGAAGTGGAGCACCTGGGACAGGAACTGGTGTACATATTGGATGGCCCGTGTTACAAGTGGTGGCTAAATGTGCTGTACCACACTGCCAAAAAATTTTACCTATTTTGAGTCAGCCTTTCTAAGTTATGCTTAGAGTTGGCATTTGATTATTAATGGATAACATAGTGCCTCTTGAAAAATATATGGTCTTTATTCACAAACATTTGCATACCTTTACAAGTAAACATATATGTGTAGCTGCAGAGTAATTACTGAGTTTTGCAGAACAAGCTGCAGAAAATAACTGCTAAAAACAGAATATGGACTTTTTCTTTTCAGATTGAAGTGGTGGTAGTCAGACACATCTTTCTGATTTGCATGCAAGTTCAACAGTAGGAAAAGAGTGAGTTGGAGCAGATAAAGACAAGGATTTCTTTCCTTTTTTAAAATGTTATTTTATTTTTATTAGAAAGTCAGATATATAGAGAAAAGGAGAGAGAGAAAGGGAGGTCTTCTGTCTGTTGATTCACTCTCCAAGTGGCTGCCATGGCTGGAGCTGAGCCAATCTGAACTCAGGAGTACAGAACTTGTTCTGGGTCTCCCACGCGGGTGCAGGGTCCCAAGGATTTGGGCTGTCCTCGACCGCCCTTCCAGGCCACAAGCAGGGAGCGGGAAGGGAAGCAGGGCTGCCGGGATTAGAACCAGCACTCATAGGGGATAACAGTGCATGCAAGGGGAGGACTTTAGCTGCTAGGCCACCACGCTGGGCCCTAAGGATTTCTTTTCAAAGAAATTAACACTTTTTCTGAAAGTCAGTTCTCTGATTTAAAAAATTAGTTTGAGTACATATGCAAATTATTTAGATAATTGATCTTCTTACCCTATCAGCAATTTTAAAACTGTGGATCTTTTTAGCTTATACTTACTCTTGAGAAACCAAAGATGGTATAACATATTTCAAAGAGAAAGATTTGTAGAACTCATGCTCACTGATGTAGTCTTAATCTTATGGGAAAATCATACTTCCATTGTGGGTTATTATTACATTTTATGAATACATTTTACTTAATGCTGAAAAGGATGACCATCTCCTTATCTGATAAATGGCTCAAATATCTTATTGGTAGACAAGCGAGTTTATTGTAGTATAAAATGGATGAAGGAGTTAAAAACACTGTGACTTACTCCAGGCAACAGCTTAATGAGTTTACACAAAATCTGAGTTTAATTATACTCTTTTTTTTTAAATCAAGCACACTAGCAGATAACAAAATGGATAGCCCAGAGGGAAAGACTGCTTATCCTATCCTGGTTGGTGGTAAAAACAACATCCCTTACATTTACTTGTTTTCTTATTGTAAATAGAAACTTCAAATAAGAATTAAAGGAAAGTAAAAAAAAAAAAAAAGATTGCCAGTACTTTGCAATACTAAAGTGATTTTCTCTGTTATTATTAACAATTTTGGATTAAAACACAGTTTTAAAATATAACAGCACTTTAAACAGTGCATGGGAAGCATAACTAAAAGTTAAGTTTTGGGGTGAACATTTGGCATTGAAGTTAAGACATTGCTTGAGATGCCAGCATCCCATGGTGCAGTGCCTCATTTGAGTCTGATCTCTATGGCTTCTGATCCAGCTTCTTACTAATGTGAGCCATGGGAGGCAGCAGGTACTTGGACACCTGTCACCCTGTGAAGACCCAGCGTGAATTCCCAGCTCCTAGCTTCAACTTGGCTCAGTTCAGCCTTTTGAGTGCTTTTGAGATACGAAGTAGGATACGCGAGATTTGTCTTTCTCTCTCCACCCTTCAAGTAAACAAAAATAAGTAAACACAAAGACAAGCTTATTTTGATCAAAATGTTTTGACATCCATATGTAACTTTTTTTTTTTTTGCAATTTCTTTTGAAAGGCAGAAAAACAGAAAAGAAAGACATAAAGAGAGAAATTATTCATCTTCTGGTTCACTCCCCAAATGGAGGAGACAACAGCTGGAACAAGACTGGTCTAAAGCCAGAAGTTAGGTCTTTTTCCTGTGGGTTTCCACGTGAGTGCAAGTGCCCAAGCATGCGATCCATCTACCACCACCTTCCCAAGCTTCCAAAGGAAGACACATCACAAGTGGAGCAGCCGGGACTGGGACCGGCCTGACCTAGTATGTGAAGGCATTGCCTCCCCCAGGCATATTTTTTTTTTTTCATAAAATACATTTGCATGAGAAGACTCCTCATACTCATATATTCCAGAAAATGTTTTTCACAGAGATAGTTAACTTTGAATTCCATTTTCCAATCAATGTGTGAAATATACTCACACCCATATGTAAAAAGAAAATATTAGATACTGTCTGGAATAGCTATTCAAGTCTCATCCTTTTTGGATGCTGTTATCCATTTCTACAAATATAAAACATACAGTTCATGATCAGAATTGAATAGCATTGTATTTTCAATTACTTGATTAATAAACAGGTACTACACGTCTTCAATGTTTTCACCTCTGAGGTGGCCACTTAAGAAGTTGTTACTTAAAGGAAAGTGAGTTCATGACATTCATCTGACATAAACGGACTTGCAAACATAATGTATGCAATGTACTTTTTTTCGGGGGGGGGGGTTGTGTTGTGAATAGTGTAGTGGCAAGGCTGTAGGCAAGTGGTGAGGAATTGCAATTACTCCAGAGGCTGTTAATGAGGGTTGGAAAGTGGAATTTTCCATTCTGATGTGGGATCTGTATATAGCTGGGTTTTGGAATGATGACTATTATTGAAAAGACAAATAAAGCAAGAACAATTTCAGAAATTTCATAAGTTTAATTACTGATCAGTAATACCTGTGAATTTTATGAATTTCATGGATGAAAAGGGCACCCCACTAAATTTCCACTTATCTTCTTTTCTTGGCCATTGCCATAAATGTGTTATCAATAAATTATTTCTTTTCTTAAAAAATTGTTTATTATAAAGATGAGATGGAGAGTGAGTAGTAGAGAGAGCATGCACGCTATCTTCCGTTTGCTGATTCACTTGCCAAATGCTGACAACAACCAAGGCAGGGCCAGGCTGAAACCAGGAGATAGGGATTCAGTTTGGATCTTGTATGTAGGTGGCACAGACCCAATTACCGGAGCTATCATCTGCTGCCTTCCAGCATACGCAGTAGCAGAAAGTTCGAATTGCGAGTCAAGCTAGGAATCTAAACCAAGCACTCTGATATTGGATGAAGCAGTACAAAGTGACATATTAACCAGTATAACAAATGTTCACAGTATCTATTTCCTTTTTTTTATTCTTCATAGTTGTCTGTTGATGCATATATTCTTTGGCTTCCATTTTGAAACAATGTTTGCCCAAGTCATGTTATTTCTTTTGAAAAAGAGACAGAAACAGAGACAGATCTTACTTGCACTATGCTGCAACATTCAGGATTGGGCCAGGCCCAAATCAGATTGACACACAATCTGGTTCTTCCAGATAAGTGGCAGGCATCCAAGTACTTGAGCTATTGCTTGTTGCATCTTTGGATGTGCATTAGCTGAAAACTGGAATCAGTAATGGAGTTAGGATTTGAACAGAAATACACTAAGATTGGATACAGGCATCCTAAGAGGCGTTTTCTTAACTGTTGCATCAAGCATCACCAATGTGTGACCTCTTCATATAAAAATAGGTATTATAACCATTGATTTGGCATAATTCATATGAATATCTATGAATATTTTACAATTTCTCATTGTCTTTCAATGTTCATCTGGTTAACAGAAACATAGGGTACAGTATTAATGATCAGCGATCCAAGTTCATTTAGAAGCTTTTTGAATTTTAAAAGCTTAAAGAATTATTATTTATTTCCTTTATTTGAAAGTCAGAGAGGCACAGAGAAAGACAGAGGCCGAGAGCTCTGACTCACACCCCAGATGTCCACGACAGCCAAGATCGGCTTTTGTGGACATTTGGCTTTGGATCTTGGCCAAAGCCAGAAGCTGGGAACTCAATTCAGAATTCCTATCCAACCATTTGAGCCACCGGCTACTACTTCACTGAATGTGTCTTAGTAGGAAGCTGGAATTGGACTCAAATGCTCTAATATAAGATGAAAGCATCAACCATTTTGCCAAATGTCTATCTGCATTTTAAAGACTTTTAATGTTCATTAATTTTATCCACAATAAAATCATACATGTTAATTTAAGGAAATCTAAGATATAAAAAAGTAAGTAAACACCTGTTGTCACATTTTTCTTTTTTAAAAAGATTTATTTATTTTATTGGAAATTCAGATATACAGAGAGACAGGAAGGAAGGTCTTCCATCAGCTGGGTCACTCCCCCAGTGACCACAATGACCGGAGCTGAGCCAATCTGAAGCCAGGAGCTTCTTCCGGATCTCCCACAAGGGTGCAGGGTCCCGAGCCTTTGGGCCATCCTCCACTGCTTTCCCAGGCCACAAGCAGGGAGCTGGCTGGGAAGTAGAGCAGCTGGGACATGAACCAGTGCCCATATGGGATCCCAGCATGTGCAATGTGAGAACTTTAATCACTAGGCTACTGCGCCCCAGCCTGTCCCATTTTTCAAACTGCTGCTCACATTCACTGTTTTTTCTTGAATTTCGCATAAAGGCAGTTTTCATTCCCTCTGGGAAGAATTTGTCTTGTTGTTACTGTTTTGCTTTGTAGCAAAATGCATTCAGGTCCATTCTGTTGTAATCATATTCTAATTCCCTTCTCTTCTCATTCTAATCCTCCCGTGTCTACTAACTCATTTATCCAGTCAATAATCGTGGATCCAGCCATGGTACAGGAATGTAGACACCACATGAGACCTGCTCCCTGGCACAACCCATGTTGCAGTCCCTGGCTTGGAGTTCTGGCTCAGCTTCTGAGATCAGTGTCCTAGTAATGCTCCCTTTGCTCAGCTAGGAGGCCACAGGCTCAGGGACTTTGACTGCTGTCACTCACTTGGCTGATGAGAAGTGAGTTCCTGGCTCCTGGCTTACGCCTGAGCCAAGCCCTGGCTGCGGTTGGTATGTGAGGAGTGAACCAGTGCATGAAAGATATCTCTGCCCTTCTACCTTTCAAAAAAAGTGAAATTAACTAAATAACACAAACACACACACACACACTAAAACTAAAACTAAAATTTCCTCATTTCTGTTCCCATTTTCTTGCCATTCCTGTCAAGTGGTCACCTCGGTGCTCTCTGGGGTACCCAGCATGCTCCTAGCTCATTCTGTCTGTTCTCATTTTGTCCCTTTGTTTGGTATTCACTTTCCCCAGATGCCTTTATGGCTCATTTCACTACTCAGGTCTCTGTTAAAGTACCAGCCAACTAGAAAAACCTTTCTTCATCACCCATACAAAACTGCAAACCTCCTTGTTTTCTCAAGCCCGTTGTTCCTCATATTCAATCTGTCTCCTTTTTGTCCCCTTTTCTTCATAACTAAAAAGTTATCTGACATGTTTTATGTTCATTTGCTTGTTTCTGCTCATTGCTTCAGCTCAAGTCTAGAAGAGTGATTGATGCATACACACACACACACACACACACACACACACACACACACACCACTGTGATGAATATATATACTTTGGCTTAGCAATACTTTGGCTTAGCATTATGGCACTTTGGGGCAAATTGCTATCTGCAATGCTGACATATTTGAATTTTCGTGACTTCACTCCCATCCAGCACCCTGTTAATTTCCTTGGGAAGGCAGAGGAAGATGGCTGCAAGGGAAGTAGAGGAGCCAGGACTTAAAACAGTCATTCCAATACGGGAATTGGGAATCCCAAGCAATACGTTAACCTGCTGAATCAAACACTTGGAGCCAAGGAGTGAGGACTTTAGTTAGTATGTAAGCAAAAGACTTAGAATAAAGACAGAATTTCTTTGACTATGAGATCATCTGCCACTGGATATTTACACAAGGAAGATTAAATGACCTGATTTAACATTTGTGAAAAATCACCCTGGCAGCTTACGGAGTAAAATGCAGGAGGTAGGCTGTGAGGGCCAAAAGATCTGTTAGAGACTATTGAAATAGTCTAGGTGAGGTGAAATAATCTAGGTGGAAGTGTAGTTAGGGAAGTGGCGAATAATGGTGGTAAAAATCCTAGAAGTATGACTATTTTGAAACTTTAGCTATCATGATTATGCTTATGGAGTGTGAGAAAAAGAAAGGAATCAAGAGTAATTGAATATTTTAAGTTTAATATGTAATAATTTAATATTTTCAGTTTAAGAAAGATGATTGTTACTGAAATGGAAAAGATGCAATGAGAAACATAACTATAAAGAGCCAACCATTCAATTATTTATGTAACTAATGCAATTATATTTTAAAATAGTTGTGCTTTATTAAAGACAATTCTACATTTTACCTTTCTGTGGCTGTATATTTGTATAGCCCTAAAACCCATGAAGTGAATTCCCAACACCTTCTGTGATGGCATTGATGTAGAGGGCCTTTGGAAATGACTAGATCCTGGGGGTGGAACCTGCACTCATGGCATTCATAAAAGGCCTGCTGGCTCTTTTCCCCATGCAGAGAAATGGTGTAATCCATAAGGAATGGAACTGCACCAGTGCCTTCTTCATGGATCGTGAAACTTTCAGAGTTAGAAATTAGTTGCTGTTGCTCAGAAACAGAAATGGTAGCTTGTTACAGCAGCTTATTACTGACATAAAGCTCTATTCCACTAGTTGTAGGGGTTAGAAAATAATCATGTGTAGGCCAACACTGAACTGCCATTCATTTTTCTATGGACCCAAGTTAAAAAGGTTTTCACAAATGAGCACTTTTACCATCAACTTGAACATGATCCTTGAACTCAATTGTAGTGTAAACCACACCTTAAAACTCTTAGAGTCAATAGAATTATATTACAAAAACCACAGTTTTTATTTTCAAGATTGTGATTGTTTTGATTTTTGTCAAATTCACAATTTTAACAACTTTATTTTCTTGTTTTTTTTTTTTTTTTTTTTTAGAAATGTCTGCGTAATACCTTTGTTGTTACCTCCTGGTCCGTTAAGGCTGAATCTTCGCTGTTACCTTGCAGATGCCGACTCCTGCTCTGGGCATTTATGCGTGCAGAAGAATCTCCTGGGGGAGGAGGGTGTGGAAAGACCTGGGGACTTCTGTCGCCGCTACTGCTTCGACTTTGATTCAGTAAGCCAGGACTGAGGCCTAAGAATCTTAGTTTCAACAGCATCTCTTGGTGATTCTTTCATACTTTAGGCCACATTTTGAGAAGTGCAAAAGGATGACTTACATTAAGTAGTTTTTAATCTTGCCTTTTAAATACATGTAGGCCAGTGCTTCCCTTCCGGTATGCCACTGAGCATCAGTTGACAGTGAAGCTCTCACTTGACTGAACTGCAGCAATGACTGTCCTTGTCTTTGATTCTCTCCAGCCTTTATCATTTGTCTAATTCCCTTTCCTTGGAACGCTGCCTGCTTAGGACTCAAAGCCTCGTCTTTGGCCTGGTCTGTGGTTCTTAAGTTGAATCCATGTAATACACAGACATTATTATTCTTGGGTCCTCAGTGTTAGTTCTATGGCCCCTTTTAAGTAATGTTTATTATTATTTCTATATGGGCGAATGCATATATGCATTTATCTGGCCATTTCTTCATCCATCCATTTAATTTCCCTACGAACACAAAGATTTTGATTTTTACCATAATTAGTACTACCTTACACCCCAACTGACACACAAATCTTTAATTTTTACTAGGTAAGGTCTATCATTTTTGCCATATTGTGTATAGAAATTCAACAAGTTTGGACATTTGAGTACAGGCAACAAGTAAAACGTATTTTTAAAAGATCCAAGCACTGGGGGCATATTTCAGAGCCATTGCTATTAGAAATTAGAAATTATTGCTGGAACGCCTTAATAAGAATGAAATAAAGTTTCTGGAGTTAAATTATTCTTTTTTTCCCCATTTCTTCTCCATTCTCGTTGTTTTGAGCCAACACTGATGATTAAGCAGAGACATGTGAGTATCAGAGCTATCAGGAAAAATTTCCATGATTTTTAATCTCTGGTATTTAAGCATTGCCTCTACATGTGTTTGTAGAATTTTGTCCCCGAATATAATGCATTAAATACTATGTGACACAGGTGTTTTTCCATTTGTTTCAACAACAACCACAACAACAAAGGGTCATTTGCATTCCAAAAGAAATATTATATATTACAGCCGTATTCGTTTTATCTGGAACCTCCTCCCCTTTTAAGGGATTCTGAATACTGACTTAGGTCATTAACTATGGTGCTCTCACTCAACGAGTCACATTTTTTTCTATTACTCTTTAAGGGATGGCTTATATATTGTTTCACGAACTGCATAATGTTTTCAATGTCATCCTGAAACCTGAATGATTGATACCCATTGCACAGTGAGCAAAAGAAATTAACACTGTTCAGCAATTTTCCAAATTGCGTGATCCAAGATTAAATGAAATATAATTCTATCCTTAAATTCTTAGCCCCAGATTCTAATAAAAATTTTGAGAATGCAATTGCTTATATCATTATGCCAGCTTAAATAATCTCCATAATGAATGTTGCTATTAAAGTTTCTGGTCCTGTTTCCAGTTTATCTCAGCTGAGCATATTAAGGAAATGCATGTTTCATTGAGCATTGAAACAGATCACACTTATGTATCTCTCAGAACTTAAATATATATATTAAATATTAAATATATATAAATATATTATATATGTATATGTATGTATATATATATATATAAAGTAAAAGTGACCCAGCATTCAGAGGAAATAATCATGCCTAAAGTAAAATTATTTTCCTTTAAGAGTTTTAAGTAAGGGGATTGCCAGTTCATTCTTTCACAGTTTGCTTCACTTGTATCAAAATATAATGGGGGCCTGGCACAGTTGCTTAGCGACCAAAAACCTGGCCTTGCACGAGCTAGGATGCCATATGGGCACAGGCTCTAGTCCCGGTGGCCCTGCTTCCCATCCAGCTCCCTGCTTGTGGCCTGGAAGGGTGGTCGAGGACGGCCCAAAGCCTTGGGACACTGCAGCAGCATAGGAGACCCAGAGAAAGCTCCTGGCTCGTGGCTTTGGATTGGCACACTCCGGCTGTTGTGGGTGCTCATGTGGTGAATCAGTGGATGGAGGATATTCCGCTCTGTCACTCGTCTCTGTATATCTGATGTTCCAGTAAAAACAAAATAAATCTTTAAAAAGTATATAATGGAAGTTTCAGAAAACTCAGTCTCCCTATATATTTTCACTCTTTGCCTGAGAGTGTTCACATTATTGTGACATGTCACCTGAAAACAAGATTGCATTGCGATCATTTCATTGCGTATGTTGCCTCTTCAAAACAGTTTGGCATTTTCTCTTAGTATTGCCTCTTATTACAGCTGAGACACTTTCAGACCGCAAAATTCATCCCACATTAGCAGTATATATTATTACCTAGTCTTTCATATTCAAATGATCCGGCCCACGTGTACATTATGAAACCACAATTCCAAACAGATCCCATAGCTTCGCCGTTGGTTTAATTAGCATCATTATGAAATTTACATTCTCTAAAAAGAATATCTTCAGATAAATACATTCGTTCACATATAAAAAGTAGACAAGTTTCTCACCATCTACTGTGGCTTAACATGCAAGTCCTGAAGCTTTATTGCAACAGATTGTACAATATCACATACATGCACATCTAAAAATTACAAATCAACTGTTGAGATGATCTTTAGACAAGTGACTACGTACACCAGGAACACTGTATATAATTTTGACTGTTCAGCAAGGGTAGAGCTGAGGTTAGGTGATGGAGGTAAAACAGTAGATTAGCACCGATAAGTACTTAAGAAAAATAACTTACAAATGGAATACTCCTGAGGGTTAGTGTGATCACAGTAGTCAAATCAGTAACAATAACAAAAGTTGTACGCAAACTGTGATAGTTCACCAAATGAGGCAGAGTTCAAACATCCTTAGAATGAACATTCACATTTCTAACATTTCTTTTTCTATGTCCCTTCTTATACTGATTCTGGCACTAGTTTACAAATCCCTCATTATGTCAAGAAACAGATTCTTCATTACCTTGATTTGACTCTCCTAATCGCAGTCTAATAAAGCTATTTCTCCGTCCTCAAAAGACTACATTGCGATATTTATTTCTTACTCTAAAGCCATTGAATGCCAAACAAAACCAACTTACTGACACATATAGGGCATCCTGGAACAGTGAAAAAGTAAAGTTTGCAATTCCTATCTGTTTCTATTGTATTCCAATATTTACTCTTGCCAAAGTCTTCAAACAGCTGTAAAAAAGAGTCATTTGCCATTCTGCATAAATCAGCTCAATTTATTTTTTCCTAAATGCCTTGGAATATTGATTTATGAAGTCTTTGATGTCTCAAATACATAATTTACCCCTTTTGAAATTTCAAATAAATACCAAAAATACTTAAAAATATTTATTCTACCTTTCAGGCAACTTATTTTTTACACCAAAAAAAAAAAAAAAAAAAAAAGCCAACATCTGGTGTCTCACTTACCATTAGTTTTAAAACAAATTCACTCTGACTGAAACAGCGATGCCTTACAATATCCCCTTTCTTCCTATAGCCTCCCTAAAATAACTAAACACTTTTAACGAAATAAGCTCAATTATGAAAAGGCCTTAAACCTTCCAAAAGAAATACAGTGAACATCTTGAGATATTTTAAAACCATAATTTTTGAGGAGGAGAGCATTGGAGTTCGTTTTTCTTGAAGTTGCACAGTAATTATAGCCACACCTCTGGTACCTGGAGTTGCTGAAGCTTTTCCTTCTCTTCTCACATGGCAGCTAGATTATTGTGGAGTAATAACAATAATCCTTTAGAGCCAGGTAGGCTACAAGAATTCACTTGAAGCTCCAAGGAATCATTTGTAAGGTTACACTTCATGGAAAGTAAGAACACCCTGAAACATGTACACCTTAATTCATTTCAGATGGGTGAGTAGCAGGAGCTAGGGAATTATTTGGCTAGTATGGTTCAACAAAAGAAAAGCTTGTGGCATATTGTTCTTCAAGCAGCACAGCATTAATTTATAAAAAATACGTTCCTCATCAAAGGGACTGTTTTCTCTAAAGTATGGCACTGATTAGAGACTTTGTTTCATTAAGCCCATCCGTTAGATGTAAATAATACAGGAAAGAGAGTACAAGAAGAATAAATGTAATTGATGATATCTTGGTGTGTTACTAATCGGTTCTCAATGATTTCTTCATATGATGAGATTTAACAAAAATGCCTTATCTTATAGCAAAGCATTTCTGTTGCCATTTTAAAGAGAAGAATGGGAGGGCAGAATATGAATTCATTCACCAACAAACATTTGTAGATTTGCCCACCATATCCTAAGTATAATCATAAGTGCTGGGAGTATTTTTGTCTTCAGTTACTTATTCATATTTTTTATTACTCCCTTAAATTAGAATATTTATTTATAGGCAAGTTGGCGTGCATTCCATTCTTAAGTTTCCCCTTAAAGAAATAAGTATTCTTAATTTTTCCCACTGGGTTAAAAATATCATGTACATGTGTAACATTTTATTGTTACTCTTAATCATTGAATACTACTACCGGCACTAGCAGTACATGTGAAAGGAGGCTTTTCCCCAAGTAATCAGGACTGTGAAGCCTCCTACTCACAAAGCAACATTTTTACTTTTCTTCTCCTCTGGCACATTTTGTACAAGTTTGTACAAGAGATTGTTTTGAAAAGCTAAGAAAACAAAACTTGCATTAATTGAGCCATTCTTAAGCTGACCATTAACTGTATTTTCTTACTAATTATTTTTGTGTTAGGAAACGAGTACTATGCTTTTAAAAATCTGTTATCACTAATTTAAGCTGTGCAATTGTGCATCTCCTCCTTGGAAGCCTTAATCACTAATAGTCTATTAAATGTTGCCCAAAATGAGAAGTACAAGATGGAAAAACTACCCAGGTGTTTTTGACCAAATGTAAATTATCTTTCCTTTACAGCTCTCTCCTCTGATTTTCACCAAGTAACTTTTCAAACTTTTTTGAGTGTTTTTTAAGGATCTCAGATATACATATTACATCTATATGGAGGCAGATTTTTTTCTCTTTTTCTTTATGCCAGATATCCGTTTAAAATAGTAATAATTTAAGCATGTGTACAGTTCCAAAAATGTATTAAATGCTTACATTAGATACTTGGTGATTTTCGCCTTTGAGAAATCTTTATAAAATTTAAATTAAGTCAAAGCATTTGTCAAGGATGCAGCTAACAGTCATTATGTCAAGTTTGTAAATTAAAAATGAAAACATATAATGGATAAAAAATGGAGAGTATAGGCAATAAATAATTACCAGTGTAACTATCCCAAATTTTATTTAGAGCTTCATTATGTTCATATATTTTAATGTTCACAATAATATTAAACAAGTCATCTCACAAAATATGAAAACTTATCTCCTAGTTTTCGGTTTTCCATTTGTCAGTTAAAATGTAGATTACCTTGACGGTGTTCCAAAATTTTAGTACATGATCAAGAGAGTGTGCATTTTAATTTGTACAGCAGATTTATGCGTCAGCATGCTGTAGATATTTTTTCTCAAACTCATATAACTCATCAGTAAGGGATGTTGATCACAGCATTGTTTACAGTTGTAAAAAATAACAAGAAACATGTAAACCTTATTCAATAACAAGCTGCTTAGATAAGTTACAGTACATCCACACAATGGAATACTACGTAATCACTAAAGTAATGATATAGCTTGATATTTCGCATGAAAAGATGTTTATGTCCGAGTCTCAAATTTTTAAAAAATACAAAACAGTACACGTACTATATTCTTTGAAATGTGTAAGTGTACATATGATAAAAATTATAAAAGAGAATGCACGTACTAAAAGCATTAGTAGTGGTTATCTCTGATCTATGAGAATTGTCCTCCCTCTGCATTGTGTACACTTTTGACTATGAGCATATAGTATAATGAACATCAGTAAAAACAGAAATTTTCATTTTGAAATTACTTGGTAACAAATATATAAATAATTTATAAATAATTACATCAACCAGTTTATTATCATTATTTTATGGTCCAAGAGCTAACAAATGTATTCACAAAACTATTCATGTTTTATTATGATTGAGAATGAAGATTGCTATAAAAAGTAAGAAAGATCAACTTGCAGCAGAGACAAAACACTTTCTTATTCTTGAAACTATGGTGTGAGTGAATCATATTTTTTCAAAATAATTATTTAAATTTTACTTAAATAGTATATTTCTCAAATAGATCTGTTTTGATATATATTAAGAGTGAGGCAATGCAATACAACAAAAGATACATGTGTCCATGGATGGATAGCAGGGATGAGGGATAAGGAGCTGCAGGTGAAATCTGAAGCATCTGTAGTGTAAACATTAAAGGCTACATAGCAATAAAGCAGAATTTCCAATCAAGCAACTATGAAGAACCGTATGAAGAATCAGATTAGATTAATGGTTCTCATATAATGGTTGGAGGTGTATGACTTTATCCAGAGACAACCATTTCCTCAACTTTAAAGCAAATATGAATGTGGTAACATGGATACATTCAAGCATTTACGCGATAATGACAAACTTAATGGAAATTTCCTACAAGGCAGTTTTTCGGTATCACTGAATGGATTATTTATCTTTTATATTGACATTAGATAAAAACTGAAGGTGGAACATTAAATTTTCTGTAGGCAAAGGCAACTGAGTGAAGTTAAATAAACATGATCCCAAATATACATACGAAGGGGATTGGAAAAATGAATTACCCATAGTGTGTCCACGGGAACAATTTTTAAGATTCAACTCGTGACTGAAATAGCCACTGCCTGAAGTGTTACTTTCCTAAGGTATTGGTTGAGAAAACAACTATATGCTCACTTGTCTGTGCATGAAGCTTGTAAGTCAGCTTCTAAAACTTAATCAAAGCCACTATTAAACCTGTGGTGTTTTTACAGTATTTTTAAGAAGAAAAAAAAAAAAAAGAAAAAAATGTACATCTTTTTAAAATAAAAACATTCACTTAAATAATAATTTAAAGTGATGCTACATACAGATGTTCACTGGACCACTGTCCTACTGCTTATTCAATAATCAAGTTAGAAATCTTGGCTGTGACAGGTTCAGAAATGAGGGTCATGCCGAGAATTACTGAAAAAAAAGGGCAGAAATATACACAATGTCCTCACCTTGAGCAATAAGGGGAAAATGCAGCAGAATAAAGTTTATTCTACATATTCCTAAGGATATTATATCAAAAGATAGTACAAAATGACAATTTTACAATTAGAAATTATGCTCTTCACTAAAATGAACAAGGCTTTCTGATTTCACTTTTTTTTTTTCAAAAGAAAGTATTCACTTAGAAAGAAAAAGAGCAACAACTATGAATTGGCGTAAAACAACCCCTTATCACAAAGGAGCCCAAACTAAGTAGGCACCGGCTAAGGCTGAAACAAATGGAACATTCCTGATCTCACCACCTGCGTCTGGCCTGGCCAAGGGTGACATGCAGGGGCTTGGAGCCCACTACGCGACCATTCATCTCATCCACCGCTTTGGTAGCCTCTTCGAAAGAAGAGAAGCACACGACACCAAACCCTTTGCCATGCCCCACTTCCATCATCACTTTGGCCCGGCTAATCGATCCGAAGGAAGAAAATTCCTCCTTCAATTTCTCATCATCAATGCTCTCATCTAGGTTTTTAATATAAATGGGCACACCCGGAGGGCGGCTCTTTTCTTTTAATCTCAACCTCTCAAATCTCCGCCTTAATTCAGCCAGGCGTTCAATTTTCTTCTGTGCTCGCCCCACGTACAGGGCTTTGCCGTCGATGGACTTGCCATGCAGGTCCAGCACAGCCTTTTGGGCGGCCTCGTGGGTCTCATATCTCACAAATCCAAAACCTTTGGATTTCCCACTGGCATCTCGTATTACCTTGACACTCTCGGTTGGCCCATATTCACTAAACAGTTCCTTCAGTTTTGCGTCATCCATGTCATCACCAAAGTTTTTAACGAAAACATTCGTGAAAGTGGCCCTATCCCTGGTTCTGACCTCCGCTGCCCGCTCTTCCGGGAATTTGAATCGGCCGACATACACCTGGCGGTTGTTGAGCCGCACTCCATTCATGTGCCAGATGGCCCTGTTGGCAGCAGCCAGGCTGTCAAAATGCACATAGGCATAGCCCTTAGAGCCAT
This sequence comes from Ochotona curzoniae, assembly GCF_017591425.1. Lineage (NCBI taxonomy): Eukaryota > Metazoa > Chordata > Mammalia > Lagomorpha > Ochotonidae > Ochotona > Ochotona curzoniae. Next base: position 43,923,997 of record NW_024467087.1, read on the forward strand.
GGTCATCGCTTACCACTTTACAGGACAGGATGTTCCCAAAAGCCGAGAATAAATAAAACAGGGCCCTATTGTCTATGGATTTGTCCAGGTTCTTGATGAATATGTTGCCAACTCCAGACTTTCTTAAGCGGTCATCTGGCTGTGACCACATGAGACGGAAGGGTTTGCCATTAATCAGATCGAAATTCATGGTGTTCAGGGCCCACTCGGCATCCGCAGGAAAGCGGAAATTCACATAGCCGTAGCCCAGGGGGCTGCGGGTCACCGGGTCACGGCAGATGCGTGTGAAGCGCAGGGGGCCAGCAGGCCTGAACTTCTTATACAGCATGTCCTCGGTGACATCTGGGTCCAGGTCCCCCACGTACAGGGCGGCCTTGAGGTACTTCTTTTTCTTGCCAGCAGGATTCGGCTCCCCACTCCCCATCTCTCTGAGCGCAGGGAGGAGGGTCTCTTGGGAGAGAAAACAGAGAGAGAGAGAAAGAAAGAAAGAAAGAAAAAAAAAAGGCTGCTTTGCTTAAGCTATGGGCCAAACAGCTGTTCAGAAACAGAAAAGGCCAAGGCTGGCAGGCGAAGGGAAGCTAAATGCAGATTCAGAGTCACTGTGGAGGCTGAGAAAATGAAGTTCAGAAACAGCTGGTCAGCAGACTCAGAACAAACGCACCAGACAAAAAGGCACCCCAATAGCGAATCTGTTCTCCCTAAAGGGGCCTGACGATTTTCACCCATCTCAAACGGGAAATCCTTGTCACAGGCCAGGCATCGGGAGGAAATTTTCCCTTTTCCCCGATTCAATCGTTAAAGCAATCATCCAGCAGCTGGCCGGCTCCGCACATCTAGCCTTGCCTGCATCGAGGCCTCACGCCCCGTTTTCTGCAGAAACGCAGGCCCCGAGCTCCTGCGGGTGCAAAAATGATAGCAACCAGGGCAGAGGCCGAGCGTGTATTCCTCCGCCGGCTGCCGGCGGCTTCGCCACTCAGCCAGGCCGCCGCGCGCTCCGCGTCAGCGAAAGGGCAACGCTAGACACACTTGGGGCTCTGGCCCCTTAGCAGGCAGGCTGCGGGCAGCGCAGCGGACAGAGAGACAGACACACAGACACCCGCGCGGGAGGGACCGCGGACCGCCCAGATACCCAACATGCCCACTGGGTACGGACCGAGTGAGGCGCGGTGATTTCGGCAGCCTGAGGTTCGTGGCAGGTCCGGAGGGACTGACTGGCAGACGCGCAGTTGGGTCAGCTCCGACGCGAGGCGGGTCCGGACAGATGCGGGGCGGAGTCAGAGGAGAAGGGCAGATGCGCAGCGGGCGGGCCCAGCGTGGACCCGATGGACTCGGTGGTTGCTTGTAGCAGGACAGACCGACCCAGGGACCAAGCGCTTGTAGCTGTGGTTGGGGTGGGGGGTGGCAGGGGCGGGCGGGGCGTGAGGAAACCCGGAACCGTGTTAAGTAACTTCCCGCTTGCTCTGTGCCAAGGTTGAAGAGAGAGAGAGAGAGGGAGAGAAAGGAAAAAAAAAAATTAGAAGGCTTGTACAGTTTTCTTTCCTTCCGTAGTGGAAATACATTTAGACTGCTCATCCCAAACAATCACAGAAGGAAGTGAACCTGCATGGAAGAAACTTGTAAGTTTAAAAAAAAAAATCATATTTGCTTGGGAACACTTCCCTTAGTCCATTGGAAAGTCAAGGTTAACAGCTGTATTGCACCCTCAGTCTCATTCTAAATCATCACAAGGTCAAACACAACACAAAGCCAAATTATGCTTGCCCTTGGGCCTTACTTCATCAATTTCCAACGCAATGATAGCATTATCCTAGATGGTAGGCAAACAGTTCTTTTCTTTGCTGTGCCGGTAGTTAGATTTAAATGAGAGCCGCAGACTTGATTTGTTGATGCCTAGCACCACAAAGCATTGAAGCCACATCATAGTCGCAAAATTTTAGTTAAGGCGTTAACAGTTTCAGAAGCAATATAGAAATAAACATAACGAATGGCTGTGGATGAAGGGAACACATCAGGTCTAGGCACTTAAAACAAGTTCAACATACTGGACGATACTAAATCACTGCCGAAAAAATGCAGTGAGGTTAGACTCAACTCCGAGGTTGCCCAAGAACCGGTTTCGGAAGTGTTTTGCACGTTAGTTGGAAACTGATTCCCAAGCAGAGCCAGAAACTGGATCAGGCGCTCTGCGGGGGGGATGCGCTGTGCCAAGCGGGCTCCTCATTTACTTGCACAACCTCTGCCCCCCCTCACCCCCCACCGCTTGAGAATTTTTGAAAAAAAAACATTTGGTGAAAAAGAAAGACAGACAAGGGCATGGGCTAAATAGTTATTACAACTAAGAGGAATTTCCCCAGCAACAGGTTAAATTCAGCTGTTTCACTCAGATTTTTTTTTATATTGAATATTGTTGTTAGGCCCTCTAGTTAGGTAAAGATGATGTTCATTTGTACTAATTAATTACTCATGAACTTAGCCGTTTTATTTATTGTGTCATTTTACCAGATTCCTCAGTTTCTTCATTTGCTAAAACAGAGATTGTATTAAAAAGGCAAATATGAGCAAAATTAGAGATAGACCAATAAACGTGTCTTTTAATAGACACACTGACCAACATATGGAAACACTAACAAACATCTGTTTAGTGTTTTGTATGGTGAACATATGTTTATAAACAACTTTCCTTACATGTGTGATTACCAATGGCTATAATTCTGCTTTTGATTTTCTCACTTAAAAATATTACATCAGGCCTAGCACGGTAGCCTAGCAGCTAAAGACCTTACCTTGCATGTGCCAGAATCCCATATGGGCACCAGTTCTAATCCAGACAGCCTTACTTCCCATCCAGCTCCCTGCCTGTGGCCTGGGAAAGCAGTCAAGGACAGCTCAAAATCTTGGGACCCTACAGCCGTATGGAGACATAGAAGAGGCTCCTGGCTCCTGGCTTCGAATCAGCACAGCTCCGGCCATTGTGGCTGCTTGGAGAGTGAATCATCTGATGGAAGATCTTTGTCTCTTCTCCTCCCTGTATATCTGACTTTACAATAAAAATAAATAAATCTTAAGAAAATATTATTTCATTGAAAAAGCCACATTACATAACAGTACCTATGCAAAAATTTTCATCTGTTAATGTGAACATCTACAGGTTGACCATATATAAATTTAAACAGACATTTCTTATACATGATAAAATTGGATTGGTAAAAAGCACAATTTTTCAAAGATTAATTTTGATTGGAAAGCGAGATATACAGAGAGCAGGAGAGACAGAAAGAAAGATCTTCTATCTGCTGATTCACTCTGCAAGAGGCCACAACAGCCAGAGCTGAACCGATCTGAAGCCAGGAGCCAGGAGCTTCTTCCAAATCTCCCATGCAGGTGCAGCTTCCCGGGGCTTTCCCAGGCCACAACCAGGGAAATGAAGTGGCTAAGACACAAACCAGCACCCATTTGGAATCCTGACTCATGCTAGGTGAGGATTTTATCCACTAAGCTATTGCACCTGCCCTAAAAACCAACTTCAAAGTAACTTTCTTTTGTTACTTACCAGCAATTTTGAGGGCCTTGCACTTTGGACGTTCTAAACTGCAGTGACATCTTTTATTCTGATCTTTTCAAGAGGCAAAGAGACATGAAGACCAAGAGAGAGCTTCCAACATCTTGTTCACTTTCTAAATACCTGTAAATGGCCGCAGCTGGGCCAGGGCAAACCCAGAGACTTGGAACTTAATCCATGTGTCCTATATGCCTAGTAGGGACCCAGATGCTTGGGCCACCACCACTGTGTCTCCTTGGTTGCAATGTGGGGAAACTGGAATGGGGATTCACAAGTGAAATAGGAGTATGTTAACTTTCATCTTAATGACTTAGGTCAATTGCCTGGCCTTACAGTGAACATTCAAAGAAAAATCTCTTTGTTTGAAAGGTAGAATTAATAAGAAGGAAGGAAGAAGAGAAGGGGGGGATGAGAGAGAGAGAGAGAGAGATCTTTCAATCACCAGTTTACTCTGTAAACAGCTACCAGGTGGTTGATCACCCCAGGCCCTGCCCTGCTGCCTGGAGGATGTGGCTTAAGCCTAAACTTCCCCATGGCCTGAGGCACAGCTTTCAGGCCTACACATGGAGTATGACCTCCAACATGGCTACAAGGTCAAGGGGAGTACACTTGGAACATGGCTGGAAGATCTAGGGAAATGGACGTGTCATACAGTCAATTACACTGTCTTTGGTGGGCATGGGATCTGCTGGAAGGCTCCCTCCTGCCCTCCCTTTGCTTACCCTTTAAAATCTGTAACCTGTGCATAATAAAGCGGACATTCCTCACCAGCTTGTCTCCGGTGGTTCTTGATCTGCCTCACCCTAGGTAATCTGGGGCCGGCTGGCAGGCCTAAATCCTGAGACTACCACACAGCTAAAATAGTTATGCAAGGCTAACGTCAGAAGCCTGAAATTTTTCTACGTCTTCCATGTGGTGCAAGGGGTCAAGTATATGGGTCATCTTCTGTTATGTTCCTAGGCACATTTAGCATAGAACTGGATCATAAGTGGAGCAGCCAGGACACAAACTGGTGCCCTTATTGTTGGCATTGCTGGTGCTGGCTTACCCACTGAGACACAATGGACTTTATCATAAACTTTTATTATTAGGTCAAATTTTTGAAATATTAACCACTGTAAAGTCAAAAGTAGAGTTTGCTCTGATAAGCTAATGATGGAAAAAATGGACAACTGGCATTCTTAGTGGATTCAACAGACATTATTATTTATAGTTGCCAGTCATATGCCAGCACGGGTGGCAGGATAGGGAGATCGGTAATTTATTTATTCAGCTTTTTCCTTTATTGGCATTTTATATTGTTTTGCCGATAAAAAAAAAGTCTCAGCTATGTGAATTGCTGAGACTTCATTATGAAAGCAGAGTTGTTGCTACCTTATATGAAGACTGGAATGACTGAACAAAATATTATAAATTTAAAACTTTATGACCTATGCCTTGTCTCACTTATTTCTAGAGGGAAGTAATTCAGCATGAAGAATTTTGTGCAAACAGGCATTTTTGTTTTCAGTTTTGAGGCCAGAGCAATTCTTGTTATTTATGTCCAATAATTTTGTCTTAAATCGTGTACTGGACAGTAATCTTGATGTACTTTGATAAGATCAATATTAAAAATGATTTTTCGGTCAGATTTTCCAATAAATGAGAACTAAGAACTCAACATCTTAAAAAGATGAAATTAAGAAAAACATCCTGTCAGCAACAGCATCAAAAAGAATAAAATACTTAGAGCTGTATACTGAAAACTTCTAACCATCCATGAGTGAAGTCAGACACAACGCATGGAACATTATCCTTGACTCATATATTGTTCTTTTGTCCATATTATCAAAATATTTTGTGGATTCAATGTAATTCCTGTCAAAATCTTATTGGAATTTTTTTGCTAAAAATAGAAAACACACATGTAACCTGAAATTCATATGGAGACATGATAGACCCTGAATAGCCAAAGCATTCCCGAGAAAGAGGAAAAACTGGAAGTTACCATATTTCGTAATTTCAAAATATAATCACAAAGCTATAATAATTAAGGCAGTCTAGTGACAGACATGAAAGCAAACATGTCAATGAAACAGAATAGAGGTCACAGGAAAAATATTCAGACAAACAAAATCACCAAATTGTGGAAAAGATTGCTTTCCTCCAACGGTGATGGGATAAATGGACACCCACACGTGAATGAATACAATTGAATGCCTGCCTTACTTTATACCACGCGCAAAAGTCAAATCAGATTGGATTGAAAACCTGAAAGTTTAAAACCCCTAGAAGTAAAGGGTGTGTATGTGAGGGTGGGGAAGGGAGGAATCTTTGTGATATTGATCCTGCCTATGATACCGGAAAACACAAGCAGCCAAAACAAAAATGGGCAAATGAAACTATACCAAACTGAAAGTGTTCTGCATGACAAAGGAAAACAGTCATCATGTTGAGAAGACCACTTAAGCCAGGGGAGAAAATATTTGTAAGCGATATCTCTGATAAAGGCTTAATATCCAAAATACAAGAGAATTTACAGCAGAATAGTAGTAAAACCAGACATCCTGAAAGCACATTTCTCAAAGAGAGGCATGCAAAATGGCCAATGAATACGGATGAAAAGATGTGTACAATCAGTAAGCACTAGCAAATTGTAAATCAAAACCACAATGAGATATTACACACATAAGTTGGGATCGTTGATAGAAAAAAGACAAAACAAAATAACAAAAGAGAACACAGATGTGGATGAGTATACCCCAAATTTGGAACCCATATGAACGTTTCTGAAAATACACAGCAATCCAGATTGTGGGTACTAACCCCCCCCAAATTACAACTATATTAGATATCAGAAATATTTGCACCACTATGTTTGTTATACCATTATTTATATGATAACCAAAATACAGGGACAATGTAAATGTGCATTGATAGAGGAATGTATTGAAAAATACAATACATACATGAAGTGGAATAGTGTTAGTCATCCAAAAAGAAATCCTACTATATGTGACAACATGTATGAATGTTGAGAATGTTGGGCTATGTGAAATAAGCAATCAAAGAAGAACAGATAATGTGTAATTCCACTTAAATGGGATATTTAGTATAGTCAGATTCATATAAACAGAGAGAAGAGTGATTGCTGCCAGTGGATGGTGGTCAGGGGAAATTCAGAGGTCACTGGTCAGAGTTTAAGTTACACAGGATGAATGGCTTTTAGGATCTGTGCTAAAACATTGTGTCCATTGTTAACAATAGTTTGGAGTTACTCTTCATGTTGAGCATTCTTTATCATGACAAAATAAATCACTACTGGCTCCATATGCAAAAGGCATGAAATCCTTATATCAAAGAAATACCTGCACCCCTATATTTATTGTAGCATCATTCACAGTGGTGAGACACAGGATCAATGAGAGTCCATTATCAGATGAATAAATAATGAAAATGTAACATACATATACACATACACAAGGGAATTTTATCCAGACATTAAAAAGATGAAATTATATCTTTTGCAGCAAAGTGGATGCAAGTATAAGACAGCCCGTTAAATGAAATAGGCCAGACATAGAAAGACAAATACTGCATTTCCTTCATATGAGGAAGCTAAGCAAATCCCAACATTAACACAGACTAATAATTAATAGAGGCTGGAGGGATGGTGTGGATGGTGTTTGAGGGAGATCAGATCACTGATATCAAATCAGAGTTGGATCAAATAAATGCATTCTTAGTGTTTTACAACATAGTGACATGAATATAGCCCACATTAACCCATTATATATGTTTTTAAAATATTTATTTATTTTCATTGGAAATATTTACAGAGATAGGGAGAGACAGAGAGAATGATCCTTCATCTGCTGTCTCACTCCCCAAGTGGCAACAACAGCCAGAGCTGAACCAATCTGATGCCAGGAGCATCCTGTGAGCTTCCCGCATGTCTGCAGGTATCAAGGCTTTGGGCTTTCTTCCATCGCTTTCCTAGGTCACAAGCAGGGAGCTGGATCAGAAGTACAGCTGTCAGGACTCATTTGGGATAATGCATAGGGTACCACATGGGATGCCAGTGCCCATATGGGATACCAGGGTTTGCAGGTAGAGGACAAGTCAATTGAGGCATCTTGCTGACTTCTGTTATATATTCTATGAGCCAATAGAAGAAAAGAACTAGAAGGTTTGAATGGTGAAGTGATATCAAAGAGGTATAAATGTTGCTTATTCTGACTTGATTAGTATATCTAGTATATACATATTGGAATGTCATGCTATGACCCATAAAGGTGAGGTTACTGTTAATAAAACCTTATTAACAAAATCATGAATTATATTTGATAAAGCTGGGCATTAAAATATATATTTAAGAAAAATATAACAAATTTAGCCATAGTTTGCATTTGGTGTATCTGTAATGTACTTTTAATATTTCAAAATTTAATTAACAGAGATTTTATATATTTAGCATATATAGTATGTTGAGTTGAGATGCATTGTGTAATGATTATCACAATCTTAATTGGCACATCTATATTTAATTGATAAAGATTGTGTATCTTTAATGTGTATAATGTATGATTTGATATTCACTCATGGTATAATGATTATCACAATCAAATTAATTGACACATCCTAGGGTACTCTTGTAATTAAATCCTATTAGCATAAAATACATTCACAGAATATTCTGTTTGAAATTATTTGATTGATATGCATTCACATTCCAGTTTATTGGGGCTTTAGATAGTATTTAATATGTTGATTCAAGGTATTTTCTTTTATGATGCATTAAAATACAGTATAAATATCATTCCTTGGCAGATGGTTTCAGATAAATTTCTTTCTCCTTTCTAACTCCTGTTTAACTGAATGGCTCATAATGGAAAATACACACTCCACATTCTCTAATTAGAAATCTGATAGTCATTTCACTTGACCTAAAAGAAGAAATCATACAATGATTTAAAATGTAAATTATAAGCTTCATTTTCAATTTAAAAAGCTTGTTTTTATTTGAAAGTAAGATTTACAGAGCTAGGATATACAGAGAGGAAGATCTTCCATGTGCTGATTCACTCCCCAAGTGGCCACAATGGCCTGAGCTGAGCTGATCCAAAGCCAGGAGCTTGGAGCCTCTTCTGGGTCTCCCATGTGGATGCAGGGTCCCAAGGCTTTGGGCCATCCTCCACTGTTTTCCCAGGCCACAAGCAGGGAGCTGGATGGGAAGTGGAATGGCCTGGATTAGAACTGGTGCCCATTCAGGATCTGGCTCATGCAAGGGGAGGACTTTAGCCACTAGGCTACCACCAGGTCCATTTTCATTTTATTTTAAAACTGTGCTAGAATATATAAAGCGAGCATCGCATCTTAATTTCTAATGGGGTAGTTCAGTAGCATTTGATGCATCCACATTATAACGCAACCATCACCACTATTTCTCTAGAACTGTTTGAAAATTTCTTTTTAAATTATTCATATATTTTTATAGGACAGGTAGATTTATAATAGAAGGAGAGACAGATCTTACATCTCATGGTTCACGCCACAAATGGCCACAAAAGGCAGAGTTGTATTGATCTGAAGCCAACAGGTAATTGCTTCTTCCAGGTCTCCCACGTGGGTGGGTGCAGCATCCTAAGGTTTCTGGCCATCCTCCACTGCTTTTCCAGACCACAAGCAAAGGACTGGATTGGAAATGGAGTGACCAGGACATGAACTAGCACCCATATTGGGTACTGGTGCCACAGGGTAGAGGATCAGCCTGTGGGGGTCATGGCTCCTGTCCAGTTTTAAACGTTCAAAACTGAAGCTCTGCACCCATTAATTTATTCTTTTAGGTAATGCCTAAATTATATTAAGCTATATGCTTGTTGCTGGACATTAAGGCCGCCTATACTTATTTTATTGTCATGACATACAAAAGGATAATAAGTATCCTTATTAAAACAATGTTATCTGATTGCTCCTATTTCTACTGGCCAGATTCTTTGAAGTAAGAAGTGCACAATTAAATGGTATATACATAATCAAATGTTAATGTGGACAATCAGACTTGTTTCCAAAATACTGAGGCTTTTCACATATGTTACTAACTGTGAACATTTGGAAGAAGTGGACGGTTAGGACACATTACAAATGATCAGATTTGATTAAATGGAAACATGGAAGAATACTTGCTACAGGACAGAATGCTCACACATATACTATTAGAAAATACAAGGACAGATGCTTTTAAAGTTGAATATTTTAGAACAATTATATAACCTTTCAGAAAATGCATGTAGGGCCAATGTTCTTTCAGACATAAACATACATATCAAATTATGAAAATCTTTCATGATAGGTTTTGTAAAATTACCTTGGACAGAGGAATCTCTCAAACTCAGCCCATCTTTTCAAGTCAGGCTGATTTTACAAATTCATGGTCAATTTATGTGCCAGTAGAACTTGGGTAAATATTGATTCAATTAGCTATGTTCCGTGGGAGTCGGGAGGGTAGGGGTAGGCAGATTGCAAGAACAAGGTTACATATTGTCTAGTAACTATTTTGAAAGGGATATTTGATGGGAAGATAATTAAAGACTGTTAGTTTAGAATGTCAAAACAAAACAAAATATATTCCAACTACTGACAATCATTTTAATGCCTTTTTCTTACTTTCTAGACTTTTCTAAAATATAAAACATGAGAATCATTTTTCCATAGATAAGAAGTAGAAAATTAGGAAAAAATGTTTGTAAAATGAAAAAATATTGCTTAATCCGTATCAACAGAAGTTCAAAGTACAGGGTTTCTTGCTCTTAAAATGTCAGGGCTTCCATCTATGAACTCACTAAGTGCTTGGGTACTTCCCATCAAAGTTAGTGGGACTATTCTATTTTGTTCATTTAGCTGTATTGTTTATATAGCAGGAAACAGTAACTGGTTCTTTCATCATAGAATTTATTCTCCATTAAAGTTTTTTTTTTTTTTGAATTTGGGTAGAACAGCACAGCAAAAACATTTTAACTTTTTAACAATTAAGTATTTCTACTATTATTTTGTTAAAATCATGCATTTAATTCCTTACCCTTCTATTTAAAAACAATTTCTTGTGCACTCTCTAATAGGCTATATGGCAAGGCTAGAAACTGACCATTTACAACCTTGCAAAAACTTTGAGGTTTAAAATGAATGAATCCAGCTGATCTAATCAGTTTGCTGTTCTCCAATAACAAAGTATCAGTAATGCTTGACTTTTGCTTCATACTACATTAAGTAATTATTCAGTGAATTGGAATAATTTTCATTAGAAATACAGTCCTTTTCAGAATACTTGAAGAACAAGGATACAACACCTGTTGCAAAATTAAAAGCTACATGATGTCTTGTGATTGTTACTGTTGACTATTCTGTTTACCTCCAAATTTCCTTTGAATTGGTTTATATAATGTTTTAGTTCTTTATATGTTAATTGCTAAAATAACCTTGAAATGCATGTACCATTAAGAATAAAAATCATTCATTGGTAATAAAGAGACATTTGTCTTGGTTTATTTACTTATTTGTGGTTTCAATAATATTGAATGACCTTTACAATGTTTGCACATATTATTCATCAACGTAAGTGAACTGTGTTTCAATTTGACTGCTAGGGATTTTGTATTTGGTTCATCTGTGCTCTTCTCCAACCCAACATTTACTTTTCTTCATGCAATAATTTAAAAACATACACAATTTCATGGTGCTTGCTATGTTTTGTTATAGTGATAAATTTTCAGAATTGTTTCTGATTCTTCCCTATATTTACATCAGATGTAGTTTTTTAAATGTGTCATATATGTCAGGCATTATTTTTGAGACAATAGATAGAATGTTGAACAAAAAAGACATGGTTTCTAAGATACACAATAGTTCTTACTATTCAAAGGTAAGAAAGTGTATAAATAAATTATAAAATTGATTCTAATTTGTAGTGAATTTTACATAGGAAATAAACTGGGTGCTATGATAGCAGTTAAAAATAGAGTGCAGATAAGGGTTTCCTGTTGATCTAAAAGGAACCTTAATTAACACTCTGAATTTGACATGAGTTTTAAAAACTTTTTAATTTTTAATTAAATTTATATTGTTTCATAGAGCAAGAAATTCTTGTATTGAATGAAGTTCACACACCACATGTAAGTCATTTCAGCTTCACAAGCTAGAAAGTGAATAAGAAAGGATATGGTCATATTGAAAAACACACAGGAGTATTAAAAAAAGTTTATGGGAAAATAGAATTAAAAGATACAATTATTATAGTCCAAAATATTTTGAAATCTATACATAATAAGAGTCTTAATCAGCTCCTGGAAAACATGTGCTATGAGAAAACCACGAATGCATTTCACAATTTTTTTTTCTTTTGCAAAAAGTAAACTTATTTTTAATTTGCAGAGTCCCAGAACTTAAAAAAAAAATAAGGTTTATTTGAAAAGCAGAGTGATCAAGAGAGGAGAACTTGCATCTGCAATTTTATTCCCCAAGTGACAGCCACAGCCAGGACTGACCAGACTCAAACCAACAGCCCAGAACTGCATCGTGTTCTCGGGCAGCAGGAACCCAGCTGGCCACGATCACCACCTGCTGCTTCCCAGGCACATTAGCAGGAAGCTGGATTGGAAGCATTGAGTCACTTGGATATAAACCCGTGCTATGATATTGAAGGGGGATATCTGAAGCAGTGACCTAACCCAGTGCACCGCAACATTCGCCTGTCTATAAAAGAATCTTACATGTTTAAAATCTTGTATGTTTGTATATATATTTTTTAAAGATTTGTTTATTTTATTGGAAAGTCAGATTTTACAGAGAGAAAGAGAGACAAAGATCTGGTTCACTTCCCAAGTAGCTTCAGTGGCTGGAGCATTTTTAAGATTTATTTTTATTTTTGAGGTAGATTTAGAGAGAGAGGAAACACACACACACACACACACGCACACGCACACGCACACGCATACACAGATCTCCCACCTGCTGGCTCACTCCCTAAATAGCTGCAATTGCCAGAGCTGAACTGATCTGAAGCCAGAAGACAGGAGCTTCTTCTGGGTCTCCCATGCACGTGTGGCATCCAAAAGCTTTGCACCATCCTCCGGTGCCCTCCCAGGCCATAAGCAGGGAGCCACAGTTCTGGCCCCAGAAAAATTCATCTTTTTATTTGTTAGAAGCAATTTGCATTCAACTTTCAATTTGAAAAGTGATATTGAATTGAGCATGTTTCTTTATACAATGTGTTCCTCTATTATACAATGAGTTGTTTGATGTAGAAAGGAGAGATCACCGGCAAAGCCAATTCATCTTCTGATCTTAACAAAGACGTAAGGTCAGCTTTTGAGGACTGAGAAAGACTGGATGACAAACCAACTCTACAGTTACAGTTTTTCCTACCCTATCTTGATTGAGAATGCACCGAATATCAAAGTAGGATTTACTTTCTATGAAGCAAACATACATTCTCATTTCCCTTAGCAATTAAAGACTTGGGTAAATTAATACTAATAGAAACTGATGAAAAATTTGAAAACTCTATTTTTTTCTGTTATCAATCCATGCAATATTCTTCAAAATAAATACCATATCCTATGTAGACTGGGTTTTGTGCTGATATCACTAAAGAATATTTTATCTTCTTTTAGGGAAACTATGAAAGAGCAAAATTAACTTGTTAGCTGACTATCACACTGCTTCACCCTCACAATATAAATGAAATATTTTCCCAAAACATGTTTTCATTGCTAACTTGAAACTCAGAGACATGTTGAATCTTGACTTTGGATTTGGTCGTCCTGGATAACAAAAAATAGCACATAACAACTTATTGAAATTTTTCTTAAATTAAGTCTACTTACAAAGCAGTTTTGGGATCAACCAAATTGAATAGGAAGTTCAGAGAGCATCCAAGTACATGGCAGGACCCACGTGGTAAACATAACTTCCCCTCAGCAAAGCTCTGTAGTAGTCAATGAATCAACATTGACTTGTAATTTGCATCCAAGTTTGTACATTTACTTTAGGGCACTATCTTTTGGTTGTGCATCCTATGGATTTGGATGAACTAATGTGAGGTATATGTTTCATTACAGTATCACACAGGTTAATTTGTCCCCTCGAAATCTCTCTGGTGAACACTGATCTTCTCACTGTCTCCACAGTTTGATTTTTGGAGAATGTCCTGTAAGCAGAGTCCCGCAGAAAAAAGCCTACGGCTTGATTTCTTTCACTTACTAATTGGCATTTCAGGTTCTGCCTTTTCTTTGCAGCATTGTTACACCACTTTTAGCTATCTGAGATTTTCCATGGGACTTGACTCATGAGATTATGGAGACTGAGAAGTTTCACAATGTACTAACCATCATTTGCAGAGCCCAGAAATACAGGTCAGTCTGAACACAGAGGCTGGAAAAACCAGAGGTTCATAATGTAACTTGCAGGTCAAGGTTGAAGGCCTGAGAATTGGGATGGGAGGTGGTTGCTGTAAACCATGCAGTGTGAAGGAAAAACCACCAAGGAACTCTGGCATCTGAGAGCAGTAGAAGACAGATGTTTTCAGTTCAAAAAAACAAAACAAAACAAGAGGGGAGTGAGGGGGATTTCAATCTTGCTCCGTATTTTGGTTCTATTAAGGCTATAAATTGATATGGTGACAACCATCTACAATGGTGAAAGCAGATTTCTTTTATTCAGTCTAATGATGTTAACTGTCAATCTATCCCAGAAACACATTCACTGATACAATTAAAGCAATTTAACAGATAGTAGAGCATCCCTTAACCCAGTTGAATTGACATACAAAACGAACCATTGCACTATGTTCTATTCTGCATTCTCACCAGCAATGAACAAGAGTTCTCAGGACTCACTGCATGACCAGGGCTTGAAGACAGAGTGATGCATAATAAGAAAAGACAGAGAAAGAAGTTTTTGAAAGTGCACAGGCCACAGGGTTCTTTTAGAGAGAGGAACAAGTCAATGCCTGTCCCAGTGGCTTTTATTCATTCGAGGAAACAGATTTCATATCAACTTAATTCACCTGTGAGTGTTTACTTCCTGACTAATCACTGTCCAGCCAGAAGGCCCTCAGGTGGACACTAGCATTCCCAGAGAGGAGGAGAGCAGAGCATGTGGCCAATTACCTTAGGAAGATGTGCTGCTTGAGGCCCTGGCCTTGCCCACCAGGGTCCTTGTCAGCACACTGTTACTCTCTCAACAGCTTCCCTTCCCACGCACCTGGCACTCGTCTGTCTTGGTCCTTCTCTGGCTGCTCAGGAATGTCCGTGATCACCTCCAACATGCCTTAGGAATAACACCTGCACCTGACGGCTTCGGCTTTTGGCTGCCTTGCATGCAGAAGAACTTAGCAAGATTTCCTTCTCAAAGCATGTAGTTTATGTCAGAGCTATCTGCTCCCTTTTATTTTTATGAATGTCTAAGGAAAAAAAACACACTTGTTGCAGCTGATGATTAGTTATTTTTGTTCTTCCTGCATACTATCCATTAGCTTATCCAGCTGCTTCTATTCCCTCTCCCAGAAGAACGGACTCCAGTTGTGGTAGGAATATGGGAGCAACATCTACTCCATATGTTTCACACAGCTCAAAGAGAGTGTGCTTTAAGGAATAGCAGCAGGGCATTCTTAGGGTTGTTTTAAAAGTTCCTGGTAGAATGGAGATTTTCTCCCAGGTGCTAGCTGCAGTATTACTGCCTGGAGCTTGAAGGCTCTTCTTTGTTGATTCCTGGATAACACAAGGCATAAGGTAGTTATAATCTCTCCCAGTTGAGAGACTTATTTTTCAAGATTTTTTTCAGAGAACAGCTAAAAGCCTCCAAGTCAAAGCTTCAGCCTTTTTTTTTTTTTTTTTTTTTTAGACATTTAGAGGTAAAAGTAATGTCAAAGATTTAAACTATTTGGTCAAAGTAAAAGTTAGACCTAAAAATTTTAAGCAAAGCTATGGAAAGCAAGTAGTTCAATAAATGTATCCAGAAACTTTTTGAGATGCAATAATAAATAAACAAATAATTAATTAAATAGTTTGTTACCTACATCAGCTACAAAAACAGAAAAAAGTTTAACTGAAATGGTTAGCATGTGGTCTTTTCTGACTTCTGATTCCTTTAATTTATATCACATAAAATTCTCAGTGTCTAAAGAGGCTTTTAAAAGAACACACATAATTTTTACTCATTGTTACTTTAGAGCGGTTTTAAATTTTGAAAACATTCACACAGGTTTTGAGGTTAGACAGGAAATAGGTAAGCAATTTTTACTTTAGCAAACTATTGTAATCTCATAGTCTCAGGGAAATGTTCTACCTAGAAGACAGGATATTTAAGCATAGTATCAACAATGCTTTGTTAAAAGACATAAATATCTCTGGAAATCACATGATGGATGGCAAAAGATTTTCTCAGGAATTATTCCAAGATTTCATAGATCTTTAGACATTTTAGGGCAGTAACAAACACCCAGAAGGGCTTACGGTTTAACAAAGCACATAATGATGCATGAAGAACAGAGCAACTTTAGATTAGTAGACAGAGAAACTTCTATGGATGCGAACTTCAGCAATTTTACTTCGTTTTTTTTTTCTTCTTGCCGTATCAAATCTCGTGTTTTTAAGTAGCTGCTTCAATCTGATCGCTCCTTTTCCTTTGAGTAGCGATTGGTCCTCTTCAAGGTTTCCTGATGACCAGGGTTTGAAGAGGGGATGGCACGTAATCAGAGGCAGTACCTGATTCCTCCAGCAAGTTCACAAAACTTGCAGTCACAACATGGAACATTTTGTGCTTCAGCAGTCACCTGATTCCCCTACCTTCAATTTCAGTGCAGCATTCAATTTGGTCGCTCCTTTTCCTTTAGATGGCCATCATTCCCCTCTTCAAGGTTTTCTCTTCCGGGCAGCACTTCTCACAACCAGCGCAGCAAGAACCAGGGTTTGACGAGGCGTGATTTGTAATGAGGAAAGATACACAGATGGGTATTTGAAAGTGGGCAGACCAGAGGGTTCCTCTCAGAAACAATAACTCAGTGCCTTTTGCAAAGGCTTTTATTCATCTGGGGAGCCATATTCAAGAAACTAAATTTGCCTATGAGTTCTTTGTTTACTGCTTAATCACTGTCCCAGCCAGAACGGCCTCAGGTGGATCACGTGGCCAGAGAGGAAGAGAGCCCAACCTGTGGTCAGTTACCTTAGGAAGGTGTGCTGCCTGAGGCCCTAGCCTTGGCTGCAAGGAACCTTGTCAGTGTAGTAATACTCTCTTTTATCTTCCTTTCCCAGAAACCTGAAACTGTCTCTCTTGATCCTTCTCTGGCTGCTAATGACTTTCTCTGATGAACTCCAACATACCTTAGGAGCAACACCTGCCTCTGATGGCTTCCTGGTTTTTCACTGACAGTGGCTGCCTGTGCAATGCTACGTTTTTGCCAGCATTTGACAGAATCAGTGTTTAGGACTTAAGCCATTCTAATGAATCTGTCGGGTATCTCATTGTTATTTTAACTTGCTATTTTTTCTGGTGAACTTAATGTACAGCATCTTTTCACATGCTGATTTTCGATCTGCAGTGCTACATTAGAAGGTGTTTATTAAGGTCGTTGGGCAACTTACATTGTTTTGTTGTTTCATTTTGAGACTTATACTATTGGGTGAAAGCTCGAGATTTTATGCTGTACTATACTCTACAAGTTTGACAGTTTTTTTTTCATATTTACTTAAGTCTAATCACACTTTGAGGTAATGTCTTTGACAGTATCTGATCTATATCTAGATTAGTCATTTGAAACATTAAAATATTTTTTAAATTTATGAAAGGTAAACAGACAAATACGGACAGATACAGAGAGATATTGCATGTGTTGATTCACTGACCAAATGCCATCAATAACAGACACTAGGTACACCAGGGCCAGGAGCCTGGAAGTTAGTCTGGGTCTCCCGCATCGGAGACAGAGACAAAAAGCAGCCATCACCTGATGCTTCTGGGGTTTGAATTAGCAGGAAGCTGGTTTTAATACTCAAATCTAGGCACTCTACAATGAGATGAAGGTGTTCCAAGTACGGTCATAACTACTGCATCAAATACCCACTATACCAAAATTAATTCTTTTTATATATATATCAGTTCATTCCAAAGCTATGTGTTGAAAAGACTGTCGTTGCCCCATTATTCTGCTTTTGTCCCTTTGTCGAAGATCAGTTGAATATATTTCTGTGTGCCAGTGGCTTGGCCTTGTGTTTTTCCCCTTGCATTTTCTTGACTATTGTAGGGTTTTAGTAGTATGTGTTGCAGTCAGGAAATCAGCTGTCCAACATTTTTCTTCTCTTTTAATATTATATTTCCTGTTTAGGGTGCTTTCATCCTGCCTGTAAACTTTAGAATCAGTTCAGTGATACTTTACTGAAATTTGAATTTGAATTTCACTGAGACTATAGATCAATTGGGGAAGATATGTCATCTTGGCCATTTTGAGCCTGTCATTGTTTCTATTGCTGTTGTTGTTTGAATCCATTGTTCTTCACCAATTTGCACCCTCAGGTGCAGGTGTTGTTGTTCCTAAAGTATGTTGGGGTCATTAGGAAAAGGACATTCCTGAGCAGCCAGAGAAGGACCAAGACAGACCAGTGCCAGGTGTGTGGGAAGGGAAGCTGTTGAGAGTAACAGTGTGCTGACAAGGACCCTGGTGGGCAAGGCCAGGGCCTCAAGCAGCACATCTTCCTAAGGTAATTGGCCACATGCTCTGCTCTCCTCCTCTCTGGGAATGCAAGTGTCCACCTGAGGGCCTTCTGGCTGGACAGTGATTAGTCAGGAAGAAAACACTCACAGGTGAATTAAGTTGATATGAAATCTGTTTCCTCGAATGAATAAAAGCCACTGGGACAGGCATTGACTTGTTCCTCTCTCTGAAAGAGGAACCCTGTGGCCTGTGCACTTTCAAAAACTTCTTTCTCTGTCTTTTCTTATTATGCATCACTCTGTCTTCAAGCCCTGGTCATGCAATGTGACTTGTAACACTGATAAAGTAAAGAAATGAGCGAAGTGCATCAACAGATAGTTGAAATAAAAATGGCCAACAAATATATAAAGAAATGTTCAACATTACTAGCTGTAAGAGAAATGCAACTCAAAACTACGGTGACTTATCACCCCCACTTCTGTCACAAAGGCTGAAGTCCAAAACACAGAAACTAACCAATGCTGGTGAGGATGTGGAAAAAGGAGGATACTTCTCCATTGCTGGTGGGAAGGTAAAGTAGTGCAGACATAGCAGGAAGCAGTGTGGAGATTCCTTAAAAACCTAGAAGTAGATTTGTCATCTGATGTGTTAATTCCACTACTGGTTTTTTACTCCCGAAGACTTGCACATAATTAATCAAAGAGGTGCCTACACCACCACATTTATAGCACTGCTGCTCACAACAGGTGTCTATAGTCAGATGAATGGATAAAGAAAATGTGGCATGTATATACAATGAAACAGTATTCTACTATTAAAAATAATAAAATTCTAGCATTTGTAGCAAAATGGATGCAACTTGGGAACACAAAGTTGTGTGAAGTAAGCTGATGCAGAAATACAAATGTCAGACTGCTTGAACTATCACCTGCTGCTTCCCAGGATGCACATTAACAGCAAGCTTGAGTAGAAGCAGAGAGGCCTGGACACACACCAGGCAACCCAGAGTGGGACGAAAGCATCAAAACCAGCATTGTAAATGCTATGCCAAGCACCTGCCTCTGCCTTTCATTTTGTCTGCATATTTGAGTTCTGGAGCTTTCCTTGGATTCTTAGAAATGCCATCTCTCTGCTCATATTATCCATCTGTTCTCGCATGTTGAACTTTTTTTTTTCCCATAAGAGCCCTTAACATATTAACCAGTTATTTTCAATTCTCTGTCAGGTGATCCACAAATCTGTACCATGTCTGAGTCTGGTTCTGATGCTTGGTCTCGCTCTTCAAATTGTATTGCCTTTTATTGGGCCTTTTATTTTTTGATTTAAGTTGGACAAAATGTATTGAATGAAAGGAACAATGGTGCATAGGTGTTGTGTTGTTTATTTATTTGTTTTTTGTGTGTGTAGGTAAATAGTGATAGAAGAAGTACTGCACTGCTTTGTAATTTGACCACAGCCTGTCACTACCCTGTTTCTCTGAGTCGTGTCCTCTCCAAGTACTTCTCACTTTCTCTTCTCCAAAGTTACAGGCCTTAGGATATCAAAAGAGTCCTGGATTGGGTTATTTAACTTGCCACAGGTGAATTAACTTCTGAAAAAATCCTAGCCGGTTAGGCTTTGATGAAATAACTTCTTTTTAGGGCAGAACTCATTCAATTTCCTCTGGTCTTCTTTGTGAAAACCTAAATATAGCCTCCAAAGGAAATATTAACAGAAGTGCTGAAACATTTCTAAGATTTCACCCCCTTGAAGCTTTTAATTCTCAATCTTGTCTGTGCCATGTCCCTTTTTGTTAAATAATTAGTTTATTTATTAATTATCCTGTAGATTTTCTTTACCTGGCCTGATTACCATGGAGATTCCTGTGTGTAGGTTTCTGCTACACTACGTTTCTTTCCTTTGTAGTTTTCCATTCCAGTTTTGGGAGCAGTGGTTTCTCCTGTGAAGCATCGGATCAATGAAATGTTGATTTTCAACTCATTCAAGCTTTTGTCTTGTAAGGATGGAAATATTGACCTCCCAGTTCCTTACATGCAGAATTAGAGACCAAAGGTTCCTTTATTAGCTTTTCATGTAGAAGCAGTCCACAGGATGTTTCTATTTAGTTGCTAGGGCATCAGTAACTCTTTTTTTTGGGGGGGGGCAGGGGTTTCTCTTTATTCTCTTTTTCAGGTCATGTTAAACTCAGTTAATGCTCACACAGCCAATGGACAGAGCCAACCACTCAACAGTATCTGAATTTGTGTTCTTGGCACTCTCTAATTCGTGGGAGATTCAAGTTCTTCTTTTCCTCTTTTCCTGTGTGTTCTCCATGGCGAGTCTGATGGGCAACCTCCTCATTGTGTTCTCTGTGGCCTCTGACTCTAACTTGCACTCTCCCATGTACTTCCTGCTGGCCAACCTCTCCTTTCTTGATCTGGGGATTTGCTCTATTACAGCCCCCAAAATGATCTATGATCTTTTCAGAGAGCACAAAGTGACCTCTTTTGGGGGTTGTATAACTCAGATCTTCTTCATTCATGCTATTAGGGGCACAGAAATGGTGCTGCTGATAGCCATGGCCTTTGAGAGGTATATAGCCATATGTAAGCCTCTGCACTACTTGACTATCATGAGTCCAAGAATGTGCATTGGCAACTGTCTAGCACCTGCGAGTGGATAATAGCAGGATGTTAATGCTGAGGAGAAATTACTAATTTAGTCAGCATAAAGCATCATTGGTTACTTGTAAGATTTCTGTGAGATGTGAAGAAAAGAACTGTCTGAAACATGAGGTTTTCATTGAATTAACATCTTAAGCTGTCATCCATTGTGAAATTTATAGCTACGGTATGGGAGAAACAGTAAAATACAAATGTGACAGTTTTTTTTGTAAGTAGTTCAGATGTAATATATTTTGTTGCAATGATAGGTATAGCTCTTCACTTTATAGAATTATTTATTTTTTTCCAATATCATTCAGGATAATAAGATACTTGATAACATGTTAAAACATAAAAAATGCTGTCTTTGAATTCAATAAGTGAATTCTTTTTATATATTCCATTGCATTCATTTTAGAGTAAAATGAAAACATTGAACCTGTCAGTACTTAATATATCATAATAGGTAAATGCTTTTCTTTTAATATTTATTTTTCATGTTACAGTTCTATAGACTCAGGGATTTCCCCTTCCACTCTCCCAATTACCCTCCTCCCACTAGTTTCCCCCATATGAATACAATATGATAGTTTTTCAATACCAGTCACAAGCCCGTCATTCTGCTATTTAAGTGTATTTGTGGTATTATAGGTATAGACAATGGTAGAAATTCCAGCATCATTTTGTAAAGATATACTTAACAGTTTCATGGGGAACCCTTCTTTTATTCAAGAGTAGAGATGCATACTGCAATATATCATCACTTCCTGGTATGCTAGTCTCCATCATACAGCTCCTCTAGGTGAATATACATATGTATGTATATATACACTTCTTCTGTATTTAGCATGAAGGTTGCCTTATATCTGAGAGAACATAAAGTATTTTTCCTTTTGGGATTGGTTTACTTCAATGAGCATAATGGTCTCTAGTTAGAACCATTTTATTGCAAATGGTAGCATTTTATTCACTTTAATGGCTGAGTAGTATTCCATGGAGTAGATGTACAATTCTTTTCTTTTTCCATTCTTCTTTTGATGGGCATCTGGGTTGTTTCCATGTTGTTGTTACTATAGATTGTATGCTATAAATACAGGATTACAGATCACTTTCTCATATGCAGATTTCATTTCCTTTGTATATATACCCAGGGGTGGGATAGGTGGGTCGTAGGGCAGATCAGTGATCAGTTTGCAGTTATCTTAGCACTCTTCATATTGACTTTCATAGTGGCTATACTAGCCTACACTCCCCCAGTGAATGAAGTAAGGTATCTCTCTCCCCCCATCCACGCCAACAGCTGTTGAAACATATGAACTATAACATATGCAAAGGTTCTCACATTTATTGTACTAATGGGAAATATTTTTAAGCCAGATAAGGTTAAGTGTACAATTGATCTCCATGAAATAAACAAAAGCTAATTGGACTCTGAGTGATTGAATGTAGTTAGGTCATAATGCAAGCGATATTTTCCTTGAAATATATGCTTTGTATTTTGTCACTACCAAAGGGAAAGTGCTAAAGAATCATTTGGTTCCTCCTCCTCTTCATCACACATCGACCACACAGGTCTTCTGTCTATTCCACCACTCAATATATTTTCCATATTTTCTATTTGTCTTTGTGTTAGATTAAATCCCTTAGTCTTTTATGGGGATTAGAGTAGCCTTCATTTATTAAGTCTTCTTATCTTCAGGATTTTCTGTCTTTGCCACAGTCATTGCTTTGCCACAAGAACTATTTATGTGTAAAATGAAAATAAAACCATGACATTTCTTTGAATGAACATCTCCCATGGATCCAAATTACTTTGCTCTAAGGATAAACCAGTCACAGAAAACAACGCTTTTATCCTCTGATCATAGCCAATCTCATCTGCTTTGTTCTCCACTGCTGTCTGAAACATACACATGCACCAGCTACATGCATGACAAAGTACATTTTTCTGACAGTAACAGTCTCTTCACCATTCATGTCATGGGTTTTTACTTTTTTATACCATATACTTTTAGATTTCTGTTGGTGAATCTGTATAGGCTGTTTTTTTCTATCCACGTGACCAATTCCTATTTACTTTTCCATATCCTTTTTAAGGGATTCTTATCATTTTTCTGATGCAAGAAGTCATGTCTTTGAGATTGCATAGCATATTGGACAAAGCTATTCTATAGAATTTTACACTCTTTATTATATATTGATCTGTCTTTTCCACTCACTTGATAATTTCTTAATATCAGAGACTGAAAGTGGGAGCTACTTTGAACCACTAAACCTTGCCACAGAGATGAGAAAATTAGCTAGTTTTAATTGTATTACAATTTAACGGATAGAAATATATCTAAAACATTAAAGAAGCCGTTATTTATTAAGAATCACTTGATGAATAAATTATAAACAGCTCAATTCTAAAAATAACATATTAGTAAATAATTTTATTAATAAAAAGGTAACAATGCACAAGGAGATAAAACATTTTTCATTTAAAATTCACTTTAATGTTTACATGCAGACTGATGTTGTAATGATGCTACGTAACATTAGCAATGAGAACATGCACATGTTGTTTAGGAGGTCGCCCTAATCTCATACTGCTGTGTAATGCGGAAGCAAAATAGTGAATACACCATGACGTGGCAGTCGGGGGAAATGGGCTAATTCAAATTAAAAACTTAATATAATTCCCGAAAGATACAAAACATACAACAACAGATCATAACATCTGTTACTATTGTGACAATTTTTACCCATTACTTTTTGTTTTATACAGTTGACCCTCTGTATCTATGCGTTCTGCATATAGAGATTCAATCAACCACAGATTGCAAGAATTTAAATTCTAGCTATAGGAAACTGTCTCGGTTGCCTTGTACCTATGTAAATGTTACGCTTCTGGGAGAAAAGCAGCCAGTAGTTGGCGGCCATTCTGGGCCTAGTTAATGCCAAGTCTGTGTTAACCATACCAATGTGCCAGCAGAGTTGCCTATTTTCTTTTTTAACATATGTGGGGAAGGCAGAGAACACTGTGCCACAGCACAGCATCCTGGCCCCTCAGGTGGAGGGCCTATAGATTACCTGAGGAAGAGAGGCTTGGGATGTGTTGGAATGGACGGGCATCTTTGACAGGGCAGGGATAACTTCTGAAACTTCTAGAGACAGGAGTATTGTACTCACTCATGTGCAAGAAGCTAAGACCAGAAGGGGAAAATTGGAGGTTATGTCTCGGTCAGACATATGGGAGACCTGAGCTGGACTAAGCAGTATGTGTTGGTCCATGTGAAAGATGGGGTTGAGGGACTTGCCTGGCTGGAATAGGCCTTAGTATCTGCTCTGCATTGGAGCATAGTCTGGGCCACACGAAGAGAACCAGATTTGGAGGCAGATTCTGTAGCAGACTTGTGGGCTAGCCTCTTTGTGGCTTCAGCACCCACCAGTTTATACGGAGAGCTGGGGGTGGTGATAGGCCTAATCAGGTTAGACCGCAGAACTCATCTGACAAGGGGAGGAAGCTAGGGCAGGAGGCCATACCACCCACTGACACACACAAAAGCCAGAGCTTGGTGTGTGCTGTGCTTGTCTGGGCTAGACTGCAACACCCACCAGCAAGAGCTGAGACTACTGGTGGGCCATGCCAGATCTGGGGCTGGAAAGAGGCCTGGTAGGGAAACTTTGCGAATTCCCTTGATAGGCTATAGCTCCCACTGATGTGCTCAAGTGCCGGGGCTGTGGGCAAACAGGGCTGAACAAGGCTGCAGCTTCTGTTCACATGCCTGTGGACTAGCCAGCCTGGGCTAGGGTCCAGGATCCACTGGCACGCTTAAGAACCAGAATGGGTGACAAGTTTGGAAGAGTCTCAACACCTGCCGGCTAATATGAGAGCTTGGTCTGAGGGCGGGCCTGGCTGGGCTAGGTTGTAGCACTCACCGATGAGAGCTGGAATGGGTATGGGCCTATCAGGCTAGGCTGCAGTACCCACTGATGAGTACCAGGACTGCGAGCCAGTCATGTCAGACTAGGTCGTGGCACCCATCAACACATGCAAGTTTTGGGAATGGGATTGGGCCTTATAGAGAAATTTGGGAGCTCCCCTGCTGATGAGCACAATAGCCAGGGCTGGTGGCAAGCTGGGCTGGTGGCAAGCCAAGCTGGTCAAGGTGGCAGCACCTGTTGGCATATGTGTGGACTGGGTCTGGAGGAGGGTCAAGCTGAGCTAAACTACAGTACTCATGGATGTGCATAAAAGCCTGATGGTATGTGTGATGGACTGGCCTAGGCTACAGCACAGGTCAACATATCAAAAACTGGGGCTGTGGGGCAGGCCTGTGGGGCTTATTGGGGGTCACCCTGAATAGCTTGTGCCATCCATTGGTATTTATGAAAACTAGGCCTCTGGCAGGCTGGGTTGGGCTAGGCTGCAACACCTGAAAGTTCATCTGAGAGATGAGATTCAGTGCAGAATTGAGTGGACAGCTGCATCCACTGGTATGTGTGTTGGCTTGTGCCTGTGGCACTCTGTATCTGACCCGGTACTGGCTGGCACACAGAAGAGTCAAGTCTGAGGTAACCCTAGGTAAATTTTCTTAGGAGACTTCCTACCTAGATTGCTGGACTCAAACTCTGGCACAAGAAAAATCACAAGATACATGATATTGAAGTGTGTGTGTCAGGACTGGGGCTCCTCAATTGCTGATGCCTGTGGAGTGGGCAACATGCACAGATGCAGAAGGAGGACATGACAGCCAGCCATCTAGGCCAGCAGAGGACGCCGAGTACTTCCTTAGAGGATGAAAAGCAGTACTGGTTGGATAACTCTCCTGGCCAAGCTTTGCAACATGTTCTTGGGTCTGTGGATGCAATAAGGTGACTTTGTAAGCCAATAAACGGTGGAGAAATTTTCTCAACTATGGTGCAATGAGGCTGATGTCACAGAACTGTCAAAAACCACCCTCAGAACATCCTTTCCCACTTAGGAATCTCTAGGGTGCCACTAAATGATTATCCCTCATCCCCAGGTGCTGATGTAGTATGACAGCAAGGAACAGTCACTTTCTCTACCTCCACTTACCCTGGACCTACGGACAATGGGGAAAAAAAAACTGAGACATTTGTCCCATCTATCTTCCTTGGTACTCTCAAATGTATGATCAATATTAAAAATAAAATTTAAAAATTTTCAAAGGAAGTATCTGAGAAGAATCACCTGCCCTAAACCCGTAGACCATACTTTCCTTGTTCTTATTTCATATGCAACAAAATATAAGTATTCATATAACATTTATGCTATATTAAATATCCTAATTAATTTAGAGGTGATATAAGCTATATGGAAAGATGTGCATAAGCTATATGCAATACTGTGCTATTTTATATAACAAAATTGAGCCTTTTGTATTTTTGTACCCGTGGGAGTCTGAACCAGACCACCACGGATACTGAGAGAACTGTAACAGTAAAGGGTCTGAAGTTTGGGTGTTCTATTTAAAACTGATTGAAATGAGGACAGATTATCTTGCTTCATTTCCGGGTCTCATGAACTTCCAATTAAGATGAATATTCAGTCATAAGTTAAGCAGTAGAACAAATTATCTCATCTGAAGGGAAAAAAGCTGGAAAGTGCTTGTGAAGGTCACATCTTAAGGCTTAAGCCTGATACAATTTGGTCTCTTATTATTGAATGAAAGAGGGTTTCCTCTCCGCCTTTTATATCAAAATGGGTTGGTGTATTATAACTGTGCATTACAGCTGGAAGAAGTATAAAATTCCAAGTCTATTTAAGAAGACATGTTGAAGGAAACTGAGATACAACAGGGGAGACTAAAACAAAGAAACAAGAGAAAACTGCTGCCTGAGACAACTACAGCTGCAAACAGCAAGCACAGGCCTACTCAGCCCGATAAATATGAATCCTTACACAACAAGTCATTTACTTCAGTATTCAATACGCAACGTAGGACTTTCAACAGACAATTGTAACTACTAACAGGGAGGAAAAAAAAAATGATGAGACGAAGACAGCATCAAAACACACCAGGAATATCGGAACAGAACACAGATTCTGGGGGATTATTTTTATAAATAATTTAATGTAACTGTGATTAACATATTATGAGCTTTTTTTAAAAAAGGTTTTATTTATTTTTATTGGAAAAGGCAGATACACAGAGAGGAGAGACAGAGAGGAAGATCTTCCGTTCGATGAGTCACTCCCCAAGTGACCGCAAAGGCCGGTGCTGCGCTGAATCGAAGCCGGGAACCAGGAACCTCTTCCAGGTCTCCCACATGGATGCAGGGTCCCAATGCTCTGGGCCATCCTCTACTGCCTTCCCGGGTCACAAGCAGGGAGCTGGATGGGAAGTGGAGCTGCCGGGATTAGAACCGGCGCCTATATGAGATCCTGGCGTGTTCAAGGTGAGGACTTTAGCCGCTAGGCCACGCCGCCAGACCCAATATATTATGATCTTAACATGGTCTGAACAAGAATTGGCTCCTCAACTCCTGATGACATTTCAAAATCAAGAGGAAACATAATCAATACACACGTAATTGGATTGATGGTTATCAGAGAGAGAAGGTAGTTAGCATGGTTGTGCAGGCTGACCCTACCAGGGTCTGCAGTTGGCAAGCTGAAGAGCCAGAGGAGTCAATGATGTAAATCCATAGTTCATGGCATCTAGGTACAAAAGCAGCCAATATTTCAGTTTATATTTGATTCAGAAAAGCTATAGCATGAGTGTAGTCAGGATGAGCTTTCTTCTTTTGGGGGAGGAGCAATATTCTGTTCTACTTGGGGTTTCAGCTGATGGGATGAATGGCACCCATACTAAAGAGGATAATCTTATTTGCACATTCTGCCAATATAAACACAAATTTCACCCAAAACAGCCTATCAAAAACACCCAAACCGTTTCTATGGCATTATTTGTGTCCCATGAATCCTGGCTATGGGAGATAGAGCACTATATAACAAACGCTAATGCAAGGCAGGCATAATGTTCAGGATGATCTGCCCTGGCTCTTCAAGAGACTGCCAGCTAGCTGGCACTGAAACTGAGACATCAAAAATCGGTACCACCAATAGGCAAGTCAGCTGCTCTAGAGTAGTGAGGAATAAAGCAAAATCAGTGAACCACATAAGCACAACTTTGTTATCGCACTGATTTTTCTTCATCTGAAATAATGCTTTCTGGATTTTTTTGAGTAGGGAAGATACTCTGTAAATTCACATTCACTCTGTAAATTCAAAACACCCCCACTTCTGCCGTGATGGAAACAATCTTAGATAATGAACCCAGGTAACCGGCAGATCACCTCAGAGAATGGTGACAAGCCAGGAACTTATTCATCTCTTTTACTATCATATGGGGCACTCAATCATGGTCATAGCTTATTTGGCTTTGACTGATGGAAGTTCAAATTGCTGAGCCTGTACTTAATCTCCACATCATTTCTGCCCACACTGCTCGTGGATTCATTGGGCAATGTCAGGGGTGGCTGGAGAAAGGATCTAATGAGTATTTATTGAACAGGTCATCCTGCCCACTTGATTAGGAGAAACTTGTCTGATGGGGTCACTTTTTAGTGAACGTTCTATGCAGGGCTCAAATATCTTCTGGCTTTTTTATCCGTTCAGAGAGGGCTATCTCTTTCCTGAATCTCTTTCCATTTCTCCAGTTATGGTGTTTCCAAGTCCCTCACATTACAACAAAAACATTCATTGTAAATCGGGAGCCATTACTACTCAGACATCTGGTAATTCCTCCTTTCAAGAAAAGTAGATGAGCAGGTGCAGGGCCCAAAGTTCTGCCCTCTGCGAGTATTTGCCTTTACTACTGTCCACTTTAAAGTGCTACTGACATATGGTGCAGAATTCTTTGTACAGCAGAACAGACTTGTGATTTGTCAACAGATTATGGGGATTTTCCCATTAACCAGTAAATTCAGGTTGAGAAAACAAAGGGGTGTAGAGGATCAAAGTCTTTGGGCATTTGAGACACTTTTTCATATCATTAATTCCTGCTTAAGCTTCATCACATATATGTCATTTCCTTTTGATGGAGGTGGTGTTCCATTTGTCCAACTCTGGTTTGGTGTGTTAAATAACAGTTTATGATGTGAAACTTGTGGTGTGTAGTAACTTGGAGGCCAATAGCTGAGCAAGTAGTATCTGCTAAGATTCAGTAATGGGCGAAGAAGTCCTTCTCAAAAGGAAAATAGTTACATCAGAGAATAACAAGAGCTTGCTCCAAAACTCTAATGACTTATGCTATGATTCTCTGATAAGGACCTAGAAAAGACCCCAAACAAAAACTTCATCTGCTGCTGATACTTCAAACTCTATTGTGTCTGCTGAATCTCACTGCCCAACGGGCAGAAAAAAGCTTGCGTTTATTCAAGACACTTCTCTTGTTCCGCTCCACCTCCCCTCCCTCCCCCACCCTCAAAATTGGTAGCTTTTCTTATCACTCAGTAAATGGGTCAGTGTAACACATCTAAGAATATATTACCTCTAAACTATAAAAATAAATATATTAGGCATCGTACTTATGATTATAGAAATCATCAGCTACAACAACTTATCTTTCATTCTAGAATGAGTATATTTTAAAAATTTATTTAAAATACAGAACTATGAGGAAGAATAAGAGTTTGAAAGACAAAGAGGCTTTCCACGAATTGTCTCACCTCCCATCAAATGGCCAGGGCTGAGCAAAACCAAAACAAGGAGCCAGCAGCTTCTTCCAAGTAGTCTATATGTGTGCAGTGGCCCAAGCATTTTGGCCATCCTTCATTGTTTTCCCAGGCACATTAGAGGGAGCAAGATTGGAAGTGGAAGAGCAGGTACACAGTCGCCCCCTTTATGATATGCTGATGTTTCAGGCACTTGTTTAATCTGCTACACACCACAGTACTGGCCCCCAAAAGGAACAGCTTAACATGCTCTGAAACACTGGACCTCTAGAAATTTTACTGTTGCATCTGATGCACAAATATTGTTGTCTTTCTCCCTATACTCAAAATGTAATAGTCTAAAAACAGTAGTTTCAACTTTTTGGTTACTAGTATGAAACAGTGTATTTTCAATGAAATGGGATATTGTTACATTTTGTGGATGAGAAATGTGACCAAGATCCCTGCAATTTAAATTATAGCACAGAAAATGTGTTGGTCAGATCAACAGCTACAACAGGGAACAAGTTAATTTGATCACACAGTAAAATGACATCGAATACAGCAGCTGCAATTCTAGTCTCAACTCAGTCAAGCTTACATTAGCCTACTCATTTTTCAAGACCCTTCTGCCTTCTGCTCAGGCTGAATAGACCAGTTGAACTGAAAGTTGATAAGAATCACCATTATCACATCTTTCAGATCCTTGGTTTAAATCTTGAATTTAAACAACATCAGAAATGCGGTGCTTCTTATTCACATTTTTTTTTCTAATTAAAGGCAGTTCTAGAAACTTCCATTGTATTTTCCACCACAACAGTAGCTCTTGCTCTACAGTTGACTGGTAGAGTGATTCTGCCAGCTGAGGAAATCGTTGCTTGATATGTTCAGGAATCCTGTAGACCCACTGTGAGATGGGAACAGAATGAAAATATTCTTTGATACATGGATAGCAATTAATACCTATTGCCAGTATGGAAAACCACAAAATTTGCTCTACTGGGATGAGTAGCAGTCCAAAACCAGTGTCCTGTTGTTCCCAAAAGATAAAACATTTCGTAAATGAGAAATTATCCTGAAAAATGCTGTATATTATTTTTGGGAAAGCTAGAAAAAAATCTTTAGAAATGTATGCCTTTAGTACTATAATGTAGACATTCCTACAGGGTTCTTAGCCTTTCTTTTATCCAAAAGGTTCTGAGTTTGTAAATTGGCTCTCAAGTCTCAAGTGACAGACAGGCCATAACTCTCGGTTTTATTATTCAGGCAAGACATCTATTCACTCAATTTAGACTTCTCTGTTTAAACAGATCACATGTAAAGCTTTGATAGGTTTCTGTATTAGCCCCTTTCTCTGTTGCTATGACAGAGTAGCTGAGGATGGATGCTTACAAAACAAAGAGCTTTATTTAGGTCACAATTGTGAAGGCTCACAGTTCAGTCTCTGGTGTTTTGGAAGTGATCACGTGGTGAGACAAGGAACCAGAAAGCAATTTAAGTGTAAGACTAATTTCATTGTAACAATTCACTTTGACAGGAACTACTTGGGGTTAATCCTTTTGACTCTTTGGAGGCCAACACCAACTATGACCTAATCACTTCTCATTACACCCCATTTCATAAAATAGACTGTCACTTCTTATTACCACCACACTGGAGACCAATCTTCTAACATAATGAACACTTGGGGCAAGCCACATCCAAACTACGGAACCTTCCTTTTTCAGTTCTCGAAAGTGCAACAAGTTGATCTGGACACAGGTTTTTTTTTTTTATAAAAAGTATTACAAAAGGTATCATATATCTAAGTGTGACATGTAAAAATGTAGTTTTGTAAACTATCATAGAAAATATACATCTATAGTTCCTATACATTTTTGTTTCACTTATTGATGGTTTCTGAGATAGAATAGTAAGAATCTAATTGATAAAAGAAATATTTAATAATGTGGACTTTATTAAAGTTGAAAGCTTGAGAAACTTATGGGATTGAACTGATAATCACAGGGTTTGAGGAGATATCAATAAAAAAGAACTTATTTGAAATATACTTGAAGAACTCTTAAAATCTCAATCACTAGAAAACAATATAACTAGGGGAAATGGGAAGAGAGAAAAGGGGAGGCAAGATGGAATTCATATACTTACAAAAATGTATCACAAAAATAACAAAAATATTTTTATAAAAGAGCATAGGCAAAATATCTGAACGGGTACTTTAACAAAATATACACCTAGCTACCTAGCACCAAATAAGCATATTATAGTATACTCAAGCCCACTTACTAAAAAGGAATTATAAATTAATATAATGAGATAGTATTATGAAATTTTTTAAATGCTTAAAATTCCTGAAATTGCCAATACCAAATTCATGCAATGTTGTGAGGCAGTATGAAGACTCATCTAATGCTGAAATGATTGCAAAATGCTACAACAGCTTTAGAAGACAGCTTGTCAGTTTTTTACAATGCTGATTAAGCCAGCAATTGTGCTCCTATTAGCTGACTCAATTAATTTGAAAAAATGCCTAGAAAAACTTTCACACAAGTATTTGTAACAGCTCTATAATTGCTCCAAACTCCATTGGGGTGCTGGATTCGCAGAGGCCTTCCTAGTGTTGAGGGATGGCTAACTGAATGTCAGACCAAACTATGCCGAAGTTGGTTCCAGTGGGTTGCCACATTTCTTCATCACCACTAGCCATGCAAAATGAAAGGCAGTGGTGATCTATCTCTCTTTTTAAAACATTGATTTATTTTTACTGGACGAGTAGATCCGATTTATGGGGAGAAGGAGAGAAAGAGAAGGACCTTCTACCTGCTGGTTCACTCCCCAAGTTGCCACGTAGGCCAGAGTTGGTTTCCTGGTAATGACTCACTAAAAATTCTTTGGTGAGAGTGGTGTCTATGACCAAACTTATGTGGAACTAGTTCTCAACACATGTATTTTTCTTTCTCCTAACAGCTTCCCCATGCAAGTGTCGTTGATGCACCTTTCAAGAGTCATTACAGTTAAAATGAGCCCAATGTACGTATTTAAAAATTGATATTATTATGTTCTTAGAATTGTATCTATGTACTGTATTGAATCTGTCATGTTTGCATTAATATAATATTATATTAGACAATAAATTATCAGATGCTAAAAGAATAGCTTTTTTGAAGAGAGAAAGAGGGATACAGGGAAGGACACACACACACACAGACACACACACACACAGACACACACAATTTTCTATCCACTGGATCACTCCTCAAACCCTGTGACATTGAGGCTGAGCCAGACCAAAACCAGGAGCCCCAAATTCTGTCCATTATTCACACATGAGCTGGAACATTAGTACTTTAAAGTCATCATAATATATGCTGCTTCCCGCGGTGTGCATTACCAGAGAACTGGAATGGAGTGTGGAGGTCGGACTTGAACTGAGGCAATTGATATTTGATATAGATGACCCAAGTGGTATTTCAACCACTGTACCAACTTCCCCTCTCTCACAACTAATTTCATAAAAAAAATTTAGATTTCTTTGTCTATGGTATAAAAATACAATATATAAGGACCACTTCTTGCGTACATGGCATGATGAGTCCGTTACACTGGTATATGTGAGAAAAGCAGGGGCATAGTGGATGTCTGCAAATGATATAAGCAGCTTTTGTCCCTGTTTTATTTGGTCCTTTCAGAAGATGATTGAAAAGTCAGCATATTCTCTAGAAGTGAAAGACAGCCATGGACTCTATATCTGAGAGGGGAACTACTTACCTCCTAGAGTGCAGAGGTCTAAGATATGAAAATTCACTCTCAGCATTGACATTGCATACAAAAACCACCTTGCCTTCAGCTCTTCCTGGTCATTGTAAAACCACATATTTGATTTCCTTTCTTCTGGGTCAGAGAGCTCTGACCACAATTTGATCACCATCTCCGTTAGTCTTAGCATCACATCAATTAGAAACAGCAGGGAACCCCATCAGTTTCTGCATTTTTCCTGCAAAACACCTGTTAAAATGCCTGCCTCTTTGTTAAAAAAAAAAAAAAGATTTATTTGTTTATTTTGGAAGTCAAAGTTACAAAAAGAAAGAGAGATCTTTCATCTGCTGGATTAGTCTCTCAGTTGCAGCAGCCAGCATTGGGCCAGGCTGAAATCAGGAGCCAGGGGATTTTTATATGTATGGCTTGTGGATAACAGGGGCACAAACACTTAAGCTATTTTCCTATGTCTTTCCAGGGAATTTGCATGCAGTTGAAAGTGGGGCAGCTAGATCTTAATGCGATGTCCATATGGTATGCTGATGCCATAGGTGGTGGCTTTACCCACAATGCCATAATTCCTGGCCCTATCAACATCTCTTCATGTATTTCCTGCGTTTTCTTTTGTCTCATACTTCATTACACTGAGATTGAGTGAATAACTGCACCCGAATGGTGGCACAGACGAATAAGATAAGATGAAGTTCTGCTCTTGGGCATTTTCTTACTGTGAAAAAGGACTAAAATCAATTATTTAATCTTACTTACGATGCTGCAACAGAAGAAATGTTTTCCTGGGTCTTGTACTGGCAGAGTTTCTGTTTGGGTCATTATAACCATAGACCACCTTTTCTATACAGTGCATCTGTGTAACTGTACCACTTCTATAGAAACCAAGCACTATGTCTTCCTGTTTTGAAAGCAGTTAGTTATACCTTAGAACTTCTATTTCTTTCTTTCTTTTGTAGATTTTATTTATTTTTTTATTGGAAAGGCAGATTTACAAACAGAAGCAGAGACAAAGATGCCCCATGCACAGGTCCACTCCTCAAGTAGCTGCTGCAAGGGCCAGAACCAACCCCTCCAGAGCCAGGAGCCTCTTCTAGGTCTCACATGCAGGTGCAGGGGCCGGGGGTTTGAGATCAGCCTCTACTGCTTTCCCAAGCAAAAAGCAGGGAGCTGGATGGGAAGTGGAGCACTGGGGACACAAACTCACGCACATATGGGATCTTGGCACTTGAAGGGAGATTAGCCAGTGAGCCATTGTCCTGGGCCCATCCTTAACTTTTTCTAAAGTGATCAGTAGCACAAGCTTAGCTCTAGAAAGCATCGTTGTTAGCCTTATCTTACTGGTCATGGTAGATATTGATGATAGAATTGCCAGACTATATACTTGCAGATTAAAATGTCATTTGTGCAAGTTTGAGTACAGCCTATAGTCCCACAAGTTAATTTCTCAAATTGAGTTAAATGGCTATTTAGGCAATTTTAGGAGAAAGCCACCTGATTCTGATGGTTAATAACTTTTGCTCAGTTTCCTGGGCTGAGGATGCTTGAGGCTTGGTTGAAAATAAAAGACTAAATATTGAAGCTTTTTGGGCCCGGCGCGGTGGCGCAGTGCTTAAGGTCCTCGCCTTGCACGCCCGGGATCCCATATGGGCGCTGGGGTTCTATCCTGGCAGCCCCGCTTCCCTTCCAGCTCCCTGCCTGTGGCCTGGGAAAGCAGTCGAGGACAGCCCAAGGCTTTAGGACCCTGCACCCGCGTGGGAGACCCGGAAGAGGCTCCTGGCTTCGGATCGGCATAGCATGGGCCGTTGCGCTCACTTGGGGAGTGAGTCATTGGACGGAAGATCTTCCTCTCTGTCTCTCCTCTCTGTATATCTGCCTTTCCAATAAAAAATTAATAAAAATAAATCTTTAAAAAATATATTGAGGCTTTTCTCTTAGAGACTTGTAGATAGCTACCTTAATTAATGTTTTATATTAATAATTTTTTTTTACAAATGTTTCTAG
The DNA here is from genome assembly GCF_017591425.1 of Ochotona curzoniae. NCBI lineage: Eukaryota > Metazoa > Chordata > Mammalia > Lagomorpha > Ochotonidae > Ochotona > Ochotona curzoniae. The sequence goes on from NW_024467087.1 coordinate 43,959,317, forward strand.
AACAACTGGGTATTTCAGCAAAAATAACTGAACATCAATTTAATCCTCATTACAATTACAGTTGCAAAAATTATTTAAAATGATCATGGTTACAACCAAAATTGTAATAAATTTAACATAATACATTAGAGAAATCATTTTTTATGCTTTTTCACATTTAAAATATTGTATTTTGTTTTATGATATAGTTCCATAGGTTCTGGGGTTGCCCGTGCCATTTCCCAAGGTCCCTCTTCCCACATTGATTTCCCCTCTAATTTTACAATGGATGTCCTTCATGAACAGTCACAAGTTCATCATACTGTTAATGAAAGAACTGAATATGTCCTAACAGTAAGATGATGGACTCTCTGACAATGTTCATGCCTACACCGAACACATGAAACACTTGATGACTTCATAACAAGGGTCCAGTGCCACAGCATAATAGGTTAAGTTTCTGTCCACAGTGATGGCATGCCATATGGGTGCCAGTTTATTTTCAAGCTGCTTCACTTCTGATACAGATCCTTCCTTACAGCCTGGGAAAGATGTCAAGGATAGCTCAGGTCCTTGGAGACCCTGGACCCATGTGGGAGACCTTGAGGAAGCTCCTGGCTCTTGGCTTTGGATCCGCTCACCTCTGGCTACTGTGGCCATTTAGGAATGACCCAACAGATGCATAATCTCTCTCTAACTCCACAGTAAAAGTAAAATAAGTCTTTAAAAAACAAAATTAAACTAAGATTTTTTACAACAAAATATGTCCCATAGAAAGTTACATAAGTTATATTTCTTTACAATTAATTGTATTTACTTTGCAAAGTACTCTATCCAAAGCAAGGAAATATATCTCAATTATCTAAAGTATTCCAAACCTCAGCACTTAAAAAGAGAGAGAGAAAAAAAAGCTAGTTCAGCTACAAATTGGCTAAAAAATACTTTGATAGATTTCACTGAAGAGGATATGCAGAAGACAAAGAAGCCCAAGGAAAAATGTTCACCTTCACTAACAATCTGGGAACTTTAAATCAGCAGCACAACAAGATATCACTATTATTATTTTTTTTTATCAGATCTCCTTATTTACTTGAAAGAGTTACAGAGAGAGGGGGAGGGAGGAAGAGAGAGATAGAGAGAGAGAAACATTTCCACTTGCTGTTTCACTCCTCAAATGTCTGCAACAGCTGGGCTGAGCCAGGCTTAAATCTGAAGCAGTGTCCTTCTAGGTCTCCCATGTGGGTGCAGTGACACAAGCATTTGGGACACCTTTCTCTGATCTCCCAGTCCATTAGCAGGGATTTAGATGGGAAGTTTAGCAGCTGCAATGCCGACTGGCATGCATATGGAATGATGGTCCTTCAGGCTGTGGTTTACCCATTTTTAACACAACACCTGCCCCACTACATACTCATTAAGAAAGTAAGAATACATATTTGTGGTAATATTGAATGCTGGAATGGGTAGAGAAACTCTCATGTGTTACTGATGGGGATGTGAATGTGCAGCTACAGTAGACAACAGTTAGGCTATTACTCAAAAAAAAAAAAAATACAGCTATGATTCAACCTAGCAACCACATTTCTATAGCTTATTCCAGGGAAATGAAGCTTTACAGTTCACACAAGACTATATACATGGCTGTTCATTTCAGCTTTATTTGTATTGGTCTCAAACTGGAAACAACACAAGTTCCCACAGTAGTGGTAATTTCATACCATCAAACACTATGATGCAATCAAAGAAACGAGTGACACATGCACCAAATTTAGTGGCTCTCAAGAGTAATTAGGCTGAGTGAATAAAAATAACAATACGAAAAGGTCACATATATATGATCTTATTTATAAAAGATTCTCAAAATGACAGAATTATGGAGATGCTGAATAGGTTAGCAGTTGTTTGGGGGAAGGAGTAGGTGGATGTGAATAAAAATGGTATATTATGAGGGAGGATATATGATCCTGGCAGTGGATGCACAATAAAAGCATATGACAAAATTGCATCTAACTGTATAGACAATGCATCAATGTCAAATTCCTGGATTTTTAAAGTTGCTTTTTAATACTGTTTACATAGTGGGGAGGGGTGCATACTCATGTGGGAAGTATGGGAAGGGTTGAGGTATGGAGGAAAATGGGTGGGGCAAATGTTTTTCTGTTTTTTTTTTTTTTTTCCTGTGTCCACTGGCAGAGAAGGGGAGAGGACCACTCCTTGCTGTCAAACTACATCAGCACCGGGGTATGGTTCCAGGAAGTCCCCAGAAGTCACTTGTCATCTATCAAACATGCCCTCAGAGGTTCTAACTCCAACATATCCCCAGGCCACCTTCCTCAGGCAATCTGTAGCACCATTCATCCTCCATCCCATCTACTGCGTGCAGTGGCACAATGTGTCTAGAGATGGGATGGCATGTCCAGGCCCAGAGTCCCATTCCCTCCACTGCACAATGGTGCACAGAGCTCCCCACATATTGTTAAAAAAAATAGGCAACTGTGCTGGCACACTGATAGAGATAATGTAACTTTGACATTAACTATGTCCAGAATGCCCACCAGCTACTGGCTGCTTTTCTTTCAGCAGTGTAACTCTTGCCCAAGTACAAGGCAACCTAAGTAGTTTCCTACACCTGGGGCAAACTCCTGGGTTTGATATCATACAATTATAAAAAATGTACTCATTGGGTTAAAATGAGTGAAAGAAATAGAGGACCTTTCTACTCTGTTTATAGTTTCCTAAGAAACCATAGTTATCTCAGAATAAAACATAAAATAAGTGTCGTTGAAATAACATTTCTTGCAGGTATTAAGGAAGATTAAAAATTGAATATCTCATCAGAATAGTTTGATTGTAATTTGGCTTGTGAATGTACACAGATTTTTAAACGCCAAAATCATAAATGAATAAAATTTAATCCGATTGTGATGTTTAAGAGATAGGAGTAGTGGGGAATCTTTGTGTTACTGAGGGTGTGCCTTCAGTTTTTAAAGAGATTCATTTATTTTTATTGGATAGGTAGAGTTACAGCATGAGAAGGAAATACAGAGAGAGATCTTCCATTTGCTAGTTCACCCCCAAATGGCCACAAAGATCAAAGCTGAGCTGATCCAAAGTCAGCAGCCAGGAGCTTCTTCCAGGTTTCCCTGTGGGTGAAGGGTCTTGGGCCATCCTCCACTGCTTTCCCATGGACTTCCGTAGGAAGCTGGATCAGAAGTGCAACATATGTAACTTGAACCAGTATCCACATAGGAATCTGCCACCACAGGTAGAGACTTAGCTTGAAGCACCACAGAGGCAGCCCCAGGAATGCGTCGTTAAAGATGTTGATTGTAAAATCCCTTGCTGAACTCAGTTGCTCACCCACATCCTGGCTCACCATGTGATCCTTCTACAAATAATTGTTGGTGCTATCCACCATCCTCATCAGATTATACTAATGAGCCCACACAATACTGCACATGAATCTCTGAAATTATAAGCTTTTCTCCTTATAAAGTTTCTAATGTGAGCTCTTTTGTTATGATAATAAAAAGCTAATACAGCCTCACTTGGGAAATTATATTAGTTCATCCCTTCAACAGCTAATTGGAAAAAATATACAAAAGTATTTGATAAAATGTGGCTCACTTATGTTACATAAGCTATCTTAGTAAAATAGTGGCAGAAAGGAAATCATTCAATATGTTAAGAGACCTACACAAAAATCCTACAGCTAGGGGTTTGGAATTGTGGGGAAATAAATAAGATAGCTGCCTGTAATCCAGCATCCCATATGGACAATGGATCATATCCTTGCTGTTCTAATTCCCATCTAGCTCACTACTAATGGCCTGCAAAAAAACACAAAAATAGCACCCGCGAGGAAGACCCACATGAACCAATGGCTATGGCCTGATCAATGGATGAAAGATCTCTTTATCCTATCTGTCTCTCCCACTCTCTTTGTAACTGGCTTTCAAATAGATAAATGAATCAAAAAATCATAGAGCTAGTACCATATGTAATGGCCAATCTAAATTCTGGAATGGGAAATGGAAATGTATTCTAAGCACTTCTGGTCATTGTTGTACTGGAAATCCTAGGAGTGAGTCAGAGTAAGAAAAAGAGCGAGGGAAGAGATAAGTGTCACCTATTTGCATGCATAATCTTAAAAGATTCTGCAGATAAGATACTATAAATGCAAAGGTAATATGTCATGCTTTTTACATAAAAGATTAATATAAAATGATTTTTTTCCGCATATCAAAAATCTAGAAAAAATTTTGTTTTGAAAATGATGTTAGTTAGATGATGAAACCAGGTTTAATACAACTATACACAGGACAAAATGTTGTTTCTTGATCTTGGTGATGGTTACATTTTGTAGTTACTTTGGGAAGTCTCATAGAACTGAACACTCACAATTTAAAATTACCTAAGAAGGTAATTTTATTATACTCTCTTAACTACAAAATTCTCTTTTTTTCTTCAACTGGAAGAGTTGTCAATTTTTTTTTCACATTTCACAATACAAATGAAAAATGTGCTTTTAAAAACTACATTTCTGTCATCCAAAGCTACTTTCTTAATAGGAAAGAGGAGCAAAACATCTGTCATGTTGTGAGAAACTTTGGCATGTTGCTGGGCAGGCTTGTAGTCACTCCATTCCCTGGTGCCTAGAAATGAATTTAACTGCAAAATTTAAAAAATTGCCACATCTGATAGCTATTTCAAGAATAGCTTTCAGTGAGAAATCTAATTAACAAGCTTTGCTAATAGTATTAAATATATGTATATCTAGTATGCATATTACAATAAGTATAAGATTTTTACAATGGAAACAATACAAACCATTCCAGAGGAGTTAAAGAAGGCATAAATAAATGGAAGAATTGTATTTATTCAGGATTGCGAAAGTCAAATTTATGAGATGTAAGTTTTGTCAAAATTGATTTACAGCTTAAGTTCAAGATACAGATCAAAATACAGATTTTTCTGGAAGCTGGAAAGCATGCTTTAATATTTTTGTGGGGATACAATGTGTCAAAAATCACAATCTGCCATAAAAAAAACAGAATTAGAGGAATAAGCCATCAAATATTATGACATGTTATAGACCTGCATTTCTTAAAACATAATATGTTTACAAATATGAAGATGGCCTAATAAAATAGCAGACAGAAACAGACCAGCACCTGTGTCACTAAGTAGTGTCAATAAGCATATGAAACTCTGCTGAATTTATTAGCACTTAAGCAATCTTAAGTTAAAACACAATAATAGACTGCATAATTGTCAGGATGCCGGAAACTGGGTGATGCTGATATTTTTCTTGTCTATAGATCATATTTTAGAGAATATTGCTGTGAATAATGATATTAAATTGAGTCTAATAAGTAACAGTATGAATAAATATAAGAAGCATAATAGCAAGAGAAGCATGACACATGAGTATATGGTTATTATTTCATTCACACAAACTGCAAAATTTGACAAAAGAAGTCAGAGTCCAAAGTTACAGGGGTATAGCCACAAGAGGAAATAAATGAGACCTTGTGAATATGTCATTATTTATTGGCATTAGTGATAGTTATGTTTTTGCCTTTAGTTTATAGAAATCTCATAAAACTGAATGTACAAAATACACCTACTTCAGTTACTAAGAAGTTACTTTCCTTATAATTTCTTAACTACAAATTTTCTTCTAAAATGCTGCAATTGATTGTCATTTCAATGAATAATTTCATCAAATATGAATGAAAGAAATTTGATTATCATAACTTGCTGATAGGTCCTAATTATCAAGAAACTTGGAGGTTGGATTCTAGGGATGTGCATTTTAGGGCTACTGCAGCGTCTCTAGGAGCTTTTCAGTGCTCCCAGGCTGACTACATCTCTCCACTGAGCCTTCCTTAGTAACCAGCTGTTATACTCAAGATGTACAAAGTGTTGACTGCACACTCTCAGAGTAGTTATTCCACTTAGGAAGAAAAGGTGATGAGAATAGAAAAGAGATGCCAAATCTATGCCCCAGTTCTCTATATATTTCTGTGTCTGTACAAATACTGTGGTCATCATTTTGGCACATCCCTCCTACACGCAAAGAAAACTGAGAAATGGTTTTTCTTTCAAGTCACCCTAAAAATACATCTATTGGTGAGAACAAAAGTAGTACTTAGAATTAGCAGTGTTTCTCCACTCTAGATGATTAAGGATCAGAATGTAACTCATAATTGAAAAGTGCTTTCAAATTTGTATTTCCAAAGTTGTGTTTCTCATTGACTCCTCACCTCATTCCCCATTAGCAATTTATGTTAGTATATTTGTCATATTAAGTGGACCACACCCATTTTAATCCCTATTTTAATCCCATCTTAAATTTATTATAGTACTGCCTTAAACCTTTTTCCTTGTAAATATAAAGTTCACATTAAAAAGGAAAAAATTAAAATGACAAAAGTAAAATTATTTTTAATCTTCATGATAATAAGATTGTATTTCTTAGTTGTTTTTTTTTAAAGATTTGTTTTTCTTGAAAGTAAGAGTTACAGAGAGAGGCAGAGACAGAGTGAGACCTTCCATCTGCTGTTTTATCCCCAAATCGCCACAATAGTAAGAGCTGGGTCAATTTTTCAAAGCTGGATTCAGCAGCTCCTTCCAGATCTCCCGAACCCATGAACTGCCAAAGGTCTTAGATCATCCTACACTGCTTTCCAAGACCTTAATAGCAAGGAGCTGGATTGTAAGTGGAGCACCTGCAGCTCAAATGGGCACCCACATGGAATGCTGGCACAGTAGGTGGAGACAGCTTGCTATGCCACAGCACCAACCCCATTTTTACATGTGGCACAAATTGTTGTATTACATATGCCCCCAAGGACTTGAAATCTTTTTTCACTCTCTTTATGTCTTCTGGTAAATTATTGAACTATGGATGTGAAATAATCCTTGATAAAAATCCAGGTTTAAATTATTTAGACATTGCTATTAAATACTGAAAATACGTGCTCATTTAAAACTTCAAATTTTGTTTAGCTATGTTACACACACCTTTGTATGTAATCTCATTACATTTGTCATGAATGGCAGAAAACTTTTCTTTTTAAAATATAACCGTAGTTTCATACAGTAAGACCTTTAAAAAATGTAGTCAGTCATATATTCATCTATCCATTCCACTCACCCATTCATTTAGTTGACAAATATTCACAGAGTTGCTATTAAATGGCATATATTGTCACAGGAGTGATGTTGTAATGAGCAAGATAGAAATAGCCCAAACTCTCACGGTAATTATGAAATAACAGGAAAAAAAAAGCATAGAACAATTTTGTGTAAGAGTTATGAAGAAGTATTTTTCACAGTTTTTCATAAGTAGATAAAATTTGGGCATATCAGAAGTCTTATATGAAGAAGCAGTATTTAAATTTGAGACACAGAGGTGGATGAAGGAGTTATCTAGTCTTAAGTGGAACTGGAAAAAGAAAATGTTTGAGGTTTAGGGAAATCTTGTAAGAATGCTTACACATGAAAAAGTTCAGAGCATGCTCAGAGTGAAAAATACAAGGGAGTATAATGACCAGATTGGCTTTTAGCTAAAACCTAGATAAATTCCAGATTGATGACAGAGAAAAATAGCTCTAAAATGATGATATCAAACATGTTTTGCATATTTTAGTAGTCACAATAAAAAACGATGAACATGGGAACTAGGAGGCAGTTCATGGGAGTAGAGAGAAGTGAATAAACTCCAGAGATAATTAGATGTTTGGGGATGTGTATGATGAAACCTAGGTTTCTGGCACTAGAAATTGAGTTGCTGCTAATGCCATTTATTCTAAGAAGGGAAAGTTCATGATTAAACATTTGGAGTTCAAATTTGGACATACTTAATCAGTGCACCTGCAAGACAGCCAAACAGAAATTTTACGTAGGTGGCCAAGTCTATAAATTTTTAAAGATTGAGGACATTTTGAATATTCACTATATTGGTGGCATGACCAGAAAACATGGAGACACATAGAGAACATAGCGTAGGAAGAGTCACAGAGGAATAAAATGGCACTGCAAAAGCACTACTTGCATACAGTGAGAATTCAACATTATTGGACTGATCCATAAAAAAATAATTCTAGCTTTTGCATGGGATTCAAGTTTTTGAACAATGTAGCAGTACAAAACAGTTGGTGAAATTTTTTGGTGTTGTACTGATATCTTAAATTTTGAATACGTCCACATAGATCACACTTTTTACTTCATCTTTAGGGACCTGCTGAGACTGGAGATTAGTTCGAGGAAAGAAGGGTTCTGGGGTTAAGTGTTTAGGAGAATCAGCAGCATCCTATATCAGAGCTATCTCAGGAGAGTTCGTCACAGTTTCCTCAGTGAAAGCTGGATTCCACATGGTAGACGAGCTCTTTCTATGGGTAAAGACTAGTTAGAATGTATACTAGAACTCAAGGGCCTAGTGTTTCCAGTATTATCAAGAGACAGGAAGGAGAATAAGGTTTAAATACGCAAAATTGGGAAGAGGAATTATTTGACATTTAAGAACACCCTTGTGAAAAGATTCCCATTTTGATCTTCCAGATCCCATTTCTAACTTTAACTGTGTATATCCTGAATGTTGGGACTTCCATTTGTATTTTCATTTAACCATATGTAGGGCAGGATTCTGGATTTTGGTTTTCGTCAATCACTGCTCTGTAGTTGAAGGAGGTGAGAACTTCTTTCAAGGTAAGAGTTAGACATGTTCTGATCATGTACACAGCACTTGATTGAAAATACAAATACCTGAACTCATTTTTTCCTTAGCAATCGTTCTCTTATACAATCAAAAGCAACTAGCCAATTGCAGTACACCATTTAGTTTGACAAAAATATTTGAAGGTATTATACACTGATCACCAAGGAACTTGCCTCTTAATAAGTATTTGATAAGTGGTATTCAAATGTGGTACTTAATTTTCAATAGATGCTCGTATCTCAATAGCTATCCAATCACATCTCCATTGTAACATCACACCATGGGCTATCAGTTCTGTCTTTCCTACTGGAAATAGAACCATTAGAACCCTTAATCTAATCACATTAGGATACCAATTTTAAGAGGCAGTGCTGTGGCACACAACCTGCAGTGCCAGCATCCTAAATGGGCATTGGTTCAGGTCTTGACTGTTTCACTTTCCATTCCAGCTTCCTAATAAAGATCTGGGAAAGCAATGTAAGACTGTCTGAGCTCTTAGACCCCTGTGCCTACATGGGAGATCCAGAAATGTCTCCTGGCACCCAACTTTGGACAGGACCAGCTCTGGCTTGTGTAGTCATTAAGTCCATCAGTGGATGGAAGAACCCTCTCACTAACTCTGCCTTTCAAATAAATAAGCAAATGATTTTCTAATAAAGAGGAAGTTCAATTCCAGATACCCTAACATCAATTGGAAAATTTATCCTTGTGATTATTTTTTCCCCTTCAGAACCAAAATCTGTATTATCAGGGTTCTCCAGAAAAATAAACCCACAGTGTGTGTGTACATACATATATAAATACACAGGTACATGCATACCAAGCATACTTTTAAAATTTCATGGAAACTAAAAGAGAAGATGGGGCACTCCTTGCAAATTTTTTTTTCAAATTCAAAATAAGATTTTTCATAACCTACATTTTCCCTCATATATATCAAAGATATGTTTTCACAAAGAAAAATTTATCTTTCAGTTCCAGTTTTCACAGACCTTTATAGTGCCCTTATGTGCTTGTGAATGCCAGAGGCAAATAACTTATTTTAAGGAATTAGCTCATGCAATTGCAGGGAGGATTGAGCAATCTGATGCCTACAGGACCAGCCAGCAGACTGAAGACCTCAGGAGAGTTGCTGATGCTTTCATTTGGCTCTGAATGCAGTCTAGATAAAATTAGCTTTTTTTTTTTTTTAGGGAATCTTGTGTATTTTTTAAAATTAAGATCTTTCAATAACTGAATGAGATCTATCCACATAATGGAGGATAATCTGCCTCACCACAAATCTGTTTTTGAAAGAAAAATCTTCTAGGAATACCTTCCTGGGACATCTAGACTGATATTTGACTAAGTATTTGAATATTGTGGTCAAGCCAGTTTGGCCCATGGAGTTTACCATAACAGAGTGAATAATTCGTTTCAGTAAAAAGAGTATCTCAGAATTGTTGATTATGATCCCATCTACCTGATTAGTTTGTAGCAAAGCAACTTTTTAGAATGTATATAATGTATTAAATGGCTGCTTATATAAGAAATTTTGGACAGTACTTTGATTCTCCACTGTTGTACAGGAATATTGTAGTAATCAATGAACTTGTATACAAAAAAATACATGAGCATCAAAGTACTGGTATGTATACAAACTCGATTTTATACATCAAGCTCAAATTATCCTAAATTCTCTTTTTCTTTAAAAACATATTCTGCTCCCATTTTTGCTGAGGAGAAGGCCTACGTACTTCAAGACAAACATTTCCATTAAAGCCAAGTTAATGTTGATTTTCCGTAAGTTGTAAAACGTTCTGTTTTTGACACGGAATGATCTGTGAAGTTTGCGAAATAACAGTGGCAGTAAGACAAGACTTCTATATTCAATAATATTTAATGATGTTGTAAAAGTATCTCTATGACAAATTTTAGTGCAATGCTGTACTTTTAGCAAATAAATGAGGGCTCCTCCCTTATTTATGCAGATCATATCTCTATGTTGATAATCTGAGTTGTAATTTAGCTGGTATACAATTAATTTGAAGCATCACGGATATATGATTTCCATGAGTTACATTTCTTCACGACTTATATGGTAAATGTTGAACAGTTTTTATCAGAATTTGTCAATGTGATAGGCATTTCTATGGCAGTGAATATGTTGCGGGTAACAATGTCTACACTGATTCTTTTCAGTCACAAATTGTTGCCTTATGTCTAGTCCACTAACAGTCTTAACTTTCTATGGATGCTTTTAATCACACTAAATATATAACTATGTATATGCTTACTTAGATTGTAAAGATAATTGACCTGATCTAGAGATACAGAATTGGTGAGTATAATGACATGTAGACTCAAAAAATATCAAAACATAATAATTGTCTCCAAGTTTTTACAAACTGTCTACAAACTGTTACTTTCAAAGTAGTTTATACTTATGCTGCAGTAGATTTCATTAGTTTTAAGAATTATCACTGCCAGACTGCTTGATTCTATCTCTACCATAATTAGAAGTAAAATACAGCAAAGGTGAGTGGATGTCACAGACTTGAGTATGTTACAATACATGTTAGAAAATGACCTATCACTTTAAAATTTCTGTGTTTCATGAGTCTGAGCAGAATTTAACTGGATTCCTTTCTCTTGGTATCACAAAACTACAATCAACACATGGGTTGGGTCACTTTTAATTTCAGGAGTTTGTAATTCTTTCCCAAGCTCATGTGGTTTTTCCTTATGTTAGTTTTAAGACCAAAGCTCAAATTCTCTTCCTGACTGGCAGCTAATTTTTCAAGGCCATTCATATGGCCCTATCTTAATCTGGCAGCTCATTTTTTTAGGGCCTGCAAGAGAATTGCTGACTTGAATTTGCTAAAATGGAATCTCATGTATTGTAACATGATCAAGTGTGTGACATCTAATTGCTTTTGTTGTATTTTGTTTCTACAAGCAAATCCCAGGCTCTACCAACACATAACAGAAGAAACTTACTGTATGATTCATTAGGAGGTCACCTCGGTGGGTTTCTGCCACATAGCATGTTCTTGTCTTCAGCATTCTAATAGTTGCCATGGAATGTCTGTTTATTCACATATCTGTATCAATGTCTTCTATGTATATTCAGGCTACAATCAGATCCACCTAAGTGCCTAAAATTATATGCGTAAAGACCCCTAATTTGAAGAGGACCTCTATTTTCCTAAAACAGTATTTAAGTGCTACTTCTTTTTCCACTTTGGATAATAGGATTCATCAACTTACTCAGGTTTCTTTGCTCAATGAATATTAGTTGTATAGCATGCTGACTAATTTATAGTAAGTCAAAATTCTTAAGAGATTTATAGAAAAGTCAACTAAATTTTTACTCATCTGCACTTCTTATGTCATGCATTTTGGACTCTTTCAAAAGATGTTTCTTCTCGTACATATTCATACGGTCTTCCACCATCGAAAAGTAGGACTTTGCGAATACTTCATTTAGCATTTTGAAACAGGAAAAAGAAATAAAAGATTCTCTGCAATACAGATTGCATTCCATCTACAGAGAAACTGCCTTTAAAATGGCCAATGCACTATCAGATACAGAAACTCAGCAGGTGAAAGGCACGTGATCGGGCAACACAGCAGTAGCCATTTATTTGAGGGAGAAAGATTGCACCCTGAGGTTTATCTTGTCAGGCTCCCTGACACGCTCTTCACAAAGTTTAAAGATGTTTGCTCGTTGGTATGCCAAGTGCATTGCTGCACAATGTTCTGCTGTGAACTGCATGGTTAGAAACCGGTTTGTGTACCATCTAACATTCTACCTCTGATTAAAAATACTACTGAAGAATGAAATTCCTTGGTTCTTTTGAACATGTAAGGTTGTTTATTGGCTATCTAATCAATTTGTACTCCAAATACGAATGACAGTACTTTAATTATGTGGAATTTTTTTAAGCACAAAATGTATTCTCATTTTTTTCTCCCTTATCAATTCTGTAGCCATCACTGAGACATCTACCCTATCTTTTTCATCTTCTCTTGATTATACCTTGTGTCAATGGAAAGATGTTAATACAGAATTAAAAGTGAGTCATCTTCATTGTGGTCCACATTTAGTTCCACACTGCTGTTTTATGTGTGAATAAAATATCTGTGGTTGGTGACAACATGTAGATTCCTAGGTTCTGCCTCTTGAAATTTCCAACGCATTGCATAATAGATGCGACTCAATAATTCTCATTTTGTTCATCACATGAAACAACTGGGACACAAATGATACAAAGACTATACTTTTAGATTTGTTATGAAACACATCTTCGGGCGCAAGTGGTTAAGGTCCTCACCTTGCATGCCCGGGATCCCACATGGGCGCCAGTTCTAATCCCGGCAGCCCCACTTCCCTTCCAGCTCCCTGCCTGTGGCCCAGGAAAGCAGTCGAGGACGGCCCAAAGCTTTGGGAACCTGCACCCGCGTGGGAGACCCGGAAGAGGCTCCTGGCTTCGGATCGACCATTGCGCTCACTTGGGGAGTGAATCGTCGGACGGAAGATCTTCCTCTCTGTCTCTCCTCTCTGTATGTCAGCCTTTCCAATGAAAAAATAATAAAAATAAATCTTAAAAAAAAACACATCTTCACAGGTGTGGTTTAAGTGTATGTAATAGCTTTTCATTATTTTCGTTAAAATATCTAAGAGAAGAAACTGAGTGGTTATAAAAGTTCATTTTGGTCTACAGTTTTGGAGATTCATAGTTCAAGACTGAACAGCCCTGTTGGGTTAGGTACTGGGGAGCCTGAGCATATTAGAGAGATGATGACGTAGCAAGCCAGGCGGCAGAGAGAAAGAGACAGAGCGAGTATGTTCTGGTTATACAACCAACCTGTTTATGAGAATCATCTTCTGAAGGCCAGATCCAATGACCCAGATACCTCCCATTAGACTCATCTCCTAGATAACAAATTTAGACCAAATCTTTATCCTTAATGCATCCACCATTAATGAATGATTTTGAGATTTAAATGTCTGTATGAGTTTGGGGAGCCAAATTCGGTTCAAACCAAAGCATGCATCCCTCGGCTCCACAAAACTAACATCCTTCTCAAAAATAATAATCATCCCTCAAGTTTAAGCAAGTCCAATAATAGTCCAAAAACCCAAAGTCTTATCTGAGTGTCAAGGCAACTCCTTTACGGGGGAACCCCTGTGCAAACAAGAGCCGGTTATACACCTCCCAGATTTAATGGTAAGACGGGCACAGGGTGTATATTTCCATTCCAAGAAAGAGAGAAAGGGAAGTAGAAATGATTCGTTAAACCAAAGGCAGCAGGACAAAGCTTAACTCCAGCTTTCAAGGTCTGGCTAGCTGGGCACACTGTGGGAAACTGGGGTCTCAGCAGTGAACGCACCTTTGCAGCTACAGCTTGGCTGGTGGTGGCTTGGGTTTCAGTTCCCCGGGGCTGGAGTCCCAGCCCATTAATTTCGCTAGGCGTTGTCCTGGTGGAGACTTTCTGCACCAACTGTGACCTCATACTTCCTTTTGACATTGTCTTAGTCACCATGTCCCTGCAACCAATTTCTGTTTGCATCCCCAGTTTTTTGTCTGTTTTGGAAGCTAAGTGGCTGCTTCAGTGCCTTAAAAGCTCATGTGGTCTATAATTGGCATGCCTGTTCTCTGAGGCTGCGCATTGATGTCTGTGACTTCCTCAAGCTTGCCTGGTACTCTGTCTGCTCTTAGCTTTCGCAAGTAGATGTTTCACATTGCTGTAACTTGAGCTTTTCTGGAATCTCTGCTTCTGCCTATCTTTTACAGCTCCAATGAGTGTTATCCATACAGATGTTCTAATCCCATAACACAACTCTGCCCAATTTCCCAGGCTTTCCTTTACCTTGTATGCTGTTGCAAACCTATACATCTTGCATTCTACACACTGGCAAGACCACCTCATGGACAAGTGCAAGGTCTGCCAGCAAAAGGAGCAATGCCTAAAGCTGCTTAAGTTAGGCGTGGCATTGCCCTCAAATTGCTGCCAGCAAGCCAAAACCCAGAGAGAACTGGCCCTGTGATTACACGGAACAATTGTTTTTTGGGCTTCTAGGTCTGTGATGGGATGGGGAGCCTGAAGAGCTCAGAAATACGTTGTGTTTCTCCCATTATCTTGATTATTAACAATGGCTTGTTTTCACAAGTGCTTAATTATTTAGTCAGTGATTTCTCTACCTCACTTTTCCATCTAAACTTTTTTTTGTTTGTTTGTTTGTTTCTTCCTTGGCCAGGCAAAAACTTTTCCAAATCTTTCTGCTCTACTCCCTTTTCTTTTGTGAATTGAACTGTAATGCTTATTAATAGTAGTCAACAATGAACAAGCATCTCTAACAAGAAGCTCCCACAAAGTCTCAAGACATGGACATAAAAAGCCAGATTATTTGCCTTTCTGTTCAATTCTTAATATACTTCTTACATTTGAGCCCGGTGTTGTGGTGCAGTGAGTTAAGCTTCTCTCTGTTACATTGGCATACTGTATGAGTGCAGATTTCAGCCCTGGTGGATCCACTTATGATCAAGATCTCTGCTAATGTGCCTTGGGAAGTAGCAGCAGAAAATGTTTCAAGTGTTTAAGTCACTGTTACCCACGTGGGGAATCTGCATGGAGCTATGAACCCCTGGCTTTGTTCTGACCCAACCCCTGCCTTTGCAATCATTTGGATATTGGAGAATGTGGAGAAATGGATGGAAGATATTTCTCTTCCACCCCCTCTTTGTTTCCCTTCCTCCCTCTCACTCTCCCCTCTTATTTACCACTGCCTATAGTGGCATGAGCAACACAGGAGAGGGGGCAACATGCAATTTAGAAAATAACAAAAGAGAGACACAAGGTAACAACTATGATCTCAAATCTTTTTTAAGGTTTATTTTATTTTTATTGGAAAGGCAAATCTACAGAGAAGAGATACAAAGATCTTCCACCTTCTGGTTCACTCCGCAAATGACCACAACGGCCAAAGCTGAGCTGATCTTAAGCCAAGAGCCAGGAGCTTTGTCTGGGTCTCCTACACAGGTACAGGGTTCCAAGATTTTGGGCCATCTTCTGCTGCTTTCTCAAGTCATAAGCAGGGAGCTGGATGTAAAGTGGAGCAGTCTGGACACTAAACCATGAATATATGGGACCCTGGCATTTCCAAGGCGAGGACTTAGCTAACTAGACCATTGCGCTGGACCTAGGCTGCCTCGGTCCTTTACTGTAATGGATAGGGAGTGAAATTACAGGATTTGATGTGGCACAAACTCTGATAGCTGCATCTCATTAACCAGCCAATGTCTGATGATCAGGATGCAACAGTGTGACCCAAGTTTGTATTTGTCTCAAGGATGCTTTAAAGCACATGGTTTTGTGGCCTTGCTCAACTTTCAAGCTTTGCCCACAGGCCTCAAATGTGTTCTTGAACTTTTGCCCACTCTCAGATCATTAGCTTCAGAGTTTGACCTTAGTCTCTGTCAACGAGTCCGTGAACACAAAATTCCAGATACGATTTATCCTGCTCTTCTTTATCAAGTCACACTGTTACTTACTTATTTATTTATTTTTTTACAAATGGCCTATGGCTCTACCCTGCAATGTTTTTAAATAAGTCTCATACCCATCAGAGTTCTGATTAGCATGACTTTTACTGTCTACATTTACCAGAGTATTCTAAGCTGACATCAGACTGTCTCATAATGGTCTGCTTACAGCATCTAATCTGTTCCTCCAAATCCTCACACTCACTTGCATTAAGTCAATCCTGAAATTCCTTTTCATTCCCATGTAGAGCTAAGAACATTTACCATGCTCCTTAGTATCAATTTCCTGTATTTATCAACTCTTCCTTAATTTAATTACTTGAGAGGAAGGAAGAAAGTTTACTTTAATTGATACTTTCGGAAATTCATAGTCCAAGATTGGGTGGTCCCATTGGTTCAGACATCTGGTGAGGCCAAAGGATGACAGAAAGATGATCATTTGGTGAGTCAGCAAGCAGATTAGATGAAGAGACAGCGAGAGAGAGAGAGAGGGAGAGAGAGAAAGAGAGAAAAGACAAGGAGTATGCTGTATTTGTATAACTAACCTTGTGAGAACTAAATTCTGAGGAAAAGCACCCAATGATCAAAAAGTCTCCCAATTGGGTCACCTTGCAGTTGTCATAATTAGAGCAACTTTCCAGTTATAATCTCTCAAATGTTGACATAAGATTTTGGTACTTATACATCAGTGTGAGTTTGGGGAACCAAGTTCTGTCCAAATAACAGCAATGTATTCCTATAATTCACTAACTCATGAGTTGTAGCCAGATCTGTTTAAACTGAGGCCTGTGTGTATGAAGAACAAATATTGTTCTTCCATTTTCAGAGATACACCTACGTATGAGCCCAAATTAGCACACCTGCTAAACATACCTGATATTGAACAAACTATTTTTTTCTGACGTTTTTACAGCAAAATAGAAAATTAGAACGAGTGAAGAAACTAGAGATTGTAAGAAAAATATTGCATGAGTTTTCCCACAGGGTTTGCTTCCCAAATTTGAAAAATTTTAGCATTAATTTTTATGATCTTGAAGAATTTGAGACACTGTAAGTCAAGGGTTAAACTATTTCTTACTCAAAATGTCAAAAACCTTTCCACAATTTGAAATCAAACACATGTATCATTAGAGAACGTTAAAACAAGAAATCAACTACATGCATGTTCTTCTACCTTCTAAGAGACTACAGCTGAAATTGGATTTGATACTGGGAAATGCAGGACTAAAATAAAGTGTACTGAAACATAATTATAAACATAAACTCGATTTTACAGTCTTTACATCCCAAGCTCATACTCCCAAAGCTAGTCACAAAAATTCAAGCATTCCCTTAGAACATAATAATTTTGTGCTAGTGGTGCCCAAATTCACCCAGGAGAGGTAAAAGCAAATTCTTTCTAGAGGATTGTGTTTTTCTTTTAGTCTCCAAATAATCTTAACCATTACTACTTTTTCCTAAAAAAGTTTGGAAGTCCACATTGCAAAACGAAGTCATGCAAACAGACAAACAAAACAGAACTCTATGTATCAAGGAAAACTAGACAGTGGGAAGGGTTCCACAAAGACTTTACATCTTTATTAGTGCAAATTTATAATATTTATGATTACAAAACTTAGGAAATGCATGACAAACATGAAAACATCTTCAGAGAACAGAAAATAATAAACATGATCCAGAAGATTTGAAAAATTAGGAATATAATATATAGGGTCTGGTGCGGTATCCAAGTGGCTAAAGTCCTCACCTTGTGTGCACCAGGATCCTGTATGGGAGCCAATTCTAATTCTCGCAGTCCTGCTTCTCATCCAGCTCCTTGCCTGTGACCTGGGAAAGCAGAAGAGGATGGCCCAAAGCTTTGGGACTCTACACCCATGTGTGAGACCTGGAAGAGGCTCCTGGCTCCTGGCTTTGGATCGGTTCAGCTCTGACCATTGTGACCTCTAGGAGAACGAATCAACGGATGGAAGATCTTTCTGTCTCTCCTTCTCTCTGTATATCTGACTTTCCAATAAAAATAAATAAATATTCCAAAAAAAAAATCTGCACATTTACCCATATTGTAAAAAAAGAATGTAACATATGTAAGAAAATAAAATAATTTGAAGTAAGATTTAGTGTGTGTCAGATCACATTTTTGGCACAATAAAACAGTTTAGACAGTCATATACATCAGTAAGATGAATAGATCATTCCAGGTCTTGGTGAAAGCATCAAATAAACAATTGTTGACTAAAATAATTTTCTAAAAGTTCTGAAACAAAAGCAGATGATTACAGCAATCAAGCCAATGGTTGACTGAGAAAAAAAAATCACATTCAAAAGAGAAGAACATTTCATGGTATTTTTAACGTACTCTTGCCATACCTCTTCCCCAGAAGGCTAGAGTGAGTCACGAGGAAGTGATTGAATTTCAGGATCTCTTTTCCTGGGCCAGAAAGAATAGACTCAAAATTGTTCCCCCATGTTTTACATGTATGTAGGCTGCCAAAGACCGGTCTTGCTGTTTAACTCAAAGATCAAATAGAAATGGAAGCATATATTTTGAGCTAAGGGCGGAAACCACAGAATACAATGATGGGTGCTGCAGTGCACCGATATCACAGAGGAACTGGACATCCACAGGTGCCCAGAAGCAAGAGGTTAATAGCAAATATGTGTACTAGAACAAGCAAGGTAACCAGAAAAGCTGGGAAGAGTAATTGGGAATTTCAGGCATTTAGAAAACAGCTTGGAGAGAGTGAGAGAGAGAGACAGACAGACAGACAGAGAGAGTCAGTGTTATGCCCAAAAAAGCAGGACCTCAAGCTTTCACCCAGGCTAATGTTGACATTCAAGGCTAATTTAATTAGTAAAGGTCTTCATGATATTCTAAAAAGAATGGGAGATGTGGCTCTTTCTTCAAATATTTAAAGTTCAACAGAGGTTACCAAGGGATATAAAGAAACAGGAAAATATGACCCAATTAAAGTAAAAAATAATAAATTTCAAGAGACAGTTTTGAAGAAAACTAGTGACACTGTGACTCAAACAGTCTAATCCTTATTCTGCAAGCACCTGCATTCCATATGAACATTAGTTCATGTCCCGGTTATTCCACTTCCCATCCAGCTTTCTGCTTATGGTCTGGGAAAACAATGGAGTTTGGCTCAAGTCCTCAGGCCCCTCCACCTATGTTGGAGAAGTGGAAGAAGCTCCTGGCTTCAGATCAGCTCAACTCAGGTCATTGTGGACATTTGGGGTGTGAACCAGTGATTGAGGATCTTTCTCTCTCTGTCTCTCCTTCTCTCTGAAAATCTTTCAAATGAATTAATAAATCTTTTTAAAAAAGGAAGAAAAATATATCTGAAGGTTTAGTAAATGAAAACTTGATGCATAAGGAGCTAAATGAAAGCACAATAAAATCAGGAAAATGGTGTAAGAATAAAATGAAAATATCAGTAGAGAAATAATAGTTACAAAGAAGAACCAAATGGAAACTCTGCAACTGAAGTTGCAACAGCTTAATCTTAAAATGTTCCTGAACGATTCAGTGACCAATTCAAAAAGGTAAAGAAAAGAAGACAAGTCATTTGAAATTATTAAGTATTGCAAAAACACAAAATAGAGACCCAATGCAAATCATCAAATATGCAGAAAGAAGTATTTACAAAGCTGAAAATGACAATAGAGAGGAATAAAGGAGCAAAAGGCTTATTTAAAGAAACAATGAAGGAAATAGTCCCCAAATGTGAAGAAAGACATGAGTATTCAAACATAAGTATCTCAGAGCAAAAAGCAAACAAAAAGGAAAGCAGAACAAAACAGAGCAAACAAACAAAAAAATCGGGCTAGGATTAACTGAAATAGGCTCATCATAAAAATATCAAAATCAAGTTGTTAAAAGTCAGAGAACTGAAGAATTTTGAATGTTCCAGTGCAAATATCACATGTGAGGGATTCTCCTTAGGATTATCATTAGAGTTCCCTCACTGGGCAAAGGCACTGAGATACCACCTTTGAAAACCTTAAAACAAATAAACAAACAAACAAACTGTCAACTAAACATTCTATAGTGAGAAGAACTGGGGGCAACTGTTTGGCACAATGATTATGCTATCACTTGGGCTGCTCACATCCCATAGCAGAATGCCCATTTTGGATCCTTGTTCCTGAACTTCCAATACAAGCTCCAGATAATGTGAACCCTGTGAAGCAGCACACGGTGGCCCAAGTCCTTGGGACCTTGCCAATGACATGTGAGAGCCAGATTGATTTGTAAGCTTGGCTGTTGGCTCTCTGGACTGTTGCGGGCAGTTTGGTGGGTTGCCAGAGGTGGGGGTGAGTCAGTGGATGAAAGGCCTCTCACTGTGTCCCTGCTTTTCAAATAAAAGTAAAATAGCTTCATATTTGACCAAACTGGTTTTCAAAGGGTGGGGATTAAAATGCCAGACAAACAAAAGCCAAGGAAAATTATTAAAACTTGAACTGTTCCATACAGAATGATAATATGATCCCATCATAATGAGATGAAAGGATGTTCGTTTTTTTTGAAAACTGACAGAATGGAAAGTTCTCCAGTAAAGACAAGTAGAAGGATAATATTAAAATTAGCATTGTTATTTTCTACTCATTTTTAATATTTTAAAATAGCTTAAAATTATAATCAATTTGTATCAATAAGTACAAATACTTGAACATGCAGTCTGTTGTGTCAGTTATTTAGAGGGATATGATCTTTTAAAGGTAGGGTTTGTCCATGTGATGAGAAATATTTTCAAAGAGGTTTACTTATTAGAAAAGCAGTTACTTCGAGAGACAATGAGATCTACCACCTGCTCGTCCATTCTGAAATGGCTGCAATGACTAAGGCTGGGCCAGGACAGAGCCAGGAGCAAGGAACTTCATGTGGATCTCCCATGTGGTCGGCAAGGATCCAAGTACTTGGGCCATCTTCCCCTGGTTTTCTAGAAGCATTAGCAGAGAGCTGGATCAGAAGTGGAGCATATGGAAGATGAATTAGCACTCATTTGGGATGGCGGTGTTGTACTTAATCCAGTGCATCACAGAAGCTGACTCCATAACGAAAAATAAACTGGTATCTATTAACAGCAGAATACCAGATTTTTCCTTTATTATATGTAATTCCTCTGATAATCCCAAAGGAAATATCAGTAATATATACACATGAAAATGTGTCACTAACGAAATCAGCTAGGAGCAGGAGTAGGGCATAGCACCCACATCCCATGCCAGAGTGTGAGTTGTAGTCAGCTCTGCCTCTGATTTCAGCTGTGAATGTGCATTCTGGGAGATAGCAGGTAATGGCTCAGATGATCGGATCCCTGCCACACCTGTGAGAAGCTCAAATTACAATTTTAGCTTCTGACCTTGGCACAGTTCCAGTTGTTGTGGGCATTTAGGGTAGTACCAGTGTATGGAAACTCTTGCTCTGTTAGTCTCTTTGTTCTTTATATTTCAAATAACATAAATACAAATTTGAAAATCATAAACTGCAGAAAGAAAAACAGTGATGGAGAACAGTGATGAAAATATAGAAGACAAATAGCAAATTAGAACAAATGTTCAATCTTAATTTTGAATTTGCTTAAAATTCACAATTAAAGTATGTAATTTTGCAGAATGAGAAACCTGAAACCATTGTTAAGAATTCTGCCATGTGCTGCTTACAAGACATCCATTTTATACATAAAGATATAGCGTTGCCAGCATTGTGATGCAGCAGGCTAAGATTCTGCTAGAGATGCCAGTATTCCATATGAACACTGGTTCAAGTCCAGGCTACTCCACTTCAAATCTAATTCCTTGTGATAGTGTCTGAGAAATCAGCAGAGGATGGCCCATGAATGTGAGGCACTGTGCATATGTGAAAGACCTAGTGGGAGCTCCAGGCTCCTGTCTTTAGTCTGACCATTGCAGGCATTTGGGAGTGAGCCAGCGGATGGAAGATTTAATTCTCTATCTCCGTCTCTCTCTCTCTTTCTCTCTCATTGATTTTTCAAATAATAAAAAAAAATTAAACAAACAAGATAATAAATAAATAAATAAGAACGTATGAGGATTCTTCAGAAGCACAATGTAATTAATAGAAACCTATTATTTCGGTGCAAAAATGTTTGGTAAATAAGTGTATACAATATGTCTTCAAAAGATTCATAAGAAAAGTGTTGTGAACAAAATGTGAATCTATGCTAAGAGTTTTGGACAAGAAGAACTTGCCTCTTAAGCCCATTGTCCATGAGGTTTTTGATGTGCCCTCACACATAGGGTGAAAGTGAAAGGATTACAAATGATATTCCATGCAATAATAACCAAAGGACAGTGGAAGTGCTATACTAATATTAGAAAAATTATTTTTAAGTCAAAAACATATACAAGAAAGAAGGGAAGGATGTATCAACAAAAAGAAGGGAAGGATGTATTTTCAACTGAAAGGATAGTTAAAAGTATGTATGATGTGTGCCTGAAATGTCAGAACTCGAATGTATATCTCAAGAAAAATCTGGCATAAATAGAAGGAGAACCACACACACACGCACACACACAAATTAATAGTAAAAAGTGTCAACCTTAATTTCAGTTATGGCTGCAAAATTCAGAAAGCTGATCAACAGATTTGAGCAATATTACTAGTCAATTGGTACTTAAAGGATTATGAATGCCAAATGATAGCAGGACGCATCTCTTGCTCTAACAAATATGGAACGTATTCCAGTATAGACAATATGTGAAGTGACAAAGCCACCTTTTATAAATTTAAAAGAAAGGATTAAAACCAAAGCATCATCTCTGATGACAATGAAATGGAACTAGAAATGAACAGTAGAAGGAAAACTAAAAATCAACAGTAGAACAACAACAAAAAAAGTTAGAAGGAAGTTCATAATTACTTGCGCAGGAAATAGCTCACATTTAAATAATGAAGCCTTTCCTCAGATAATGAGGAAAATTACAGAATTTCCTGGGACAAATTAAACGACAGAACAACAAATGAAAACTCACTGGATATAGCAGAGAAAACACTAAGGGAGACTTGGGTCCGGATTGTTAGCTTAGTGACTAAAGTCCTCACCTTGCATGCTCTGGGATCATATATGGGTGCTTGTTCATGCCCCAGATGAACCACCTCCCGTCCAGCTCCCTGCTTGTGGCCTGAGAAAGCAGTCTGATCAGCTTAGCTATGTCTATTGTGGCCACTTGGGGAGTGAACCAGTGGATGGAAGGTCTTTCTCTCCCTCTTTCTGTAGATCTGCCTTTCCTATAAAAATAAATAAACTGTAAAAAAAAATGACAGACTAATGGTTATAGCTGTAAATATTTATATTATTGCTTACCAACCAAATTTTGTCCCCTTAGAGTACTGGAGAAAGAGAAAGTAAGCCTAAGATTGGTAGAAGGAAAAATACAGAAAGATCAGAGCAATGATAAATAAAATACTGAAAAAACAATAAAACTGAACCCGTTTTCAAAAAGATTGGCATACTTAACAATACTTTAAGTTGGCTTTACCAGTGAAAATGAAAATCCAAGCATTTAAAATCAGAAATGAAAAGAGGGACATTATTACCATTTTTTTAAGAAATAAAAAGGATCATTAATATCTGGAAGCATTTCACACTGGTGACATTAAACAAATTCTTGGAAAAACACAAGCTACCAAGATGGAATCATGAAAAAAATAAAAAAAAGAATTAATGTATTTATTACGGGTAATGAAATTCAAACAGTAATGAAGCAAAATACCAGATGGCTTCACTAATAAATTCTACCAAAAATTTTTAAAAACTAACACCATTCCTTTGAAATAACTTCCAAGATTTGTGGCTGAAGTGATACTTCCTTGTGGTATGACTCCAGCATTGCTCTGACATTAAAGTTACATTGACATTACTTGAAAAGAACACTAGAGATCAACAATTTTTTGCAAATATTGATCCAAAAATTGTCAATGAAATATTAGTAAAATAAATTCAGCAGCTTATTAAAAGAATTAGAAACCATTACTTGGTGGAATTTTTATAGTTCAATATGCAAAAACCAAATGAATGTAATATGCCTTATTAACAAGTTGCTGCACATAAATATTTGATCTCAGTTGATGAACAAAAAACACTTGAGAAATTCAATACCTTTTAAGGCTAAAATTGACAAAATATTTATTGAATAAAATATATTTAACATAATAATATAAATTATGAGAAGTCCACAGCTATCATAGTATGCAATGGTGAAGGGAGACTTTCCTTAATGACCACAAGATCATCTCATTAAATGTGGAAAATGCACTTGACAAGATTTTACACCAGTTCATGATAAAAAAATAAACTCAGTAGAGTAGAATTCTAAGGGAATTTTATTAACAGGAGAAAGGACACTTACGGAAATCTCACAGCTATCATCACACTCAGCTGTGAAAGAGAAAGATTTTCTCACGAAATAAAAAACAAGACAAGAATGTTCAATTTGGGACTAGCATTGTGGCATCGTTTGTCAAGCTACAACCTATGATTCTGTCAGTCTCTATGGGTATCAGTTCAAGTTTCAGCTGCTCCACTTCCCATCCAGCCTCCCGTTAATGTGCTTAGGAAAGTGGTAGAAGATGGCCCAAGTAAAACTTGGCTGGAGTAATAGGATCATGGTTTTGGCTTCATCCAGCCCCAGCTTGTTGTGGTCATATGGGAAATGAATGAGTGAATGGAAGATTCTGTCTCTCTCTCACACACTTTAACTTTGTTTTTCAAATTTAAATAAGTAAATAAATAAACCTTTAAAACATAATGTCCAGGTTTTTAAATATTTATTTATTTTCACTTGAAAGGCAAGTGGTCGAGAATTTCATTTACTAGTTCAATCCCCAAATTTCTGGTGCTGGGTTGCTGCCAGGAACCAGGAGCTAGGAGATTCCTCTGGGTCTCCTATGCAGTTGTGGGGCCCAACAACTTGGACCATTCTCTCCCGCTTTTCCAGGCCATTAGTGGGCAGCTGGATTGGGAGAGGAGCAGCCAGGACTTGAGCCAGTGGCCATATGGGCTATTGGTGTTATAGGCAGAGATTTAGTTTGTTACACCTAAGAGATAGCCCTAGAATACTCAGTTTTATCACTGCTAATCCATGCAGTACCAGCATTCATAGACAGCATTGAATACAGGAAATAGATGACATCCAAATTGCAAAATAATAATAATAAAGTATGTTTTTTGGCCATCTGCTCTTGTATGTAGAAAATTCTAATGATTCCATGAAAACTCTGTTAGAAAAAGTCAGCAAGTTCATCTAGGTTGCAGGTTACAAAGACTTGCACAAATTTAACTATGCCTCCACAGATTAGAAATGAAAAAAAATTAAATATCAAAGAAAAAAGGGACAAACACAGTTGCTCTGTGGACTAATCCTCCAGTTGCAAGTGCTGGCATTTCATATGAACAGCAGTGCATATCCTGGCTTTCCACCTCTTAATCCAGCTCCATTCTTGTGGCCACGGAAAGCAGTGCAGGATAGCCCAAGGCCTTGGGACTTTGCACCAGCATGGGAAACCTGGAGGACGCTCCTGGCTTCAGATCAGCTCAGATGATCTCTTTTTTTGTCTCTCCTCCTCTCTGTAAAACTAAATCTTTAAAGAAAAAGAAATAACAAAATAAAGAAAATTTATCATAATATAAAAATGAAATATTTAGAAACAAACTTGAGACAACAAAAATTAAAAATATCGATGAGAAATATGAAAAAATGTGGAGAAGATATCACATATACATTGCTTGACTTTATATTGGTAAAGTTTTGTTACTTCTAAGAAATACACATATTTAAGGTACTCTTAGAATTCCAGCAATATTTTTTATGCAGAAATAGGAAAATCTATGCTATGATTGATACAAAATCACAAGAGGCCATACATTATCAAAATAATTGCAAAAAGAAAATAAATTGGAGGTCTCATTTTGCATAATTTCAAAACTTACTATAAAACACAGATAATCAAAGACAGTTTAATACTGCCATAAGGATATGCATATACACCAGTGAAACAGAATTTAGAGCCTGGAGATAAAATCTCACATTTATATAGGAAATTATTTTTGATAGGGATGCCAACGATATTTGGGGTCTGGAGGCAGAACAGTCATATTAGTGTGTTAATGCTTTGTGAGTTAATGGGGGAAGCAATAAACATTTACTAATTGTATTAATTGTATTAATTTAGTGTACAAGTTTTCATTTGTAAGTCATGATTAAAATAGCAAAAGTAGAATATCAATCCACCTAATCTAACAGACAAAAGTGAATAGAATGCTCAAAACAATCTGTTCAAAAGAAGATTAAGGAGAAGGGGACAATGAATCTGAAAAACTGTGAAGTTGTAAACACAGACAAAATATTTTGAAAATGTGCTTAAATCAGAATTACGGCAAACTATCTATAAAAATAAATTATCAATTGTAAATAACATCGCAGAGCCTAAACAAAAGAAAACGTGAGTATATGATATTCTCTTTCTTTACAATTTCATGCTATCTTTTCAAATTATTGCATTAAAACATTGCCACTTGTTAATATTAAGACTTCTGGCATTCCTTTCGAGTCCCAGCTTAGTATTGGCATCCTTGTAAAATGAATGACTCTTCATGGGGGTCTCCATTAAAGCTCCATGGCTCTGCATGCCAGCAGAAACAACACAAGCAAAAAGAGGAAAGCCATTCCTTTATTTCTGCATCCAAATTTCACATCAGCGCATCTGCTTGGCTGACTCTAAATCATATCCAGAGGCCTTGTTCAAGGGAGTCTTGAAAGTATGGTTGCACTTTGCAGGATGCTCAAGAGTGTAAGGCACCCTGGAAGGCAGGTAGAATGGATACTGACTTGTAATACAGTGGGCCCCCCACAAATATTCATGTATTCTTTCTTTTTTCCCTTAGATCAATTTTCCTTTTCCTCTATATCTCCCCTCTATGGTTTCTGTTTCTTATTTCCTTCAATCAAGTAAAAAAAATGTAGTATATTACAGTTTATTATTTCATGTACTTGAATGATAGTCCTTGTGTTTGTAGATTCTGTTAACTTGTGTGTGGTAGACTACCCTCTGAATTTGTGAACTTTGAGAAGCACATAGACACTACACACACACACACGGGTATGTTTGTTAGGGGAAGTTTTCCCAATAGTTCATGGAAAACACACACTATGGAAATGTATACATTGATTTAAAAATGTCTTGCACCAAAATAAGCTTATCTTCAAATTCTATTTTTCATGAGCATTTTGAAGCATCGCGCGGTAGGCTTGGGCACGCTATCACATCAATTTTGTGGCAGTGGACTCCATAGAATTGCTTTGAATGTAAGCTTTTAGACACACCAGTAATGCAGTCTGAATAAGCGTCTCGGCTGACTGTAAGAGGAGTGTCAGAATTCTTCCATTGGTGTAAGGGAGCTTGACCTATTTTCAGCAGAAGTAATCCCCAGTGTTAAAGGATGTCTGCCAATCCTCAGAGAATAAGGTCCTGCATTTCTTAAGGGGCGTTTAAGTGGCTATTGTTTTAGGTGCGGGGGACAGATTATTTGAGTCTCAGACAATGCATCAAATGAAACTCACCCAGACAACACGTATAGGCAACAAACATTTATTATAGCCAGTCAGGTAGATGGGAGCAAGTCTCTGGAGGAAAAATCTCAGCGTTAGTTTTTTGTGTTCCCCTTCCCTTCCCTTCCCTTCTCTTCCCTTCGTTTCCCTTCCCCTTTTCTTTTCCTTTCTCTGCTTTCCTTCTCTTTTTCCTCCCCAGGCCCTCTTGGCAGTATGAATTTGTGCACAGAATTTTTGAGTGAAGGGACAAGGAGTCATTTGTTAGGGATACTCCCACCAGAAATTTTGGAAAGAGAGACGTTGTCAGCCACACTCAGGCCAAATCTCTTGGCCTGAAAGGTATGGCTGGGAAGGCGAATCAGGAGTCATTGTCAGAGAGGTATTGTCAGGGTTTTCTTACAGGTCTTCCTGGAAAGACTCATGTCAGGGTCCCTTGTTTGGCCATGGGTCATTCATAATGAGATCCCTCATGCAATGTCCCTGTCAACATGTGATTTGGAACGGGAGCTTCAGTTGCTTCCTCGCCAGATTTTCAGCTGAATGAGTTTGGGTGCAATATCTCATGGAAGCAAGCAGGCTGGCTTTGGGCTACCTGCTTTCTAGAGTGGTGTTTTTAAGCAAGTTTAAGCAAGGGGAAACTTTAGCCTTTTCTGAGATTTCCTTTTTTTTTTTTTTTTTTTTTTTTTACTATCATGACTCCACCCCTGGACTTTAGCTATCTCCTGCCTCAACACTGGGGTATTAACCACAGTTGGCTGGAGAATTTTTAACTTAGCGTCTGGTGGGAGTGCTCATAGGATTTTCATTTATTGACCTTGGGATTGTCACACCACATGAACCCATAGAGCAAAGATGACCCATGTCTTTAATATCGAGTTTACGTGGAATCCTTGTATTGTTTCTTGTTAGTGTTTAAACTCACATTCTTATATTCAGAGCAGAAAGCAGAAACTGAGATTATTTCACTAAAGGATCAGGGCCCCATGTTTATGCTGCTTCAAGTGTAGTTCCCTGCTTTACCTGAGACCAGGTCTCTTTTCTCGGCTGCAGTGTGAGCCACCATGCACTGGGTCTGTTCTGTGACTTTGAGGCTACACCCCTTGACTGCCACTGTGGGCCTAGCTGGCCAGGCTAGCTTAGAGACTTTCTGGCACTCATGGATTTCCTTTACTTTCCTTGGAGCACAAATATGTAGCTGAACATTTTGGTCATGCTGAACGCAACACATAGAAACTTTGTAGCATGCAGTGCAGTCCACAATAGCACTTTTCAGGCTGTCTTCTCATAAAAACAAATAATAATAATAATAAAAAACCCTCCAAAATTCCTTCCAAATCTCCATAGCATATTGAAATTGGAGGTTGCTTTTATCTTCCTCCTTATTCTTAACATAGCCATAGAACAACTTAATTGTGTGATTAAACATAGAACGTGGGCCTGGCGTGACAGCGTTGTGACTAAAGTCCTCGCCTTGCACGCACCGTGATCCTATATGATTGCTGGTTTTAATCCTGGCGACCCTGTTTCCAACCCAACTCCCTGCCTGTGGCCTGGGAAGGCAGTTGAGGATGGCCCAAAGCCTTGGGACCCTGTACCAACATGGGAGACCCGGAAGAGCTCCTGGCTCCTGGCTTCAGACTAGCTCAGCTCCAGCCGTTGTGCTCACTTGGGGAGTGTGCCATCAGATGGAAGATCTTCCTCTCTGTCTCTCCTGCTATCTGTATATCTGCCTTTCCAATAAAAATAAATAAATCTTAAAGAAATATAGAACTTAAGTGTTGGGAAACTAAACTTTTATATTGGGGTTACAATTCACTTTGAAACTTTTTCTAAAGAGGCACGATATTCCCAGATAATTATCATAACAACATACTTGTTTCTAGTAGCAGAAATTATTGAGGTGATTCTTGTCGACAGTCTTAATTTAATAAAATGACAGTTTTGCACACTAAAGTCAGAAAAATCACACTATTCCCAGATAACTGATAACTATTTATTAGGAAGAGCAAATACATTTACACGTGACATAAATTTCTACATATGTATATACTTGTTATATGTAATAATATTTCTAAAATTCCCTACAAAATAGAATTAAAATATCAGTTTATTCTGGTGCAAGTTTTTAAACATTTATTTTTATTGGAAAGAAGGATTTACAGAGAGAAGGAAAGACAGAAAGATCCCACACTGCTGCTTCACTCCCCAATTGGCCACAATGGCTTGAGCTGAGCTGATCCGAAGCCAGGAGCCTGGGACTTCTTCTGCATCTCCCACACAGGTGCCTGGTCTCAAGGCTTTCAGCCATTCTCTACCTCGTTCCCAGACCACTAGCAGGGAGCTGGATGGAAAGTAGAGCAGCCGGGATGTGAACCTGGGCCCATATGGGATCCTGGTGCATGCAAGGGGAGGACAAAGTCAGTAAGCTATTACACCATGCCCTGTGGTGCAGTTTTCAAAATCCACACATATATAAATGGCACACACCTTTTATTAACTTTTTGAAGATTTCTCATATGTATAAATTTCAACAAACTTTGGTGTCAAACATTTTAGTTCTGTGTTTCTATAAACTTTTAAAGTTTTATATGTGTCTCTCTCTATGTTATATGCTCCAGTATATGGAGGAACGAGAGGGAAATTGAATCCTCAAAACATAAATTGGGTCTGGCACCGTGGCTCAATAAACTAATCCTCCAATTTCAAGTGCCAGCATTCCATATGCATGCTGGTTCATGTCCTGGGTGCTCTACTCCCAATCCATCCCTCTGCTTGTGGCGTGGGAAAACAGTGGATGATGGCTCAGGTCCTTGGGCCCTGCACTACCTGGGTGATCCAGAAGAGGATCCTGGCTCCTAGCTTTGGTTTGGCTCAGTTTGGGACATTGCAGCCATTTGGGGAGTAGACTAATGGATGGAAGATTTTCCCTCTTTGTCTCCTTTCTGTCACTTCTTTGTAAATCTGCTTTTCAAACACACACACACACACACACACATATGAATCTTTAAAACATTTGTCATCTTTCTGAAACAATTAGATATGTGTTCTGTGTATTTGAGGCCTAAGCCAACAAATAACATGATAAGCATGTAATTAGAATTTAACAACTCAGCTTATAAATAATTTAGTGACAGTTTATGCTCCTGAGCCATTTTGTTGGTATAGACAATGCAGAATTCTCTATTGTGAAATGATATGTCTCAGCCATATGAAGTATGAATAGATCAGAAACTGTAAACAGCACATTTTAAGGCAATTATGATTATTCATTATGAATCTACACACACTGTAATAAATTTTATCTCAAATTATCATTTATTAACAGAAAGCAATATAGATTTTTTTTAAAAAGGTAAAAGTATATATCCTACAGATGTGTAAATCCATTTATTTTTATTGGAAAGGTAGATTTACAGAGAGAAGGACAGAGCTGAAGATCTTCTGTTTGTTGCTACACGCTCCAAGTGGCTGAAATGGCCAGAGCTTAGATGTTGATCTGAAACCAGGACCAGGAGCCTTTTATGATTCTACCTCTTGGGTGCAAGGTCCCAAGGGTTTGATCCATCCTTTACGGCTTTCCCTGGGCATAATCAGGTAGCTGCACGGGAAGCAAAGCACCTGGGACACAAAACAGCACCCATATGGGATCCAGGCTCTTGCAGATGGAATATTAACCACTTAAGCCATTGCACCAGATCCAACAATCTGTTTCAATTACCTGTTTGGCTTGAATCAATCTGCTTCTGATTTTTTTTTTCTTTCTAAAAACTTTTTTAGTCGAGGTTTACACTGTGGCATAGCATGTAAGGCTGCCACCTGCACTGCTGGAATCCTATGTAGGCACCAGTTTGGGTCCCAGGTGCTTCACCTCTATTCGGACTTACTGTTAATGAAACTGGGAAAGCAGCAGAGGATGGGCCAAGTGCTTTGGCCTCTGCTCCATTTGGCAGACTGAGCGGAAGTTCTGGGCTCCTGGCTTCTGGATATTGCTTGGCCCAGCCCTGGCCATTGTATGAAGCAGCAGGTAAAAGCACTCTCTTTCTCTCCTTCTCTCTCTCTCTCTCTGTGCATGTATAACTGACTTTTAAAAGTATGAAAACATTGAATTAAATAAAAGGATTTTCTGTTCATAGAAGTATCTTTATGCAGGCAGTTAATAAACATTTGTCATTGCAATTCATACTCTTATGTTGAGGCTTCTCAGAATTTGATATAAAATACATGAGAAGCTAGTGGAAAACAAGTACTTTTGTGTATTGTTATTTTGTCACGCTCAAGACACATTTGTATTTAAAATATCCTTCTTAGAGTATAATGAGGATTAGATTTTTAAAAACACATTTTTCCCCTAGAAGTATGAATATGGATATCAAAAGATCTTACTCAGTAAATGATTCTCACTTGCCTGAGATTTCACCCTCCATGGTTTCAGCTTCATGGTCAACTACTGTCTGAAAGATAATGTATGGGACTAACATGGTGGTGTTACAAGCTAATCCTCTGCCTGTGGTGCTGGAGTCACATACGGGTGCTAGTCCGAGTTCTGGCCTCCATGCTTTCTTTTTTTTAATTTTTTTTCTTTTTAGATTTTATTTTTTTTATTGGAAAGTCAGATATACAGACAGGAGGAGAGACAGAGAGGAAAGGTTTCAATCTGCCGATTTACTCCCCAAGAGGCTGCAATGGCCAGAACTGTGCTGATCTGAAGACAGGACCCTGGTACCTCCTCCAGGTCTCCCACACAGGTACAAGGTCCCACCACTTTGGGCCTTCCTTGAACTGCCCTCCCAGGCTACAAGCAAGGGGGTGGTTGGGAAGCAGGGCTGGCGTGATTAGAACTGGCTCCTGTACAGGATCCTGGTGCACGCAAGGTGAGGACTTTAGCCACTAGGCTACCATGCTGGACTTGCTTCTACAATTTCAATCCAACGCCTTGCTAATGGCCTGAGAAAGTAGTGGAGAATGGCACAAGTCCTGGGACTCCTGCACCCTCAAGGAAGACCAGAAAGAAGTTCTTGGCTCTTGGCTTCAGACCAGCTCAGCTCCAGGCGTTGTGATCATTAGGAGAGTCAACCACCAGGCAGAAGATCTCTCTTTCTTTCAGTGATTCTGACTTTCAAATAAAATAAATAAATCCTTAAAAAGAATATGAAGCCTAAAATTCCATAAATAAATAATTCAAGAATGAAGGTATAATACTTTCACAGGGTGATGAAAATCTCACACTGTTCCAATCTGTCTCACCTGGGATAGACTTCATCCCTTTCTCTCACATATCCACCACTGTGTTCACTCTTTGGCCAGGAGCCATGTAGTAGCTGCTTGGTAATCAGGCCAACTATTGTGATGTCACAATGCTAGTGTTCAAGCCGACTTTGCTTTACTTGATAAAGATCCCCTAGTGCTAGAGAAGTGACAATGACAAATTCGTTATGGAATCTGGTTATCCTTGCTTTGTTACTGTGGTTTTTAATCTCTTACTATGTCAAATTGATACATTAAGCTTTACCATAGGTAAGTATGTATGTATAGGATGGAATAGCATATTTTGGGATCAGTTCAATCAGGTATTCTTTAGGAGTCCTAAAACATATCTCTCACAGATGAGAGGCAATTGGTGTACTATGAAAATGGTCATGGATGAAGACAAGATTGACAATGAATGCGATTGATGGGAATGTAATAGATATAGTTAAACTCAATGTCCAAAACTAAGTGGATTTTCTTTTCCTTGATACTCACATCTCTTTCTGTACTTTGTGTCTCTTGTGAATCAAATCTTTTTGTAGCAAATTAGAATTTAAAAACATTCAAAATATTACAATGACTTTTTTTGAAAAGGAATGGAGAGGAGAGAGAATGCAGGAGATGGCATGGGTGTAAGAGGAGGAGAGTGTAGAGAGATAGAATGTGAAATTTGGGCCAGGCTGAATCTGGAAGACAGGAAACCAACACAGGTTTCCTGCATGTATGACAAGGATGCAAACACTTGACCCATCACCTACTACCTCCAAGAGTGCTCATTTTCAGGAAAGTTGATATGGAAATTGGAGATAGCCCAGGAGACATAATAGTCATTATGATGTGGCATCATAAGCAGCCATCTTAACCATTGCCAAAATGATGCTCCTAGCATATTTTAAATCCCTTCTCTCCTAGGTCCAAGATTCTAACAAGCCCAATTGGTTTTGCAACCCTCTCCTTCGTTACTATTGTTGTCAAGTTTTCTTTTTATACCAACACTAACACACTGATATTCAAATTCTTCCTATGTTGTGAGATTTTCTTTATTTGTTTTTTGAGTACAGTCTCTATGTTTTGACTTTTTTGCATTGTTAATCCAGTATCCCACATTAAATGACAAATCTTTTTGAAAAATAATATTATTAATGAGATATTCTTCAGATGCCATAAAACTTAATAAAAGTGCAAATCACAGTGTGTGTGTTTAGCAAATTCACACATTATCATCTTTGTTTAATTCAGTATCATTCCATCACTCCATGAAGTAAATTTATACTAATACTCATTCTCCATTTTCCACTCATCCTGGTTCTTTAGAGTCATTAATTTATTCTTTGTATTTATAGATAAATATGTCAGTTCTGCATGTTTGATTTAAATGAAATCTACAGTATGTGGGAAATTGTGGTGATTTACTCTGTGTAATGCTTTATTCAGGCTGCAGTATGTGTCAATAGTATTTTTGTGATATGGATGAACAACATTGTAGGAAATGGCTACAACACATTTTGTTCCATCATTCATTGATGAATATTTAAATGGTTTCATCTTTTGGTTATGAATAATAACCATTGTTATGAATAGTATTGCTAAAACACTCATGTAACAAGGTTTTGTGTAAACTTGTTTTCATTTTTCCTAATTATCTGGGTGTGGAATTTCCGGAACTCTATGTTGAATTTTTTGAGGAATGGCCAGAACTATTTCCAGAATGGTTATATAATTTTATATTTTAATCAAAACCTACATGAAAGTTCCAATCTTTCTGCATTATTGCCAACTTTTGCTGCTTTCTTGCAAATTTTGCTATTATATGCCCTGTGGTTTGCAGCCATACTACCAATGCTAAAGTTGTATCTGAATCTGGCTTCAATTTGCTTTTCTCTAATGGCATAACCACTAAATTACACATTTAAAACTTGGAGGGGGGAATTAAGGAATAAATAACAGTTTCATGATAATATAAAATGTTAGAACTAAAGACACGTCAATTTCTCATAGCTATTTTTAAATGTTTCAAGCTAATAGATTAGTGTCTATTACATTTATTCTACTTCTTTCTGCTTTTCAAGCAAAGAAAGAAAGGTACCTATTTCTAGATATTTATTTGAAAGGGTCACAGAGAAAGAGAGAGGGAGGGAGACTGAGATCTCTCATTGGTTGGTTTACCTTCCAAGTTGTTACAACATCCAGGGATGGGCCAGACCAAAGTCAGTAGCCAGGAATTCCATCTGGAATTCCCACATAGGTGGCAAGGGCATAAATATGTGGGGTATTTTCTGTTTTGCTGTCTTTTCTTGTGCATCAGCAGGAATACTGGATCAGAGTAGCCAGGACTTGAACCAGCACTCAGATACTAGAAGTTGGTATAATAAGTGGTTTCTAAACGGGCTACGTCGCAAGCCCAGCCTCTGTTTGCTTTCTAATTACTCCTTCTAATATTATTATTCCATAATGCAGTTTTGGAAGCTACCTAAGGGAGTAACCCTGAGAAAAATTAATGTACTGTGTATACTTTAAAAAAGTTTTATGCCTATGTGGCAATTCTCTGTGTGCACATTTTCACAGTCATAATTGACATTAATTTAAATTCAAATGCTATCATTTAAAGGCTTAAAATAAAGGAGAAGATAAATCACTAGCTATTTTTCTTTTCCTTTGTTTATTGTCTTAAGACTAATTGTCTTCATTAGGTTAGCAATTCTTTATTTTTTTTTTTAAAGATTTATTTTTATTATTTTTTTATTGGAAAGGCGGATGTACAGAGAGAGAGACAGAGAGGAAGATCTTCCGTCCGATGATTCACTCCCCAAGTGAGTGCAACGGGTCGATACTATGCCAATCCGAAGCCAGGAGCCTCTTCCGGGTCTCCCACGAGGGTGCAGGTTCCCAAATCTTTGGGCCATCCTCGACTGCTTTCCCAGGCCACAGGCAGGGAGCTGGAAGGGAAGTGGGGCTGCCGGGATTAGAACCGGTGCCCATATGGGATCCCGGGCGTGCAAGGCGAGGACCTTTAACCACTTGCGCCACCGCGCCGGGCCCAGGTTAGCAATTCTTAAAAATTCATGGCAAACAAAAATTTAAGCCAATTAGGACAGCTAACATAATTCGCATACATGTTGGAACATGTAAGACAATTTTAAAAATGAACCAAATGTGATGTCATAAATAATTGTACCAGTAATGTGTATGTCATTCCCTCAACTTCTTTATTATTAGTCCAGGTGGCTATTTTTAGGAAGCAGAAATCCTGCTGACCAACTGAACCCTCACAATTAGAAAATGTCTTATTGTGACTGTCATATTAGCAAAAAGATGTTGTGTAAATCTACAATTAAGATGATCCTGTTTTTAAGGAACAGTAAATATAATTTTACTTAACATTTTCTATCTTTAAAAAGAAACATTAATCAAGAAAGAATGGTTTTAAACAAGATTAGGATTTATAATGCCATTAAAATGCTATTTCAAAAGTTATGATATACCGTATGTTTTTTCTTCTAATAAAACCTTAAAGCTAGGTTAGGCATACACTGAGATCAAATAGTATCTTGAAACTGTTATAGGTTTTGTATTACAGGAAAATTATTAACTACCAGCATTTTTTAAGCTCATCTAACAGTTCATTCTGTTATTCTGCGTTAAGCCATTCTAGAGTTGAATAAAATGTAATCTTTACTAAGTAGAAACCTATTTATTACCTGTTTAGCAACAATTTCAGAAACAGTGAAAATTGCTCACATTTAGCCATGCTAGTGAATCTTTATTAAAAGTAGAATTTAGCAAGCTCTTTTGAAATCTGCTCAACTAAGCGATTTAGGCCCAGCACAATGGCCTTGTGGCTAAAGTCCTTGCCTTAAACACACCAGGATCCCATATGGGAGCCGGTTCAAATCCTGGCTGCTGCAGTTCATATCCAGCTCCCTGCTGTGGCCTGGGAAAGAAGTTGAGGAAGATGCCAAGCTCCTGGGTTAGAATCGGCTCAGCTCCTTCCGTTGCGCTCACTTGGAGGTTGACTCATTGGAGGGAGGTTCTTCCTCTCTGTCTCTCCTCCTTTCTGTGCATCTGACTTTACAATGAAAAACAAAGCCAACTTTTTTTTTTTTTTTTAAGAAGAGAGAGATGGTAATATAATTACCGAGATAACAGATCACATTCAAAACCAGAAAATTGTGACATGGCAAGTTGGCAGCTCCGGAGAGGAGCTGAGATCTGATCATTCAGGGTGACCTGCATAGCAGCACAGGTGGCTTACTGCGTGACAGCCCCTAGTGATCCGTGTCACTGTTGGGCTGCTTCAGGAAGAGCTCCTGCAGGATGGCTCTGGTGATGTGAGACTGTTCCAGCAGAGAGGTACAGCTGGCTGCTGCATAATAGACCAGCCTGACGTGCAACACACCACTATTTCTGTGAATCTTTGAATTCCTCTCCATCTGTGTACGCACACCTCCCTTTCTGTGCACCATCCAGGCCTACCTTCCATGTACCACCAAGCCCTACATCTTTCTAGGCAATACAAACTGCAGCTTTGATAATGTTATAAATGAGAATCAACCAGCACCATCTGGAAATATCCACTGGGCCTGCAGGATGTGGTACTGTAATGATCTTTAGGCCATTCTAATGTCATCATAATATATGACCTTGGGCAACATTCCCACTCCCATCATTTTGCTGACACTGCAGCACTTTGGATGTTTCTACCAAAGGGGCATGGAAAGGGATAGTACTCAATCATGCCTCCACCCCCAACTTTCTTTAAATACTCAATGAGGCCCGACTCCAGCCATATCCCACTATGTCTCCCAGTAGGATGTTCTTTGTCAAAGTTTTTCTTTTTATTTCTCTCCTTTTCTTTTACTTTCCTCTCCTTTCCTTTCTTTTTTGTTTTCTTTAAAATTATTTGGTTATCTTTCTTTGGTGTCTTTTCCTGTTTTGGTATGTTTTCTTTTTCTTTTTTTTTTCCTTACTTTTTCTTGTTCTCTTTTAATCTCGAGCTTGCCTCCACTTTTCCTTTGCTTTGATTTCATCCTTCATGTGTTTATATATATCTTTACCTTGAATTCTTTCAATTGTGAAAGGAAGAACCTGGAATAAACCTGGCCAGGAATCTCAACACCTGCAAAAATTGGAATTTAATGATTTCCTCAGTGTAATTGACATTCCTTGAGCATGATCAGCACCAGCAAGGATCATGTCAAACAGACATCACTTCATCAGTCCAGTGGAGGACACAGGCTCTGTATGTTTGCCTTATACTCTGTGTGATTTAGCACACACACACACAAAAATAGAACATGGTACAAAGCTTGGGAAATTTCCTAAAATATGTGGTTAAATTGTCTTGTTTTACTAGAAAAATATTGTAGGTAGGTAAAGGCAACATTCAGTTGTTATAATCCACCTTTCCACAGATGATCAACAAAGTATCCTGCATTCATATTTGTATAATTAAAATAAGATAGTAAAATTGGCCTTAACTTCTGAATCATTAATACTTACTATTAGCCAGTTAGTATCAGTGTAGTACTTCTAATACTATCTAAATGTGCTGCTGTGGTGCCATGAAAAGGGCACTAGAATAGCAATTAGAGGGATGAGTCCCAACTTTGTCAGCAACTTCATCCTTTGAACAAGCCCCCTTATTTTTCTCACGAGTGCTGGTTGGGTGCTACTGCCCAGTCTGGCACGGCCCGTTTCACTTCAGCATTTGCCAAGTGGGTGCTGTAATCTGGCCTGGCCCAGCCCGCCTCCAATTCCATCTAACACTGGTGGGGACTACAGCCAGCCAGCCCCCAATCCCGGTCCTAATGTGAACTGCCTGGTATTGTGACCCAACTTGGCATGACGCATGCACCATTCTGGCCCTGGGTTTTGATAGGAGCTGGCCTAGCCTGAGTTGCCCCAGACCTTTGCCAAAGGTTAGTCCATAGGTGCCATAACCTGGCCTGGTCTGGGCTGCTTCATGTCTTGGTTCTTGGCTAACCTGCAGAGATTGTGTCCCAACAGAGGAGTTCCCCAGGGTCTTGCATCAGAACCTCTCTCAATGCCAGATCTCACTTACAGCGGTGAGTCCATGGGCCAGTTCTAGGGGGACTGTATTCTCTTGGATTCTTTTCAGCCACAGTCTTCCACATGTAATCTGCTGGATAATGATATGGTTAACTTGACAGAGCATTGGTAGTCATATTGTCCGGCTCATAGTTTCAGGTGCCTTGGTAGTCTTTTTTAAATTATTATTTAATTTTGATAATCTTTACATAGTTGATAGGGCACAAAGGGTCAAGGGCTACAGGAAAGTCGGTAAGACCATGTTTCCACATATTTTTTTTTTTTTCTGTACGTGCAATAAGGACGGAAATAAAGGAAGAAGCCTCACCTAGCCTCCCACCCCATCCCCGACATGGGGGGATGCTCTGAGGGCACTGCTCAAGTCATTTTGATAGTTCTACAGTTCTGAATTGCTGCCAATCTCACCATTCCAAGCGCGATGAAATCTCTCCAGAATTCATTCGCTGACACAGTCCACCTTACAGTCTCTGTTTGCCCAGGTTTTCACTGCCAACACATGGCTGATATAGTTGTTTGGTTTGTCCTGTCCTCTGTCCTCTGTTGTGGTACCACGTCAGTTGCCTGATAGTCTTACATGTTTAGATCTCATGTGGCTATGTCACTTGTTGTGGTTAATTAGTTGTTAGCAGCTGTCACTAATTGAATGAAAAGTTAATTGCAAATAACCAAATTCCTTTTCTTTTTCCTTCAGGTACATGGTTGACAATGTCTAAGATGGAGGATTCTCTGTCAGCCTTGTACCTGTGTGACTATGAAGTTCAGAGAAAATTCTGCAAAAAACAATAACAAGAGCCAGAGACAACACTGGTTTGCTTTAAGCTACTGACATTCTGAAACTTCCTCCAGTGTATAAAAACTAGGCTTCCTTAATTAATGCAACGGGAATAGCAAATGAATCATTTTGATTTCTTGCCTTCTTCAGATCTATGAAAGCATTATGTTAATAATAATTATGCTATACAAATGTATTAAAATAATTTTACTGAGTACCTACTATGTATTATCTCCACATATAGTTGTCTGGGATAAAGAGATGAATAAATAAGACAAACCCTTGCTGTCTTAGAGTATAAATTATGATGGGAGTATAAGTAGTTTTTCTTCCTATGTCCAGATCTATTCTCTAGACTTTCAACACTCTGCTCTGTGTTTCAGACAGCTTATCCTTAAGGTCAACAAATATCCTTATCCTTTGACTGATGATTAGCTATGACCAGTGGGATATGGGTGTTGAGAAATAAATTTCACTCATTTACTCAAGTCTTTTCTTGAGTTTTTGCTAGGCGAGCTGTGTCCTTCTACCAATATAACAAAACTCCCAGATGCAATAAGATGGCACACTCTGTCTAGTTTTCTAATCTAAATTTGTGTGATCATTTTCACATTTTGCTCCATCATGTCTGAATACAAAATGTCTTCCACTATTTTTATTTCTGAGCTATTGCTATGTCCTTTGTTAGTTTCTCTAAACCCTCCTCAGATTTTGTTCTTAATGCATTTATTCAACTCTTCTTTTCTGAGTGTTTTGTCTCTTTTATCTTTGGATATTTACAGAAACAGATGCAAACTGTGACCCATAGGGGATGTGTGCTTCTTCGAAAAGAGGAATTTGGGCCCAGTGTGTGGCCTAGCTAGCAGCTCAAGTCCTCACTTGGCAAGCGCTGAAATCTCATATGAGTGCTACTTTGTATCCTTACTGCTACACTTTGCTTCTGGCTCCTGGCTTTGGATAGGCACAGCTCTAGCAATTGCAACCACTTGGGGAGTGAATCAGTGGATGGAGGAGATTCCTCTCTGTCTCTCATCCTCTCTGTATATCTGACTTTCTAATAAAAATAAATAAAATAAATCTGTAATGAAAAAGTTCATGAAAATGGGGGTTTATCTGTTACCCCACAAGGCTGACCCAAACCAATAAAATATTTCAAAGCAGCTCCTAATTTAGAGACAAATCTGATCAAATTGGCTATGGAATAAAATTGAGGTAAAAGCTTCTCACAAGGTCCATATCTAAAAGAAAAAGTTACCAAAAATGGTTGGGGGAAAAATAACAGGAAACCTGCTATGCAAGTCATCAAAGAGAAGAAAATAAGGAAAACAAAATGCAATGATACTTCATAAATCTGGAAAGTTCACTTTGCCATGAATATAGAAATGTCATACATACACTGTACACACTAACATTACTTAAAATGTATGAAGGAGAGAAATATGAGAAGTAAATTCACATGGTGAATAATTTTTAGTAATTTGTAGTCTAAGTGTGCTTATTCCAAAAGTGCAAGACTGATTTTAAATAAAAAAGATTTATTTATTTTTATTTGAAAAGCAGATCAGATTTATAGACCTGAGACACAGAAAGATTTTCCATCTGCTGGTTCACTCCTCAAATGACTACAACAGCCAGAGCTGAACTGATTTGAAGCCAGGTGCCTGAAGATTCTTCTTAGTCTCCCACACGGGTTCAGGGTCCTAAGGCTTTGGGCCACATCTACCGTTTTCCCAGGCCATAAGCAGGGAGGCAGATGGGAAGTGCAGCAGCTGGGACATGAACCAATGCCCATATGGGATCGCTGTTTTGCAAGGAAAGGAATTAGTTATTTACCCATTGAGCCAGGGCACAAACAGTATTGATTCTGTATTAAAAAAAAAACAATATAATTCATCACATAAACAAACAGAAAACATTGGATGGAAATTACTATTTGTCCATTGGTTTAAAAAAAAAAGCAAACTAGAAATAGACGGAAAGTTTTTTAAACTCACAAAGGGTTCTTGTAATAAAACAACATTAAACACCTGAGCTATTGGAAACTATCAAAAGGTTCTCCTTCAGGTTTTAGAATAAAATAATTGTGCTCAATATGATCACCTCTATTTACCAGTACACGGGATATTTAGCCCGATACAATAATTAATGAAAAAAATTCAAAGAATGTGAAGGTTGGGAGGGGAGAAAATTATCTTTAGTAGCAGATGATAGATTGTATTCATATATGTAGATTACCCAGAAGTATCTACAGATAAATTATTTGCATAAGTTATTGAATTTAGCGAGGTTGCTGGGTACAAGGTCAATTACTTTCCTCTCTACTAGAAAAGTAACATTTTAAAATAGAACTTCACAAATTACATAACATAAAGTCTGTTATAAGATGCTTGAAATGTATCCAATAAAATAGGGAAAACTACTTCTGCATAAATCCATCAATTATTGATTATAGAACATGACTTAAAATGAATGGAGAGCAGTTCTACCTGTTTTAGAAGAAGCAGTACTTGAGCCACCCACCAGTGCTTTCCCATGCTACCAGCAGAGAGCTAGATGAGAAGTGGAGCAGCTGAGACACAAACTGAAACAGTACCTGCAGGCAGAGGATTACTTTGTTGGGCCATTGTGATGGATATGGTGCAGTAATCTTGGTAGTGAACTTGGTAGCAGTGAACTTGGTAGGAATGTGCTGGAATTAAGAAAGTCACTCCTTAGTGTATAAACTTCAAGCAACCAGACTCTTCTGCCCAGGAAGGGTAAGAGTGGCCCTGACTTTTTGAGATAGGTGTCCCTGCCCAGAAAGTAAGGACAAGCCCTTCCCACTCCATGCTAAACCTGCAAGGGGTCTCTTCCTGTTCCCAGAACTGAAGGGAAGGGTTGGCGTTGGATCCAAAGTCTACTCTAGATCTCCTGGAAGCAGGGCACAGTGGCCAGTTTGCTATAGCATGCTTTGGTGACACAAGGACCACCTTCTTAGCAGTCCAGCAAGTTGAACGACCCTGTCTGGCATTGCAAACATAGGAGAGGTCCAGCAGAAAGTCTTTGGCTATAATGCCAGAGCGAGACAAGAAAGCATTAAATCGGGAGTATGGGGGTTCTGCCCAGGAGGCTCCCGGCCCATGTGAGTTACTCCAAGGAGGGTGCTCCAGGGCAGGGGTACAAGTCAGCCTGGATTAGGATCCTTGAGTCTGCCTTCATCCTGGTATCAGCACCATTATGTCAATTTTGCGTTAGGTTTTAGGATTTTAACATTCAAAGCTGAGGAAGTGGCTAAATAGAAAGACTTTATTAAGAAGATAGAAAATGAAGAACATTCTTAGCGTTGTTGACATCAGCGATAACAACTTTGTGAGAGCATGCTATTATCAATCTAAGTTGAATAAATTACTACCTTCATACCTCCTATTTGACTTCCCATGACAATATGTGATCAGGTATACTAGAGTACATTTTGTGAAATATATTTATTATATGAAGCAACCAATCGGTAAGAGAAGGGATAGATACACATACAGTAGAATGAATGCAGAAATGAACATGAAAAATATAATTTCACGCTTTTATATGAATAAATCTCACAAACCTAAGGGTGAGTGAAAATGTCTAGATATGGGAAAAGTAATATATGACTTTGTTCATGCATCTATTAAAAATGAACAAAAGGCAAATATGGTGTCAATATGTTGCATGTTTAAGGGGAAAACTCGGGAGGCAAATTATAACAGAGCTTGCTGCCAAAGTTAGAAGAGTGGTATTTTTGACAGTGAAGATGAGTGTTGTGGTTTCAGAGGGTAAGGGTGGACATTAAAGTTTCTAGCATTGTTCTGTTTCTTTATGTGTTTGCATTGTGAGGAATCATTAGGTTGTCCACTTTCTTTTTGCACATTTATACTCAAGTGTGTTTTACCTCATAACATAAAATGTATATGGTGTTTGATACCCAAGTTAAGACACCTGGTTAGGATGCTCTCATCCCTTGCTAAAGTGCCTGGGTTCAAGTCTCAGCTCTGCTTTTGATGCCAGCTTCTGCTAAAGTTTGCTCTCCAAGGCAGATGTTGGCTTAAGTACTCTGGTCTTTGCTCTCCACCTGGGAGGTCCAGATTGAGTTCCTGGAACTCAGAAAGCTCCATAATTGTATGCAGAAGAAGATAAGGCAGTTGTGTTTATTATCAAATCAGGAGAATTAA
This sequence comes from Ochotona curzoniae, assembly GCF_017591425.1. Taxonomy (NCBI): domain Eukaryota; kingdom Metazoa; phylum Chordata; class Mammalia; order Lagomorpha; family Ochotonidae; genus Ochotona; species Ochotona curzoniae. The sequence goes on from NW_024467087.1 coordinate 44,003,402, forward strand.
TGTTTTCTCTTAAAAATAAACTCTCAGTGTTTATGAAGCTAGGCTTTTTGTTCTATCTTAGGCTGCACTTGGAAACATGTGAAGGCATTTTTGGTCATTAAAATTACTGGTGCTAATGTCGCTTATTACCCCAGAGTTAAGGTTGCAAACATTTTTCAGTAAGTAGATTAGTGTGCTGGAAAAAAAAAAATTCTTACTCTATTCCAAGTGACAACAGAAACAAACAAAATAAACTAAAGTGATCTGGTAAAAATTGTCCATGGATTACTTAAAGCTGGACTAGTTTTACTTTGTGCTTAATAGCATATATATGTATGTTTACTACTACCAAAGGCCAAGCAACTTGCGTGCATAAGATGTAGCTCAGGTTTTTCAAAAGAACTATTTCCACTTACTCATGAACTTTTTGGAAAGATTTGTTAACACTATCAGGTAGTTATGCTCAATGTCTTCCCCTGGCTAAAAATGTATACATGTAAATAAATGTATGATATACAGATTTGTGTTCCTGGATCTATCTAAAATATTGATGGTATTTGTATATTTTGGTTCAGGCTGAATTGCATCTTGTTTCATTTTTTTTTCAATAAGAAAATAAATTCCTCAGTCTTTCTAGCATTTTAAATATACATGGAAGCTCCTAATTCTTCTCAACCAAGTATAGTAACCTACAAGCATTACTGATATTTTTAGTTCTTAAAATATTGATTTTAATGATTAATGGATTAATTATACATTAATTCATTCTTCAGTTCACATGTGTCTATTTGGTAACATTTAGAAACCCACTATAACAATGCTTTAACTTTGTTGACTATCTACAATTTCATTTAAACTTTTCTACTTAAAATTACTTAATATTATTATAACTACATTTTTGCTGTGATCCAATTTTGTTATGCTGAAATATGATTATATTTTATGTCCTTTTTATTACTGCATAAATGTGATTACCTCAAATTTATAACCAATTAATGTTAAATTTTCGTTATTAAATACTGTCAAATGCTAAGAGGGGTGGCTTAGGAAATACAGCTGATTAACAGGGGAAAAAAGTTAAATAGAGCCCAGAAAAATCTCTGAATGATCAGAACAGTTGTTAATCAACAGAAAAACCGAAGTAATCACTGAGCTAGTTTCTGATGCAGTGGCTTTCCTTCGTCAACTTATGATGTTACTCTAATTCTCATCTAATAAAATTTCACCTACATTTGAGGTTAAATTCAATAAGGATACAATAGGCATCTAGAAGATACTTAACATTGCATTCTGTATTATGTGTTAAGGGGAAACCTACATGTGGTGTGAAACATAGGCTCTGAAATTTAGTAATGAACACATGATTGCTTTATGGGGAATTTCTGGCTAAAGAATGAAAGAGAATCTGATTTTAGTGTTAGGCTTTAGATTAATAAGTCATTGTGGTAGAAATACCAGCTACTATTAAATGAAGTAAGTCTCCTACAGAATGTGGTCAAGAAACCAGGGGAGTTATAATCAACTATTACTTAATACCATTTTAAGTATAAAAACATACTGATAGCTTGTTTTCAGAAGATTTTTGTCCCTTAAAGAAGTGACTCATTATTTTATTCTATCACTTCTATTGGGAACACATCTTCATTATCCATTCATCAAACCTCAATTCAAGTATCTCTGCTTTTGCTATCAAGGCATTCTTACATGTCTTATGCTGGGGTCAAAAGTCCTGTTCCTTGATGATTTATTTTGGGAAATTAATTCAAAAATTTTTAAATTAATTTTAGTGTGCATTGTTCTTAAAAAACGGTTACTACGTATGAATTAGCAAAAAAAAATCAGTTGAGATGTAATAAAGTGAAAATAAATTATGTAGTCTCAGACATACGATCACTTTGTAAACACTTAATTTTTTGCTGCAATGTAGGTATTTTGAGTTGATCCTAGATGCTAAGGTACTTTCATTAAAGGGGTCTCTGAGCTGGTGGATGAAATGAATGCTCAAATGAGCAATTTCAGTATAACACATTAACAAAGATTGAAGTATGCACAGGTCATGTGGGAGCATAACGAATATTTCATTCCAATGTAAGAATTCAATGAATGCTTTGTTGCTTAAAAAAAAATGGACACAAACTGGGATTTGATGCATAAATAAAAATGACAAGAAAAGTGCTTCTAATGGAAGTGATAAGCAAAAGAAAAATTTCAGATATAAAACTGTATGACATTTTTTGCATTGTGTATTAAATGAAGTGAGTACAACATCTCACAGTTAATAAAAGGCTGTATTATTTAGGATTAAGTTGGATTGATCACTGCAGTATCAGGCAGTAAACTCAAAGTAGCGGTTGGCAACACAACAACCGAAGGCTATTCTTTTTCAGGTAAAGTACAATGGAGATGAAGCAGAACACAGATGTGTTTTATAGCATCTAATATTTATATTCTTCTTTTTTGTTCCTTTGAATTGACAGTTGAAGATGCCTAATCTTTGACTATGATACCTTGTCAAACTGCATTTACTTGAGACTATTATTTTTAAATCACCTCCTACCTTCTGGCCAATTAAACAAACCCAAACCAAAATGGAGTTACTTACGCTAAGGAAGCAAGCAGATTCCCAACCAGACCAGTTTTCCTTGAAATTAATTTACCTTAGCTTAATATAGAATTCCCATTTACTATAACCCTTATATGAAGTAGACTGACATTGAACAAAAAGCCGTTGTGCTGTTTCCTGATTTGCACCTTATAAAACCCATTGTTCAATCATTGTCCAGTGAAATTTCTAATGGTATTGTAGACTTCTCTGATTCACTCATCTGGAAGAAAAACCAATTGTATTTGTTACAAAATTTGTTGTAATTTTTTCTTTCTAGCACTTGCATTCTAATCACTAGTACTACAATGAGCAGAACAGTGTATTTTATTTTTTCCAGTTCTAGGCATCATTTTTTATTATATCACATTTTCTTTTCCGTTAGCATGGAGCACTCTAGATGCAAAATAGACTGGGAAATGTACTAAATTCATCCTAACATCCATTTGCTAAGTAATAAAAAAAAATATCTAGCATTGAAGCACAAACAGTATACTGAGAAGTTAGAGATATCAGAAACACTGATGGAATATGATAGATAATATTATATATGGCAAAGGGGCATGATTGAGAATATTACATATCATGAGAAGTTTTGATTTTATTTTGAATATGATAAGATACTATGGAAGAGATTTCAGAAGATGCTAATATCCAAATGTACATTTTAGAAAGATCTTTGTTTTTTTCCCTGAAATACTGAAGATGACACCTAGAGAAAAACAGTCAGGGGTTTAACTGGAAAATGACTAATCTAAAAGAGAGGTTATAATTTTAGGAATGAAGGCTTTGGGCAGTCTTCTGTTGCTTTCCCAGGTCACAGGCAGGGAGCTAGATGGGAAGTGGAGTATCTGTGACATGAACTGGTGCTCATATGGGATCCCAGCACATACAAGGCAAGGACTTTAGCCACTATGCTGCCACTCTGGGCCTAGGCTTTATTTTCTTACCCATTCATCTTTTAGAAATTTTTATTAGAGAATTTAGGTCATTTGTATTTCAAGTACCGTTTGATAGGCTAAAGCTTACCTGTTGTCATTTGTTTTCGGATTGTTTTTCCACATCTTTTGTTCTACTTTTCCCCCTTTTCTATCTTCCAGTGTGGTTGGATGGCTTTATGCAATGATATGCTTTCAGGTATGGAGAGCACATACATGCCCTGAGTGGTGGCTGTATGGCACACTGTTTGGGTTGACTAAATGTTGCTCCTTGGGTTATTTGCATTCCATATGGGAATGCCTAAATTTGAGTTCCAGTTCCACTTGTGATTCCAGCTTCCTGCTAGCTTGCGCCCCTATAGTAGAGTAGGTGATGACCCAGTACTTGGACCCCTGCCACCAATGTGGGAAGTCCATGTGGATTTTAGGCCTCTTGATTTCAGACTTCAGAGTGACCCCTTGCATTTGGGGAGTGGATCAGTGAGTGAAAGACTATGCCAATGAGTGAAAGGCTTCTCCATCTGTTTTTGTGTGTCTCTTACAAATAAAATGAACATGAATTTATGAAAGGAAACACAACAGTAGTAATAAATACAAAAATACAAAATAGTAACAAATACAAAGAATGGGGAATGGTAGCCTCTTCAATAAGTATTAGTGGAGCAGCATTGTGCTGTGGGTTAAGCTGCTGTTTGCAACACCAACATTTCATATTGGAGCATCTGTTTAAGTCTCAGCTGCTCATGTTTCAAATCAGCTTCTTGCTAATGTTCCTGGGAAAGCAACAGAAGATGGCCCAAGTGTCTGGAATCCTTGCCACCTATGTGGGAGACCTGAATGAAGTTACAGGATCCTGGCTTTGTCCTGGCCCAGTCTTGGCTGGTTGATCATTTAGGGAGTGAACCAGCAGATGGAAGATCTGTCTTTTTGTTTCTCATTCTTTCAAATGAATCAATTAATTATATTTAACAACTTAAAAGGCCATTATTTTCAGCGCATTATAAATATGAATGCTGTAAAACAAAACTTTTAGGTAATTCTTTAAATGTGGGGATGCTTCAAAGAAGATTGGGTAACAGGTATCAAATCTATTGGATAGAGGTATTGCATCTTAGTACTGAATAGTAAAGTGGAGTGATATTAGCTATAAACTGTAAAGAATGGGAAGAGAAGAGCTCTTAGACAACAAAGACAGGAAGATAAGGGAATAGAAATGCTAATCTTGTCAATTACCAGATCAGTTTTCTTGGTTTCATGTATTCAAATATTGTATTGTATCCCATAAAAAGGAATAGGTATTACTTGTATATTTTTTAAATTTTTTTAAAAAGATTTATTTTTATTATTTTTTTATTGGAAAGGCAGATATACAGAGAGGAGAGACAGAGAGGAAGATCTTCCATCTGATGATTCACTCCCCAAGTGAGTGCAACGGCCGATGCTATGCCGATCCAAAGCCAGGAGCCTCTTCCAGGTCTCCCACACGGGTGCAGGGTCCCAAAGCTTTGGGCCGTCCTTGACTGCTTTCCCGGGCCACAGGCAGGGAGCTGGAAGGGAAGCGGGGCTGCTGGGATAGAACCGGCGCCCATATGGGATCCCGGGCGTGCAAGGCGAGGACCTTAACCACTTGCGCCACAGCGCCGAGCCCTACTTGTATATTTTTAAAAGTGAGAATACTAATGAAAGAAATGGAAATACAAAGCTGAGCTTCATTTAAGATTCAAAAACCAAAGAAAATATTGTTAGCTCAAATAATTGACCCTACATGAGAGACTCAGAAGAAGCCCCTGGCTCTCAGTTTTGGAACGGCCCAGCTCTAGCTGCTACTCCTCCCATTTGATGAGTGAACCAGTGGGGGGGGGGTTCCCCCCACAAAAACTCTGAGTTTCAAGTAAAAATAAATATATATTTACAATTTCAAAAAAAATTTAAAAATATTTTGATTATCTTGGGTAGATTCTCCTTCATTTTGGTTGAAATTATGTCATTGGAAGCTATCTTACTTTAAAAAGTATTTATTGTACAATACTTAAGCTTTACTTTTTCAATTATGGGAAATACGCCCAAACACTTCAACAAGAATTAGCGTCGTTGTATTTTAACCTAGAATTTTTTCACGTACAGACTCTATTTAAGCTCAACATCCTCAGAAAATTTAGCAAAAAATAAATAAATAAATAAATAAACTTCAGACTTGCCTATTAATTCATTGTTTTTTGATAAAATATCTTTTTTTCTTTCAATGACTTTGAGTGGTTTTTTTTTTGGTAAAACTTTAAGTTACTTGTTTAGTTGCTTTGATTTGTAGAAATACATTCCGTGCAAATCCAAGTTCCATTATTAAGTGTATTGACTAAGTAAGACATAATTTTTGTCAATGAAACTGTAATAGAAATCTTCAATAGAATAAAATATATTCAAATGTAACTCCATAACAATCATTTTGATTCTGAATAATTTCAGTTTCCGGGAATGAATCAAATCTGATTTATTATAATCAATTTTAAAATACTATCATGAATTGATAATCTGTGCAGGTTAACATAAACTTAATGACTTATAAAATTTTAAAACCACAAAATAATTTTCTCAAAATAATTTAGTCTGTAACTTTCTTTCGTATTGTTGGTTGTCTTTTCACACTGCTGATTGTTCCCTTTTATGTACTGAAAATTTGATGCAAACTTATTTATTTTGACTTCTGCTGCTTGTACTTTTGAAGATTACACTGAAAAAAAAATATATATATATAGCCAAAGTCAATGCCATGGCATTTCCCCTCTGTCTTTTGTACCATGCTTAAAACCATAAACCATTTTGAGTGGATTTTTACATGGTTTGAGAAAAAGATCCTGTTTCATTACTCTGCATGTGGATATCCCGTTTTTGCCAATATCACTTCTAGGTATGTATTTTTAACTCACTGTTGAAAACTGAGCATAAATATGTGGATCTTTTTCTCAACTATGTACTCTGCTGCATTGGTCTGTATGTTATCCTTTCACAACTATAGCTTCTTTCAATGGAGCAGCGCAGTAGTTTACGTTGCAATGTAGTTTACTTTGTAATGTGATGACTATGACTATGTACTTCTTAATATCAGTTACTTTTACTATTTGGGATCTTCTGCATTTGCACATGGATGTTAAGATGATGCTTTTTATTTATAAAATATAATTGGAATTTTGAAAGTGATTACACTGAATTTATAAGTCATTTTGGTCTCAACAGGCATTTTGACAATATTAATTTTGAAAGATCTGAAACTTCACAGTGAATGTCTCAGTCTAAATCTGCAGACCCATAACAAAGCATTACTGATATTCAAGGTTTAGAGAAGATGGATGGCCCATCACGAGCAGAATGCAAATTTATCTTTCCTTTTTTTTTTTTTTTTTTAACTGAACTTTCAATGAGTAGAATGATTTCCACCCACATTATTCAGGTATTCCTCTTTGTTCAGTCTCCTAACTCAGAAGATAATCTAGCCCAGAAATATCCTCGGACACACAGAGAGAAATAGTGTTTTCAAACTATCTAGGCACCCCTTAGCCCACTCAATTTTCACATAGAATTGATCAACACAAATACCCATTGTGTTAACTCATGGCTCATACACATCCCCTAAAACCATCTTTGTTCTCTAATTAAGGCAATAACAAAGTTTTAATTTCACCTAACAACTGTTCTGCATGTAACTAAAAGCATACTGATCTTTTTCCTAGAAGGGAAGATAAAGTCCTTGAATGATGTATACTCTTCTGATAACGCATAAATTAAATATTGTTTTTGGAAATATAACAGTGCCTTGATGTTGATTTAAAACTAATCAAGTGTTTAAATATTTATCTTACTTTTATTTGAAAGGCTGAGATAAAGAGAGAAGATAAAAAGATTTGATCTTCTGGTTAACAAGGGCCAGAACTGAACTGATATTAAACCAGGAGCCAGGAGTTTCATCTGAGCCTCCCGCTTGGGTGCAGGGGCCCAAGAACTTGAGCCATCCTCCACTGTTTTTCCAGGACATAAGCAGAGAGCTGGATGGGAAGTGAAGCAGCTGGAATACAACCTGACACTTATACGCATACCACAGAACAAGTCCAAAATTAATTCATTTCTATAGAAGAGTATGAATGGAAATATGACAAAAGTGTAATATGTATGTGCATGTATATAAACAAACACATTTTTCTTAACTAAACAAAGAAATTTATGATAATTATAGTTTTCATTTCTACAACTGAGCACATGATTCTAGGTGATATTTATAGCTGCATTCTAACACTAACAGTGTATTCCATTTGTCTTTATCAGGCATCTCAAATGGTTGCAGTCTTTTATTCTCATTATTGTTATTATTGTCATTAGATTTTATTTATTTATTTGAGATATAGAAGCAGAGACAAAGAGAACGCTTTCATCTGCAGATTAACTCATCAAATAACTGCAACAACCCTGGGGGATGGTAGGAATCAAAGCCATGTACCAGGAATTCAATCTTTTTCTCCCACATGGGTGGCAGGAGTTCAATAATTTGTGCCGACACTGCTGGCTCCTAGGGTCTGCATCAGCAGGAAGCTGCAGTTAAGCACTAAACCCAAGCACTGAACCCAGAAACTATAATAACAAGGTGCAGGCGTCTTAGTCAGTGTCTTAATTGCTGGGCCAAATGTCTCCTTGTTAACATTACATGTGATTAGTGAGTCCATGTTTTAGATATTTTTGAAAAAAAATGTTTTTTGAGATAAGTATACAATGCAAATAATTAAATCAAGCTCAGTATATCCCATGCCTCATATTTAGCAGTTTCATAGCAAAATGTCTGCAATTCATACTTTTTATTATTTTGAAATGAATGTTACTGTTGACTATATTCACCTGTTCATTATGTCTCAAAACATTTCTCCTATGTCACTGAAATTGGAGTTATCCAAACCTTATTTTTGAGTGCCTGGCAGTTAGAAATTGTACCTTGTTTGGAGTGATGCAAGCATGTAACTGTGAAGTTAGTGATTGATCAGAATACAATATCAGTGAGTAAGGCATGCTGTAAGTCTACAGACAGTAACCTTTGTATAAAATTTTCATGCAGAAATGAAACTCCATATTCAGTGCAATTGTCGAACAAAATATATAAGGGACTCAAGCCACTCAGTAGCAAAAATTAAAACTTGCAATTTTATAAGGACAAAATGCCCTCACAAAATAAGTACATACAGTTAACCATCGTGTCTATGAAAAAAAAATGTTCAGCATTACTAATAATCGGAGAAATACTGAGCAGAGCCACAGAGACATACAACCACACTCTTATTAGAGTGCCTATAATCAAGAGGACAAAATATATAAGTGTGAGCAAGGATGTGTAAAAACATGTGAATATTTGTACCATGTTGCTGTGAATGTCAACTAATACAGCCATTGTGAAAAAAACATGTATATTCCTTGAAAAATTGAAAATAACTCTATGATATGACCCCAAAATTCAGTTTCTGTCTGTATACCAGAAAGAAATGAAATCCAAGATGTATCTTCAGTATCATGGTCATTGAAATACTATTCACACTAGCCAAAGTACTATTCACGATCATCAATGCATGAAATTAACATTTCTTCATAAATATATGAATGAAGAAAGCAAATGTGATGTGATATGAATGTGTGTGTGATTTAAACTTAACATTTTGAGACACATTAGGGAAACCTTGTCATTTATGACAAGTATCAATCTGCTAGACATTAGGTTAACCAAAACATGTCAGGCTCAGAAAGATAAATTTAGAAGTTATCTATCTCATCTGCAAAATATAAAAAAGTCAAATTCCTGGGATCAGAGAATAGAATGATAGTTTTCGAGTCCTAGAGGGCTCATGCGTTTTGGAAAAGGGGATGTATTAGTGAACATAAATTTTCTATTGTACCAGGTGAGTAGTTTTCAGAGGTCTAATGAACTGTATGACAACTATGAATAAAATTAATAATACTAGATCATATACTTGAAATTTATTAAGAAAGTGGATCTTGAAGTTACCACAAAGTAACAATGTGAAATGACAATTTTGTTAGTTGGTAGTTGGCTTGACTGTAATGACCATTTCACAATGTATATATATATCAAAACTTCATATATTAAGACTTAAACATGCAATATTTCCTTGTCAATTATATTTTAATAAGCTGCAAAAAGGTAAACTGTGCTACTTTATATGAGCATTTCTCAAAACATATTAAGGCTAAATCATGACTAAAACCAATACCATTAATCTTTGAATTCCTAAAATAATCCAATCCAATGGGTTTTGCAATTCTACTCTCAGTAAAATTATTAATCAACTAGCTCAAAAGTGTCCAAAGGTTTCGTAAGATTTTCATTGGTAACAATCCTAGGCTACACATTGCATAATTTATTTTCTTCAGTTATGTTGCTGAACATATTGCAATAGCCTAGATAGATTATGAAGTGAGAAATATTGCAATTGCATATAGTTCTGTGAGTCATATACTTTATCTACTACATATTCTTTGCCAAAACTGCAAATGCTTATAATCTTCCCATATGCTCTGAAATACAGTAGGTTTTGAGTTGGAAATAGTTTTAATTGTAGAATTGATTTGCATTTCAAGATTTCTTAGCTATTAATAGTGCACCTAAGGATTTTAATTACTTACACAGTTTTGTATAATTTCTTTGTTCTTTGTTTTTGTTTTATGAGAGCTCGGATCTACCAAATCAATATGAAAATGCCATGTTGTTTTCGACTTTATTTTTTTAAAATTTATTAAATTTTATTTTTGATGATGTTTACATAGTTGAGAAGAAAGTGTGCCCATATGGACCATCAACTCCTGCAGGCAGGGAGGGAGGAGGAAAGTGGATGAGATAATTGTTTCCAATCTGCTTTTTTCTTCCTTTATCTGGGGAAAATGGGAAGAGAAGGGGAGAGGGCTGCTTCCAGAAGTCCAACTGCATCAGTACCTGGGGATGGGGGATGGTCACCCGATGTCATTCCTGACCTGGAGCATGTTCTGAGGGCTAAGTGACAACACAATAAAGATTTCTTCATACATGGCCCAGCTTGCAACTGCTAGAATCCCATATGGATGCAGGTTAATATCTGTATGCAGGGTTACAGAGATTTCCATATGAAATTTTGGATGTTTCTCTTTTTTTTAATGCGTTTAAATCTTTTTTAAAAAGAAGATTTATTTAGATTTTCAGAGACAGGGCCCGGCACGGTGGCGCAGTGGTTAAGGTCCTCGCCTTGCACGCCCGGGATCCCATATGGGTGCTGGTTCTATCCCGGCAGCCCCGCTTCCCTTCCATCTCCCTGCCTGTGGCCCGGGAAAGCAGTCGAGGACGGCCCAAGGCTTTGGGACCCTGCACCCGCGTGGGAGACCCGGAACAGGCTCCTGGCTTTGGATCGGCATAGCATCGGCCGTTGTGCTCACTTGGGGAGTGAATCATCGGACGGAAGATCTTCCTCTCTGTCTCTCCTCTCTGTATATCTGCCTTTCCAATAAAAAAAAAATAAAAATAAATCTTTAAAAAAATTTTTTTTCAGAGACAGAGAGGAAGATCTTCCGTCCGATGGTTCGCTCCCCCAGGGACTGCAACGGCTAGTGCTGCGCTGATCAGAAGCCAGGAGCTAGGAGCTCTTCCTTGTCTCCCATGCGGGTGCAGGGTCCCAAGGCTTTGGCCCGTCCTCAGCTGCTTTCCCAGGCCACAAGCAGGGAGCTGGATGGGAAGCAGGGCCACCGGAGTTAGAACCAGCACCCATATAGGATCCTGGTGTGTGCAAGGCAAGGACTTTAACCACTACACTATTGCACTGGGCCCGAAATTTTTGATGTTTCTACTAGCAGTGTATAGTTGTTCCGCCTTATCCACATCCTTAATACCATTTTTAACTTTCTTTTTTGGATCTTAGTTTTTCTGATGGAGATGAAGTGATATTTCACTGTGGTCTCAATTAGTGTTTTCCTGTATTTCTTCTTCTTTTTAAAAGATTTATTTGTTTTTGTTGCGAAGCCAGATATACAGAGAGGAGGAGAGACAGAGAGGAATATTTTCTGTCTGTTGAATCATTTCCCAGATGGCTGCAACAGCTGGAGATGATTGTATGTGAAGCCAGGAGCCAGGAGCTTCCCCTAGGTCTCCCTATTCAGGTGTAGGGTCCCAAAAGTTTAGGCCATCCTCGACTGCTTTCCCAGGACACAAACAGGAAGCTGGATGGGAAGTGGGACCACTAAGATTAGAACCAGTAGCCATGTAGGATCCTGGTGTGTTCAAAGTGAGGACTTTAGCTGCTAGGCTACCATGCCGGGCCCTATACTTCTTCTTTTGAAAACTGTTTATTGAGGTCCTTTTTTTTTTTTTTCCCATTGGGAATTCTGCTTTTATTTTGGAGTACAGATGCATAGACAATGTATCTTCTCCTCATGGTATTACTTAGTCTCCATTATACAGCTCCTCTTAGTAAATGTATGTATATACACACTTAACTACGTAGTCATTGATCTTCTATTTTGCATGAAGGTTGCCTTATATCAGAGAGAGCATATGATATCTGTCCTTTTGGGATTGGCTTATTTCGCTGATCATAATGCTCTCTAGTTAGGACGATTTTGTTAAAAACAGCAGGACGTGATGCTTTTCAATGTCTGAGTGGTATTCCATGGAGTAGATGTACCACAGCTTCTTTATCCCATTCCTCTTTCGCCAGGCATCTGTTGTTTCCATGTCTTTGCAATTGTAGGTTGCACTATTGCAAATACAGGTCACTTGACTTGCAAATCTGTTCATTGCTCTTTTTTTTTTTCAAACAAGATGCACTCTTTATTTTTTCCCTATTGTCGTGATTTATTTATTTGTTTGTTTGTTTGTTTTTATTAATTAGATTGCATTATGTGACACAGTTTCATAGGCTCTGGGATTCCCCCAACCCCTCCCCATACCCTCCCCCCATGGTGAATTCCTCCACCTTGTTGCAGTATTACAGTCCAAATTCAGTCAAGATTCTTTCATTGCAAGCATATACCAAGCATAGACAATTTATCTTATTGTCCAGATAAATTCAACGGTTTCTTGGGGAGACCATCTCTGGTCTGAAGGCAGAGCTGGCAGAATATCATCCTGATCAATTAAAAGCCACAACATAACATCAACATCAATTTACAACATTATGGAATTAATTGACATGGTATTGAGTAACAAATATGTTAAAAAATAAAAGTTCTTAACCACATCCTGTGACTACTTCATTGACGTTTCAATTTTAGTTTATACACAGAACTGGCTGCTGCTATACACCTTAAAATGGCTATAGGGTACTATTCAGCTGTCTCGTGTCTATTTTCATTTTAGTATTTAGCAGTTTATAGTATTGAAGCATAATTTTGCTGAACTTGGCAGATTTTAGGATAGTCCAAGCAGGCTTATAACTCTAACAAGTCATATGTCATGAAAACTGTTTATTGAGGTCCTTTGCCTAGTTGTCAACTGGATAGTTTCCGTTTGCTGGTTGCAGAGTTTTTAAGCTGCTGAAATATTCAGAATGTCAGTTCTGTTTTGGACAGATAACTTTTAAATTTTTTCCCCATTCAGTTTGATGTTGTTTCACCCTAATGACCTTTGCTGTGCAGAATCTTTTGAGTTTTGTGCAGTTTGATTTGCTTAGCTTTGCCTTGTTGCCTGTACTTGTTGCCTGTTGGATGTCTTGTTTAGGAAGTCATCCCCTCGTTATTGTCTTGGAGTGCTTCCACTTGCTTGTATTCCATTATCTTCATTATCTCAGGTCTTCAGTTTAGGTTTTTGATCCATCTTGAGTTGATTTTTGAGTAAGGAGAGAGCCATAAACATTATATATATATGTATATGTGTGTGTGTATCTATCTATATATATATACCTGTCTGTTCAGTTTTGTCAACATCATTTGTTGCAAAGGTTAAGCTTACTCCAATGTATGATCTGAGCACTCTTGTCAAAATCAGTTGTCTATTTGTACCTAGATTAATTTCTGTGTTATTCAGTTTCTTTAATCTATGTAGTGATCTTTATGCCATTATCATGTTAGTTTCATTACTATTGCTTTGCACCATAATATACAGTCAGATACTGTGATACTTCCAGCTTAATGGCTCAATCCCAGACTCATTCTGGCTAATTTTTAAAAAAGATTTATGTATTATTATTATTATTATTTTGCAAAGTCAGATATACAGAGAGGAGGAGAGAGAGAGAGGAAGATCTTCCATCTGATGATTCACTTCCCAAGTTTCCACACTAGAAGGAAATGAGCTGATCCGAAGCCAGGAGACAGGGACTTCTTCCAGTTCCCCTGCGCGGGTGCAGGGTCCCAAAGCTTTGGGTTGTCCTCGACTGCCTTCGCAGGACACAAGCAGGGAGCTGGATGGGATCTGGGGCCACCGGGATAAGAACCGGCGCTCATATGGGATCCAGGTGCATTCAAGGTGAGGACTTGAGCTGCTATCTTCTGTACGTTTATTTTCTAACCTGCTACTTTACTGAATTTGTTTATCAATTCTAACAGCATTTTTGTAGAGTTTTTAGTTTCTACATGGACAACGTTGTGTCATCATGCATGCAGTATTTGACATTTTAAAAAATCTAATACCCTTTCTTTCTTTCTCCTCCTTAACTGCACTTGCTAAAACTTCCAGTACTATATTGTGTAAAAGTGACAGAAAAAGACATCCTTGTGCTATTCAATATCTGAGCTGAAATTGTTTTGGCTTTTACCAATGCAGTATAATATTTACTCTTGGTTTATGATACATATCTTTTATAATTCAGAGGTGTGTTTCTTCTATTCCTAACATATCATGGAGGGTTTTCTCTCTTACCACGAATGGGTGTTAAATCATAACAAATGTGTTCCCTGTATCAATTGATGCAGATGGTCTTTGTTTTGAACTCTGTTGAGAAAATTTGCAGTATTTGTTGATTTGCCAATGTGCAAGCATCCTTAAGTATCTGAGATAAATCCCAGTTGAACATAATGTGATCTTTTTGATTTGGTCTTGAACTCACTTTGTAGTATTTTGCTGAGAAATCTTTGCATTTATGTTCATTAAGGACATAGATCTGTAGTTTTCTTATTATGTCTTGTCTTTGTTGATTTTTGTATCGAAGTAACATCTCTTAAAATCCACTGACAGAGTTACATCCTGTTTACAATTTTGAAAGAATATGAAAAGCATTTGAAGTTTTTGAGTGTTTTGTAGAATTCAGTAGAAAAGTCACCAGGTCCTGGATTTTTCCTTGATGGGAGACTTTCCATTACCACTTGACCCTCTTTGCTTGTTATGAGTCTGCTCATATTGCTTACAGCATCTTGGTTTAATCTTGGTAGGTTCCATGTATCCAGAAATTTATCCATTTTTCTTAGGTTTTTCAGGGAATTAGCATATAACTCTTATAATATCTTCTTATGATCATTTGCATTTCAGTATTATCAGTTGTAGTTTCTCCTTTTTCGATTTCTAATTTTATTTATTTATCTTCTCCCTCTTTTTGTCAGTCTGGTTAGAGGTTTATCAATTTTACCTTCTCAAAAAATTTTTATTTCATTGATCTTTTTTCTTCTTAGTTTCAATTTCACTTATTTCTTCTCTGATCTTTCTTATTTATTGCCTCCTGATTTGGGGGTTTGGTTTGTTCCTGTTTTTCTAAATATTCAAGTTGTATCATTAGAATTTTTAACTGCAGGCTGTTCTCTCTTTTTTATACTATAAGCACTTAATGTTATAAATTTCCTTTTAAACTGGCTTTTTCAGGACCAGCACAGGAGCCTAGCAGCTTAAGTCCTTGCCTTGAACACACCCGGGATCCCATACGGGTGCTGGTTCTAATCCCGGCGGCCCTGCTTCCCATCCAGCTCCCTGCTTGCGGCCTGGGAAAACAGTTGAGGATGCCCCAAAGCCTTGGAACCCTGCACCTGTGTAGGAGACCCAGGAGAAGCTCCAGGCTCCTGGGTTCGGATTGGCTCAGCTCCAGCCGTTCCGGCCACTTCGTGAATGAATCATTGGACTGTAGATTTTCCATTCTGTCTCTCCTTCTCCCTGTATATCTGTCCTGGCAATACAAATAAATAAATATTTTTTAAAAACCCTGCTTTTTCTATAATCCACATTTTGATATATTGTATTTTCATTTTCTTTTAAGGAAAGTTTTTGATTCCTTTTAAAATTTTTCAATGATCTATGTATCAGTAGTATGTTGTTTAATTTACAACAACTTATGATTGCTTGTTTAATTCTTTTATGTTCTGAGAAGATATTTTAGTCTCTTTAAATTTGTTAAGACTTGATTTGTGGCCTAATATGTCATCTATCCTTTAGAAAATATTCCATATCCTGATGAGACGATAGTGTATTCTGTAGCTACTGGGTGGAATGTACTATAAATGGCTGTTGGCTACATTTGCTCAATGTTATGTTTTCATTGCAGTGTATTTTTCTTGCTTTTCTCTCTGGCTAATCTGTCCACTGATGAGTGAGTGCTGAAGTCACCCCCTACCCCTGTATTGGAATCTATCTCCCACTTTAGGCCTACAAGTATTTGCTGTATATATTTGGGTCGTCTCTTGTGGGTTGCATATATATTTATGATTATTATATCTCCTTGTTGAATTGAACCTTTTAATCAAAATATAATGTCCTACTTTATCTCTTTCCAGTTTTTTAAAATGTAAAGTATTTTATCTGATGTCAGGATAGCCTATCTTCAGTGTTTTTTTTTTTCCTGGTGTATCTTTTCCTCATTTCATTTTCATTCTGTGTCTATATTTGTGCAATGAATTTCTTTTTTTTTAAAGTTCTCCAGATAATTTATTTTTATTATTATTATTTTTTAATAATCTTAGTTTATTAGGGTACAAAGGGTCAAGGGCTACAGGGTGAAAGTAGGAAGCATATAGTGGAATCTTAGTTTTTATCCATTCAGCCAACCTAAGCCCTTTGGCTGGAGAATCCAATCCATTTGAATTCAATGTGGATGTTAATAGGTAAGAACTAAGATCACTCATTTTGTTGATTGGACACTGATATTTTCTGATCGATTAGTGAATTTGTTGGTGTCATCTATTTTTATGATGCTTATTTCTGATGCACAATGCTGTTGAGAATTTCTTGTAAACATTATCTGGTGGAGGTGAATTCTTTCAGGTTTTGCCTCTCTAGAAAATACCTAATATCTCTTTCACTTTCAAAGCCAAGCTTCATTGAATATATAATGGGTTGAAAGTTTCCTTTTTTAGACTTTGAATGCAATTTCATTTTCTTTTGCTTTATAGAGTTTCTATTGAGAAATCTGATGAATATCTAATTGACTTTCCTTTACATGTGACCTTATTCTTTTTCCTTTCTGTCTTTTCGATTCTGTCCTGGTCTCTAATTTTGATGATTTACTATAAAATGCCTTAGAGATGAGCTGTTATAGTCCAGGTGGCTTGGGGTTCTTTGAGCTTTTTGACTCTGGATATCCATGCCATTTTCAAGACATAAAAATTTTTACCTATTTGATTTAACAGATTCTCAATATCTTGTTCTTTTTCTTCTTTTCAGGAATACCTATAAAAAGAATATTTGGTCATTTATAGGCATCCCATATTGCTCCGAGACTTCCTTCACTGTTTTTAGTCCATTTTTATTTATTTTTTTATCTAACTGGATTATTTCAAGTCTTGTCCTGAAGGTCAGAAATTCTTTCCTCCACTTGATCTATTCTGCTGTTAAAATACTTGATCACTATTTTTTATTTCATTGATTGAAGGTTTTTATCTTCAGAATTTCTGTTTGATTCTTTGTAATGATGTTTAACTTCTTAGTAATATCTTCATTCATGTCACTCCTTGAGTTCCTCATCTGTTTAATCTGTTCACTCTCTTTTGAATTATTTATCTGTCATATCATAAATTTTTTTCAGTTCCGGATCTAACTGTGAAAGACTGTTCTGTTGGAGGTGCTATACTACCTTTGCTCTTCATGTCTCTTGTGTCCATTCCTACATTGATATGTGTGCATCTGATGCCAAGAACTTCTTCCAGGTCTGGCACTTTAACCATCATCCATTGCTTTCCCAGGCCATTTTCAGGGAGCTGAAATGGAAATGCCGTGGCTGAGGTTTGAACTGGCTCCCACTTGGTATGACAGTGTAATACGGGGCACACAGTTTCTACCAAAACAAAAAGTATCCATTTTCCTTAAGGTGCTGTATTATATAGGAGAATCTTACCTTTTCCTTTTTGCATGGTTATCATTTACTCTTTCTTTTTGAAGTGTGAGCTATTGAAAACTTGCCTTCCCTCATTGTCTTCACTCATTCTCTGTTGGCTATTTTATTATATGACTTTCACAATTTAAGGATACTCTCTCATTTCACGTTATTTAAAGTTCTGATCATTTTGAATCTCATTGGTGCACGTTTTGCCTCCTGGTTTGGATTTTGCCCTGGGGTGTTAGCATTAGTGCCCAGTGTAAAAGATTTATTCCATAATAAGGCTCTCAAATCCTGAAATGTTAGAGAAGCATTTCACTGGTTTTATTGTCATTAGGTTGTAGATATAATCAACCAGAACAGTGAAAATGTGTTAGATACATTTTCATTTAGTCTTCTATATTCGGTAGAGTTCATAAAAAAGTGAGGGCACATTATTTATTTAGAGCTCTTCATGGTAGGTTTACTGTATTGTAGGATTAAAAATAGCTTTTGTAGCAGCAAAAGTGTAAGTGTGTTTTGCGATAATGGTTAGAAACTCCAATTCCAGGCTGTGGAAAACACACCTTGAGGATGCATGAGTTTAACATTTTTCAATCCCTTGCTGTATGTATGGACTTCTATTTTCCAGAGTACATGGGTAAATTCCTTTTTTACTTCATACCGTTATTTATTTATTTATTTATTTTACCTTTTTTATATCTCTTTAATACCTGTGTGGTTATTTTGTTCGATTCATTTTTGCTTAGGCTCTTTTTCTGTTTACTTACTAGGTGTTCTTTCTACTCAAATTATCCCAAGTATTTTTCCCTTTTAAAACCCTATTGCGGCTAATTTTTTTATTCCAAACTTGTTATTAAATCATGCTAGGTTGTCCCACTTGATATATTATTCCCTGAAGTGCTGTAGCACTGTGAGTAAAGCATTTTCTTTGAGCTATGCTATCATCTGAATTCTGCTCCCTTGGTGTGTGCAGTAGAATAAGACATTGCATTAACTTCTGTCTTTACATTTTGTGGAGTTTTGTCAGTGGGTTTTCTTTTCCCTATTGTGCATGCAAAGATCTTAAGGAGAGGAAAACTTGTAAGATAAAGGGCTTTAAAATATGTAAAATCAGTGTAATGATTAGATGTACTAAATCCCATCTGAACCCAAACCAATACATTTTACATTAGACGTTCCCTAGTGCTGACAATATGCATAATAAAGGAAAGCCTGACTTTATCTTATTACCAGTCCAAATTTCAGTGTTCAAATTGCACCGGTATCTATTCATTAAATGATAGCTTTTTCTGGCATCAAAGGAATGCTATTATATAGTGCTTTGAAACAGTAACTAGATTTCCATCTACCTACCAAAGCATCTGACATTAAGAGTCATGGACTACGAATATTCTGCATTGCAAAACTCTTTTAAATAGGTAATTCAGCAATATGTGCACATATATGCACATGTGTTTGGATTATAATAATACACAGTTACCTATCCAAAATATGAGTCTGATATCATGATAATGAGATACAATTTGTTAAACATGCCATTAAAATACCAAGCTATGCTGATGCAAAAGGAAAATAGAGAAGTAAATTTTGAAAAGATATGAAACATGTGAAACCTGCAGAGTACCAACAATATTAGTTATAATGAACATTTAGAAGAAGACTTATTTCATTGCTCCAAAAATGAAACTCAAGGTTGTTCAAATTTGATGCTGGAAATAGTCAACTTTTTATTTCAACATGTGTTTTTATAAAGTGGGAAGGTGCCAACAAGATTCTACTCACATTTAGGGCTTTGATTTACATTTTTGCTTTTGCTTCTAATTCTTAGTAAAATTAAGGTGACATTGGAGATATTTATCAAACCAAAAGTATGTAACTTACTAAATGTCCAAAAAGGGAAAATTTCTGTGAAAGCATCCCTTACCAAAAACAGAATTTAGCATTGCCATTTTCTTACATTTTATGCCCTCTAACAATTTCTATCCATCTGTCTCTCCTGTATTATACAATCTTGTGTCTACATTTCAGAATTTTGACTCTTAAAAGTTATATAACTGAATAGCAGCATGTGGATATATGTTTATGTGTGTGAGTATATCATCTCTCTTACTCAATATTGTGTTTGTGATATTCATCGGCTTTATTGTGCGTGGTTTTATTCTCTTAATTCATATCCACATAAGAATTTCATTGATTAATAATATACAATTTGTTTTCTCTGTTCTACTTTTGATAAAAATGTGGATTGTATTCAATTCTAGATTATGAACATAATGTTAGTATGAGCATCGCTGTAGATATATTGGCAGAACATAATTATACATTATTGTACATGTACAGAGTGTTGTAGATTTTTTTTACAGAAAACCAAATGATTTATTTGAAAATTAGAATTGTAGGGAGGAGAGAGAGAGAGAGAGAGAGAGAGAGAGAGAGAGAGAAAGAGAGAACCATCCAATGGTTCAATCCACAAATGGCATCAGCAGCCAGGGCTGAGCTAGACCAACGTCAGGAGCCCAGAACTTCTCCAGGTCTGCCATATGGCTCTTGGGCCATATTCAGGGAGCAGTTTGGGAAGGAGAGCTGCTGTAGATAAGCCAGAGTCCAATTGGGATATCAGCATTGCAAATGGCAGCTTTACCCACTACGCACAACACCAGTCCCTTGGTGCTATAGTTTCAAGGCAATGGGATACACGCATTTATTTATTCAGCTTCAGTAATACTATCAGATGGTTTTTCACGTGGAATATACCAGTTTATGCTCCATCATATATATACCATGATTCTAGATGTTGTACATCACTACTAACCCTTACTATATTCAGTTATTTTTCAATTCATTTTTGCTGTGAGGATCAATGTTATAGTTCTTTTCAAAATATTTATTTATTCATTTATTTATTTATGGGTTGTGGGAAAGGTATAGATACACAGAGAGCAGAAGAGACAGAGAGGAAGATCTTCCGTCTGATGATTCACTCCCTATGTAGGGGTCCCAAGGCTCTGGGCCGTCGCTGGCTGTTTTCCCAGGCCACAAGCAGGGAGCTAGATGAGAAGCATGGCTACCAGGGTTAGAATCAGCACCCATATGGGATCCAGGCTTGTACAAGATGAGGACTTTATCACCTGTGCCTAGTTCTACAGTTCTTCAAAGACTAGTGCAGTTCAATATGGCGTTATAATTTTTACTAATCATACAATATTATCTTTTGTCATGCCCTATATACTTGAATAGTTTATAAATCTTTGCTGTTGTAATACCCATTTTATTATTGGGTTGTACTTTCATATTTGTGAAGATGGGTCATTTATCCAATATATGCATATGCATTGCAAGTATCTTCTTCTAGACTATGATTGAGTTTTTATATTCTTAGTAATTTTGGTGAACAGAATTTTTTTACAGGTCTTGGTTAATGTAGCCCAATTTCTTTCTTTTTTCTTTGTAGTAAGCACTTCTTTTTATTCTATCTTTGATAACCCCAGTTCCTGAAGATACTCCCACATTTTTTATACAAATATTTAATTATGCCATTTGCTTTTAGATGAACAGTCAGTCAGGAATTGATAATTGTGCATGCCAAACAGAGGTAAAGCATATTTCTTTTCAGTGGACTGAGTTATATTTAAATAAAATATTGTTTTTCTCATAAGAACTGTAGTATCATGTTCGTATTCGAAAGTGAATCTCTACATATGGTCAGTCTGGAAAAAAAAATCTGTTGGATTTGTCTAATTTGTCTACCTTTGTGCCCAAACCACAACATTTTACCTTAAATATTCACAAGGAACAAAGGGAATTTGAAATAAAAGCAAAAATACCAGTTACATTAGGACCTTCAGAAATCAAATCTTTTGACACCATCCTAACAATATATGTCAGATATCTGTATGAGGAAAACTACAAAATTCTGATGAATGAAAACATAGAAAATAAATAAATGGATAGGCTATGTTCATAGCAAGAACAGTTAATATTATCAAAATGTAAGTTACTGACAGCTTCATCTTAAGACTCAATGCGGTCTGACACAAATTCCCAGTGAGTTATTTTAGCTGTTTTATATCACACTGAATAATTTATTCTGAAGTGTATGTGCAGAAGCAAAAAACACACAAAAGTCAATCAAAAAATTGAAGAGGAACAAAGTTGGGAAATAGATGCCACCTGACCTTAAATAAAGGTTGTATTAATCAAGACAGTGAAAGAATAGACAATTATAGCCATATAATAAAATGGAGAACTCACAGATAAATTCAAATATAGTCAGCGTATACTGGACAGAGTAAAATCAATGCAATTGAGCAAAGGCAGTATTCAAGAAATGATGCTGGGATGCTTGTCTATTTTTGTACAAATCATTATAATTTATTACTGGTGAAAAAGCAGCTGGAGTTAGTGGGACAGAATATGCCAGAAACATACTCAAATAAACACAGTCAGTTGTTCCTTGACAAAGCACTGAAGCAAATGTGAACAAAATGCAATATTTTAAAAAAAAGTTCTAGAACTGAATATCTAAGTACCAAAAAATGGGAATACATATAAAGGTCTTATATACCTCACAAATGTTAACTGAAAATGGATCACATACCTAAATGTTAAACACTAAATTAAAAAAAAAAAACATGGAAACGTTAGTGTAAGAGAAAAGCTGGGTGATTTTGGACATTGCAATTGCTTTTTACCTACAATATCAATGGTATGACTCATGAAAAAATAGGATAAGTTAGACATTACTAAAGTTAAAAAAAATTACTATAAAGCATACTATGTCAAGCGAATGAGAAAACAAGCCACAGACTGGGAGAAAAGATATATTTTTTAAGATTTATTTATTATTTTTGCTATAACGTCAGATATACAGAGAGGAGGAGAGATAGGAAAAATCTTCTGTTTGATGATTCACTAGACAAGTGAGTGCAACGGCCGGTGCTATGCCGATCCGGAGCCAGGAGTCAGGGACTTCTTCCAGGTCTCCCAGGGGCTGCAGGGTCCCAAGACTTTGGGCCGTCCTCGACTGTTTTCGCAGGCCACAAGCAGGGAGCTGGATGGGAAGCAGGGCTGCTGGGATTAGAACTGGCACCCATATGGGATCCAGGGCGCGTTCAAGGCAAGGACTTTAGCTGCTAGGCCACGCTGCCGGACCAGGGAGAAAATATTTTCAAAAGACATATTTCATAAAGGACTGTTACCAAAACTAGCAAATAGTACCTGAAACTCAACAATAACAAAGAAAAACTGATTTAGAAACTAGCAAAATATCTGAGTAGACTTCTCACCAAAGATAGGCGGATAACAAATTGAAAAAGATGTTCAACATCATTTCCTAAAGCAACAGCAAATTAAAACTAGAGTGAGATACTATACATTACTATCACTAGTTTGAAAATTTTCACCTGAGCTGTGTAATGAATGTATGTCAGATAAGATACTAGCAGTGGAGCTTGGGAATAAGAGGAACAATAAGTGCTTTGTTTGGGAGATGTAGAAGCTGGAGCTATCTCTGTGTCTTCCTAATGGACTCAATTGTCATGTTAAGGAAAATGTTCATCAGATTTGATCGGAGTTTTCTGATGGGAGCTAACAATCATAACATTCCACTATTTGTTCTTTATTGTGAAAACTAGAGATCATCAATATCCTTGAATTCACTATTCTCCAAGTTTTGAGTGATTCCCTGTCTGAGTATAGGGTAGCTGCTTTTTCTACCACTAAGACAGCGGTATGTCACTGTCACGGACCAGAAACTATAATTGCATTGTTTTTCCAGTTATGTCCTTTTTAGACTCTGAACTTTGGATTAGATAAGATGTGCTAAAGATAAAGGCCATTTATCAACTTGCAGAGATGCAACAAATCCCCTGATCTGCTCATATATGCCATTGTAGGTAATGCAGAGAACGGCACACTAAAATGTTTGTATTTATTATTTATTATTGTGATCTTGTCAAGTCAAGCAAAATAATCCAAGACTGAGGACTAAGTCAACAAAAAAATCATTGACTGAGAACTAAGTTTTAATTTGGGGGGCTTCATTTTGAGCATGTTAAGACCTGGAGTGTGTGCCAACCATATCGGATGCCAGCGCTTGGAAGGTGAGAATTTAGCCATTGAACCATTGTGCCAGGCACGATAAGATAAAACTTCATGAAAAAATAACATTATAGAAAGTTTAAATTTATACAAAACAATTTGGAATAAATGTAAAATTTTGATAGTATGTATATTTCCATTAAATATTTGAAAATTTCTGTGTGAGAATTTGCAAAAAATTATTATTTAAATAAAGCTCATGGTTACATGTGGAACTTACCTTTAATGAATAAAATTGGGACTCGTTGACATGGAGAACAGAAAATACTGCATGAATTTTAAGTTACTTTTAAAGGCTGAATAACACGTAGAGAGAAAGACAGAGAGATTGGTTTACCGCCAAATGTCGGAAAGAGCTGGAGCTCTGCCAGTTCACAGCCAGGATTTGGGAGCTTCCTCCAGGTTTCCCATGTGGGTTCATAGGCCTACACACTTGGGCCACCTTCCACTGCTCTCTCAGATGCATTTAACAGGGAGCTGGGACAGAAGAGGAGCAGCTGGAACACAGACAGGTCCTCATACGGGATGCATACATTGCAGATAGAAGTTTATCTGGCTGTACCACAATGTAGGTCTCAAGTCTTTTAGAAGGGTTTAAAAAAATACTTATTTATTTGAGATTCAGGAGGGAGGAGAGGGAGGGGAAAGGGAGAAGGAGAGGAAGAGGAGAGAAGAGTAGAAGAGAGAGAGAGTACCATCCATCTTCTGCTTCAAAGCCTAAATGGCTGTGATAGAAAGAAGATGGGATCTAGGACACCATCTAGGTATTTAATTTGTATAGCAGGGGCACAATCACCTGGACCATCCTCCAGGGACATTAGAGGGAGCTGAACTGAAAGCAGAGCAGACTGGACTGGATTTGGTTCTCAGATATGGGATGCTGGCACTGCAGGTGGCAGCTTAATCTACTGTACCACAACACTGGAGCCAGCCATTACTTGTTCTAATAAATTCTCTATTTTCTCTTTCTCTTTTTATTTTCCTAGTGATATTCCTATCAAAACATATATTGACCATTTAATGTTATCTGGTCTCACTTCATAAGTTTTTTTCCTCTTCTTTTCATACTCAATAGTTTCAAATAATGTTCCTTCTAGTTTACTGATTATTCTGCCTGTTCAAATGTGCTGTTGGATCACTGTTTTGAGCTTTTCAGTTGATTTGATTATTATTTTTCGACTTCAACATTTCTCTATGGCTCCTTTTGACAGTTTTTCATCTCTGTTTATATACTATTTTGTTCACAAATAGTTTTCCGGATGTCTCTTATGCGCTTTTCTTTAGCTCCTTGAATATATTTAATACAGTAATTTTAAATTCTTTCTGGAATAAGTGCAATATATATGCATCTTCAGGGATAGTTTCTACAAATTTATTCTCTTCCCTTAAAAAAAAAGGTCATGGTTTCCCGTCTCTTTGCATGTTCATTCATTTCTTTTTTCTTGCTAAGAAGTGGACATTAAAAAGAAAAAGATCTAGACTTTTAGATTGGCTCTGTGCCTGGGAAGTTCTTCGCTAATCAAGCTAACATACTTATGAGTGCAGCGATGGATCCACTGTGAAAACTTAAGATTTTGTTATTTTTAGCATGCTTCTTGCCTGTGGCCATGTTTCAGTTCTTCAAATCCCCATATATGCATGATTTTGATCATCTTGTTTATCCCAAGAGTCTCACTGAGGCTTCCCTTAAGCACTTTATTTCTTCCCTTGTATATTTCCACGTATAAACTCTTGCTTCAATCCTCTGTAGACCTCTAGCCTCTCCACAGCTTGCACAATGAACATTTTTCTGCTTCTGGATGTCTGAAGTCAAAATTGGGCAAGGCTAAGATCATTTCTTCAGGCAACTCCTAAACAAGTTACAAGGTAACAAATGTTGTTTGTTCTCCCTCTATTTCCACCGAATTGCAAGGGTGGAGGTATCTCCTCTAGATCAAGACTAGCCCATGTTCACGAAGAGAAGGAGTAAGTATGAGTAAAAATTCCACAAGGTTTACCATCATTTAAGTGTGACTTTCTCTTTAGGAGTTCATTTTGTTATGGTGGACCTTTGGCCATTACCAGAGCTCCTTTAAGGTTATTCTAGATGATTTCCAATCATAATGTTTGTAATGTTCCTTTTGGTGAGCGAGTATCTGGCACTCCACAAACTTTCTGACATCACTGCTACAATTGGCATCCTAAAAAAAAAACTATTTAATATGACTGCTTCATATTATAACCCATCAATAATATATATGTTCAGCAATATATAAATACATAAGTATGTATGCATAATTACATATATGCATCTATTTTAAAATTCATATGGGGCATAAACTGTCCTATATGTCCTATATCACTTTATAATCACAAGATTAACTTTCAACTAAAGAAATTAATGTGTAGTAAATAGAAAAAGCACTGTTCCTCAGCAGTGTAGGCAGAGGATATAAACAATCAAATGTCAAAATGCCAATTTCAGTCATCCATTTTTTGTGTTCCATATATTATTTAGCACCTCTGGTGCTAAATCTCTTTATTGACTTTTAAATTTCATTTTCTGCTATATTATTTCCTTCCTTCCTTCCTTCCTTCCTTCCTTCCTTCCTTCCTTCCTTCCTTCCTTCCTTCTTTTCTTGCTTCTAGAAGATTTATTTTCCTTGGAAAGGCAGATCTACAGAGAGAAGCAGAGATGAAGATCTTTGATTTGCTGGTTCACTCCCCAAGTAGCTGCTATAACTGGAGCTGAGCCAATCCAGAGCCAGGGGCCTGGAGCTTCTTCTGGGTCTCCCACGTGGGTGTAGGGCCCCAACACTTTGGGCCATCATCTATTGTTTTTCCAGGCCATAGAGAAGGAGTTGGATGGAACACAAACCAGCACCCCTATGGAATACTGCCACTTGCAAGGTGAGGATTACCCATCGAGACATTGTTTCTGGCCCTCCTGTTCTTTTCAACACATATTTCTGTCAGCAATTTTTCAGAATTTTGATATTGACATTGAAATTTATTTGGTCAGAAATCTTTATCATACATTCTTAAACTTCATAAACATTTTTAGACATTGTTTCCTTTGATGTTTAGAAATCTGCTTCTTAGTTTACTTCTTTAATGCATGCAACTCAGCACTTCCTCAACTGTCAGAGACAGCTCCTCTTCATGGCCTGTACTTCCATGTACAATTTATTTCTCATAACTTTTATGAAAACTCCACATTTTACAGTCATCTTATTCGACCACTGTAGCCAGATTTTCTAGCCCTCTCAGCTTTGTTATTAGTATTTAAAAAAAAAATGCTGGGGTAGCTTTTGGTGTGTGTTTAGGGACTTCCCTGGAATGAATTTGCAAAGCCTGTGTTATTCCCTGTCACGTGTGCTACCGAATTCTCTCCAGTTAGCTTTTCAACTGAGTCAAAGCATTTTTTTAAATTCCTTAAACAAACATGACTCTTCTTTTTCATTGAAAAACCTCTTACATATAGGTGTTAGTGTGTGTATGCCTGTGAGTGTACTGGGATGTATATAACTCTTTCTTGGTTTTCTTTTCTTTCTAGTAAATCCTCAAGATCAGACAGATTTGAAGTGTGAATGTCCTTCTGTATTGTTCTTAAATATGCTATTGCCCTGTATGTGAGTTCAGGCTTCCAGATACTTAAAAACATTTCAGAATTTTCAAAGGCCTATTTGGACATCTTCCTCAGCTACACATAAACAAAGCCTACTTTTTTTTTTTTTTTCAAATTAATCTCCTGTATGATTCAGGCTAGTGATTGCTTCAGACATTCTCCTTGAGGCTAGAGCTTTGTCACTTGACTCCTAGTTGGGTCAAATGACAACAACACCTTGGCTTGCATTTCTTCTAGGAAGCTACAAATCATGTCATTGGCAATGCTCTCGGGATGGATTTTACATGGAGAGCGCAATCTATTTCATACTCTGTTGAGTGCCAAAGCTCTGGCTTTGGTGAAAAGGAGTTGGTCAAGTCATGATGCCTTGGAGCTTTTTCTTTGTCTCAGTGTCCAGGAGCTTTGCTCGAATAAATGCCTTTTTGTAAGCCTTTTTTACCTTCCAGAATTCTGAACATTTTTATATATTTTCTCCAGTGTTTGCTTCTCTGTTGCTGTAGCATTTAAGGAAGGACCCTTCATGGATGTCCTTAGTCCTCCACTCTAAAATTCCTGCTACCTGAACTTACTAGCTGTATAATATTGGCATGTTACTTTTCCACATGCATCTCAACTTTTTAAACCCTAAGTGGAGACGATCATAATGTCTACCATGTACAATGACTTTATAGCACATATTTTATATCTTGTACATGAACTTCCAGTTACATATGATGTGGAAGTGATACAGCCTTGGTTACAGCATTGTGTCTGTTACTGATAATACGTTTTACACTTTACATTTTAATAAATCTGTTTTCTTAAAAATGATCTATTACAGATTAGAGCTAAAAATAGAGGGAGAAAGAGAGAACCAAGCATGTGGGCATTCTTTTACTTCTTCCCCGGGGACATTAACAGGGAGCTGAACTGCATATAGATCAGCCTGGACTGGAACCTGCCTGAACAATGCCTGAGCAGCAATCAGAGACTTAATTCACTGTGCCACAGAACCAGTTCCAAAACCGTTACTAATTTTTTTACACAACAGTTAAAAAGAGAGAAACAGTTAATACAGGGAGCCTATATTCATATTATTTAAAATAATTACTGTTTTATATATGTATAAAAGGTTTATTCTTATTCTGATGTTTAAACATGTTAGGCACTCACTCTAGGGTGAGTGCTTGCCTATTAATTTAAGTGCTAGTTGAAACACTCATAAAAGAATGCCTATATTCAATAGCTACTTTTTTTTTTTTACAATTATCTATATTTGATTTGAAAGGTAGATTTACAAAGAGAAGAACAGACAAAGAGAGAGTGATCTTTCATCTACTGCTTCACTCCCCACATAGTTACAATGGCCAAAGTTGTACCAAACCAAAGCTAGAGCTTCACCCAGAGTCTCCAACATGGGTGCAGGGGCACAAGCACATGGGCTATCTTCCACTGCCTTCCCAGGCCGGAAACATGGAGCTGTGATGTAATATCCTCTTGCAATTTCTGACTGCAGCCTCCAGCCAGTGCAGACCCTTGGAAGCAATTGTGTTGACTCAAATGATTGGACTGCTGCTACCCACATGGCAGGCTTGGATTGCATTCTAGTTTCCTGGCTTTGTCCCTAGTTCTTGTGCAAATTTGGAAAATGAACCAGTGGATGGGAGCTCTCCAATGCCTTTGTCTTTCAAACATACAAATACAAAATAATAGCAGAGCATGTACTGTAGCACAATGAGTTAAACTACTGTTTGGGACTCCTGAATCTCATATTGACTTCTTGGTTTAAGACTTAGCTACAATGTGCTTCTTATCCAGCTTCCTACTGATGTGTCTGGGAGGCTACAAAATACTGAGTACTTTGGTCTCAGCTACCTCAATGGGAAGCCAGAGTTGCATTCCTGGTTCCTGTTTTCTTCCTGACTCAGTCGTAGCTATTAGGAACAAGTAGGGGAAAAGGGTCAGAGGATGAGGATGAAGGATCTCTCCCTCTGTCACTCTACTTTGTCTCTTTGTTTAAATAAATCAATATCTGGAAATAAACAAATTAATTTTCCGTATTGCAAATTAATTGTAAAATCAACCAAAACTTATATAATTTTAATTATAAGCAGATTTTCCTGAATGTATTCCCTATATCATAATATGTTTATTGGCCTTTTGAAACAAGTAACTGAGGCTGCATTATGGTATAGTTGATGAAGTTCCCACTAGCCCCCATTATCCAATATGAGCATCAGTTCAAGTGTCAGTGGCACCACTTCTGATCCAGGTACCTACTGATATGGCTGGGAAAGCAATAAAGGATGGCCCAAGTGCTTGGGTCCCTGGCAGTCACGTGAGAGACCTGGATGAAGCTTCTGGTCTACTCTAGCACTGGATATTGGAAGCATTTGAAAAAAAAAATCTTTCTCTGTCTTCCACTCTTTTTCTGCATTTCAAATAAATCAAATAAATTGTTTTTCTTAAAAAAAGAATGATAATTGTAAACGTGATTAGTTTTAAGGAAATGTATGATGGAAGTCTGTTTTGTTCAAATTAAACCTATTCTTTTTCAGGAGTTGACATGTCTGTGAGCGCTTCTTTGCCCAATTTCCTCATAAATTACCTGCTTTCTTTCATTTTGTAAACAGTGAAAATGAAACCTCTGAATGACAGCATATTTAATTAAGTGTACTTACTACATATTTTGAAAGGACTGTTTGAAAGGATGTTTCCACTGGAACTCTAATACAAACTAGCTTTGGGTAAGTTCAATTCTCTCTTTATTTACAATTCCATGAATTAGGAAAAATTACTCCCAGCAATTTAAAAAGTGTCTGTGGATGGTGATGTATTTTATCTAAAAAGAATGGTATTCAGGTTACAAGGGGTTTCTCTTTAAGTCAACTACAGTACGATTCTTTTCTGTATGAAATGAAACTAATTTCAGCATAATGAAAGTACATGGGGCAGGTGCCACAAACAGAGAAATGTTCAGTTAACAATATAATGCCATTTACATATCCTTTAAGGTTTATTTGCTCAAATTGTGCTACTCTTTGATATATCCATTGCTCCATTAAAATCAGAACGGCATGCTACACTTATATAATAAACACAATTATATAACAGACAGATTTTTTGCCATACTTAAATTACCACACTTAAACAGTATAATGTCTTTTTAAAATTTCATTTTATGACACCGTTTCATAGGCTCTGGGATTCTCCCAACCTCTCCCAAAGCCCTCCCCCCATGGTGGATTCCTCCACTTTGTTGCAGTAGTACAGTTCATGTCCAGCCTCGGTTCTTTCATTGCAAGCATGAACCATGCATAGAGTCCAGCCTGTTGTTGTCCAGATGATTTCAACCATTTCCTTGGGAGACCATCCCTGGTCTGAAAGTAGAGCTGGCAGAATATTATCCCCTCCAATGAAAAGCCACAATATAACATTAACAACAATTTACAGCTTTATGGAGTTAATTGACATGGTATTGAGTGATCGATATGTTAGAAAATGCAAGTTCTTAACCACATCCTGTGACTACTTCATTGACATTTCAATTTTAGTTTATACACAATTGGCTGCTATACGCATTAAAATGGTTATAAGGGACTATTCAGCTGTCTCGTGTCTAGTTTCATTTTTATATTTAGCAGCTTATACTATTGAAGCGTGATTTTACTGAACTCGGCGAATTTTAGGATAGTCCAAACAGGCTTATAACTCTGACAAGGCATATGTTAACAACTGAGGCACAAAACAGTTTCAGGAGGGGTGTGTAGAGAAATCTTCAGTATTTTAGTGAGGAGTAACTAATCTTTGTGTCCTGCCTAGTGAGGCATATGGGAATCCAAGCTGACTGTTTCCTGTCTGTTCTAAGGTTTCCTTATTGGTCTGTGTCTGTTTTTTCTGATCTAATTTTTGGGGCTCCACAGCAACCCTGATGATCATTGCAGGAGAGGGTGGGGATCCGAAGTTGGAACTATGTAAGGACCAGAGAAAGCTCTTTTCCCAAGTCTTGAAGGAAGTTTAACAGTACAATGTCTTAATTATACCTGCTTGATGTTTAAAGCATCAGAAATGCTTTCATGTGATTGACAACACCCCTGAACATTATAAAATCTTGATAGTACATTGCATCAGTTTCCTATAACAAAGTTGTTACAAACTTTGAGTTTGTGAATCTTATACATCTATATTATATATACCCCTGAAAGTAGAAATTTGTCAACTAAGTGCTAAACTGCCAATATGAAATACTTAGGTGAGTCTTTTACCATTTTTTTTATATTGTCTACTACTTACTTCCTGAGTATGTGCTTAAGAGAAATAATTCTGTAGAATAAGGCTGGACATATAATTCTTCCAAGGCTTTAAGGGGTGGGAAGTGGAGAGAAAGGCCTGCTAATATGAAACCTTTTATACAAGGTCAGTGAATCAAAATAGAAGGTATTAAGTGATAAACCAAATCAATAGTTTAGAAAATAACCTGTTGCCTCTTATCACCTATATGCATTATTTTGAGTCATGAAATGTTACAAATCTACCTAGTGAGAATTTTGAATTAATTTTTAAGCCTTTAAGCCTACCTAACTTCCAAACTGATATTTGCAAAATCCTTCAAAGCACAACAGAATTAATATCATTAATGTTCCATTTGTAATCAGATTTTGAAAATTTTCCTTCCAGGGTGATTTTATTTTCTGTCAAATACATGTCATCAAAAGTAGACATATGGACATGATTAATGAGTATTTTTCCTTAATCCCGCATTGCCAGCTTCAATAATTAAAAATAATTTCAGGAAGTCCTTGAGTTTATAATATTTTGATCTCAAATTTTGGGAAGATTTTTCTGTAGTTAGTGGTATTTTCAGTTAGTTTTGACATATCTGTTATTTGACATAACTTTGTTATTTGAATGTCAAGTTATTTTAATAGAAAAATATCAGTTCTTAACTCTTTATACATACTGATCTACATAGATAATAAAGTGAATACCTTTTAATATCTTGCTGGTTGTAGAATATAATTTTTAAAGGTTTGTTTGTTTTTAATTCAAAGGCAGATTTTACAGCCAGAGAAGGAGAGGAAGAAAGACAAGTCTTCTATTTGCTAGTCCACTCCTCCAAATGGCTGCAGTTGCCAGAGACAAGTTGATCTGAAGCTGGGAGCCAGGAACTTTTAGGTCTCCCATGTGTTTACTGGGGTCCAAGGACTTAAGCCATCCATTGCTGCTTTCTGTGGCCATAGGTTGGGATCTGGATTGATAAGCATAAGTAGTGCTGGCACCAGAGGTGGAGGATTAGACTGATAAGCCACCATGCCAGCCAAATAGTGCATTGTTTTATCTGACTGTCGATGCCATTTTTACCAATATGTACTGTCCCTGAAATCATGTGGATATCTTCAATCAGATTTCTTTGTTTAACAAAATTGGCTATTGCCTATTGAACTTTAAGATATTAGTTATTTATTTGAAAAGCAGAGTAAAACAGAGAGGGGACAGTGACATTCAAGTACTGTTAAACTGTCTAGATGCTTGCAACAGCCAGAGACCATACCAAATTGAAGTCAGGAAGCAAAAATTCCATATGGGTTTTCCACATGTGTGGTAGGAGCCCAAGTTCTTGAGCCATCATCTGCTGCCTCACAAGCACTTTAGCAAGGTCTGGATGGAAAACAGTATAGTCTAGACTGAAACTGGGTACTCCAGTAGGGGATGTAGATGTCACAAATGTCAGAATAATCTTTGCATCAGAATACCCACCGCTTAACTTGTGTTCATTTTGATATTTAGTGTAAGTTATATGTAAGGTCTATGATGATTGACAGTAATATGATGCTATGTAAATGTTGAATGATAATTGAAAGCAATATGACTCCATATGAATCTGTGTGTATAAACCAGTGCAACTGCCATATGCCAATTAAAAGTAAATTTAAATTGTATTGGTTTAGTTAAAAGAAAATTTGATCAACATGTCCAAACATATTGTCATACAGTAACATATGAAAATAGACATAAATACAAACTGTTGTTTGGGGAATTGTGGGTGTTAAATGAAATGATTGCCAAGAATCCTCCCTATGTCCACTAGTAGATTAGGATACAAGTCAGATGTCCAGCTGATAATAGAGGTGCCCCAGGCTCAAGCTAATTCTTTTCACATAATTCTTGATACTGGAAAAAAATGAAAAGGAATATAAAGCAATACTTTGGTTTCAAAATTAATTTTAAGACATAAATTCTACTTGTTTTCAAAAAAGAACATTGTATTAACAAAGAGGCTTTATTTTTCAGTTCTTGCTATTTATCAAGGTGCTTACAAACATAATAATCATATTTAAAAAGTTTCTTATTTTAAATAACAAAACAGCTATTTAGTCTATCTGTAAATTTGATGGATGAAAATACCTCAAGAGTGACTAATTCTGAAAGTAAAGAAAATAGGGTGGATTCTGTCAAAACAATTTCAATTTTGTAGTATGTGCTTGTTTCCTTAGGCTTTTATTTTACAATTACGAAACAGTGGCGTTGCTGTATATAAACTAATAAATTGCTCATTTTTACATGTTTTATGAGAGGTAGCTGTTTTGTTTTTAAATTACTGCCATACAGAATGTATGCAGTTGTGTTAATGAACATTTCTTTCTTTCTTTGTCCCATGTTCCAGAACAATGAAGCAAAAATTGAAGAGCTAATTCTATAAGCTAAATGTAAAGTTACTTAGCACAGGCAGCATTTAGATTTTTATTCTTTAATCCAGATATTAATGAAGATTTTATACGAACCCTTAGATACTTTTAGGTCTAAATTTAGGTCAAAATCATATATATATATGTTGCTTTTTTGAAATATTTTAATTTTATTTGAACAATTTCTTAGCTTCAAACCAAACTTTATTTTACGTTGGGGAAAAGGCTAAATGACCATGTATAAAGTACTTCAGGTTTCAGATTGATGTTTGTCAGTTTTCAGAGCAGAAGACAGCAAATTCTTTCTGCGTAGCATCAGACAAGAAATATTTTTAGGCTCTTTGAGTCATAGGATATCTGACACAGTGCCTTAACTTGCCTGGTGTGATGTGAAAGCAGCTATAGATAACAGCAAGTAACAGATGTGATTGTATCTCAATGAAACATGATACATAAAACAGGTGGGAGATGATGTTTGCCTTGCAGACTACTTTTAGCTAATCAGTGACATATATTGGTCTACTTGATAAGGCCTGAGTTACCACTCATTGGTATGGTTATCAAAAAAAAAAAACATAAATAATATCTTTATCTAGTATTCTTGAGGATTCCAGGGTCTGGAACAACAATGAGAAACTAGTATATCATGTTTCTGATTTGCATTTTCTCTCAGGACTTTAAACAAAACTTTCATATACATTTTGAAAAGATTTCCCAATTACTCTAAACAAAATAATCTCAAGAATATTAATGTGTGAGATGAGTGGGTCGAACGTACAAATCAAGTTACAAAGAAAATAAGCAGTTAGCAGTAGTTAAACATTAGTTAATTTTCTTTCTTTTTTTTTAAAGATTTATTTTATTTTTATTGGAAAGGCGGATATACAGAGAGGAGAGACAGAGAGGAAGATCTTCCATCCAATGATTCACTCCCCAAGTGAGCGCAATGGCCGGTGCTATGCCGATCCGAAGCCAGGAGCCTCTTCAGGGTCTCCCACGCGGGTGCAGGGTCCCAAAGCTTTGGGCCGTGCTTGACTGCTTTCCCAGGCCACAGGCAGGGAGCTTGATGGGAAGCGGGGGCCACCGGGATTAGAACCGGCGCCCATATGGGATCCTGGGTGTGCAAGGCGAGGACCTTAACCACTGCGCCATTGCACCGGGCCCGATAATCTCTTTCTCTGTTGTGTCTCTATCAAGTTTTGGTACTAAGATGAAGTTGGCTTCATATTGTTTGGAAGGATTGCCTCCCTTTCTATTGTTTTGAATAGCTTGTGGAGGATAGATGTATGTTCTTGAGACATCTGATAGAATTCAACAGTGAAGTCATCTGGTCCTGGACTTTTGCTTGTTGCGATGCATTTAATTACTGATTCAATCTTTATCTTTGTTATAGGTCTATCATGATTTTCAATTATCTCATGACTCAGTTTTGGTAAATTGTATGTGTCCAGGAATCTATCCATTTCTTCTAGGTCTTCCATCTTATTGGTGTATAATTGCTTGTAATGGCTCCTGAGGATGCTATGAATGAGGAATCATTGTTATATTTACTTTTTCATCTCTGATTCTACTGTTTTGTGTCTCCTCCCTCCCTAGTAGGAAATATATTGTGTTGATTTTTTCAAGGAGCCAGCCATTCAATTGGTTATCTTATGCATTATGTTTTGGTCTCCATATTTTCTATTTCCTTCTTTATTTTGATTCTTTCTCTTTTTTTACTGTAAATCTTGAGATTAGTTTGCTATTGCTTTTCTAGCTCCTTCAGACATGATTAGCCAATTTGCCTGATGCCTTTCTAGATTCTTAACATAGAAACTAACTGCAATGAACTTTTATCAGTGCCTTGAGCGTGTCCCAAAAGTTTTGAAACATTATGCTGATGTTTTTATTTTTTTCCAGCAATCTTTTTTTATTTTCCTTTTGATTTACTCTCTAACCCAGTGTTCATTTTGTTCATCTTGTTAATTTAGCAGTTTCTAGTTCAGTTTCCATGTATTTTTATATCTTCTATGGTAGTTTGACATCTGAATTTCCATCTTGCATATATGTCCATTGAAGTTAGTTCATAGTAAGTTTCCTGTTATTATTGTATTGGAGTCTATTTCTTCCTTTAAATTCATTAATAGGGCCCGGCGCGGTGGCACAGTGGTTAAGGTCCTCGCCTTGCACGCCCGGGATCCCGGCAGCCCCGCTTCCCATCCAGCTCCCTGTCTGTGGCCTGGGAAAGCAGTCAAGGACGGCCCAAGGCTTTGGGAACCTGCACCCGCTTGGGAGACCCAGAAGAGGCTCCTGGCTTCGGACCGGCATAGTTTCGGCCGTTGAGCTCACTTGGGGAGTGAATCATCGGATGGAAGATCTTCCTCTCTGTCTCTCCTCTCTGTATGTCCACCTTTCCAATGAAAAAATAGTAAAAATAAATCTTTTTAAAAATTCATTAATATTTGTTTCACATAGCTAGATTCCTAGAGTTTGGAATGTATACATTTCTTATCATGATTTTCTTGCTGGATGGATCCCTTAATTATTATATTGTGTACTTCTGGATTGCTTTTAAAGCTTTTCACATCAAAGACTGTATCATCTGACATCACTATGGGTACAACAACTCGTTTTTTCTTTCCATTAGCATGGAATACCATTTCTATTCTTTCACTTTCAGTTTCCATGTATTGTTAGTGAGATGTGTCTCCTGTAGGCTACAGATAGATGGGTTTTGTTCTTTCACCCATTCCAATACTCTTTTTCTTTGATAAGTTTAAACCATTTACATTCAGGGATAATACTTACAATTACATATTTGATCCTGTCATTTATCCTTGATTTTCTCATTGTTTGACTTAGGTTTATTTTGTGGTTTTATTGGATGCTCTCCATCTTTGCCTTTGCATTTCGTGGATGCCTTTATTTTTCTTTGTAGCACATGTTTAAGCAACCCTGGTGGGACAGTTCTGGTACAGGTGAAGTCTTTTATTTTTGGTTTGCTTTAGAAATATTTTATTTTATTATATTTTCAAATAAAAAAAAAGAAACCTGGGTATGTTATTCAGGGCCCACAATTTTGTTTTTCAATTTTAAGATCTGGAAAATATCACTCCATTGTCTTCTGCCTGTAGGGTTTCCTCTGAGAGATCACATGTAAGTCTTATTGGGGTTCCACTATAAGTTAATTGGCTTTTCTGACATGCATATTTAAGTAACTTTTCCCTATGTTCAATCGAGGAGAGCTTGATTATTATGGATCATATGAGGATTGCTTCTGGTTGAGTCAGTTTGGGGTTCTCTGCCCTTCCTGTATTTGTTTTCTGTGTGAGATTGTCCCTGGATCTCTGCCTGCTTGGCTTATGTGGGAGGTCATTGACATGTGACACACCATGTCACCAGGGGAACCACCTGACAATGATTATGGTTAACCAAACATCTCAACCAGATCCAATCATACAGGCGATAACAGTGGGCTGAACCCAATTTATTTTCTCTGTCCTTACATGAGCTGTGCTGGGACTTCTTTGATAAGCAACTCTGAGAATTCAGGTGCAGTCCACATTAACTGCCAGGTTACCTGGCATACATGGCATATGTGACATACAGCCTATCTGCCAGGCATGAGTGTTGTACATGACCTGACATGACTGGGGGCTCTAGAGAGATAGGCATGCTTTCTAAGAGATTATATTACCCTCATTGGGTGGGAGATTATCCTGTGACTTGCTCCCTTTCTTAGTCTATGTAAGTTTGTGCTTGCCTTACAATAAATGGACAGCCTTGACTAGATTGTTTGCAGTAGTTCATGCTGAGGAACACCGATGCTGTTTTATCCTCTCAGTGGCCACAGGTGTCCGCTGATCATGAATTCCACGAGAGGTTTTCCCTTTCTTTCTGAACACTGAGGAGTTCCACCAGGCCTAGACCAGACCAATTTAGGTGGAATCTGTGGGATGCCAAGTTGGTGTAATTTTCTTTTTGGGACCAGTGTAATGCACTGTGCCAGAAATGAGCTCTCCCATGCTTTAGTGTATACGCACCTCTCTGTTGTACCCTGTAACTTTACTGCTGAAATCAAGATGATGCTGGATATCACACCATTGGGAATCTGGGCTATAAAATCCACCCCATTTGCACAACCACACTATTGTAGCAACATGGGGAAATTCTGTTGAGGGGGTGGAAGTTTGGAGGGGAATCCCAGTTTATACAAAATTGTACCACAAAATTCAAAAATTCAAAATGAAAATATAACAAAAAATACAGAAAGGATATCCAGTAAACCTGTATCCAATCATTGGGCATTTGAAACAATTACTGCCTAGTTTCCAGTTGATGACTTCATATGTAGTCTGGATCTCCTGAATTCAGTTAAGTATGGCCACTAACTTCTAAGATAGAACCTAGAATGTACAAGTTGATGACTGATAGATCAAAGATACAAAAAGAATATATTACATCCTTATTGAGGTTCTTTATCAGTATGAGGAAACTCCATGCAATCTGATGTTTTTCTGGTTTTTGTTTTGTTTTTTTAAATAATAGGGGCACTGGGATTTGGTGCAGCAGATCAAACCACAGCTTTTGATGCTGCCATCAGAGCAGTGCTTTGAATCCTGCCTGGTCTGCTTCTGATCCACTTCTGAGCTGGGAAAGCAGCAGAAGATGGCCAAAGGAATTGGACCCTTGCATTCTTGTTCAGAGATCTGAAAAAATTCCAAATTTGTCTGCTCCAGCCTGACCCAGCCCTGGATATGGCAGCCGTTTGAGGAGTGAACCAACAGAGGGCAAACCAGTCTGTTTCTCTGTCACTTGTTTATTTGTCAAAATAAACAAATCATTCATTGATATTGATTTAAAATATAATGAAATGTGTGTACTTTTTGTTTCTCTTGGTACAATCACATAACTTTTATGTATTTCTTGAATGTAGCTTGAATTAACTGATTACTAAATGTCAAATCAGCCTTGACTCCTTGGAATAAAGTTCACTAAGTTGTAATAGATTAGACTTTTAATATACTCCATTAGGGATATAAAGTAGCTACTGGTAACCTCAATTTCAAAATAGAGCTCATTGGCTGCAGTTTGTGGGACTTCTCCATTTTCCCGGGTTGTAGACAATGGCATCATGGCCTTTCCGACTGGGTCACCATTTTGGAGGTTTATGAATCTCTGTCTCCTGGATTTGTTTGAGATTCTAATTCTGTCCTTAAGGTAGTCTAACTTAGCAGACTAACCCCTTATTTCTGATAGCTTCAGTATCAGGATACATGTCTTAAGAAGCAGAGTGACAAGATATTAGGTTTCCTAGGCTCAGCTGAATTGTGAAACATTCTATCTTTTGGAAACTGTTTACTTAGGTCCCCAGCCTCCTACACTGCACCAGAATTTGAAAAAAATAAAAAGATATCTCACATTAAAACCTGGCTATGTGTTTGAGCTTCTGTAATTATCCAATGTAACATATTAGCCAGGTGCAAAAAACTACTGAAAGCTTTGCTATTTTTTTCCCACAGCAGGATCACTTTGCCTGGGGTTGTTTGTAACTTTAGAAATATAATCTTTTCACAGAGAATAGGCATATCCCTAGGGAAGTAATAGCTGGAGAAAATCAACTCACCTCAGATAGCTTTTCCGCTTTCTTATATTTGAGTTCGTGTATCCATTCTTGCTTCTAAGTCTCTGATTTGTTTTCAAATATAATTTTGTGCTTTTTTCACATCTTTTCTGACTGTTGTGAGAATATTGGACTTACACCATGAACATGTTACTCAGAATCAGAAGTCAAATCATATAGTTGCTTTGTGTTTTTTTTTTCATTTATTTCGAATAATCTGGCTTACCTTCTATAATTTAAAACCCAATTTTCCTCGATAGTGTTATGTTTGGAAACATCTTATTTTTCTAGTAAACATGCTTTTGTGTGATCTGTTCCTTGCCTAAATTTTATTAAGAAAGGGGGACCTTTTTTTTCTGAAAAGAAAATAATTCTGTCATAAGGAATCCACTCAATAGTGTCATAGAGAAATCATGTACTGTGCTTTTTCCCTTTTATATAATGCCAAACAAAGCAACAACTTTTGTGTTAATAATTTTCTGTTTAAAAAATTATTTGATAAAAACGAAGTATGAAGCTAAAGTGCAATGATAAATGACTTTCTTTTATTTAGTCCCTAATTCTTACTATTTAGTTGTAGTGGAAATGCTTTACCAGGAGGATGGAGATGGTACCAGATAAACACAAGGAATGTGTTCCCTGTAACAGTTTTTTTTCCTTTTATATAACTTTTGTATTCTTTTATTAATATGAAGGCCAAGAAATACTGTTCCTTACTGAAAAAGAGTCTAAGTTAATTAAGCATGAATTTCCACAACTATGTGCGTACGGCACTTTTTTTTCTTTAGGTACAAATAATTTCTTGCATCCATTACAGTCAACCTTCTTATCGATCACCTTTCTTGTAATACTTACTGCCTTTGGACCTCATTAGGTTCTTAGACCCCTTTCCTTTACTGCCTCAAAGTCTCGATTTCTTTCTTCATGATCCCTTGTTCATTTTTCTAATGTTTTACCTTGTACTCTATCTGTATATAGCTAAAATAGCTTCCAATCCTATAATGAAGAAAAGGATGATTGAAAGTTGCCTTTATAGGATCATATTTAATAAAAAGAATTAATGTTTGAGTTATCTCATTGTCACGTAAAATGAAATTATACTACGTAGTTACTTAAAGTAAAAATGGTTTATCATATTTCTGCTTGTCAGCCAGATTTAGCTGGGTACCCCTTGTTTAGAGCTTCTCGTGTAGTTGTAATCAGATAATAAATGGGCAGGTGTCATCCAAAGATTAGCCTGGATTTCATGTTCCAAGTGGTTTCTTCATTCATGTGGCTAGCATCTTACCTGATTTGTCTAGAAAATATGCAGAAGGTTTCTGTGTTTGTAACTTGAGATATATTAGTAGGTGGGAATTTTTTAAAAAGGCTTATTAATTTTTATTGGAAAGCTGGATATACTGAGAGGAGAGACAGAGAGGAAGATCTTCCATCTAGTGATTCACTCCCTAAGTGACTGCAACAGCCGGTTCTGAGCAGATCCAAAGCCAGGAACCAGGAACTTCCTCCAGGTCTCCCATGCAGGTGTAGGGTCCCAAGGCTTTCGGCTGTCCTCGACTGCTTTCCCAGACAACAATCAGGGAGCTGGATGGGAAGTGAAGCTGTTGGGATTAGAACTGGCACCCATATGGGATCCTGACATGTTCAAGGTAAGGACTCTAGCCGCTAGGAGACCACACCTGGCCCAGTAGATGGGATTTTTAACGCAGATTTTTTCTGTGTTGACTGAATTCTTTAAGAGAGTACATTACAATAGATCAATGCAGAAACTACAAGGTTTGTTATGAGTTGGCCTTGAAGATTATTCACCATTATTTCCATACAATCTACTTGTTACATATAATCAGTCCTATTTTAGCACTGGGGAAGATTACGTGATTTCTTTTATACCCATGTGTTAATTTCAATTGGAGGTTACTTTTGAACATTAGCCAATACACGCTATAGGATGGACTGCTGAAATAACTCTACTTGACACTAAGTAACATGTTGAGCATAAGTTTTAAAGTTATCAACTTAATCTTGTCTGCAAGATAACTCAGACATGAATGGCAAAAGAAAAAAGTATAAAATGCTTCATTTTTGGAAATTTGGATAGATAAAATGGAATAGGAAAAAGTGCACTGACAAATAAGAATACCTATTCATGAATCTGCCTTATGTAAATTACACATAGAAAACAGGAAAAATCCTTTGAAAAATTATTTATACACTTTTGAAAGTTATGAAATGCAAAATAGCATCGTGAAACTCATATACATACCTCACAGAGACAGAAAAAAGTGCTTTGAGAATCAAACATTTACAAACAATTGGCGCAGCGTGTTTCAGATACTCATGAGCATTAATGTACCAGTCATTTTCTAAAGGTCTTTGCATTGTACTTTCTTCCCAAATTTGATTACAATTGCCAAGTACATTTGATAAAGATAGAGTTTTCAAGCTTACGCTTTATATTGCTAAAAGAGAACACAACATGATTATATTAGAAGTCTAATTTGATTCCTATAAAAAGCCTTGATGTCTCTTCTGATCAAAGTGAAATCTTAACACAAGTATGACTGTTTGATCTTTACAAATTTGATTTATTTTTTCAATTAGCATGGATTTTCTGAAACAATGTGTTACCCAAGTTATCCAACCCATCACCAAGTGCTCGTTTACTTATATTACAAAGTTGACAGTAAAATCCTGGACATGTAGCAATCAATATTTCATTGAGTTAGCATTTCAGATAGATGAAATGTCACCTTGGAATCAAGATCCTTTGGGATTACAATGAATTTCATAAAATAATTTTCTGATTTATTCTCACTGTTTGTAAGCTTCCTCATGATTGTCTTCATTTGGTGCTTGGAGAATATTTTGGAAAAACAGGTTTAGCTATGTTCTGTCAAGTACACATTCATTTAAAATGCGTAGTGAAATTTCGAATGTGTGGAAATGAGGGTTAATAATGGTTAACACACACCTACAATTTAGGCTTTCAACTCATTTCTCTTACTTGTTTGTCAGGAACAAGTCTGTATGATTACTGTTTATAGATGTCAAGGAAACATCTGTCACAAACACCTGGAAATTGGGCTTGATTCTTTTGAGTGCCTCTTTCTTGGGGGAATGTTTGTTTTTTCTTCATGAGTTGTCTTGGATAGTTTTTATAACATTTTTGTTGCAAATGTTTTCAAATTTATAATGTGACACTTTGAAGTTTTATTTGTTTATAAATAAGGAATAATTATACATTAATTTTCTAAGGCATTTGCAAATTAGGCTACCATGATTTGAAATTATACTGAACAGTATACTCAGGAATGTTTTGTCATTCTTGTAAAGTCATTCAACATTTTCCATTTCAAAGTTTTAGAATAAGTTTTCCAAACAAATTTCCAATGGTATCACCAATATTAAATAACTAATTTAAAGATATTTAATTCTTTTGATAAAGCAACATCAGATTGTATATGCTCTAACACCAAACGCTTGGTTCTTTATACTGAGAAAATACGGTGAGAAATATTTGCGTATCCCATTTCTGCAGTGCTCAACAAAAATGTAAAAGATCCCTACAGCATAGAAATACATTTTAAAAAAATTTTCACTTATAATGATACAGTTCCATCCTTCCCATTTCCTTCCCATACTCACTGTTTTCCCCCATATTATAATAGTATACTCCTTCACAAGTAGTCATAAGTCCATCATTCTGCTATTTAAGTGTGTCATGACATTGTAGGTATACAATGGTATTAGGTACAGCATCCTAATGTCAAGCTACAAATATGATTTAATTACTATCAAGAAAAAATAATCAAACACCTACTCTGGTTTCACTGTGCACTAGGCACTAAAATAAAATAAGGTGGGCAGAAAACACATTTTATCAGAAGTGAATGTGGATGTCCAAAATATGGCTTAAAGAGGACTGAAGATCGATTGTGACACCACAGAAATTTAGATGTAATTTTGGAATTAACCTTAATTTTTTTTTCATTGGAAATTCAGATTTACATAGAGAATGAGAGATGGATAGAAAGATCTGTCTGCTGGCTCACTCCCCAAGTGGTTGCAATAGCGTGGAGCTGAGCTGATCCGAAGCCGGGAACCAGGAGCCAGGAGCTTCTTCCACATCTCTCACATGGATGCAGGATCCCAAGGCTTTGGGCCATCCTCTACTGCTTTCCCAGGCAGCAAGCAGGAAGCTGGAAGGGAAGTGGAGCAGCTGGGACAGGAACCAGTGCTCATACGCCCACTTGCAGAGTAAGGATTTAGCTACGGAGCCACTGTGCTGGGCCTGGAATTAACCATTTTTAAAGTTATACAATTAGATATGTATCCTTGAAAGATAATTTTGCTTATACTTTGAAAGACTGGAAAAAATACATACCTAATAACTGTTACTTTGGAAACTGTGGCAAAATAACAATCATCTCCTGAAAGAGGGAGTGGGGATACAGAGGTAGAGCAGAAAAACTAACTGAAAGTAGGCAA
Organism: Ochotona curzoniae; assembly: GCF_017591425.1. NCBI lineage: Eukaryota > Metazoa > Chordata > Mammalia > Lagomorpha > Ochotonidae > Ochotona > Ochotona curzoniae. The sequence goes on from NW_024467087.1 coordinate 44,047,622, forward strand.
GAGAGTGAAGGTGTCTTGAACGAATATTTGCTTTTAGCTTGCAATTATCACTCATATTAGGCACAAGCCTAAGAATCATTGCATGGATACCTAAAGGTTATAAAAAATCAGTCACTGCAATGAGCTTGCTCTTTGTCCCAGCAGAAAATGAACTATTTAAAAAATGTAGTATTTCAACAAAATGTACTATTTTTTGAGAAAATATAACATCCAGTTACTTCCCATTTTTCCTTTCGTCTCTTTTTTCACCCACATTTAGACATATGTGTATTTAGAGTTGTGTTTATTTTCAGCTTTCATCTCCAGCATCACGTTTTATCCTTGGTTTGACTAAGTATATGTCAATTACTAAAACACTGAACCATTTGATTTCATCTCAGATGCTCTTTGGTCAAATATGTTTTCGTTTCTCTGATCTATTTTTTAAAATTTTCTCAACATTTTCAGCTGGTTAGCCATCAAATCTTGCATCAAATTTAATTTGCATTTGAAGATTTTGAGAGAAATCTAAGATAAATATAAGTTCATCCTTTTTCTTTTATAAATGAGAGGAACAGTGATGTGCCAAGTTTAAAATGATGGCCACTACAAATAGCATTAGCATTTTTTGAAGCACATGTGAAAATTTCAAAATACTATAAATTGTACACGTCTTGTCCTCCTGTATTTATTCCATGTTCATTTTCTCTTTTAACAGCTTTTCGGCAACTTTTTTTCCTGTGTATTGGACCCTTCAGCTTGGGAGAGTCATCCACTGAATCACTGTTTAATTTTCAAGCTTTCTTTTTGCACATGTAGCTCCATCTCTTATAATATCAATGATGATGATACTAATATCTGTGTGTATTAAATAATTACTATACATCAGGGACAACTTTGCAAACTTTCTGAAATCTTTGTAGATATGCGTGTATATAATTACTAACCACAATTTACAGCCAAATAAATTAGACACACACCAGTTAAATCTTTTGTTTAAGTGATATAGCCAAAAACTTGAGCACAGAAAGGAATTTTAAACGTCGTAATTTCCAGAAAAATTTTCTACTGATTATTTTGTTAAGAAGACATTCCAGGTTACAAACAGGATATATGGTTTCCCCTTATCCCACTGAAATATAGATAGCAATGAAAAAAATTGAAACACAGTCTTTCCATTTTAACTTCTATAGAGAAAAATATATTTTACATATGCCCTGCTGTACTTATATCTTATCTTAAAATACAAATTGAAACATTAAATATCAAAACGGCTATGGAAATTATCTTAGAAAAACTGAGCGAAAAATACACAGATTTATTTTCCAATTCTCCATTATTTGTAGTATCTGGAAATGATAAGTGATATCTTTTTGAGTGATTACTATGTACTGATTTTTAAGTATTAACAGAAAAATACAGATGTGTATGAGTTGTTGATTTCCAAGCTTTTTCATTTAAGTTGTCATGTACCATATTACCATTAGTATTTCATTTCTGACTCTTCTGCCTAAGTTTTTCTCTACTTCTTACACAGATCGCCTAAAAGTGAAAGATTTGTTCAATTTTAAAATTAACCAGCAATGTTGGGGCATATTTAAATAACACACTAATGAATCAGGACTCCTTATGAAAGACCATGCTATTGTAATATTATGGGGAAATCGGTTTGGGGGGTGGGAATTGAGAAGGGTGGGTAGAATCCCAGACTCTATGGAATTGCACCACAAAATTCAAAATTAAAAAAAAAAAAACAAAGGTTACCTAAAATGCTCATTAGAATGTTTTTGCATATACATAAATATTTATTTTCATTTTTATCTACTTTATAATAAAAAGGAATTTCAATGTTGAATTACTTCGTCATTACTACAACATCATCTTTGAAAAAAGCATTTCTAATAGGCTTATCTCACCTTCTAAACCTATGCTCTTGGATAATGTTAAGATGGTTGTTTCTGTAAACTCTTTATCTTTTGGAAAATAAGATCTTTGGAAGAGATGAATGATTCAACTTGCTTGTTTCTTATGGCAGATTTGATGTAGACCACTAGCAAAAGATTCGGTAAGGGCGACCCTAACTTTTTATATTCAACTTGGAGTCCTGAAATTGAATGTCAAAAACCTGAAAGAATATTCTGGATATTGATATGTAAATTTGAGCAGACTCTTTAACAAAATACAGTAGGAATTTTGTTGGGTCAGTTTTCGCACAACAGTTTTATTTCAGACCAACCTCTAGAGGCCTAAGCAAATGAAAGGAATTAAATGGATATGCAGCTTGAAGATGTACAGCCTATGACGCTTTCCTCAAGGTAACCTCTCCATGACTCAGCTGTAAAGATTTTGAACAGCTACATTAAATAGGTGTCTAGAATCTCCTCAACAACTTGCATCTTATTTCTCATGCTTTGCAGTATGACAAAGGCACTAGGTGTCTTGGTTGTTTCTTATATTTTGCAGAGACTTTTCATTAGAAATGTCTTAAATCAATGTATAAAGGGGGGACAATAGCGTGTACAACTCTTTTTAAACTGGGGTTCTTTTAGATGCTGTGTATTATTCACAGTTCAAATATAAAATGAGCTGAATTAAATTTCTACTTTTCTACCAACTAATTTCTTACAATTTATGATTCCTTATTTTGCTCCACTGTTATCTGTTAAGTTTTCTTGAGGGTTCAATGTGAAAGTTTATAAGGTACCAATAAAGTACTTGATAAACAGTAGTTATTTTGATCTGAACATATTCTTATTTTGTCTTCAGCATTGATTATTATAAGTTTTATTTATTTCCAATGTACTGTGACAGAGACAGGGAAAGACAGAAAGAAACAGATCTTCTGTTTGTTCAGTGGTCAAAGGACTGCAACAGCCGGTACTAGTCAGGTGAAAATCATGAGCCAGCAACTCATTCCAGGTCTCCCACATGGGTCACAGGAGGGCAAATAATTGAATTTTCTTTCATTACTTTCCAAAGTGTGTCTTCCAGATGCTAGATCAGAAATGGAGCTACCAGAACTCAATACAGCACTTTTATATGGAATGCTGGTGCCATAGGCAGAGGCTTAACTCTCAACTTTGAGAACAATATAAACACTGATGATTGTCTAGCAACTTAAACGTGTCAGTAGAAGGCAGCATTCATATTTCTCCCCATATAACTCCTCTATAATATTATTTTTAGCCCTATGAAACCTGTTAATATTTTTTCGCATTTTCTTATAGATTTCAGATTTGAAGCAATAGAGAAGCAAAAAGTTTAAGAGCACTGCAAATTTTAATTAACTATTATTTTGATGCAATATTTTAAAACTTTTTATTTATTTATTTGAAAGACTTACAGAAAGGGAAAGAGTTAGAGAGAAAATGAGAGAGAGAGAGAAAGATCTTTCATCTGCTGGTTAAGTCCCTAGATAGCTACAATGGTTGATACTGGGTCAAGTGGAAGCCAGGAGCCAGGATCTTCATCTGGGTCTGCCACGTGGGTGGCAGAGACACAAACACATGAGCCAGGTTCTGCTGCTTTTCCCAGGACATTACTATGGAGCTGCATTGGAAATGGAATAAACTAGGCACAAACCAGTGATCATATGGGATGTTGCTGTGGAGTCAGCACAGTATTAGCATGGACCCCACAAGGCTAGTACCAATGCTATGATTTTAAAACCTTTTCCTTGATTGTCTAAATCAGTAGTAGAAGATTCACATGCTCTTATTTATTCCTCATTGATCTACGAGGAAAAAATAGAAATGGCAGAGTTGCTAACACAAAAATCAGCAAATCAAGACTAAAGTCTGCTTAATTAGTAATACATTACAATGGAAGGTGTCATATAGACCATGCAACTACCCACATTGTATTGTATTGTGGGAATATGTGTTTATTTACAAATCAGATGCACAAATGACATTTTACAGAATTTTTTGAGAAATTATTTTTAAACTAAGAAATCGAGTTCTAGTTGCAGGTATAAAACTGGAGTGCAACAATATTGTGTTGCACACAGTGCCCTAGAATAACTTTGACACATCTGAGACTGGAAGACAGATAAAGTGTACTTACTATCAAGTCATAATGTCTCTGTGTTGTCGTGACATTGACACTTTTGAAGACACATTTGAAGAGTAGGGGTAAAGTATTTGTAGATGTTTGCCAGCTTCAAATTGTCTTGCATTTGCTCATGATTGGAGTGGGGGTAATGGATTATTTGCAAGAATACCACAGGGATGGAGTACTTCCTTATCATAAAATGGAGAGAGAAAGAGAGTAGCAACACTATGGTATACTGGCTATCTGAAACTTGAGGAATTGACAGGCCTGCATAATATTTTCAAGTTTCAATATTTCAAAATTATTTTTTTCTGTTCTCTGCTTTCTGTATGTAACAGCCCAGCACACATTGAAAAAGGAAGGAAATCAAGTTCCACTTTCTGTGTGGGAAAGTATCAAATACTCGGTGGGCATTTGTAGAAAACCAATTGATGTTTATAGGAAATAGCATTTTGAAGATACCTTGAAGCTATATTGAATATTTTGAACATTTGAATGTTTTATTACTTTTTAAAAATGTTTCCAAATATTTCAGCAGTCATTAATTAATCTTGCTAGTGGCAAATATTCTTGTAGTGTTTCACTCAAGATTTTTCTATTCCAATCATTAATCCCATCATACAGAATCATGAGCTACTGCTTTTCATCCTTGTTAGTTAATCATTTACTCAGAAATACAGATTGACTAAGGTTTAGCTTGTTCTTTAGACTACAATCCAAGTCTACCATTATTTTTTTGCTTAGATTGTTTCAGATTCGGTCATTAGGACAGCTCATTCAAATTGGTCCCACTCCTGGATTTTCTTACCATGACTATCTTTCCTCTCACCCTGTCATCATCCCTTTCCTTCTCTTCCTTCCTTCTCTAGCTCTTCACCTTTTTTTTTTTATTTAGAACTTTCTTATCTTTGAACATTTCAAATTCTCCAGGCTCATCTAATAGTGGCCAGGATCAGTTCTAGAATTACCTTAGAATACTAGAATTATTCTTTTAGGATCTCTGGTTCACTATATGGAGAATGATATTTAGAAAGTTCGATAAAGGTCTATGTATTTTTGCTTCTGGAGCATCTAGACCTTCTCTGAAGAAAGAACAAAGGAGCATATACAAGTATTTTAAGTCACACATACAAACATATTCCTATGTTTATTTAAGGATCCAAAGCTGCATCTTCATTTAAATACAGTGAAATGTTCATCATTGGCAAAAAAAAAAAAAAAAAAAAAATCCAAACTGCTTTCTTTGTCACATTCATCAAAATACTGCTTGAGAAGAGTACTTTACACTCAGGTCTTCCTACAATGAGAAACACAGGTGGAGTTTCTGCTACCTGGCATCAGCCAGTCCCAGTCCAGGCCACTGGGACCATTTGTGAAATGAACCACAGGGAAGATCAATCTATCCATCAGTCTCTTATCTCTTCTCTCTCTGTCTCTCTCTCTCTTTCTCACTGTCACTGTGATGTTCAAGGAAAATATACACTTCAATAAAAAAATATTAGTGCTGAGAAAGACCTACTGAGTAATTCCCATTCCATTGTGAAATGTGTATACATCTGAACAAATAAGAAGCTGTTTCATCACCATAAACCAGAGTTGGGCCTGTTAGTTTCTGAGGAAAAAACGCCAGAGGGCTTTTCTTTGGTTTTAAAAAAGTGTTTTATTTTCCATCACATATATTAGCAACGTCTTCCTATAATGCTTCTGCATTTGGGAGGCATATTGAAAAGAAATATATGGTTTCTTAGTGAATTTTCTTTTACAAGGAAATCTCTGTAAATATCTTTCATCTTCAATAATTCATTATGAAAAGCACAGTAATTTTAACCTCCTCTCTTCCATTAATATATTATTACTTGGGGACTTAGAAAAATCCCAAATGGAACAATCTCTATTGGCAGCTTTGTAAAGAATTAAGGAAGAGTAACATATGAAGGGGGGAAAAAAAAAGGGAAGAATGATCGGCCAGGGATGCTTGTGATAGAAATGACATATAGAACAAGCTGAAATAGCCAGAACCTTTCCGTTTTCTCAATGCCAGTTGATCTTTATGAAATGTTTGCTGTTGGAGGTTTTCTCTAAAAATACAGTTCTCCAGTTCCCAAGAAGGAGGGAATTCAGGATTAGGAGTGAGTGAGTTAAAATACTGAATGTACCAACAACAATAAGCCAATTTACAGATCTAGAATGTGGTTAGATCAGATTACCAGTAGCCATTTACACAGATCAACAGACTGCAGATCAATCTCCTAATGGAAATCTTTCACAGGAGTCCACACAAAGAAGCAGATACATGCATCTTTTAAGGAGTTTACCATAGGGTTATTGGCTGGGCCCTGATGAAGTCAATTTCTGTTTGTCTGTGACTGTAAGAGTGATGTGGCTTGACTAACTAGTCAGTTTTAATGCTTAATTCCACAAAGTAGAATGAAAAATTCTACTATTGGCTCTCCATCCACACACTATTTAAGAGCATTCAAAATTCTTTTATGTGCTTTTATTGCAGAAATTAATGGTGACATTATCAAAATCTGAATGATTATTTACGAAGATATATTGAGCTATCTGAAAGAATGTTGTCACCATTCTCCATCAACAAGGCTTCCGTGTGAATAAAGACAACCCAACAGTATTTGAAATGCTTCCCCGATCTCTTATTTCACATTTTAACCAAACCCCTTCTCCTGTTTAACTACTCAAAATGAAATATGGATTATATATCGTATGTATTCATATTTGTGTCTACACATACATACATGTTTTAATTTAATGTTAGGTCCTACTCCTATATATTCTGTTCATTAGAATTGGTATAAAGCAGTCATACATAATCTGAAAATCTTATTGGCTATACCATACATAGTTTTATATCTTTTTGTCTCTGTAAGGAAAAAGAACACTCTCCCTGAGAAATCAGACTTATGTGATGGTAGTGAATTGTTTTAGCCCAGATGCCAAAACTAAAATGATGACTCTCTAAAGGATTTTTCAGAGCTGTATGGAATTCAGTTACACAAAAGACTTTTTATAGAATTAGAAGGTGAAAAATAACTTCCATGGGAGATGTGATCTGTGCAGTGACAGCTTGGATATGTAGCAGCTGAATTATTAGTTCATCAGGTGAATTGAAATGCTTACACATTACAACATTTATACTACTAGGGTGAAAAATCTGACATGTTTTAGGATATATTAAAGATATATTTCTATAAACATACAGTTGGTTTTAACTTGAGATTCAGTTAATAATGAAACAATTGACCTTATAAATATCTTTTAAACTACATTCCATTTTGTCTGTATTATCACAAATTTTAAAATATTGTGTTGTTCCAACATATAATTCATAAATATATATTTCTTTATAGTACTTTCATGCTACTGCAACTGAGAATATGCATTTTAAATTACACACAAAGAGACTCATAAAATACCAAAAAGAAATGAGAAGATAGCAATATTATACATCAGTTATTACACTCCAGAGGAATCATGAAAATCAGATTTTTTTGCCATAGCAGTTTCTTCAAATTGCTGCTGTTTTTAAAACTTCTTTAATGGAATTATTATAAATGTTTTCAAAAATCTCTAGCAACATCAGCAATAGAAATAATAGATTTTTATATCTATTTCCAGGAACAGTAGCAACATACTTACTATTATATTTTTCATATTGAGCAATTTCAATGTGTAGTTTACTGAATGTACTATAAGGAAAATAAGAGACAGAAAATATTGATCCCTCAAGGAGAAATCATGATGATACAAAAGAGGAAATAAAAGGAAACCTAAACTTCAGGTAATTCATGAAATTGTGGTTAATATTCTAGAGCCTTTTAAAAATATTGATGTTTGCAATCTTGTGTGCATGCATTGAGTAATTTGAGTTGTATAGTGTAATAATATCAGAGACATATAGAGTTCAAGATTTTGCCCTTGCTCTTTAGAATTTCACAGTCTAAAATAGATGCACCTTGTGCTGTATCATCATTTGCAAAACGTTGCTAAGTATACTTTAGTACATGAAGTAAAAGATAGGATTTCACAATCTGGGGGTTTTCCACCTCAGTATTCATGACTTTGTGAGTGTAGTGTTACCTAACTGTACATTTGTGACAGAAGAGCAGGACTTTGTTTCAGTAATCACTGATTTCATAACACATCAGCTGCCACTGAGGACAACTGAAACAAGGCAGAAACGTGTATTTAAAACATCTTTCAATTGAGCATCAAAGAAGTTACAGAGTAATGAAAAATTACTAAATCAAATTTGATGTGAGGAGAAAAATCCAGATACACAGAATAAGCTCCCAAGGCCAATTTTCACCTAAGACATTATTAAGCTGGAAAAAATCAACTGTACAATTTCCAGGCAGTTTTGCAAAAATACAGGGACTAAGAGGGGAAATAATTTGTCTCGAGTTCACCACAGATAGGGACTCTGAAAAGGGCATTCGCTATGCAAACTATAATCACTAATGCTATACATTAAATGGAGGAGTGACTGTGAGATGGCACAGCTTTCAAATTGCTCTTTACTTCACGTCATCCAAGTGATGTAGGACATTTTGAAGATGGAACCAATTAATAGGCCCTGCTTAATTTTGAGGAAATACAGGAAAAATTCTTTCAGAAAAAAAAAAGATACAATGTGAAACCTCAAATTATCTCTTCAAATAATAGTCAAATGCAATATGGATCATAACAGAAACGAAAGTGGACAGTAACCTTGAATTATCAGGTTTGTCTAAAATCTAATCAGCAGTCAAGGAGCAGTGCAGCCAGGATAGTGCTGCTCTTCTTCAGTACAATGATAAAATGGAGAGACAGGATGGAGTCTCTAACAGGCTTGAGAGTAGGCATGAAGGTGTACCCATGAGGAAAATTTTCTTGCAGCATACCAGGAATTAAAACATGAGTCAGAAAGAAGATTCAGTATTTCCACCAATTGTAGTTTTAGCAAAACTCCTGAATGTGGATTTCATCTTACTTGAGTAAATACAGGTAAAAAAAAAAAGAGCTACAGTTTGGGGCTAACCACCTTGGTTAGAGTTTGAGAAGAGCCAGAGCCTGATATACTAGCTCTTGCCACGAAGTCTTAAATCCTGCCTTCCCAATATGCATGAAACAACAACAACAACAAAATGAAGACAGATGAGTGAGATAAACACTAGTATCATCAATAATCTTTGAGAAATGTCAAAGTGATTCTGAGAATCAGTTCTCTCCCCATTCTTGCTGTAAGGTCATCTGAAAAAAAAAAAAATTCATACAACAAAGCCTACCAAGCCCAGTCTAATGATGACTGAGGTTAGACATAGGAATAAGGATAATCCCAGAGAGATCATTACAGTGGTGACAATTAAGAAATGAAGCATCTGTACCTGTTCTGTTCCTCCCTCATTCTTCTCACACACTGCAGAAACTTTGGCTTAGGGAAAGAAATGTGGCTTCACAAACACATGATACTCGAAGCCCTTGGTGACAAGATAATTTTGTGTGTTGGTGAGTGGGGAGTGATCGATGAGGATTCAATGTGTTTTAAAACTGACATTTTCATTTTAAATTGATTACAAATGGTATGGAATGCTAAAGATATGCATATTGATAAGGAAAATGAAATATTAATATTGACTGTGGTTGAAAGTAACAAATAAGTTCATGCTCAATCCACATCATGTTACTCTTCTCATTATGATTACATCCAGTGTACAAGTGGTTTCAGAAGTTCAGGGGAGCTGTGTATTATGACAATCCTACACACGTACAAAAGTGAAATTACCTTTTAATTCCATTTTTCCACAAAACATTTTTGTCTGTGAGCTCTTTTTTTACTAAGCAGGTTGACATAAAATGCAGTTGGTAAATATTTTAATATGTGTACTGCACTTCTGAATCTAAAATGTTATGGTAGGCTCAGAAATGTAATATTTATTTTAATATATACGTATATATATACATATTTTAATTCAACGAGAATTAAAAATGAAATTGAAATACTTATTTTTTTTAAGATTGATTTTTATTATTTTTTTATTGGAAAGGCGGATATACAGAGAGGAGAGACAGAGAGGAAGATCTTCCATCCGATGATTCACTCCCCAAGTGAGCGCAACGGCCGATGCTATGCCGATCCGAAGCCAGGAGCCTCTTCCGGGTCTCCCACGCGGGTGCAGGGTCCCAAAGCTTTGGGCCGTCCTCGACTGCTTTCCCAGGCCACAGGCAGGGAGCTGGAAGGGAAGCGGGGCTGCCGGGATAGAACCGGCGCCCATATGGGATCCCGGGCGTGCAAGGTGAGGACCTTAACCACTTGCGCCACCGCGCCGGGCCCGAAATACTTATTTTAATAGACATTTTTTAAAAATCCGTTTGTAGTTTTTCCATACTGCAAATGTTCTGTGAACTTGGAAGACCGCTCATTTATATATTTCTGTCGATCATCATCATCTGTTTCTTCATCTTCATCCCTATATCCAGTTTTCTGCCTCTTTCCTTTTTTTCACATTCTTTTCTGATCCAAAAGACCATTAAATCTAATACCATTTTACTCTTCATTATTATTATTATAAACTCTACCAATTTCATATTTATGCTTTTCCAAAATTTATAAGTTATAGTCTACACTGATATTTAAATCATATACACAATTGATGGTGAAGACTTCTTATTCCAAGAAATGGTGGTTGGGAACAGGAATTGGGGCAAGAAAAAGAAAGTGCCAAGAAAAGGTAAAAATATTCTAAACAAAAACATGTACCTTTTAGTGTATCGGGTTTTGCAGCTATTGTTTATGTCCTAACTTATCTTATTCAGGTATTAAGTTTCATGGCCAAAGCCAGCATCAATTTTTCCCATAGTCCTTTTTGTCTTAATTATGGCATCCAATGAATGGTGCTTATAAACTGCATGACTACTGATAAAATAGGTCATTGTGCTTTCTGATAAGACTAATCTTGGGTAGCCTTATTTTTTGACTTCCAAGTAAAATTCTTTGATATGAATAGAATTCAATCTTTTATGGTTGCATTCTAGATGCAACCAATATAGCAATATCACAGTCAGTGGTGTGCTCATGTCCACAGCAAAAAACATCTAATATTGAGTAAAAATAAGAACACTTTGATAGGGTTAATAGTTTAGAATGGATCTGGTAAGACTGAGAAATTCATGCAATTCTTACGTGAGCTCTTCAGATGTTATCTCAAATGGTAGTCACTTAGTAATTTCTCAAATGGTTCATATTTCATATGTCTCTCTTCCAATTATTTTCTGTATTCCAAAATGTAGTATTTATCAAAAGGTGAATTATGAAATTTATGTTAGCATAACAATTAAATGAAGTTTCTCTTAATAACTGTGTATTTTAGTGTCATGACATCGATTTATGCAGTTATCATTCCATGTAGAGACAGGAATTTGAAATTTTTAAGATATACATTTAAGGTTAGTTTTGTGCACTGAAGTATGAGAATCACTGTGCTATATCACTCTCTTTTTGAGGCTCCTCTTTTTGCTTTTCAAGATTCATGCAGCTGTTTGAGTGTCAGAGAGAGAAAAACATAGAGACAGGGAGAGAGAGAGAAAGAAGGCTTCTATCCACTGGTTCACTTCCTAGGTGGCCACAACAGTCATCCTGGCCCAAGCTGAAGGCAAGTGCTTCAGTGGAAGGGACTCAAGCACTACTCGGGTCATCTACCACTACTTTTCTGAGGCTTTTAGCAGGGAACAAGATTGGAAGTAGGAGAGTCTGAACACTAGTGCACATAGGAGTACTGGTGTTACAGGTGGTTGCTTTACCTGATACATCGTGATGTCAGTCCTTTGAAGAACCATTTTTTAAAGGTTTATTCATTTTTATCGAAAGATCAGATTTACAGAGAGGAGGGGAGACAGAGAAAGATCTCCCATCCTCTGGTTTGTTCTGCAAGAGGCCAAAACAGCCAGAAATGAGCCAAGCTGAAGTCAGGAACCAGGAGATTCTTCCAGGTCTCCCATGTAGTGTTAATGCAGCAAGTATAGAAATTGATCTATTTATTAGCTCATCAAAATTATAAACCCCTTTTCATACCTATGCAGAGCATGGAGTTCAGTAATTGCCTGTGACCCATAGGGAAGGAGAAAGGCCTTATTGTGCCAGTCAGAAAAAAGAGGGAAAGCTTTGTAATCTTCAGTGGGTACATTTTTATAGAGAAGTTAACTGAAAAAAGAAAAAAACTTTCTAAAGGCTGATGGTGGCATTATTTGCAACACGTTACATGTTTATTTTGTTAAATATTAAAGATTTATCAAGGATTCATAGTATATGTCTGGGAAATTAAACATTACAGATACATTTTATGAGGTAGGTGTTGGAAGCAGTAGTAAAGCTGCTCTTTGACACTCACACACTCCATATTGGAGTGCCTAGGTTTGAGTCTGGGCTCCACTCCTGATTCCAGTACTTGCTAATGTGCTCAAGGGAAGGCAGCAAGTGATGACTCAATAGGACGGGTACCTGAGAGTCACATGGGAAACCTGGATTGTGTTCCTTGCTACTGGATTTGGCCTGGCCCAGACTTGACTCTTGTGGGCACTTGGGGACTGAATCAAAAAATGAAAGAATTCTCTCTCTACCTTTCAAATGAGAAATCAATTCTAAAAATGTTTTTTTTTGATACTTGAGATTTTAACAAAATATATGGCATGAGATGGAAATTTAGCCTAGTAGTTAGAACACCAGACAAGGTATTCAGTACCTGGCTGCAGTTTCTGATTACAACTTTCTACTAATTAGACCCTGGGAAACTGTAGTATTGCCTCAAATTTTAGAATTCTTGCCACCCATATGGAAGACCTGAGTTGAGTTGAGTTGAGTTCCCAGCTGCTAGTCTTTATCATGTGCCAGCTCTGATTGTTGTGGGCATTTCGAGGTGTGACCAGTGGTTGGGGAGCTTGCTCTTTCTTAAATCAATCAATCAATCAATCAATCAATCATATGTGATGATACTCTATATTGGAGGCTATTCTCCTCTTTAACTTGTTTGATTTAAAACATAAGCGGATATGGTAAGAGTCCCTTAACAGTACAACAGAGACTATTGAATGGCAGGCCATAATATGTTTAAAATGAGCTCCCACTGCTGACTACAAGTCTCTATATCTTAATTTACTGTTTTGTAAAAAATGAGAGCAGTTGTAATTTTTATGGCCATTGCAAACTTTAAACATTAATCCATATAAATCACTTAGCACTGGATTGTCATTCAGTGCATGCTCAATGAAACAACGTAACATAGTTACACAGCTAACAAAATTGTTTTGGGGATCAAATACTCTGAGCTCGAATATTGGCTTTATTTATATCCATGTGATTACATCAATGTAAGATTGAAGGTTTATCAATAACATTTGGTTAAGGATTCTTCAGAGGCCGTTGTTACATGTGATAATCTTTGTAAATCCTTTAACATGATGCCAAGTGTATATAGTAGTGCCTAATAAAAAATAACTTTAGTGGTATAATTTTAGATATGGCAGAGCCTCCTGGTAGATAAATGGGGAAAGACTTGAGCTGACTGATGAGATATAGTTAGCAAAAGCCTAGATAATAACAGTAAAAATCAAAATGGGGACAAAGTGCTGTATGTAACATAAGATACAAACGGTACATTGTTAGGATTTTTTATTTGTATATAGGGAAGAAATGGAGAAGAAATTGAAACATTCATTTTTAAGGGTTTAATCTAGTTTAATTTTGAATTAACATTGACAAAAATAGGGGATTCTGAGATTACAATGTTTTTACTCATTTAGGCAAAAAAAAGATAATAAATGATTTTGTTACCTAAGAATCTGAGATTTTCCAAACAGAAATGAAGTAAATATCCTAATGTTTTTCCAGTTGTCCATATGGAAAAAAAAATGGTTGATGTCGTGAAGTAGTTTTTAGACCTATACTTCGTTGTTTACAAATATTTAAATATATCCTAGTTAAGCCATACCCAGAGAAATCTATAATGGGGATGTTATTCCTGTTTAGTCTGTATCCAAATTTCCCTGCCCCAAACCTCTGGAAGAAATTCAGGATCCAAATATTTCTATTTCTGTACTGCCACCTCAATTTAAAAGCATACATCAATGTTTTAGTCACTTAGCTCTACACTTCATGCTAGTTAGCTCATCATTTAACCAATAAAACTATGCTGTGATATTGTTGTCTGGTCATAATCTGGATTTTAACAAATAAAGTGCATTCTGGAAATAATACCCTTTGATCACACATCATGCTTTTAATACAAAGAGTGCTTTTGGACACAATCAAATCGTGGCTATATTTGGCAGGAAGAATTTACATTACATCTAATGATAGTATCTGAGAGTTGATTACTTAATCTATGCAGATAACCTCTCTTTTACAAGGTGACCAGGAAGACTAGTTTACATATTTCAGATATATGAATTATCAAAATCTCTGTTTTTTTGTATTAAAACTTAATACCAGCTGTTTCCCTGTCTAGCGCAGAATTTTACTAAATTGGGTTGAAATTTTTGAGTGACTTTGGGGATATCAAATACATGAAGCATTAAGAATAGTTGTCCAAGTGTCATCTTTCTTCAATAATCCCCTAAGTAATACTCTGCTCCTTTTTAACCCCACAGATGGAGCTGCGTACATAGTGAGAGAAAAATAACAGGGCTCCTACAGAGAAATCCGACAATTTTTTTTTAAACATGTACCCTTAGTTTCTTATTTGGAATAAATGCTACTTTAATTCATGATAAATGGTTGGATATAAATATTTTATCTCATGAATCGTCTTTTCATCTAATTTTTTTTTGGTAGTAATTCCATACTGAATCAAGAAGAGGAATGAAAAGTTTTGAGCTACCAACTTGGGAAATTAAGTGACAGAAAGAAAATCTCATTAATCATAAATATAAGCAGTTTAAGGCCTAAGGCAAATATATAAAGAACTCAGAATCAGATCGTTGAAAACATTACTCCAACATGTGTGTTTCTCTGAGAGTGGGTATCCTGCCATTAAATTCCCTTGAGTGGGAGAATTTAGAAGTAGTACAGCAAGATAAAAGCTGAGTAACAGCCAGGAGAGGCTGGATCTTTCTCAGCTTGGAATATTCTGGGTAACCCACATCTTCTTACCATGATTGTATCAGTGAGGCCATTAGAGAAATCATTTTGCTTGTTTGCACAAAATGTGGGTTTGTGTGACAGTGGACTCAGTATCTCTCTTCAAATAGAGTAATTCTATTTCATCCAAGCAGTCAAGTGTGGACACCATTATCAGAAGAAAAAAAACTCAACTCATATATTTTAAATTCTTTTAAGTTCTTTGACATAATTTTTAAAAAGTCTTTGTAAAATTTCCTTTCACTTGGTAAAATGAGAGAAGTGACACTACCAACATCTTACCATATGCTTGGAAGGGTAGATCACTCTAACATCCTCATTGTATCATTATTCAACTCATGAGGTGCACAATGGGCAAACTTTATTTATTCATATTGGAAAGGCAGATATACAGAGAGGAGGAGAAACAGAGAGGAAGTTCTCCCGTCCGGATGATTCATTCCCCAAGTGACTGCCACGGCCAATGATGTAACAATCCAAAGCCAGGAAACAGGAACTTCCTCCAGGTCTCCCACACAGGTGCAGGGTCCCAAGGCTTTGGGCCATCCTCGACTGCTTTCCCAGGCCACAAGCAGGGAGCTGGATGGGAAGTGGGGCTGCCGGGATTAGAACCGTCTCTCATATGGGATCCATGTGTGTTCAAGGTGAGGACTTTAGCCACTAGGCCACCGCGCCGGGCCCATTATTTAAATGAAGAAGTAATTGTTCCAAAACTACATAAAACTATGATTATAATTATGAGCTTAAATTTGTTCACTACATATTTAAGATGATCGTAGTTGAAAACCTAACATGAGATCAATTTCATTTTTATTTGATCTAATGCAAGACAGGTATTTTTCCTTTAAAGTTCCTTTTTAAGTGATTAAATAAAAACAAAGGGTTCACAATTTTGGAACAATTCTGAGCTTATGTAGAAATGAAACTCTGTAAAGTCTTTTATATATTACCATGTCAACTCATCATGCATAAAATGAAGTGTTCTACTTTGCTTAATATCGTTTTCCTCTTAAGCATGCTATTTTTTCTTTTTTGTGTTAGTTTTTCAAATAGACTGTAATAATAACTTCATCTTGTATGAAATAATAGCTAGCATGCATCAAATACTTACCTTGTTCCAGTCACTATCAGCTTTGTATTGTGTTGTTTAACCTTCATCATAGCTTAATGGCATAGACACCATTATTTCTATTTTACAGCTAGGCAAACTGAAGTGAAAAGAGATTAAATCAGTTAATCAAGATAAACCTTCAGTGCAGTGTTTTGCAAAGTTAAAACACATATTTAAACTCAGCCGTGTCTTTGCTGCTAATGGGGTGATTTTTTTTTTCCTGAAAAAATGTTACATCCTTCCCTTCTTTTTCCTTCTTTTTTCTTTCTCTCTTTGAAATTTTCAAAACATAAGTATTTATTAATAGTGTCCAAAACCACTGTATTTAAAGTGTGTGACCATTGCTCTAGCCTACTGGTATATTTACAAGTCGCTATCTCTTTTCTCTTCTTTCGCAACCCTGTTGTCTCCATGTAATTGATCCACTTCACCTGTTTCTCTTATTGCTGATGGTTAGTTCCCTTGTAAACTATAGCAAATCTTAAAGAATTTGTTTCATTATGACCCAATCTTTTTTGTTCAAATTATAAGAGGTTTGTGCTTGGAGATGGGCATTGGAAAATGTTATTTCATTTTTGGAGTCATCAGTAGTAACCTAACTACATATTATGCATAGCCTGTTGTGCTTTCCATAACATAGAGGCACCTGTTTCTTTGGAATAAAGTTTGCTCTCTGCTGGCGTAGAGATTATTTCATTGTGGTACAAGGGAAGCAATTGGTATGCTCACAAGTATGCTCAATTCAAGTTAGACAACACACATTCCATTTTGTGCATGACAAGTTTACAAACCATAGTTAGCAAAGATTTTTTTTTTTCCAAGGGAATTTCTACTCAGGTGTAGAAAGCATTAATCACACTGAGGAGGAGAAACCCTTAGAGTAAACCAAATGAAAAGTTCACTTAAAGCTCTTCATCTTTCGAGAACAGAACCTCAGGAACAGTATTTCTTCATATTGCTTTAAGCAATCTCCCAGCAGATGTAATACGCCAAAATATATTTCATTTCTTTGCAAGTCACCTTTAATTTTCTAAGAAAGACTATTGAAATGTCTACATTTTTCATTGTAAGCATATACCTTCTGGGTGAAAAGTAACACACTAAGAGCTTTGTAAAACGTAGGGTTTTAGATTTATCGCAAGTGATGCTTTTTTTCTTTTCCTGTTTTATCCCTAAGCACAATCCGTGTGCCATCTACATCCACATCACACTCATGAATAGATATCATCTTTGCTGCTGATTTTGTTTACTTGTAGTTTATATTTTAGACCATGTAATCCCAACTTACATGACTGAATCTCGTGTTTAAACACAATCTGTTGGCATGAAAGTCTCTAAGTTTATTTGTTGTATCATCTTGCTCAATTTTGTATATATCTCATTTTTTGTTTGTATTTATCATGTACCTGCTTCAGCCAGTTTAACTTTTTTAAGATTTATCTATTTTTTATTGCAAAGTCAGATATACAGAGAGGAGGAGAGACAGAGAGGAAGATTTTCTGTCCACTGATTCACTCGCTAAGTGGCCGCAATGGAAGAAGGTGCACCAAACTAAAGGCAGGAGCCAGGAACCTCTTCCAGGTCTCCCACGCGGATGCAGGATCTGAAAGCTTTGAGCCATCCTCTACTGCTTCCCCAGGCCACAAGCAGGGTGCTCGTTGGGAAGCTGAACTGCTGGTACTAGAACCAGTGCCCATATGGGATTCCAGCATGTGCAAGGTGAGGACTTTAACCATTAGGCTACCTTGCTGGGCCCAATTTCTGATTTTATTTAAATATCAACAGGCGAATAGTGGGACACTTGGGTACTCATAATTATTTAGGAAGGTTATTGGTTCCAAAATCCGTAATTTCAAAAACACTCTCCCTTTTTATTTAATGATTGTCACCACACCCCAACCTCAGACTACTCATGCTTCAATTTCTGAACAGCATGCTATTACAGAGAATGCAAAAGTGAGTAACTTGTGGAGATTCTCTTTTTCACTACTGCAGTGATGTGTTACCATCCTCATTTTTTTTTACAGGTATGTAGGGAAACCAGAGGCATAAAAATAAATACAAACTTGTTAAAAAAAATAATAGTTCAAAAATCTCTCCCCCCAATTCTGGAGCACATTTTGGGAGCTTTTGGGTGTGGCATGATTATTCTACAAATATTCTTTATGGATTATTAGAAAATGAAAATTGAATGCTGCCATAGTCATCACTGTTTAATTGAATTATCAAGAGACATTTAAGTGTTAGGTCAATCAATCATTCAACATTGCTCTTAGAAGCTACTTGAATGACCTTAATGATTCTGCTACACAAAGTTAACATAATTCTAAGTTTTTGCCAAGATAACTCTGATAAGGTTACTTTTTCATAAATTCTAGCTTTAGTAATTGGCTAAATAAAATTTGGAATATGTAACTTGTGCACAATTGAAGTGGTCACAATGACTTAGAAATATGTTCATTTAGAAACCATTGTCAGTAATAGTTAATTTTCTCTATTACTGTTCTTAGTGATTAATTTACATTTATGATTGCATCTTTCATATTTGGAAATTTTTTCTAATTAAAATAATCAGAAACTTGATATTTAAGAAAAGTTTCAATTATGAAAACATATCATCAACTTTTCTATCTGGTCAACTGTTGCCATTTGGTCTCAATCATCAGCAAAAATAATGTCTTTATTGTTTATCCAGGCTGCAAAAATTTAGCATTCATGATTATTTTCAGGTCTATCTGCACGGCCATTTAAAATGCCAAATACCAGATTATTGCAGCAAAAATGCATGAAAACAATTACTGACAACTCTGGTGAGAGGTCCTTTTCCCTTGTAACAAGCACCTGCTGCTGTCTCCAACTGTCACCTCCTTCTCAGGATTCTAGGCCACCTACTGTGCATCCCAAATGACACCTCCCCCTCAGCTGCCACCTGCAGCTCCTGCCAACTGCCTCATTTGGTTTCTCCTCCTCCTCAAGAGAAGATACCTGCTGTCAAAAAAGAACAAAAAAACATTTGAGTGGATACTTTTTGGCCAGTGTAGCTTCTGCCTGAAAAGATATTAATTGTTCATATGTCACCACTTCAACTATTTTGATACTCAATGAAGTTATTCTCATCTGAGAAGAGTGATCATTGACTTCTTTAATGCTTATATTTATTTTTAATTATTTATGTATTTAAACATTTATTTGTTTTATTTGAAAAAAGAGAGAAGTGTATCTTTCATCTACTGGTTCACTCACCAAATGTCCACAGCATCTCACTGTGGGACAAATTGAAGCCGTAACCCAAGAGGGTAACAGGGAGCCAAGTCCTGCTTCCTCCAATGTACTCATTGGAAGCACTGGAAGCACAGGGGATACTTCAACCACACACTCAGGCATGGGATGCAGATGTCTCCAGGAGAGAATTAATCACTCTTTCAAAATGCCTACTCCTATAACTCTTAACTTTCATGAAGAAAATTTACATTTTATAGTACATTTTCAAAAATAATATTTTCCTGTTTCTTGTTCATGTAACAAAATTATATATAAAGGAAGCTTGAGAGTATTAAGCTATAGTTTTTAAAAAAGAACACATTGATATTGGTATTTCCATTATTCAGAGGTAGATTACAGTAGAAACTTGAGTTAAGTTGTATTTTATTTCAGAGATAAAATGCATTCATTATCTTAGGTTAAAAAATGAAAGGGTTCATTCATGGAATTTTTAGTTTATTCAATTCTAGCAGAATCTATTCTTGAGCTTTGCTTGTATTTCTAGACTCATAATTTGCTTCCATTTATGATTATGTATTAATTTGTTACCTTTTAAAAATACTTCATTGCTTTAGTAAAATTGACTACCAAGTGCTAGCTAAAATACTGAAGAATACTTGATGATATTTTTTGTTAATTATTTGCTGGTCCATTGACAATTCTGGTTCTTTTGCATGGTTTAAGGTTACTGATGGAATAAATCAAACATGTGCAATTAAAATATTTTGGGGGCATTTAGCGGCTGTTTGATTGAATGTTGAACATTCATCACTTCACAACAAAGCTGAACATAATCTTTGGAAGTTGTGGCTAAGAGATGAACTGATCTTAAAGGAGTTGTTTAGGACTGAAACTGTTCTGGGTAACTATTCAAATTTTGATAAGGAATACTGTAAAAGGAGAGATTAGCCCCAAAGTCTCTATTTAGCAATTACATTCATTTGGCAAAACATGTGCAAGAACTAGGTCTGACATTTCTTTCTTGGTGGATCTATGCAACAATTCCAAATGTACCAGTATCTGCCAGAAGATAGGAAGCTCTGGCAGAATGGTATAAAGAGTAATGAAACCTAGTTGCAAAGGAAGTTTTCCAAGTACAAATGTTGGATATTATATCAGAGCAGGTGACAATACTTTCTCTAGATGGTTTATAAGCAGAAGTACTCTGATGTTACAGTCTTGAATATTGCTACGGTCTGAAAGTAATGGTGCAAAAGTAATAACAATGACAGGTAGAACTGTTAGTATCTACAGACGAACCTTTCAGTTTAAATAGGAAAAAATGAGTTTTAGCCTTTTAAAAAGCATCTTTTCCCAGGATTTTTAGGTATGGTCTGTGAACTCCAATAAAGCAACAACTTTAAGGCATACTTTTCTATAAAATTGCCTCAGAGGAAATCGGAACTAATTTTCTGACGATTGCCAAATTTGGATGAATTTGAAAGTGGAGTGTTTATTAGTTACCAATGGAAAAATTATTTTCACAACCTCTGCTAAAGCATATTTCAATAATATGCAGCTGTGGAAAATAATAATGTGGTAATGCTTCTTGAATTCAGAGAGTGAGGATTCCAACGATCTCGTGCCTTTTGCCATTCCTTGCTTCTTTTCAAGCTGAGGCTCATTCGTTTTGTTTATCTGGATGGGTCTCGATCACTTGAAAGCTTTTCTGTTTCTCTAGCTTTTAATGAGAGGGTTTCCAAAACTTTGGGGAAATGACATGAAAAGGTAATTAAAATCTCAACTGTGTCTCTTAACATAAGCTCTGTCAAGCTGAAGACACTGTAAGTAATGATACCATAAATTTAGTCCATCCCGACAAACTTAGAGTCCTGGTTATTTAACTAAGGTTAGTGTTGCCTTTTTCTTTTAATAACATCAACTGAAGGAAAATGGAGGGCCCTCAAAGGTATTTTAAGTTTAAAAAACAAAAAACATGAGAAGGGTCCCAATCAGTGCTGTGATATGAGCACACAATAATTTTCCTTTGAAACTTCCAAAATTGCCCTTTTGGATGAAAGAAATCACCAGGAAACTTGTTGTCATGGACGAGGATTCCAGTGAAGTTTTCCTGGATGTTTTTCTGCTTTCTCAAAATCTGCTCCTAAGAAGAATATGTTATGTTTCTTTGACTCTTCTAGAAAAGCAACAAGCTTGGTGTCTTGAAAACCCCCAGAAATTGATGTCAGGAACTTTGCTATTGTAGACTCTTGTTTCAACTAGACCAATTCCACCTCTTGTCAGTCACTGCTGTGATTATTGTCTTCATGCTCATACTGATAAAACTGTGTTTTATCTTCTACAACTTTCACTTGAAGAAAATGCTTGAGGATCGTGATGCTGCTTGTCTGAAAGTGTTGTTGAAGGTTTGTCTCGTCTGCATTTGACGTGAGCAACTCTTGACACCCATTGAGAACAAAATTTACTACACTTTAATTCTTCAGTCAGAAATATGTAAACTGAGCGATTAAGATGTTTACGATATCATCCATTGTCGGGGCTGCTGCTCATTGATGCTATTCAGTTAGGGCCTGAACAAGAATAATGGTTTGTATGCAAATAGAAATGAATGGTTTGTCAGCAAGGGTTTCGTCTCATACAATCGTAAAAGGAGTTATCTGTAAATCACTGATTTCTTTGGAACATTGGCTCCACAGCTTTCATCAATAATGAGTGATCTCTCCATTCTTCCAATCAGGCTTCACTAAAAACTTGATGTTTGGTTTTGCCTCAGTGTTAACAGAATTCACATTGATCTGATAGGGGCTTTTCTTTTTCAAACTGATATTTTACTATTATTATTGACTCAAGCTAGAATCTGCCAAGGCATGTAGTCATGGGTTAAGAAGAGTTTATTTTAGTGCTCAAAATTTTGAAATCCACATGTAAGTTTCTTCATAATATGCATTATTCATTAATTATTTGAAGACCCAGCCTTCCTCCCTTCCACCCACCCACCCTTTCTTTCTTTCTTTCTTTCTTTCTTTCTTTCTTTCTTTCTTTCTTTCTTTCTTTCTTTCTTTCTTTCTTTCTTTCTTTCTTTCTTTCTTTCTTCCTTCCTTCCTTCCTTCCTTCCTTCCTTCCTTCCTTCCTTCCTTTCTTTCTCCTTCAAATTATTCAGAAAGGAAATATACAGGAACAGAAAGAGAGAAATCTTCCATCCACCAGTCCACTCTTCAAATGGCCAAAACAGCCAGCACTTTGCCTTTGCCAGGCCCAAGCCAGGAGTAAGGAGCTTCATCTGTGCCCACTTGGTGCTGTAGAAGTCCAAGTATTCTGGCTGTTTTCCACTGCTTTCCCTGGCTATTATCAGAGAGCTGTATTGGAAATAAAGCAGACAAGGACAGAATTTGCATCTATATGAGATGCTAGCATTGCAAGTGGCAATTCCGCTGTGGTGACCAGTGTACTCTTCATTTTTAATGGCCATCAATGGAAAAAGAAGAACGCTTCAACATATCCTTGTCCTGAAATAAGAACCATTTTTATTTCTTATCAAAACTGGATTATTAATAACTTTTCTGCTTACTGTATGTATAGTAATGACGTTTCAGATGAGCATTAAGAATTTTGCATAAGTGCAAAAACATTGCATAATAAAGAAAATGTGCATTTCTCTGATTTACTAATTTGTTGCTTCTCCTTTTATTCATAAAACAATAGGACTTAAAATTGATGGCTTGAAATTTTTATAAAATCAGATTTTCAAACAGAAATGAACTATTGATTTACCAAAACTTTTTCTAGGTTCTGTGATACAAAATATTTTTACAAAAGGTAGTTTTTCAGAGTGTAAAGTTTGTAATTTGTTTTTAATTCAATTCAATCAAAATCATAATGAAAGGCGATAAAATATAAGTTGTTTGTTCATTTTTAATATAAAAACAAACAACTATGACCACTGGAAAAAAAATTTCCAGATGTTTCCAATACTGGAGAAGATTAAAACCATACAGAGTAACATTCAATTATTTCAAAATGCATATTTTCACAAGACTAACTGCATAGATATAAGTGTAGTGAAATGCTCAATCCCATCTGTTTTTAATGTCTTCTAGACATATTAATTTCCTTCATTTTAAAATTCTGTAGAATTTTGGCTGTTAAGTATGTATTACTATCCCTTGTTATCTTACTTATTTAAGGATGAAAGTCTTGGGTCCTGCAATAATGCCAGAAGTAACCTACTGCATTCTGCATTCTGAATCATAATTAGCACCCTACAAATTTTGTCATTTCAGCCTTGGACAATATTTTTAAACATGCATGCCGAACAAAATTGCTTTATATTTGAATTCATTCATTCTTTTTATTTTATTTTATTTTAATTCATTCATTCTTTTAATAACAATTTTCTAATAAATAAATTCAGACATAAGAAAGGAGAAATTAGAGATTTTTATAAACTTTTACACGATAAATTCTTCTGAGGAAAAATGAGAATATATTTATAACAAATGACACGTCAATGGATAAATGAAAGTTTTTGTACTATCATATTTATTGAATTTGACTGAATTAATACTACAGAAATTTAATTGAAAGATAGTTATGGGCAGGCATTTGGTGCAGCAGTTAAAACATGAAAGCTTGCGTTCTCATATCAGAAAGCTTGCGTTCCCTGACTCCAGCTTCTCATTCCAGCTTCCTGCTAATGTACATGCTAGGAGGTAGCAGGTTTGACCTAATGGTTGGGTCCCTGCCATCTAGGTGGGAAGCCTAGGTTCAGATTGAGCAAGGCTTCATCTGTTGCAATGATTTGAGGAGTGGGTGAGCAAGTGAGATCTTTCTAATTATCTCCGTCTCTGCATATGCGCCTGTATCTTCAAAACAAATCAACCACACATAAAAAGTCATTAAGTAGATTACAAATGTATATTAGTTGCATTAACATAATAAAATATTTTTAGATCTGTGAATAAGAAATAGGTTCTTTCTTTATCCTACAGATTAAATGATGGAATGTATCAGATACCCCATTTCAACCGTCCTGTTAAATAGATTTAATTAGAGGAGGAGAAATAGAAAAATTATTTTAGTTGTCTGAACATATATCAGTAAATAATTTTTTACATATTTAACATCGTTATTTGGTTATCAAAGAGCACTAGGAAGTTATAGTAAAATAAGTGTTAGCTATGGAAATGCGCTTTTTTCAATATAGTACCAACATTTTGATATAGTTAAAAAATACTACAAATTCTTAGCCATCTATAGATGTAAATGCAAAATTTCCAGTTTTCATGAAATGATAATGCATGTAAATACACACATGTACTTCTAGGTAGACTAGTTAATCATATCTAGAACTTCTGCATGTCTTGATGTCTAGCAAGTATAATTAATGTTCGAAAAATTTATTTGAAAGTCAAATATCATAATAGAATCTATGGAAAGCATTCCAATAAAATTATTTGTAAACTAAAAATAAGTAAGAAATTTATATTTTTATTTGATGCCACTGCTAAGCTTTTAAAATTTGCATAAGCACAAGGAGTACATTTAATGGCCACTTGATCTGTTTTCCCCTTCACTGGAAGATTTGACATTCCACTGGTGAATTTCATCCTTGCCTTAACACATGGGATTATATCTTTGCCTCTGTTTTCAGTAGATTTATTTTCGTGTAAAATGTTTAAAAGAAATTATTCTGCTCAAATAGCTTGAATTACTTTTGAAATATGATTAACTAACAAGGAAGGTTTAAAGTTTCACAAATGATGTATAAAATGTTCTGTTTTATAAATGTGATGGAAGATAATTTTAAAGAACATGGTTTCTAGAGCTAGGCTGCCTGCCTTTGGATATTGAAATATGTGTTATATGATTGAGCAAATTACTTGTACTTGAGCCTTAGTTTTGTAATATGAAAAATGGAAATATTTATTTTAGACTAACTCTGAGAATCAAAATGACTTACGCATAAAGTTTCAGAAACAGCATCTGATACATGATTGTTAATAAATGCATCAAGAAATTAATGACATCATAATCATTATTTTGTAAAAAAAACAAAACAAAAATAAGAAAAAGAAATATCTAGACTATCAGGAATACACTGCTCAAGTCATTTTTTCTGATAATACAAATATTTCAAATGCTTTATTAAAGTATAAATTTCATACATAGCATGTAGGAAATGAAATCTTGACAAACATGTATCAAACATGTATACTAAGTGCAATATACTAAACACAAATGCATCAAATACAATATTGATTATTTCAATGAATTATTTCTATTTTTCAGAACACAATCTCCCTTTGTCCTATATAAACTTGTTTGATCTTATCAACTTTTTTGCATCTCTTAGAATATATGTTACATTTAAAATACCAGATGACCATGGATCTCTAGATTATTGCTGAAATAGATATGACAGAATATTGAACTAATCCATGTTGATCTGTCTGCAAGAAATTTGCTTCATTGGCTCGTCTACTTTATGTATTTGACAGAAATCACAAGTAGAAAAATGTTACTCGTATGCTTAGCTTCTCCAGCAACTACAAAAGTGTTTAAGTTTTTTTTTTTTTTAAATTGTGTATTTATTTGAAAGTCAGAGTGACAGAGAGAGGGAGAAACACACACAGAGAGCTCTTTTAACCACACTTACCAAATGCATGCAGTGGCCTGGGCCAGGTCAAAGCCAGGAAGGAGCTTGAAACTCCATGTAGTTCTATCACATGGTAGGGATGGCAAAGTCCCACATACTTGAGCGTCATCCTTTGATTTTTCCAGGGCCATTAGCAGGAAGTTGAATCAGAGGCTCACTTAGCATGTAGGAGTTGAATTGGTGCTTATGTGATGCTGATGTCACAAGGTATGGCTTAACCCATTGTGCAATAATTTCAGCTCTAAGTTTCTTTAAAAAAAAGAAAAAAGATTTATTTGTTTTTTATTTGGAAAGTCAGATATACAGAGAGGAGGAGAGACAGAGAGGAAGATCTTCCATCCAATGGTTCACTCCACAGGTGACTGCAACTGCCGGTGCTGTGCCAATCTGAAGCCAGGATCCAGGAACTTCTTCCGGGTCTCCCACATGGGTGCAGGGTCCCAAAGCTTTGGGCTGTCCTTGACTGCTTTCCCGGGAGCCACAGGGAGCGAGCTGGATGGGGAGCAGGTTGGCCGGGATTAGAACCGCCGACCATATGAGATCCCAGCGAGTTCAAGGCAAGGACTTTAACTGCTACACTATCACACCAGGCCCTCTAAGTTTCTTTTATTTTTTGTGGTCAGTTTTGGTATGATGCATCTCTATGAATTTCATTTTTAAAATAATTGTTGAAAATAATTTTCAGAATTTTATCATAATATTCTCTTATGGCATATTTGAATATGCAATAGATCTCTAATGATGTACCTGTTTAATTTCTTACCATTTTCATTTATAAAATCTGTCATTGTTATAATTTTAGCTGATTTATTACCTTTTAATTTTCATTTCAAAGAGCCAAAATTTGTTTGAGATTTCTGCTGTTACATTTATAATTCCTTCCTTCAGCTTTCTTAGCTTTGATTTACTAGTTAATCTAATTTTTGACATGATTTCTCATGCTGTTAATTTGGTTTGTCTTTTATCATTATATATCTACATATACATATATATATTACTGCAGTATCTTACATGATAATTCTATAAAGTTTTTAAAAATCATTTGCTATTGTTTCATCTTATTTGGAAGTGAGAGAAAGACACAGAAATAGATACAAACAATGATACATTTCCTGTGTGATGGTTCACTGCCCAAATGCCCATAAAAACAAGGTTGGATCAGACCAAAACCTAGACCTCGGAAGCTAGAACTCCAGTAGGTCTCCCGTGTGAGTGGTGGGAATCTGAGCAGATGAGCCATCACAGCTGTGTCGCAGCCTGGGCATTTAGCAAGAAGCTAAATGGGAAATGGAGTATCTAGAACTCAAAGCACATGCTTCTGGTAAGAAATGTGGCCATCCCAAGTGGCAACTTAAGTTCTGTGCTGAATACCCATCCTTAAAATTATTTTTCCAATGTACTGTATACTTACTTTGATCTAGCACTTCTATTTAATTATTTAACTAACACGAATATTGGTATTATGTGATGGTCTAGTTCTACTTGTTGTAAATGGTTTGTTGAACCACTGCATGTAATGGTAGCATTGTTTATTTCTCCTTTTTGTTCCATTGAATTGATTTTTAAAGCTTCTATTTACGAAGTCCATGAAATCTTTCAAATGCTATGTTTGCCCCAGTAGATTGGCTTTTTATCAAAAAACATTGTTCTTTGTCTCTGTCAATGCCTTTGACCGTGAATGCTCAGACTGAAATGAATATAGCCAAGTATCACTTTTAATTGTGTTGTGTGTTTTAGCAAACTTCTACTTCCTACCGTTCTCCATTTAGCATGTTACACCTTTAAAGAATATATAGTGAGATATTGCTTTGTAAAATTTGATGACATATGCTTCTTAGTAAATTTTTAAAGATTGTTTATTAATATAGAAAGAACAAATTTCATAGAATTCATAGATAAATTTCTAAGCATATAATGATACTTCTTGTCTCTCTCCTTCCTATTTATCTTAATTCTACCTTTTTTTTTAAAGATTCATTTATTTTTGTCGGAAAGGCAGATTTTCAGATAGAAGGAGAAAGAGAAAGGTCTTCTGTTCAATGATTCACTTCCAAAGGGCGTCAATGGCCAGAGCTGATTAATCCAAAGCCAGGAACCAGGAGCTTCTTCTGGGTCTCCCACGTGGGTTCAGGGTCCCAAGGCTTTAGGTCAACCTCCACTGCTTCCCCAGGCCACATGCAGGAAGCTGGATGGGAAGTAGAGCAGCAGGGACACAAACTGGCCCCCATATTGGGAGTCTGGTGCTTTCAAAGCAAGGATTGAGCTACTTAGCTATGGGCCCTCTTTTGTGCTTTTTTTCCTTGCTTTCTCTCTTTTTCTTTTTTCTTTCTTCTTTCTTCCTCTTCCTCCGTTCTCTTTCTCTCTTTTTCCAGTTTTTACCATGGTGTAATTTACTTTATAGTCTCAGGATTAATGCTCCGCTAAATAGAGTTCAAGAAATAGTAGAAAGACAAATTTTCAGTAGTATTGTAGACAAGGGCTATAAACATTAATCAAATTCCAAGATGATGCTTTTATTTATATAGATTTAATTTTTCTATCTGCATGTTAGCTACCAGAAGTCTTTTCTGTTATGGCTTATTTCTCTAAACATAGTGATTGCCAGCTACATCCATTCTGTTGCCCAAAAAACCCACAATTTTTTATTTATGGATGAGCACTGTTGCATCCTGTATTACAAGTCAATTTAACTTTACTGCAATTCATGACACTCTAGTCATGACAATTCATGACTAGAGTACTCCATTTTTATTCTTATTTGTTTTTCTTTTTCTTTTTAATTAAAGGAAGCTTAACAAAGAGAAGGACAGACAGAAAGATCTTCATTCAGCTAGTTTCCTCCCCAAATGTCCAGAGCTGACTCGATTTGATGCCAGGAACCAAGAGTTTCTTTGTGGTCTCCCATACAGTGTAGGGTCCCAACACTTTTGGCAATGCCTTGCTGCTTTCACAGGCTATTAGCAGGAGGACCTCCATATGGGATCCCAGCATTTGTAGGCTGAGGATTAGCTAATTGAGCCATTGTGCCAGGTCCGAATCTTTGCTTTCCCTTTCCCTGCATAACTTATGTTCCATTGTGTCTGATTTCTTGACTTTTATAAACTGATTACATTTTGTTGCTATCTAACTGCTCTGTGAGTTTAACATTTATAGTTTAATACTCTATCAAGACTTTTAACACTCACTCTGCAAAGGCCGGCATGCAAACTTCATTTATTAATGACTAGTGTTAATTCATTACTTCTCTTATTCTAAACCTCCTGCAGACTTAGGAAATTTTCTTATGTTTCTCTTGCTTTATATTGCACTTTAGAAAATTGTAGTTAAATATCATGGAAAATAATAGATAAATAAATAAATCATAGTTAAGTATAAATTTTAAACCCTATATTATGTTTTTTATATCACTCACATTTTTAGATTTACCAATACATTAGCCTTCTATTTTTATTATATTTAGCGTTTATTTTTAAAAAATTTTATTGGATGACTAAAGCGAAATTTCAATACATCTGTTTTGTGTATCATGTTCAATGAGGATAAATAAATACCTCATCTTAAGCATTCAACATTTCTTTATGGTGTAAACATAATTCAAAATCCTCTAAAATTTTCTTAAAGATTCACTTAATTTTACTTGAAAGGCAGATTTACGGTGATAAGGAGAAACAGGGAGAAAAAAGATCTTCCAATCCAATATTTCCCTCCCTAAACATCATAAGGCCAGAGCTGAACTGATCTGAAGCCAGGAAACAGGAGCTTTTTATACATCTCCCACATGTGTGCAGGGTCCCAAGGCTTTAGGCCATCCTTTTCTGCTACCCAGGTCATTAGAAGGAAGCTGGATAGGAGGTGCAACAGCTGGGACAGAAATCGGTGCAAATATGGGATGCTGGCACTTGGAGGCACAAGATTGACTTGTTGAGCCACCACATATGGCCCTTTTAAAAAGTTTTGAAATAAAAAATATGTAATACACTCTTGTTATTTTATTGTGCAACATAAAACCAGAATTACTTTCTCTTAACTATAATTGAATGTCCATTAATCAGCTGTTTCCAATCTTCCTCCTCCAGCACATGAATTATAGCCCCATACTGAGTGAATCATCACTCAAGCACAATTTATGTGAGTTAAAAAAGGAAACACAATCATTTGCGATTCTATTTGTTTCTCACTTAGTTATTGAGAAGACATGTGATATATTTCTTACTTAATGAATATAGATACCTTTTATTATTTAAAGACTCCTTCAGTTTTAATTTATAGAAACTCCTTTTTGTATTTTTCATGAAATGCTTTGATTCATATGGTTTATGAGTTTATGTCAGCCTGCTCAACATAAATCAATCAGCTGATGTTTAAATTTTGTCTTTTTAAATTAGTTTTAGTTTTGAATTTTTCATTTTTTGATGTCATGATTCTTTATTTCTTCTGCTTATTACTTCTTATGTTTTACTTTTTTTTAATCATTATTATCATTTTATGATACAGTTTCATAGGCCCTGGAATTTCCCTTACCACATTCCCAAATTCTCTCCTCCTTCACTGAGTTTCCCTATACTATTACTATAGTATAGTTCTTCATAAACAGTTATATGTCCATCATTGCAAGTATGGAAAATGAAAAAGAGGCCAGGATCTCATCGTCAAGGTATAATTAACAGTTTCATCAATTGTAATCTTGTGCTCGCTGACCTTCCAGGGTCATAATGTCCTTCTATACTTTGCTGGGTACGTTATGTTGGGCCAATAATTTTTTGCTTTTAGAATCTGGAATATGTCCCTTCATTCTCTTCTAGCCTGTAGAGTTTCCTGTGAGAGGTCTCTTGTGAGTTAAATTGGCATTCCTTTATACATCAATTGATTTTTTTCACATGCACATTTAAGGATCTTCCTTATGTTCAATTGAAGAGAGCTGGGTTATCATGTGTTGTGAAGATCACTTTTGGTCAACCCTGTTGGGAGTTCTATGACCCTCCTGGATGTTTCTCAATTCTTTCTCTAGATTAGGGAAATTTTCCCTTATTATTTCATTGAATACACCTTTAATCCCTGCTTCTCTTTCTGCACCTTCTGGGACTCCCACACTCTTGCATTTGGCCTTTTAATAGAGTTTTTCAATTGAATACTTTTTTTAGCTTGACCCAGATCTGCTTCCAGGTTTTTGTTTCCTCCTGGTGACATGAAACATCTTCAAATTTTGAGATTTTTTTCTTCTGCCTCTTTCATTCTATTCTGGTGACTCTCCACTGTACTTTTACTTTGCTCCAGTATAATTTTACTTTCTGATATATCAGCTTTCATTTGATTAATTTCCAGTGTGACATATTCCTTAAATTCCTTGAATTCCTGTTTTATGTGCTCGTTGTTGATAAGAAGCTTTATAACAAGTGTCTTGAATTCTGTATTCCCTGTTTTCTCAATGTTATTCTTCAGTTAACTCTGAGGTTGGCAAAGGAACAGGGTAAGGACACATTTAAATAGATACAGAAACAGTAACTAGTGTGAAGCAGAGAGGGCACATTCCAGGAAATAGGAGGAGACAGAATGACAGCAAAGGGGTGCCTGCAGACCAACAGACACAGGAAAGCAGTGGACACAACAGTGTTGTGTGTCATTAACCGATACCCCAGCAACATTAAGCAAGCAGCAATCTGAACTGCACCAGAAGCTGAAACTCCACCAACAACGTGGGAAGGGGCGTTCGCATGGAGCTCAGGAGGTGAACAAAGACAAAGAACTGCATGTCCTGGTCTGTTTGATTTTACCAGGAGCAGAAGCAGAGTGACAGATCCCAGATAGGCAATGAGGGAACAGGGTGGATTTCACAGCCCAGTCAACCCCCTAGAGCTGAACTGGGTGCCACTTTTTATAGAAAGGCAAAGGCTATGAGTTAGGATTGTGCATGCACTGAGCTGGGAGAGAATTCATTTCTGGCTAAGTGAACTGCATCAACATGGTAGTTGTTCCTACAGGTTCTACCCAAGACAGGTCTGAGTAGCCCTTAGACCTGAAGGCCAGAATATCAAGAACTCTAGTAGTGGCACATCAGGCACCATCTTGTACAATGTGGCAAAGGCTTTAATATTGCAGGGACAAGAATGAGCTGTGCATGCATGAGGCTGGGAGTGAACTCACTGAGCTCAGTGCATTGCACTGGTCCCACAGGGAAAATAATATCAACTTTGGCATTGTATGGGTCAAAACAGGTCCATGTGATGCTCAGACCTGACAGTCAGCAGGTTCTGGCAAAATCAGTATCACCAACAATCTAGCTATATAGGACAACCAGTGTCTCCCTAACCCTGGGAAACTGCTCAAATCGGAAGTCGGAGAAAAGTTGTAGAGACAATGGTGCAGACTGAGCATGGCATCGCAGGAGGTGCAAAGTGGTGCGCCAGGAACTGGGGCTATGGAGATAACATAAGAACCCAGGCTTAAAACTTGCTGGAGGGAGTAGCACAAGCGACTGCAAACAAAGAGCAGTGTATCCACCACAATAAGTAAAATCGAACTGTAGACCTGTGGGTGACACAGCTTAGAAACCTGCCCCAAGGAGAAGAATCTGATAACCAGAAGTACAACGACCAAAAGCAAAAGAAGAGACAAAGGTACAATGAGCATGACTGAAGACTCCCCTGCAAAGGAACAAAACCCTTTGAATTTTCCGTTTTTACAAATGCTACTTATTTGCCAAAATGTAAAATTCATTTTTTAACTTCCTTATGTGTTTTGAGTATAATCAATTTAAAATCCCTGCCTGATCACTCCCTTTGTATGAAGTCCCAGTGTGACTATTTCTGTTAATTTTTCTTTCATTTACTTTTTCAGTCAAATTGTGTCTTTTTTTACATGACTGATTGTAACCGATAGCTACAGGCTAGAACAACAGTACTGCTATAGAATCCTGCTGATATAACCATGACTATAAAAAAGAGACACAGAAGAAATTTTGTCACATGCATATCTAACCAAATGCAAGTTCAATTTTCTCCTATAATTTAGTTCTTCTGGTCCTCACTCAAATCAATGTGAAGTTCTTGGAAATATCAGTGACATTTTCAGCTACTTAACAGCTTCATAAGAATTTACTTTCTCTCTGAGGTTAAAAAAAAAGCCTCTAAAATATTTTTCACTTTTTCATTTTTCAGGGCTTCTTATTTCACAACTTATTATTGTAATTTTTTCACTGCCTTGTTAAGTTTCCTGAATGCTGCTAAGTGACACTTCTTATATTCTGTCCAAGATTTTAGTTTTTCATAGTTGAACGATTTTCCAAATTTCCTGGACAACAATACCAGTAAGTTTAGATAGAATATACTGAGTTCTTTTCTTTTATGGACTTAGATTTTTCAAATGTTTGAAACTTTTACACATAATAAAGCACATATGTAATCACAAAATTAACCAAAAAAGAATACAGAACTCTTATATTAAGCCTATAAAGTCTGCCTCTTCTGTTACCCTATACTTAAAATCATTCTAGCTTTTTCATCTGAAAAGTACTTCTCTGTACCATTGTACGGGGGGACTGTAAACAGTTCATGAAAAATTGAATCGAAAGATGAATTTATTTGAGTGACTGCAGATGTGGTGTAGTTATTCAGGCTGCTGGTGGTGACGCCTATGTCTCATATGGATGCCAATTTGAGTCCCAACTACCAGATACAGCTCCCTGTTAGTGTACTGTGCCCAATCACATGGGGCACTGCCACCCACGTGGGAGACATAGATGAAGATCCTGGGTCCTGGTTTCAGTTTGGTGCAACCTTATATGTTGTAGTCATTTGGGGAAATAAACCAGCATATGGAAGGAAGATCTATCTGTGTCTCTCTTCAACTGTTATTTCTTTAAAAAAATTTTGAAATTAATTTATTTTTCATTTCACTGGGAAGGCAGGAAGTAGACAATGAAGGATCTCCCATTCACTAACTTACTTTCCAAAATAGCAGTTAAGGCTGGGTCAGGCTGAAGCCGGAAGCCTCAAGTTCAATCCAGGTCTCTCACATGGTTGGCTAGGATTCAGGAACATGAGTTTGTCACATGGTAACTTCCAAAGTGCATATTAGCAAGGCAGTGGATTTGAAACGAACCTGACATTTGAGTCAGGTACTTCAATATGAAATATGTGTGTCTTAAGTGGTGCCTTTAAGCACTGTCCAAATAGCTACCCCAATTGTTATCCCTCTAACAATTATCCCGTTGACTATCTTTTCACATGCTGTGTAAATATATATAATATTTTTGCCAGAACATTTTATCCATTTTAATTTGTTATTTATGTGTTTTTAAAAAAATTATTTTGTTTTTATTGGAAAGGAAAATTTACAGAAAGAAAGAAATAAAAAGAAAAAGATCATCTGTGTGCTGGTTCACTCCCCAAGTGGTCAAAAGAGCTGGTGTTAAGCCTATCAGAAGCCAGGAGCTTCCTTAGGTCTCCAATGCAGATGCAGGGTCCCAAGGCCTTGAACCATTCTTAACTGCTTTCCCAGGCCACAAGCAGGGAGCAGCATAAAAAGTGGAGCATCCAGGACACTAACTGGGGGTACAAGGCAAGGTGTCTCAGTACAAGACAAGGATTTAGCCACTAGGCAACTGAGCTAGGCCCCTCTTTTCCTAATTTTGAGTATTGAGCATTTTAGCAGTATTCTGGAAACAGATTATGTGGGGACCATTTGATATAAAAGTGTTTTTCTGTTGTCTTTTCAATGTGCTTCGTACAGTAGATAGCTTCAAATTTTGATGAGATCCATATCATCACCTTTTTTCTTTTTTTATAGACTGTATTTTAAATTCCAAATTCAGGAACTATTACTTAAATCAAGCTAAATTTACTTTTTTGATGTATGTTAAAATCAGTTTTTATTTTTGAACTAGTATGTAAGTTTTCATGTTAAAAATCAGTGTACTATTTCAACATATATGGCATAACTTAATCAACCGTCCCATGCATCTAATCTTCCATTTCCCTTTCTTTGTGTTGCTCCTTTCTCAGAATTCTTAATACAAAATATCATTTGCCACTGTAAGTCATACTCATACACTGTGCTGCAAAATATCAGAACTTAGTACATTTTCTTCACTGAGTTTTGTTATTACCCCACCTCCCATCATCCCACACAGCGAGTTTCATCATTTTATGTTTTTTAAAATTCATTTATTTGTTGAAGATCAGAGAAGAGAGAGACCTTCCATCCATTGACTCACTCCCCATGTGATCATAACAGCTAAACCTCACCCAGCTTAAGCCAGGAACCAAGAGCTTCATCCAAGTCTCTCATCTGGGTGACAGAGGCCCAAACAGTTGGACCATCTTCTGTTACTTTTCTCCAGCCATTTTCAGTGTCTGTGTGGGAAGTGGTGCCACAACACAAACCAGCACTCACATGGGATGCTGATGTCTCAGGTAGTGGTTTTACCAGCTTTACCACATCACCAGTTATGAAGTATGTGTCTCGATATATTTTTCTTTTTAAAAAGACATTGATTTTTATTTTTCATACAGATTTATAAAGAGAGAGACGAAGAAGGAAGATCCTCCATCTACTGGCTCACTCCTCAAATGACCACAACGGCCAAAGCCCATCCAAAGCCAACAACCTATTCCAGATCTTCCACAGGGGTTCAGGGGCCCAAGCACTTGGGCCATCCTCCGCTGCTTTCCCAAATGAACAGCAGGCATCCTGACCAGAAGCTCAGCAGCCAGGACAGCAACCAGCATCCATGTGGGTTGCTCGCACCTGAAGGCAGAGATGTAGTCCATTAAACCATGACGCTGACAGCCCCTGACCCCCAAGTACATTTTTCTTCACACAAATGTGCAACAGTTTGAGAACCATTTTGAAGGGGGAGGAATTCTCGTTTCATTAAACTGTCTTTATTTTTTTAGTCAAATTCAATTCATTATATGTATGAGTGTCTGTGTGTGTGATGTATGAGAATTTGTTCCTTGTTTCTCACTGTCTCATCACTGTGACTCGTTTTTTTCACCAAACACTGTCTTGATTACTGTTTGGTAGTGTGTGTGTGTGTGCATTTTCATCTTAAAAATTATTTTTATGGGAAGGGCAGATTTACACAGTAAAACAGAGACAGAGAGGAAAATCTTCCATCCACTGATTCACTCCCCAAGCAGCTGCAACAGCCGGAGATGTGCCGATCCGAAGCCAGGAGTCAGAAGCCTCTTCTGGGTCTCCCATGTAGGTGCAGGATCCTAAGACTTTGAGCCATCTTCTACTATTTTCCCAGTCCACAAGCAGAGATCGGGATGGAAAATGAAATAGCCAGGACAAGAACCAGCATCTGTATTGGGTCCTGGTGCATGCAAGGCAAGGATTTAGCCATTGGGCCATCTAGTACGGCTCAGACAGTGTGTCTTAAATATGGTCAATGGTTCTTCTGACTTTTCATTTATTCTTCTAATGTATTTCTATCATTCCCATTTTTGCCCTCATTTCTTTTGGTTTCCATATGAATTTTGAAAGCAGCTTCTAAACAACTACCAAAATATCCTTTTAGAATTTTAAGAGAAATTTTAATAACCTGCAAGTCAATTTGAGAATTAACACCTTATCTATATTGAGTCTAAACATGAATTCATTTGTTTAGGTATTTGATTTATTTTGCCAGGATTTCTTCATTTTATACACGAAAATTTTGCACACGTGCTGTATTTATTTTAATGCATTTATTGTGTGGTGTGATTAGAGATGGTATTATGTTTCTGAATTTTGTATCCAACTTTTATAATTGCTATATAGAAATATTATTGAGTTTTGGCCAGTGACCTTGTATTCTGTGATCTTCATAAATGCACCTGTTGGTTCTGGATGCTGAACAAGAACAAATACATTTGGTAGTTCCTGTTTTCCTCTGCTGTCTTATTTCGTTGGTTAAGCATTACAAAACTGTGTTGAACACAATTTACGAAAGTGACTGGATTGCCCTAAATCTGAGTGAGAAAACAGTCAGTCTTTGACACATTATGGTGATTCATATTCATGATTTCCCAAGCTATTATCATGAAGGGATACTGCAGTTTGTTAAATTTACCTTAACAATTTACCAATTATTCTGATTCCATAATTTTTCTACTTTTGTTATTGTGTATTCCACTTAACTGTCAGAAAAAGTCTGATATC
Organism: Ochotona curzoniae; assembly: GCF_017591425.1. Lineage (NCBI taxonomy): Eukaryota > Metazoa > Chordata > Mammalia > Lagomorpha > Ochotonidae > Ochotona > Ochotona curzoniae. The sequence goes on from NW_024467087.1 coordinate 44,084,915, forward strand.
ACTAATACTACTTTTTTCTTTGTACAGCACTGATTAGATTTCCAAATTTCAAAGATTCTTCCAAGTATCTTTTGAAGATATTTCCAAGTATCTTTGGAAGGTGATTGTACTGGATTTTCTATTTGCGTATTATCTTAATCAGCATATAAAATAACAGGAATTCTTGTCTTCTAAAATGAGTTGAAAAGGGGCTAGAATGACAGCTCAATTAACTAATCATCAGCCTACAAGTGCCAGAATCCCAAATGGGTCTCAGTTTGTGCCCCTGTTGCTCCACCCAGCTTTTGGCCTGGGAAACGACAAGATGGCCCAAATTCTAGGTTCATTTGTATCAGCTCAGCTCCAATTGTTGATGTTTGGAGAAATATCCAGTGGATGGATATCCTTCTATTTTTCCTTCTCTTTGTAAATTTGTCTTTCAAATAAAAATAGAAAAAAATCTCAAACAATTGAAAAGAGTACCCTTTTTCACTTTCTGGAAAAAACTGTATAGAATACATGTTGTTTCTGTATAAACTACAATAGAATTACATCTTAACAGTACATTTGAACAGTAGAGTTTGCCATTGAAACCAACTGAGTCTGGACCTGACTGTTCCGTAAGGTTTCTAAGTATACATCTAATCAGAAGTACAAATTTTATCTACTTCTTGCTCAATAAACTTAGGTAGTTTAAAGGATGTTTCTTTTCATCAATGTTTTAGAATTCGTGTCCATGAAGTTATTCATGATACTTCTCATTATTTTCAAGGTATGTGGGATCTCTTGTAATACTCTGTTTTCCTAATTTTCAAATTTATGCTATTTTTTTTTGCTTGGTGAGTCTTAATGGAGGTTTAACTTTTGCCATCTTTATCAAGAATCAATTTGTTTAAGGCCTGGTGCAGTAGCCTTGCAGCTAAAATCCTTATCTTGCATGCACCAGGAATTTGTAGGGGGTGCCAACTTTTGTTCTGGTGACTCCACTTCCCATCCAGCTTCCTGCTTTGTGGCCTGGGAAAGCAGTCGAGGACGGTCCAAAGCTTTGGGACCCTGCACCCGCGTGGGAGACCTGGATGAAGTTCCTGGCTCCTGGCTTCGGATCTACTCAGCTCCGGCTGTTGCAGCCACTTGAGGAGTGAATCTTGGGATGAAAGATCTTCCTCTCTGTCTCTCCTACTCTTTCTATGTCTGACTTTCCAATAACAGCTAAAATAAACCTAAAATAAATAAAATAAAAAGTTAAATTAAAAAAATATCCATTGGTTTCACTGACTTTTTCAGTTTTCCCCGTTTCAAATATTACTAATATCCGCTGTCATCTTTATTATTCCTTTCCTTTTTCTTAATTTGCACCCAACTTACTCTTTTATAATATGTGAAAATAGAAACTTTAAACTGCTGATCTGATTTATTTTAATGTCAAATATTTAATATAAATTTAATTTTAAATTCATATCTAAATATCTTCTAATGCTTTAATTTCCCATATAGTTAATAGACCTTTAAAAGTTGAGATCCAGGGCCTGGCACTATAGCTCAGCAGCTAAAATCCTCCCCTTGCATGTACCAGGATCCCATATGGGCACCAGTTAGAGTCCCAGCTGCTCCACTTCTCATCCAGCTTCCTGTTTGTGGCCTGAGAAAACAGAAGAGGACGGCCCATGACCTTGGGACTGAACTCCCATGGGAGACCCGGATGGAGCTCCTGACTCCTGGTTTCGGATTTGCTCAGCTTTGGCTGTTGTGGCCACCTGGGTAGTGAATCAGCAGGCAGAAGATCTTCCTCTCTGTCCCTCCTTCTCCCTGATAATCTGATTTTGCAATACAAATAAATAAATTTTAGAGAGTTGAGGTGAAAATATCATTAAATTAACAATTTTTAAACAAATATGACAATTAGCTCCAAAACATTTTCACCATTCACAATGAAATCATGTACTCAATAAAAAACATTTAAAAAACATTTTTTTACAATGAATTATTTGGGGATTGTTTCTGCTTAACTTATAGGCATGCAGGCATTTTCAAATAATTTCTTTTATTGATTTTAAACTTGATTCCACTGAGTCAAGGGATAACATTAAATATGATGGCAATTATTTGAAATATAAGTTTAGTTCTATAACGCATGCTATAGCACACCACTAATTTTCTATTGTTTTTTTTTTAAGATTTATTTTATTTTTTATTAGAAAGGCAGATATACAGAGAGGAGAGACAGAGAGGAAGATCTTCCGTCCGATGATTCACTCCCTAAGTGAGCACAACGGCCGATACTATGCCGATCCGAAGCCAGGAGCCTCTTCTGGGTCTCCCACATGGGTGCAGGGTCCCAAAGCTTTGGGCCGTCCTGGACTGCTTTCCCAGGCCACAGGCAGGGAGCTGGAAGGGAAGCGGGGCTGCCGGGATTAGGACTGATGCCCATATGGGATCCCATCATATTCAAGGCGAGGACTTTAGCCGCTAGGCCCTTTCACCAGGCCCAACCTAATATATTTTTAAGCTATTGTTAGGTACAAACACATTTAGCATTAATACATCTTCTCAGAAAACTGATGTATTTATTTTTACATAAAAGCCCTCTTCATTCTTGGTAACATTCCTATACCTTACTACAGTGCTGGCCCATCCATGGGTATTTTATTGTATTTATTATGTTGCAATAAGTCCCTTGTATCTTTTAATCACTGATAGATTTAAGCATGAAATGGTGAATTTTATTATACATTTTATCTATTGAGATGATCATTATGTTTATCTTTAATTTTGTTATTATAGAATATGGCATTGATTGGTGTATTTTAATCATATTTGCAATCCCACCTTATCATGGTGAGTGATTCATGTGCTAGTAAATTTGGATTTTTCATTGTCTATGGTCGATAGGGATACTGACTTGTAACATCTTTTTTTGTAGTGTCCTCAACAAGTTGTTGCACTAAGGCAACACTGGTTTCATAAAATATTTTCAGAAGTATTCACTTCTCTTCACTATTCTGGCAAAGTTTCAGAAGGATTAATATTCATTTTCCATTAAATATAAATTTGGTATCATGTACAAAAGAAACAGAAAATTCTTATGCTTTCTTTGATGAGAGAATTTTTATTACCGTTTTAAATTACCTTTTCATTACTGGTTAAGTTCAGATCTGCTACTTAGTTGTCGTGCTCCCTCTTGCCTGTCTTTGGCCTGAAAAATTCCCCGAATGGGCCACCACTTGCCGCCGCTGTCGACGAGGCTTGCTCTCACTGCCAAAAGCGGCTGCGTTTAAATCCTTATCTCCGCTGTCCCCATTGGCCTTAGCTTTCTTGCGCCGCTTCTCTAGCCTCTTTCTGCCCCTCTTCTTCCCATGTTTTCCCTGTCTCCTTTCCGCCACCTTTCTTCCCACCCCCAGTCTTTCTCGTCCGTCTTCCTGTCTGTCTATCTGTCCGTGCGTCGTCTGTCTCAGTCGTTCTGTCGTCTGTCCGTCTGTCTGTCTGCCCCCCACCGCCCCGGCCACGTCCGTCCATCTCCCAGCTTTTACCAGCTACTTTTATACCGTTCTCCCCCAATCACTCCTCCCCTTGGGTCCACTTGGCGCTATCTGATAGGCCAGTAGCAATGGCATAATCGCAGTGGGGGCATTAGCCTATCCCTGTGACTTCCTGTTTACCTGCTGGCAAGACCAACCCCGCCTCCTGGCCCTGGGGCAGCCGCCAACTTGCAACAGCACCTCCCAAATCCCAGGAATGGCTTTAGCCCCTGCTCCCCACACTTAGTGCTTTTGTATTAGTAAGTTCCATGTATTTAGGAATTTGACTGTGTATAATTGTGATATTCTGTTATCTCCTATATTTCTGTTGTTTTTATTGCTTATTTCTTAGTTTATTTCTCCAAGCTTTCTAATTTCCCCTCAATTATTTCCCCCTTAATTATTGAGTATTATATTAGATTTTTCAAGGACTAACTTAATTTTTTGATCATTTCTTTTATTTTTTGTTTCTATTCTGTTTGTTCTGTTCTTATGCCAAATAATCTTTCTAGTAAATATGGCCTTTGTTTTTATCTATTTTTCCAGCTCTTTGAGATATAATGCTGAATGAATTCAAGTTTTTGCATAAATTTTAATGGTAAACTTCATTCCCAAAACTACTTCTTCAGCATCCCATAATTTCTTTTTCTTTTGACAAACTTTACATAGTTAATTAGGGTAAGAAGTTTCAAGGGCTACAGAAAAGTGGGTAAGACTAGTATTTTTTTCATATTGTTTCCTTCATGTTTAAAGGGGGGTATTAAGGGAGAAGGCCCACCCAATTTCCCACCCTCCCCAGGTCCCAGATGTAGGACATGCTCTGAGGATCTTGCTCAAGTGGTTTTGATATTTCAAATGTTATGAATCGCTGCCAATCTTGCCACTCCAAGCACTATGAGGTCTTCAAAAAATCCACTGATTGACATAGTCCCATAATTTATGGCATAATGCAGTTCAATTTATTATTCATATTAACATCAAAAGTTTTCCTTTTAAGTTTTCTTTGATTCATTTGTTGTTTATTAGCATGATCTTTGGGGCTGGAATGGTGCAACAATCCTCCATCCTGTGTCTTCCTGGCATCCCATATTGGCACCAGTTTATGTCCTGGCTGTCCCACTTCTCAACCAGCTCTCTGCTTAATGGCCTGATAAAGAGCTGAAGATGGCCCAAATCCTTGGGACATTACATCCACGTGGGAGACCTGGAAGAGTCTGTTGCATCTTAGCTTGGGTAGTTGGGGCGATCTTGGGACTGAATCAATAGATGGAAGACTTAATTTATTTTCTCTCTGTAAATTCTTCTTTTCAAATAAAAATAAATCAATTTCTAAAAAAGAGACATGGTGTTTAGTTTCTATTTGCAAACATTTGAAATGATTCCAATTAGCTTCCTAGCTTTATATCACTGAGATTGAAAATGATATTCATGATTTTAATATTCTTAAATCTATTGCAATGTTGTTTTGTGTCATACTGTTTTTCCTGGAGAATGTCCCAGGTGTGCTTGAGAGGAGCATGGATTCTGCTAATGTTGGGTGAAATGCTCCATATGTTTGTGATACATTTAAACCTCAAGTGTATTGAAGCCCTTATTGATTTTGCTGTCCGGATTGCCTGCCAATTGTTGAAAATAGGATAGTAAAGCACTTACTATTGTTTTATTACAGTTTGTTTATTCAGATCTATTAATATTTAATATATTTTTATAGGTGCTCCATTTGGGGCTATAATTATAGTTGTGTATTGATATAAATATAATATGGCAGCTACTCCTTGCTCTGTGCTTCAATGAAATGATTGTTGATTCCTTAAATCTTCTGTTTGATAACCACAGCTTCATTTGACAACTATTTTCTTGTTGTACTGTAAAATATCATCCTATCATTTTCTGATCTTGTTTAAAAGCTTATTTATTTGTATTTGAGAGAGATACTCTTTCATTTGCTAGAACTTAGTCCAGTTCTTCAAAGTGGGTGGCAAAGACCCAACTACTTTCCATTTCACCCAGTTCTTCCACGGTATGAAATAGCAGATGGTTGAATTGGGAGCAGAGGAGGGACTTTCATCTGGGCACTCTAATATTTGATACAGGAATCCCAAGTAACATCCAAATTGCTGGGTCAAACACTGCTATCCCCACTTTCTGACGTTCATGGAATTTGATGAGAAATCCTCAATGAAATTGCTGTTTATGTATACATAATATTTCTTTCTGGCTAGTTTCAAGATGTTTTCTTTATCTTCGACTTGCTTATTTTGTTTGTGCATGGATTCCTTTGAATTTTTCTTGGTCATAGTTTTCTGAGTTCTTAGACCAAGAAATTATTCTTTTCACTTTATTTCAGCAATTTTCAGACATGGCTCCAAATATATCTTGATAAGGTCCTTTTACCATGCTTCTTCACTCTCATGGGCCTTGAAATTATGGATGTTAGATCCTGTCACATGAATCTCTAAGACATTGTTTATGCTCTTAGCCATTTTTTCCTTCTGGTTTTCATATTGTAATTTTTATTGGTCCATCTTCAAAATGACTACACCTATTGCCTATCATTCTCATTCCATTTCCAGGCACCTTTTGTAAATCTTTATCCTGCTTTGTATTTTTTCACACTGTTTCTTCCACTTTTTTTTCTTTTGTCATGTCTTTTTTCCCCCCTGTTGAGGATAACAAGTTTCTATCATTATGTTTTATGTCTGATAAGTTTTGTGTTCTGATAGCTATTGAAAAGTCTTAATTCAGTTGAATAATTTGGAATTATATCCTGAAAATATTGGAAGTTTTATGATTGAAGACTCTGCTTCTGCTAACATTGGTTGGGAGAATCATTTTTATTCTTTCAAAATGTAGCTTGGTTAGCTTTGCATCACAGCTCCTGATTCCTTTTTGGGGTTTCATTTCCGATACTTGCTTGGTTTCAATGTTTTTATAGCTGTTCTGCTGTGCTCCATGTGCATCTATCTCATTCTGGGACCAGTCTGGAACTTGGCAAATGACTTCAACTATATTTCAGTCCTCAAAGAATTTGCTATTTTTATTCCCACTCTAAATATGTATAATTTTAGGCAAAGATTAGAATATCACCTTGAGATAAAAAAAAATATGCCGTTTTCTCATTCTGTCATCCTAGGGATATCCTCCGTATGAACCAATACTTAAGGGTACCATTTTCTTGATAATCTGACCAAAACTCAAGGCCTTCTCAGCGTAGCTTCACAGCCTTTCCAGATATATGTGATTGTGCAACTAAAGGAGCAGGGGATAATCTCTAGGGCTGTCATTTCTTCCACCACCCCACTGCAGGGTAAATTCTTTAGTGAGGTTCAACTAAGAAAAGCCAAAGGCTGAAAGCAAATCAATACAATAAAATGTCTCATTCATAAGACGCCCTTCCTAGCCTTTGCACTAAAAACAGTTTCTCTTGTTGCTGCTGTTCATTCCAGTTTGTAATATTAGGATGTACAGTATCAACATTGTGAGATCTGAGAAGCAAAAAAAATGCCAAAAATAAAACATGAGAAAATAAAGGAAACTTAGATAAATCATTCTAACGTGGTTGTACAAATTTACATTTTCCTACTCATTTGCTACTCCTGCTTATTGCGTTTTTGGGGACATCTCATAGCTGTTAGTATTTCGGCCAAGGTTTTCACTTACAGTTGAATTTCTAGGATGAGAGGATGGGAAGTATTTGCTTTGTGTTTATCAAACTCAGAAACTGAGAGCATGCATCCATCACTCTTCAAGATATATTATCGGGGCCCAGCGCAGTGGCCTAGCAGTGTAATTCCTCACATCAAACACACCAGGATCCCACATGGGCGCGGGTTCTAATCCAAGCAGCCCCACTTCCCACCCAGCTCCCTGCTTGTGGTCTGGGAAAGCAGTAGAGGATGGCCCAAAGCTTTGGGACCCTGCAATTGTGTGGCAGATCGTAGAAGAGGCTCTTGACTCCCGGCTTTTTTATTGGAGCAGCTCCTGCCATTGTGGTCACTTGGGGAGTGAATCAGTGGACAGAAGATCTTCCTCTCTGTCTTTCCTCCTCTCTGTATATCTGACTTTCCAATACTTCTAGATAAGTCTTTAAAAACTAAAGATACATTATCAAATATATATGTATATATCTGTCTCTCCATTTCTCTTTGTAAATCTGCCTTTAAAATAAATAAATAAGTTCATTTAAGAAACAGTAAATTTTAAAAAGATTTATTTTTTTTATTGGAACGATAGATCAAATTTACAGAGAGAAGCGGAGACAGAGAGAAAGATGCATCCTCTAATTCACTCCATAAGTGGCTGTAATGGTTGGAAGTGAGGCAGTCCAAAGCCAGAAGCCAACAGCTTTGGGACATCCTCTGCTGCTTTCCAGGCCACAAGCAGGGAACTCGGTTGGAGGTGGAGCAGCCAGGGAAGGAATCAGAGCCCACACAGGCTCCGAGCACTTGCAAGCTGATGATCTAGACATTGAGCCATCATGCCGGGCCCAGAAAATAGCATTTTTTTAAATCAAAGGAAGCAAACTGAAAGAAGACAGTGATGCTGTTTAATATAATAATCAATGCCCAAATATTTTAGGACCTAATCAATATACATATACTGTTTTCCTATAATTTTGCTACCATAACTCAAAAATCTGCTGTGTATTCTGTTTTTTTAAATAACTTCAGAACTGTTTTTGTTGTCAACCCTTTCCATACTGTTATACCTGATAACCTCAACATTCCTTACTCATGACCCCTGTAATATGTTAACCAAATAATCTTTTTTAACTCTTAGATATCATTGCATTGATCATTCACCTCTGATACCCCATAGTCACAAGACTCTTGTATCATTCATAACTTCACCAGCTTTAACATATTTTAATATTTCCAGGGAACTACCAGCCCTCAGGCCTTTCTAGTTTCCTGTCCCACAGAAGTATTCCCAAGGTTTCTATTATAGTATGACCAGCCCCACTACTTTAAGCACACGATATGATCTTCCCTACTTTCATGAGGCACTCATTTCCTTGGTGTTCCTCCATTCCAGGAACCTGCACTTTCCCCAGTATGCTCTTTTCTTTTGTCTTTGATCAATGCTAGGCTTTTAGATTTAGAATATCCAGTCTGTGCTCTTGTGGTTCTCCTTTTTCAGTTTCTATGATTCCCATGATGCATAGCCATTTTTCTTACACTGTCAATATATATGATAATGAGTCCTTTTAGAAAATTTTTTTTCATAATTGACTATACTTTTAATTTTTAAAAATTATTTCTGTTATTTTGCATGATGTACCTTTGTAAGTATCGGTAATCCTTCCTTTCCTTCCCCCTTTTTTTCTCTAGATGTGTGTTAGCCTGCTTCTCCCATTTCAGAATTAGCTCCCCTTGAAGAATTCATTTTCTGCTTTTAACTACAATTAGTAACTAACACTTGACTTTAAGCAATGTGTTTTAAAGTCCTCTATGGTTTTCATTTCATCTAAGGGGGATTTTTTAATAGTGTGTAGCAGAGGAGATTCTGAATTCTCTAATACTCCAGCTTGGATAATTCCACTGTTTCTCCATCTTTTCTATGTGGACTAGTTATTTGTTTTCTCTCTGCTAAAGTTTGACAAATCCTTTAAAGTAACTATTATTTCTACCTCAAGTGGTTGGTAACCAAAAACCTTACATGAACTAATAATGTTTAAAGCAATAAATCTGGTTATAGTAAAATCATTAGCTATCGTAATCATACAGTATTATGGCTTCTAGAAACATATTCTTTTATGTGATGGCCTCTATAATGAATACTGAAGAGAGACATGAAAAAATATATGACAAAGGCAGTAGTTACCGTATGATTAAGACAGTATTGTATGTAGTAAAAGACAGTGTAGAAGAAAAGGAGTAGCACAAAATGAAGACAAAACTACTCTGGGGGGTGGGAAGACTGAGAGAAGCCAATACTCTCACTGAAGGTTTAAGTTTTAAGCTCTTTACAAATTGTCTGTTAACTTTAAACAGATTCTATCCAATTTGCAGATAAATTTCTAAGAATGTAATGGTATCATTGACCATTCCTCCCAGCCCCACCCTCACCATCTCTTTTTTTCTTTTTTACGTTTTCTCACTGAAATGTAAAGAATGAAGGCAAGTTTTCAGTTGGGTAAGGAGATTTTGCAAAACAATTTCCCAAACAACAGCATATGGATGAGGAAAGCATGTGTAGGCTGCTGGAGAGAACATGTTCTTACTGCAATTTTCCCATGATAAGGATTCAAGTCTTGAGTGTGTGTGAAGGTAACTCACTAATTTTATCTTCCATTTTGATCATATTCATTCTCACTTTCCAGCTGCTTTAAGGTACAAATCCTTCATAACTAAAATGCTATGTTTTCCTAATACTCTTGCTTTGTTCAACCTCCTCCCTCTACCCACCGAATTATCATTATTACTCCTGCATGCTAAAAATATGCAATATCTCCCCTGTAACTACAAAGAAAGGCCAAACTCCCTGGTCTAACCTTAACCTAATTACCCATCATATTCATAGCTTCTTCTCAAGCTAAATTCCTAAAAGATGTCTTGTGCATTTATATTTTTATGTCATTCCACTTCTTCTCCAACTAAATTGATATTCTCCCATTTGTTTTTGGTAAAATATTGCCCATCTTTAACAGGTATCAATTGAGTGTAGATTTCAATTGCTAGGTGGGATGTTTCTTCTATATTTATCTGCATTTATTAGGTTCCTTTTGTATGCCAAACTTTATGCTAGATAGTGCTACATACTTGATACACAGATCATTTAGGGAAACTTTATTGTCTGTTTTATATAATTAAAACTAGAAACAAAAGAAGTTTAAAGAAACACTCACATTCACACGGTTGTTAAGCTAGAGCCCAAGTCTTCTCTTACACCGTACTAGCTCCTCATCCATGGGTTTGCCTTTGAATTTTGTCCTAGCATTTTCTGTAACATATTAGAATTTTGTATTCTGATTTGTATCCAATTATGTCGTGATATATGACCGCACAAAGGAACCTGTCTTCTGTGTATTTCTAACCAATATACATTTGCACACTGTAAGCATTAATTAATGAAAAAAAAACCCACCACTTCCTGCACAGTTTTGTTTTCACCTTGCCCTAAAAATAAGTCCAGATGTAGGGCAACTGAAGACAGAGTAAGTAAATGTTAAAACCTCCACTTCATTTCAACAAAAATCACGTTATATCCTGGGAAACCATGAAAGTAAATGAAATGATGCCGAAAAAGTATTTAAAGCTTTTCATTTGAATGGTGCTATATACATTCCAGGATTTTGTTAATCATTGTAGATATTATAGATATTAAGCCTAGTGGGAAATTAGCTAAATCTATTTTGAGAAGTCTTTACTGAGGAAATTAGTTTCATGATCTAGTGACACATGGTATAGGTTATGAGCCAATATTTAAATAGTCAGGCCCATTTGCTGGACACAAGGGTACCCTGGGTCTAAAAACTACCTTTATAAGTGCAATATCCTGAGAGTTACTGATCATAATTACATATTTTTCAGAGTTCTTAAAATTTCATTTGGCCAGTATTCAAGATTAAGTGGATAATTGTGTGTACTTAAGCATGCTGGTCCAGTAAGTCAGCAAGTCTTCCCAGTACAAATTTTCTTTCTCATTTTGATTAAATATCTTTAAGCTTAATCAATTGCTTTGGCAATTTAAGACTAAGCATTAAGTGATATAATAAGTGTTAAGTTAAAAAAAATTCTGATGCAGTTTCAGCATTAGTTTGTCTCTCAGGGACAGTTGAAGCAGCTACAAAACCAAGCAAACAAAGAAAAACCTTTAAAGCAAACATACTTGGGTTATTATTTAAAACCAGAATCAAGACCCATCACAACAATGTCACTTAATACTGAATTATTATCCCTACAAATGATCAGGTTGAAGTGACCAAGCTTAAGTAACTTGAACTAGATCAAACAATTCACTCCAAAGTTTCAACTCCCATTTTTAAATATATTCCCGCATTCCATTTTTATCTATTACATATAACTTACTCTATCCTTTCCTTTTACCCTTTTACCTCTATGATGAATCTGTCCACTTGTGAGTCAGAGTTCAACAGATTATATCATTTGCAGTACTTTTCCTAATAAAATTTTTAATCACATAATGGGTTACTAGGATGTATTACAAAGTATTTTGGGCCCCATAAAATAAGAAATATAGGTCAGAACTTACAGATTAGTTTTCTGCTGTGACTTCTATCTGTTCTCCAAGTGGGAAAAACAATTAAATTTTATATACAAATGATTGATCTTTAAATTCATTCTGAGAGCTAAAAGCAAAAGTACCACTATTAAATGCATGACAACTATGAGAAATCATCACATTTCATATAAGCGTTTGGAGCATGAAATAAAGGTGCATAGGGAAAGTGGGGAAAAACAAGGTGTATCATATGGACAGTTGCCATAAGCAGTAGATTTCCCCATTCTCTCAGGGTGCTATGAACAGGAGGGTGGAAACTGGAGTGGAGCCCTGACTTGAGGACAGGCATTCTGACATGGGACTCAGGTCTCACAAGCAGTATCTTATCAACCGTTTTAACACATTCCCCTAATGTTTTAATTTTGATGATGGTATGTATTTTAAAATTTTTTATGTCTACATATTCTGTTCCTGGCAAGAAAACTTTATTGAAAGTATTCCTTCCTATTACCTTTTAAAGCATATCTTGTAGCAATGTGTTTGCTTCCATAAATCCTTGAAGTTATGTGGGTTCCCTTCTGTAAATTGTAAATTTTGATAATCCCTCAAGGATTTCTTACAGATAGTTTTAAAAAATCATGTTTAGGGTAACAGCCAGTGTCATACACAGAATAACACATTATCATCACGTCTTTTTTACTCAGATTGATGCAAATTTCATGATTTAATGCTATGTCATAGCTCCTGGTGCGATGGCTCAACAGCTAAATCCTTGCATTAAAAGCTGCAAGATCCCATATGGACACTGGTTCATGTCCTGGCTGGTCCACTTCCCATACAGCTCTCGCTATGTCCTGAGGAAGCATTAGAAGATGGCTCAAGTCAATGGCTCCCATGTAGGAGACCAGGAAGATGCTCTGGGCACCAGGTTTCAGATCTGCTCAACTCTAGTCTTTGGGGAATGAACCAGTGGATCAAAGATTTTTTAATCTCTCTTCTTACTAAATCTGATATGCCTTTCTAATAAAAATAAATAAACCTTAAGAAAATAAATTGTGGGTACAGTGTGGTGGCCTAGAGGCTGAATCCTCACCTTGCATCCCCTGGGATCCCATATGGATGCAGGTTTGTGTTCCAGCTGCTCCACTTCTGATAGACCTCCCTGCTTGTGGCTTGGAAAAGCAGTAGATGGCAGCAAACAGCCTTGGGACCCTGCTTCCATGTGGGAGACCCAGCGGAAGCTCTTGCCTCCTGGCTTTGAATTGGTGCAGCTCTGGCCATTGTGACCACTTAGAGAGTAAACCAGCAGGAAGAACGTCTTTATTTCTGTGTCTCCTTCTTTCTGTTTACCTGCCTTTCCAGAAAAAGAAAAGAAAAGAAAGGAAAGAAGAAAGGAAAAGAGAAAAGGAAAGGAAAGGAAAGAAAAGAAGAAAAGAAAAGGAAAGAAAAGAAAAGGAAAGAAGAGAAAAGAAAAGAAAAAAAGAAAAGAGCGCCCCCCTGCATAGTAGCCTAGCGGTTAAAGAACACACCGGGATCCCATGTGGGTACTGGTTCTAATCCCAGCAGCCCAGCTTCCCAGCTGGATCCCTGCTTGTGGCCTGGGATAGCAATTGAAAATGCCCTAAGGGGCCCAGCGCGGTGGCGCAAGTGGTTAAGGTCCTCGCCTTGCACGCCCGGGATCCATTATGGGTGCCAGTTCTAATCCCGGCAGCCCCACTTCCCTTCCAGCTCCCTGCCTGTGGCCCAGGAAAGCAGCAGAGGACGGCCCAAAGCTTTGGGACCCTGCACCTGCGTGGGAGACCCGGAAGAGGCTCCTGGCTTCGGATTGGCATAGCATCGGCCGTTGTGCTCACTTAGGGAGTGAATCATCGGATGAAAGATCTTCCTCTCTGTTTCTCCTCTCTGTATATCCGCCTTTCCAATAAAAAAATAATCAAAATAAATCTTAAAAAAAAAAAAAAGGAAATGGCCTAAGGCCTTAGGACCCTGCACCCGTGTGGGAGACCCAGAACAAGTTCTGGCTTCTGATTGGCTCAGCATTGGTCATTGAAGTTACTTGGAGAGTGAGTCCTAGGAGGGAAGATCTTCCTGTCTGTGTCTCCTCCTCTTTGTATGTCTGAATTTCCAATAAAAATAAAATAAATATTTAAAAAATGAACTAGAAATTCTAGAAAGTAAAAAAAGACAAACAATAGAATGAGAAAATATTGAATATTTTACATAAAGTAATAAAAATATTTAGGATAAATGAAAAACTCTTACAATCTAACACAATGACAATCTAATAGTAAAATTAGAGAGAAAAACTTGACAGACATTGCTTTAAAGAATGTAACACAATGGATACTAAACATATGACTGGAAGTCGAACCCCACATTCCTTCATGAAATTGTAAGTTAAAATCATAATCAAATCAAACCACTTCAGATGCACTAGAAGGTTTAGACGGAAAAAGAAGACAAATGTTAGTGGGATATTGTTAGAAGTATTTGTCTCAATGGCCAAAGGTGTCAGAAGCATCTATCAACTGGTGATTGGATAAATTAAATGTGTTACACACATATCATGGCTAGGTTTTGGTGATAAAAAGAAATGAAATATAGATATGTTACAGCATGGATGGACCATGAAGTCATGATACTGAGCCAGTAATAAAAGAGTAGTCACTCCATTTAAGTGAATTACTTAGAATAGGGAGATATTTAGATACAGAGTAGATAAGTTGTTTCCTAGAGCTTGGGACAAGGACTGCATTTAGGAGAAACTGATAATGGCTTTGAAATGTTCTAAATGGCGCAGTGGCCTAGTGGCTGAAGTCCTCACCTTGAACACATTGGGTTCCCATATGAGTGCCGGTTCTAATCCTGGCAGACCTGCTTCCTAGCCAGCTCCATGCTTGTGGCCTGGGAAAGCAGTCGAGGACAGCCCAAAGCTTTGGGACCCTGCACTGTGTGGGAGACCTGGAAGAAGTTCCTGGATCCTGGCTTCAGATCGGCACAGCACCGGCTGTTGCGATCACTTGGAGAGTGAATCATCAGATGGAAGATCTTTCCCTCTGTCTCTCCTCCCATCTGTATATTTGACTTTGCAATAAAAATGAGCAATTCTTTGAAATGTTCTAAATTTAATAGTCAGTAGCAGGTGTTTGACACAGTTGTAAGTCATGAACTGGGGCCCCTGGAACCCACATCAACATTCCCCAGATTCTATTTTTGGCTGTTTCTGACTCCGGGTTTCTGATAATAATATTCACCCCGAGAGGCAGCAGGTGCAAGTTCAAGCAGGTAGGTCCCTGCCACCCACGTGGGCGTCTCTGGATTAGGATTCTTCAAGCCCCCAGTGTTGCAAATGTTTAGGGAATGAACACTGTGTGAAAGATCTCTTTCTATCCACATCTGCAAATCTGTCTCTGTGCTTTCAAATAAATAAACACGTGCACAAACATGTTTAACAAAAAAATTTGAAAGCCATGATGAATCACTTGCTGAGTCAACTGAAAATCAACTTAAACTTGCAGAGTTTCAGTGGGAGAAACATCTGATATATGAATTATATCTTTATAAATATGAATTTACAAAAAGAAATGTTTAATTTTAATGTTGTTTTTGTTTTGTAACGGTTTTGTAGCTTTAACTGGACAGTCTTGTCTTTAAGTCTAGGCTTTCTCTTTTGTAAAATGAGTATATCAATAATTAAAAAAAAACATTAATAACATCGCATGAAATCCCTGCAAGAGCCATTTAACATGATGCCTGGAATTGCTAAGTAGGCTACTTATTACAAAGGCTAAACAAGACAAATAACTAATAAAAGAATTTCTTTGAGTTCCAGTTTCTTTATTTTTAAAATGAAGGAGTTGGAAGAGTTTATAACATTGCTTGTAGTCCCAACAATTACATGATTTAAAGCATGAATTTTCAATATTTAACCAAATGTTTGTGACAGATACATTAAAAGTTTGAGGATACAGATATTTTAACTTTTGTTGGATATTGTACATTTTGTACATGCATTAGAAAGACATATTTAAAGAGAAGAGAGGAATAGAGAAAAGACCTTCCATCTGCTAGTTCATTCCCCAATTGGCTGCAATGGCCAGAACTGAGCCAATTTGAATCCTTGAGCCAGGAGCTTCTTCTTGGTCTCCTATATGGGTGCAGGATGCCAAGGACTTGGGGCATCCTCCACTGCTTTCCCAGGACATAAGTATTGAACTGGATGGAAAATGAAGAAGCCTGGACATGAACTAGTGTTCCTATGGGATCCTGGTACT
This sequence comes from Ochotona curzoniae, assembly GCF_017591425.1. Lineage (NCBI taxonomy): Eukaryota > Metazoa > Chordata > Mammalia > Lagomorpha > Ochotonidae > Ochotona > Ochotona curzoniae. The sequence goes on from NW_024467087.1 coordinate 44,100,867, forward strand.
TGGAAGAGGAGGATTAGGCAGTTGAACTGTATCAGAGGCCTCTGAATCACTGATTTTTTTAAAAAAAATTATTATTGTTATTTTTTTATTGGAAAGGCAGATATACAGAGAGGAGAGACAGAGCGGAAGATCTTCCGTTCGATGATTCACTCCCCAAGTGAGTGCAACGGCTGAAACTATGCCCATCCGAAGCCAGGAGCCTCTTCCAGGTCTCCCACGCGGGTGCAGGGTCCCAAACTACCAGTTAATTATGATTTTGTTTCTTCACTGACATAAAAAGTGGCTTCTAGTCCTTTTAATAAGAATTTTAGGCAGTCACTACTTGCAATTTTTAAAGATTTATTAATTAATTTATTTATTTTTTAATTGGAAAGGCGGATATACAGAGAGAAGAGACAGAGAGGAAGATCTTCCGTCCGATGATTCACTCCCCAAGTGAGCGCAACGGGCCGATGCTATGCCAATCCGAAGCCAGGAGCCTCTTCCGGGTCTCCCATGCGGGTGCAGGGTCCCAAAGCTTTGGGCCGTCCTCGACTCCTTCCCGGGCCACAGGCAGGGAGCTGGAAGGGAAGTGGGGCTGCTGGGATTAGAACCGGTGCCCATATGGGATCCCGGGAGTGCAAGGCGAGTACCTTAACCACTTGCGCCACCGTGCCGGGCCCAATTTTCACTGTTTTTAAACAGCATGAAAATCATTTATGTAATGTGCTACTAAAAGAGAGAGAAATTTAGAGAAATGCAACCATAATAAAAAGGGTGGAGGTTTGCAATATGTAAATCAGAATGTGCTGAGATTTACCATGTAGGTTATAACACACACCCCCATTCTTACACAGTTATCATTTTCACACAGTATACCATCATCAAAGATTTGATTTAGTTATACGTTTGCTATGTATAAAGATCTGTGGGAGCAGGTGTTTTACACAATGGTTAGGACACTGACTTGTCAGGGATGGTAATGTCTTCATACCATGTTGAAGATTCTGGGTTTGAGTCCCACCATTTCATCTCACTGCTGATGATGTACACACTGAGGTCCAGCAGGTGATGTCTCAAGTGGTTTGGTCCTTGCTGTCTACATGGCAGACTAGATTGATTTTTGGGCTCCAAGTTTTTGCCTGGTGCAGGCCTAGCTCTTGTGGGCATTTGGCCAGTGAACCAGTAGACAGCAGATTCTCTCACTCTCTCTCTCTGGCTGTGTGCTTCTCTCTCTCTCTCTCTCTCTCTCTCTCTCTCTCTCTCTTTCTCTTTCTCTATGTGTGTGTGTGTGTGTGTGTGTGTGTGTGTGTGTGTGTGTGTGCATTTGCCACTTTCTTTGTCTCTGCTTTCCAAATAAAGAGATTAAAACATTTAAAAAATAAATGTGTGTGCTAAAGGAATTAAGAATACAATATCCCAGGATCTGGAGTGAGGATAGCCCGGTGGTGAATTCCTTATTTTGCAAATGCTTAGATCCCATATAAATACTGATTCCTCTCCTGGCTGTTCCACTTCCTATCCAGCTACCTGCTTGAGGCCTGGCAAAACAGCAGAGGATGTCCCAGAGCCTTGGGACCCTGAACTCAAATTAGAGACCAGGAAGAATCTCCTCTTGCTCCCTGTCTTTGACTTGGCTCAGCTCAGCTCAGTTCATCTTAGCCATTGTAGCCATTTAGAGAATGAACCAGCAGATGGAAGATTTTCTCTGTCTCTTCTTCTCTCTGTAAATCTGATCTGCCTCTTCAATAAATATCAATCTGAGAAAAATGACACCCAAAAAATATGTGGCACCTGGACACTGAATATTTAAAATTAAAGGCCATTAAGCAAGCAAAGAAGCAACCACAGTCTTACTGTGACATTCCTCTGATTTTTTAAAGCAGAAGGTGAAATTCCCATGTGAAAGATACTATAATAAATTGTACTCTTATATTCAAGGATGAGAAGTTGTGTTTGAATCTTCCCTTTCTATTCAGTGAAGCACCTTACTACAAACCCATTCTATTTGGTGTAACAAGTCACTATGTACTTGGCTCTGCATCTTTGCATCTTAATCATTATTTCATGAGGACCCCACGTATTTTAAGAGTTGTTGCAAAGACATTTGCAGGTTTCCCTTAATTTATCTTATATAAATTTAATTATTAGTTTCAGTTAGGACTCCAAGAAGACAAAGGTAGAAGTTTGTTGCTTCAGTAACGTTCAAAAAATATTTGAATCTTGCATTGTAAAAACAGCATTTATGTATTTACATTACAAATAATATTGATTTATAAAACTGAAAATAACAATAGTTTTAGTATTCTCGGAGGCCATTTGAGTGACAGGGATTTCTGGGAAGAAAGCAAAAAATCATTGGAAAGACCATCTTATACTGAAGGATTTGTAATCGGTCACTATTTTGTCACTTTTAGAAGTGAAGGTGTTATTCCATCTTTTGAGGTCTTGTTCAATTTCCTTTTTAAATAGTTTGTAGTTTTCTTCGAATAGGTCTCCTACGCTTTTGGTTAGATTTATTCCCAAATACTTCATACTTCTCTCTGCTATTTTGAATGGTATCCTGTTGGTTAGATCTTCTTCCATCTTGGTGTTATTTGCATACACTATGGCTGTTGATTTTCGTTCGTTAATTTTGTACCCTGCCACTCTGCCAAACTCTCGTATAAGTTCTAGCAGTTTCTGTATTGAGTCTCCTGGTTTTTCTATGTATAGGATTATGTCATCTGCATATAGTGAAAGCTTCCCGTGCTCCTGGATAGGCAAAATCAATATCATTAAAATGTCTATACTACCACAAGCAATATACATTTTCAACGCAATTCCAATCAAATTGCCCAAAACATTCTTCACGGAACTGGATACAATGATTCAAAAGTTCATCTGGAAACACAAAAAACCACGAATAGCTAGAACCAACCTGAAAAATAAGAGGTTAGCAGGGGGAATCACAATCCCGGACCTCTGGACATACTATAGAGCAGTGGTTATCAAAACAGCCTGGTACTGGCACAAAGACAGAAAGGAAGATCAATGGAATAGAATAGAAGCACCAAAAGGGAACCCACACAAATACAGCCAATTAATCTTTGACAAAAAGACCAATGATAGCTCAAGCAAGTGGGAAGGCCTCTTTAGTAAATGTTGTTGGGACAACTGGCTGATAGCCTGTAGAAACAAAAGGATAGACCCACATCTATCACCATACACTAAGATCCAATCTACATGGATAAAAGACCTAAACCTACATCCAGAAACCTTCAAACTCTTGCAAGAAAATGTAGGAAATACACTGCAAGACCTAGGAGTAGGTTCCGACTTTCTAAGAAGGACACCAAAAGCAATAGCAGTTGAGAACAGAATAAACAAATGGGACCTCATCAAACTAAGAAGCTTCTGTACAGCAAGGGAAACAATCAACAAAGTAAAAAAGCAACCCACAGAGTGGGAGAAGATCTTTGCACACGATATAGGCGATAGGGGGCTAATTTCCAGGATATACAAAGAACTTCAAAACAACCAAAAAACCAAAACAAACAAGCCACTCAAGAAATGGGCAAGGGAAATGGGCAAACATTTCACAAAGGAACAAGTCCAAATGGCAAACAAACATATGAAAAAATGTTCCAGCTCCCTAGCAATAAGGGAAATCCAAATTAAAACATCGATGAGGTACCACCTAACACCAGTAAGATTGGCCCACATAAACAAGAACACCAACGACGCTTGCTGGCGAGGATGCGGGGAAAAGGGAACCCTACTCCACTGCTGGTGGAGCTGCAAATTGGTACAGCCTTTATGGAAATCAGTCTGGAGAACACTCAAACAACTCGGAATCTGCATGCCATATGACCCAGCAATAGCACTCCTAGGAATATATCCAAAACACCTGATTTACGACAAACCAACATGCATCCCTATGTTCATTGCAGCACAATCAGTAATTGCAAAAACATGGAAGCAACCGAAATGCCCATCAATAGAAGATTGGATAAGAAAGCTTTGGTTCATCTACTCCATGGAATACTACTCAGCTATTAAAAAAAACAAAATGCAGTTCTTTGTGGCTAAATGGGCACAACTGGAAACTATAATGCTAAGGGAAATGAGCGAATCCCAAAAGATTAGATACCACATGTTTGCCTTGATTTAACCTGTAATTTATTGTTTGGTTGTTTGTTATTTTTTGAACGTGTCATTGATGCTGTCTCAACCCAGATGTTTCGAAGAATGGAACTTGCATTATTTTTAACATATTGTTTACCCAATACTATGTCAATTAATTCCATAATGTTGTATATTGATACTGAGGCCTTGTTGGGGCTTTTAACCGACCGGATCTTTACTCTGTTAGACCTATCTTCAGACCATAGAAGGTCTCCCCAGGAGGCCACTGAACTTATCTGGACAATAAGACGCTGAACTTTATGCTAGGCATGTGTTTGCAAGCAATGAATCTCAACTGAACTTGAACTATGGTTATGCAGCAAGGTGGAGGAATCCACCATGGGGGGAGGGATATGGGGAGGGGTGGGGGGAATCCCCAGCGCCTATAAAACTGTACTACATAATACAGTGTAAGCAACAATAAAAAAAAAAAAAAGAAAAAAAGAAAAAAAAAGACCATCATGAAAAAAAAAAAAAAAAAAAAGAAGTGAAGGTGGGTGTTGGTGCAGTACTCTGTGGTGGTATCCTCAGAAAAACCTTTCCTACAATGCAATTTACCATGTTTCCAGATGTCTAATTAAAAGATGAGAACTGGGTCAACAAAGACATTGAAGTACTGACTAAAGAAGAAATACAAGCATGTTCTCAGATTTGGCTCCGTCATACTTCAGAATTCCAAATGTCCTCTATGTTGAAGGCTTGTGGAAGGGGAAGCATGGTCAAAGATGAGAGATTTAATATATTTTTGTGTTCCAAGGTACCACACTCTGAAGCTAGAATAATAATGCAAATCAGAAGGAATTCATTGCTGCAAAAAAGAAAAAGGCCTTTGCCTTTAGGCAGGAATACTGAAACCTGGAAGATTATAAAACATCAGCAAGTGATGAGGAACTTAACTGGGCAAGAATGACTTAAAGATATGTAAATTCCAGAGTCTTTTTTTTTTTTTTAACATTGTGTTAGCTAAATTGAACAAAGCTGTAGCATAATTATCAGATCTCATTTGGAATAAATTTCTATTAGTTGTACATACAAACTTTGAAAATGGAAAATCGGTGATAATTAATGTAGTTTTATATTATACAGCAAAATTATTAAAAAGTAGTATTCTCTTATACTTTTATCATCCTTTTATTTTTCTTCTCTTACTTTCCACTGTTCAATTACCTTTTTTTCCAGCACATCGTGTTTTCTAGAATAGCCTGCATTTCCACTCTTTTGTTATATATTCTATCTTATTCCAATTCTTAGAAGAGTTGAGGACAACTGGCTATTTAGTACATGTGATTTATGATGGAAGTGTTCCTACCTGAATCACTAATGTCTGAACCATAAACAGTAGGTAATGTCTTTAAACACAGAGCCGTTGGGTAGGTAGCATTAGTTGTGAGAGTGTTTGTATTTTTATTTATCTACTTTTAGTATTCTACAAAGATCATATAGCTAAGTTGTTCAGATGGCCATGTTGTGAACAAGGGCTGGAGGAGAGTCGAAAGGAATTCTGGGGCCAGAATTGGGACATCTATATTCTACATGTTCAAGTTTTCCAAGAACTTTCTGTTATAGCTTCCTGTCAGTATGCACTCTGCGGGGTAGCAGGAGGAGGCCCAAGTACTTGAGTTCTCTAACCCATGTGGTAGACATGGTTCCAATCCATAGGCTTGTCCGCCCCTATTTGTTGTGGGTATTTGAGAAGTGAACCAAAGGGAAAAAGGAAGCATAGTTTTTCATCTCTCTCTCCATTTCACTCTTCCTCTCCCTCTCCCTCAGCGTTTCAAATAAATGAAAGGTGCAGATAATTTTTAAAGAATGTTTGTTTTATTTCTTTTAAAAGCAGTTACAGAGAGAGGGAAAGATCTTACACCTGCTGGTTCACTCCCCAAATGACCTCAGTTGGCTGGGGCTGGATCAGGCTGAAACCACAAACCTTCTTTCAGGACTCCCACATGTGTGACAGGGGCCCAAGGGTTTGGGCCATCTTTTTCTATTTTCCTAGGCACATTAACAGGGGACCATACTGAAATGGAGTATCCGGGTCATGAAACAATGATCATATGGGATACTGGTGTCATGGGCAGCTGCTTAATCTGCTCCTTTGCAATGCTAGCCCCAACACATGGTTTTTTTTTTTTTAAATGAATACACAGGGTACTATCTATATATATATGTTGAATTGACATTTGAGATTGATTATTATTGACAGATTCACTTTTCTATTTAGCTTTCTTGTCATATGTTAAAGTGTAAGATAAATTTCACAGTGAGAGAAATGTAATTTATAGGATGTTTATATAAGAGAAAAGTAAGGAAGGGTAACTATATAGGGAAAAAAAGAGCTATAGCATCCAGCCTTGTGGTGCAGCCAGTTAAGATGCCACCTGCAAGGCTGGCATCCTATATCACTGATTAATTCAATGATTTGAGTTCTGGTTACTCCATTTGGAGTGGAGCTCCTTGCTAATGCAGCAAGGCAGTGAGTGATGGCCTGAGTAGTTGGACCCCTGTCACCCAGTTGAGGTCCTGGTTTCTGGTTTCAACATGACCATTCTAACCCACTATTTGTGTAGTGACCCAGCAGACAGAAGATCTCTTTCTCTCTCTTTTTCTCTACCTCTCTCTCCTTACCTCCCTGTCTTTTCCTCTCCATGTTGGTCTTTTAATAAATAAATAAATAATTCTACTACCAAAAAGAATGGAAAAAATAACAATGCTTGAAGTGTAAATAAAAATTTGTAATAAAGTGATCCATGTCATAAAATTTGTAGATGTTGGTAGAACTTTAACATAGTCTCTTGTACATTGCCATATCTTTTCTTACATGCAGTCTGACAAAAAATCATATCTGTAAACCCTCATTAAATTATACAATGTTTGAATGCGGAGAAAGTCTAAATCAATTTTAAGTAAATAAATATTCCCAGAATTATTTTGCATGAACATTTTGTATCTACATTAAGAAGAACTCTGAAAGTAAAAAATTCTTTGTTGTGAAAATGATCTCAAACACTTGACAGACTTTTTGTTGCAACATAATTAAAACTAGAGGTTTAGCCCAACTGATTTTGTTTCAAATCAAAGTCATACCTAATAGCAAGCTGTTTTTTATAGAACAATGAATAGGAAATGGCTATTCGAAGACAGAGAAGGAAAGTCTACATAGCAACTGTGTGTGTGTGTGTGTGTGTAGAAAGAGCTATTTTTAATACAATTCCAGTGAATTTTTTAAAAAGATGCTTGAAATGCTTGAATAGTAGTGATAATATTTTATTTTTACATTCTGGCATGTGCAAAACTCAGTAAGGCAAACAACTGCCAGATGAGATCTTTTCTCATGTGCTTTGGCAGGCATCTTTCCAACATGTAAGGAATCTTCCTTCTAAAGTTGAAAATCAAAAGGTCTGAATTTGTAGTGCCTAAAAGGTGGTGAAAGGCAGGTATTATATTCATACACCCTTTTTAAATTTAATTTTATGAGTTCAATAAAGATTCATTGTCTGGCATAAACTGAGGGAGAAATAGGTTGTATAGCTATCTGATGTAGCTTTAAATCAGCCAAAATGATTAGATTCATAGATCTTGAATGCTTTAAATTTTCCAGGCAATATAGACAAGTATGGGAACCAATATGAATCATTTGCTACAAAATAGGATTTAGATGGGAATATAGGTCACAGGTTCCTTCACTCTAAGTGATAGTAACGAACCACAAGGTCTTCAAAACCTAGAGGTAACAAATAACTTCAGAGAATTTGGAAGTCCATTCAAGTACACATTATTTTGCTATCCACATTTGTTTTGTGAGAACTTATAGACTTCCTTTGCTCACTTTGAAAATCTTAAGGAATAAGAATTTGACCTCTGCCACCTTTTGCAGTGTCCTGGGAAGAGTATCCCATCTCTCAGTACAGATGGCCCCTCCCCCTCCCCCCGCTTTCCCAACAAGAAACCTTACTTTATTCTTAACACCATTTAAAAGCTGTTTAAGAGGAGAAAAGACACTAATCATATTGTAAGAGACATTTTGAATGTTCTTAACTAGTTTGGACAAGACAGTGCAACTTTCATTTTAAACATTCCTATAATTACAAAAAAAAAAAACCCCACACATATTTTCCTATGTAATCACTCCATCTACGCTGTACTCACCTGCTTGTTTGTTTTGAGGCATGTTATTTGAACTATTATTCAGCGCACTTGATACAATAATCCATTAACCTATCCTTCATCATGACCTTAAAACCCTTTCTGCTGATCAGATGATTATGATTATCTATTTTCATATATGCACCCCTCTTCTTTTCCAAGCAAGAACTAGTCTCAGTTACTCTACAGTTTCTCTCCTAACTCTTCAAGCTTTCAACTGTATTAGTACTCATGCATGGACACGGACCTCACACTGAGAATTTAAAAAAACAGTATATTTTAGGGATACCTATTATTTTTATCAACTATACTGGTTTCTTCATTATCTTTTATAATCTTGAAATGAGCCTCCTGGTGCTACTCTTTTACTTCAGTCATTCTCCATCTACCATAGTAGTCAGCTTATAAATTTGAAAATCCTTAAATTGTAACAGATTCAGCATTTATTTTATCAGCTATAATTGAGGACTTGAAGAAGCTGAAGTCAGACTAACTAAGGAATCAAAAATAGCTCCACAAGACTTGTTAATTACGCTGGCAACAGGACCATGCAGTTGGAATGTGCAAACTTTTACACTAAATCTTTTGCATGCATATCAGTGTTACTTACTTTGGTTAGATTGGATATGATTTTATGTAATCCATGAAGCTCAAATGTGGTCGCTTTAGTCATGAATGAAACAGAAAAAGCAGCACTTGGTGATTGGGACCAACTTTGAATTTCTTGCTCTCCTCCAACAGTTTTGCTAGTAGCTGAGTTAGTTCATCAGAAACAAGTGACTGTTGCACATTTCATGGGTATAACGTGCCTGTCTCGGGAATTCTGAGATGTCCACTGTTTTGCCTTTCTTGTAGAAGTGTCACAGATATTGTTCCTAGAATTGTTTGACTCAGTTATTGAATTTTTAAGATTAAAAATGTCTGTGTCATAACATGCTTTATTTCTTTATAGTGAATTTAATGGAATATTAAAGCCAGTTCTTATCTATTTTTAATTTTCCTTAAGACTTCAAGGTAAGAGAAAATCATGAAAATGGGGGTTGAGGTTGGGCATTAGTTCTCACCTGTGACTATACTAACAGACTTTTTAAGATTTATTTATATATTTGGAAGACTGAGTTCTTACAGAGAGGGAAAAACAAAGGCAGAGAAAGTGAGAGAAAAAAGAGAGAGGGAGAAGTAGAGACATAGAAAGAGACATCTTCTATCTTTGGTTCACTAAAACGTGGCCACAATAGCCAATGCTTGGCCATGCTGAAAACAGGAGTCAAGAGCTTCTTCTGGGTCCCACATGGATGTAGGTGCGCAAACACTTGAACCATACTCTATTGCTTTCCCAGAAACGCAAGCAGGGAGACAAAAGCAGAGGAATAGGGGATTGAATTAGCGCTTGTATGGAAGGCCAGTACTACAGAGAGAGAGGTTTAACCCACTATACCGTACTGTCAGCCCCAATACTAACAGAATCACCAGGTGACAAAATTAGGAATATAAACATTTGAGAAATTAATTGTGCAAATTGATGTTTAAAGAGACTAATAATAGGATACTGGAGGAGATATAACAGTAGATATAAAATATTTCAACTGAGAGTAAAAATAAATTATGAATGCATGCTTAAACAAAGAAATTAAGTGGGCAAAGCAGGGAGAGTGAAAGTTTATTTGATAGACTGTTTTTCAAACATACTGCAAAACAAATTGAATGGATTACTAATGAAATAATAAGTAAATTAGCATATAGTGCTTGAGGGCACAAGTTAGGTCATTAATATGACCTCTTGGGTGTCTTACGTTGTGTTACTTCTTATATTGTAGTACTTACATTTGAGTGCTGGCTCAACTTCCGGCCTCCTGCTAATATGAACCCAGGAAAGAAGCAGATTGTGGCCCAAGAACTTGGGTCTCAGACACTCATATGAGAAACCATAGTTGAGTTTCATGCTCAGAACTTTGGCTTTGCCTAACACCCATGGCAATTCCAGGTATGTAGGCCTTCAGGGAGTGTATAATGGATGGAAAATCTCTCTCTCAATGAAGAAACAGAATTGTAAAACAGAATTTATGAGGAATAAATAGTACTTAGAATAAGAGATAATACTTGGTACATATTAACAGGTGTGACCCAAAAATTCAACACATAATTTAAACTTACCATGTGCAGCAATATGTTTTCCATTTCCTTTTACTTTGTTTTCCCAATTATTTATTTTTCCATTTTTAAAAAAGATTTATTTATTTTTATTACAAAGTCAGATATACAGAGAGGAGAAGAGAGAGAGGAAGATCTTCCATCTGATGATTCACTCCCCAAGTGAGAGCAACGGCCGGTGCTGTGCAAATCTAAAGCCAGGAGCCAGGAAACTGTTCCAGGTCTCCCACGCGGGTGCAGGGTCCCAAAGCTTTGGGCTGACCTCGACTGCTTTCCCAGGCCACAAGCAGGGAGCTGGATGGGAAGTGGAGCCACTGGAATTAGAACCGGCGCCCCTATGGGATCCCGGGCACGTTCAAGGCTAGGACTTTAGCTGCTAGGCCATGCCACCAGGTCCTTTCTATTTGTTTTAAAATTTTGGATTAGCATGTAATAATTGCAAATTTCAAGGGGTACAATGTAACAGTTCAATATAGAAATACAACTTAGACCAAATATGCCAGGTAACCAGTATTTCCACCGTGTTGTTTTTCTGTGTGATTGAACGCACCAGCTCCTCTGGTCCAACTCCTAATGTAGAATATTATTCATGGTAGTGAAACATAGTCACCCCACTTCACTGTCTGTAGCAGAACATGTTACAGTCAGCCTATTGTGGTCTAATACTCATTATCCGAATGATATGATTATCCCCTTCTCTCTCCTCCTGTCTTTTCAGGTCTCTAGTAATAGTATTTTAAATTTGTATCAAATATATACATAAAAATAAACATCGTCTTTAAACTTCCATATACAAGAACCCATCATGTTCATGTTTTGTTTCTGACTTCATTCTCTATCTTTTTAAAGATTTATTTATCTTTGTTTGAAAGGTAGATTTACAGAGAGAGGAAGAGAGAGTGAGCTCTTGTATTTGTTGATTCACTCCCCAAGTGGCCACAATAAGAGTGGGCAGGTCTGAAGCCTCCTCCAGGTCTCCTATGTGGGTCCAAGGGTCAAGGGACCTAGGCCATTTTTGCTGCCCTCCCAGCACATTAGCAGGGAACTGGATCAGAAGTGGAGTAGCCGAGATTTGAACGGTTGCCCATAGGGAATTTTGGCAATCCAGTTGGAGGCTTTACCTATTGGTCTCCTGCCATTTCACTTAATATACTGATAACCAGTTCCAATCATTTTGCTATAAGTGTCAGGTTTTCATTTTTTTATGACAGAATACTATTCCATTGCAAAGATATGTTGTATTTCTTTATTCATTTTTACATCAATGGGAGCTAACATTGATTGTGTATCTTGGCTATCGCTAATAGCAGGGCAATGAGCATTAGAGTCCAGGTATCTCGTTCATGTGATGAATTTATTTCCATTAGATAAAAAACTTAGAAGTTGTGGGCAATCATCACCACCAGGTCTCTGCCTGCTACCTGGTGGGCATGGCCTAGAGCTTACCTGCCCTGGCCCAAGGCACAACTTCCAACCTTGTATATTTAACATGACCTCTGACATGATTGGAAGGACAACAGGATTAGGCATACGTTTTAGCCAATCAGAGTCATTATTGGGTGAAGGGACTATCTGAAAAAGGCCTCCTACCCTTTCTTTCATTAACCTTTAAATACCTGTATCTTGTACTGAATAATCATCAATTTGTCTCTGGTGGTTCTTTAACCAAAGAACACTGTCGCCTCACACTTGGTGATCTTGGGGCCAATTGACGGACTCAATCCCTCAGAAGTAAGATAGCTTGATCGTATGGTAGATCTTTTTTTTAAGATTTTTTTTTTGGGGGGGGAGGGAAACTTCATAGTTTCCTTCTTCCTCTTCTAATGCCTGTTTTAGTTTGTATTCCTACAAAAAAAAATTATTGAAGTCCCCTTGTCTCCACTTCTTTGCCATTTTTCTTCTAGTAATTGCTATTCATTTTAAAGAAGATTTATTTATTTTTATTTGAACGACGAAGTTTACAAAGAGAAAAGAGGTACAGAGAGAAAGCCTTCCATCTGCTGGTTCGTTCCACAAATGGTCCCAACAGCCTGAACTGAGCTTCTCTGATGCTAGGAGCGAGAAGCTTCTAACCAAGTCTCTCAAGTGGATGCAGGGTTCTGAGGACTTGCGCCATCTTCCACTGCCTTTCCAGGTCATGAGCAGAGAGCTGGATTGGAAGTAGAGCAAACGAGATATGAATTGGCACCTATAAGAGATACCTGTGCCACAGGGAGGTGGATTACATCAATGCACTGCCGCACCAACTCTTGTAGTATCTATAATAACAGGAATGGAATGATAATTCATTGTGATTTTAACTTGCATTTCCCTACCACTAAGAATATCAAATGTTTATTCATGTACTTGATAGCTGTTTGTATTTATTCTTCTGAGAAATGTCTATTCATATCTTTTGATTGATCATTTGCTGTTTGATTGTTGAACATTTTAGGTTCTATATATGTATTCTGGATAGTCATCCTTTTATTGGTGAATAGCTTACAAATATTTTTTTTTTCTTGTCAGTTGCCTCTTCACCCTGATTGTTTTCTTTACTGTGCAGAAGCACCTTAGTTTGATATAATCCTGTCTATTATATTTGTTTTTTATTGCCTCTATGTTTTCGGTTTTATCCAGAATGTTATTGCTGATACATTTACCTTGAAGTGGTTCCATTACATTTTATTGTAATAATTTAAGAGTTTCATGATTTTGTTTGAATCTTTTATATATAATATCCATGTTCTATATGAATATACACGTTACCCATTACCGTTTGCCGAAGTGACTATCTCTTCTGTATGGTATATTTTAGTCACTTTGTGAAAGAAAAATTAATTATATATGCTTTGATTTATTTCTATGGTATATATTCTGTTCCACTCATCTACATATGTATTTATATGTATTTGTATTTATAAAATACCAAGATCAATGGTCACAATAGCTTTAGATTAGAGTAGATATTGAAATTTTTATTCAGTTCTTTATATAGAATATATGTCAATATTTGCATCTGGCTTATTTCACTTGACAATAGATAAACAGTTCCATCAATTTACTGCAAATGTCTGGGTTTCCAATCATCTTTCAATACCTTGGGCATTGTGAATACCACTTTAATGAAAAAGGAAATGCAGATATCTTCTTCACATACATTATTTCTTCTCAAGAAATAAATTATAGGCATTGAAATCATTGATAGCTTATTTGGAAAATGGTTTGAGTTGTGAAGTTATGCAATGCTTTTGTAAGGTGCTGAATCTAATGCCTATAAATAATTAGAACCCTGTGAATATTTTTCACTCATTTTGTACACTTTATGGAATTCATTGTAAAAGTTGGAGTAATCCCTTTCCCACCAGTTGGAGAAAGTGAATTTGGAATTAACTGATGACTTTTAAAACTTCGTGTGATTTTGGATTTAGTGACAGAACTGAAGAATAACTAATTGCTTATAATCTATAATCTTATAAACTAATTGCTTATATTTAATTGCAAATAAATGAAGTTGGAAGAAAATTATATATTGCTCTTTGATATTGAAAGGTAACTATGGGATACAAAATAGTGATAAAAATTGAGTTTTGAAATAGAATTCCAGAAATGTGTTGCATAACAGTGTATGTATAGTTAACAGTATTCAACTGTATATTCCAAAAAAAATGGAGATGTCAAAATTGATACTATGTGTTTTTTGCAACAACTATGCATGCTATTTGTTATTCAAATATTATTAATAATGTTACAGGTTGAATGTATCTTACAAGGAATGTTTGAGACCATAATATTTTGAATTACACTTATTTGAATTTTGGAATATTTGCATAGAGATATATTGAGAATAGGTCCCAAACAAAACATTAAATTCATTTGCTTTTCATATGCATAGTTCAAAGGTTGCTTTATACAGTATTTTTTGTGACTTTTTTTTAAAGTATGATCTATCTGTCTCATGAGGGCAAGTGGGACATTTTCACTTTTAGCATTATATCATCTTTCAAAACTATTTGGAAATCAGAACTAGGATGGCAGTTGTGCTTGAGGCTCCTACTATCACAGAGCCTACAATATGAGTGTCTATACATATGCTGTTAGTTATTTAAAAGAGTTCTAGTTCATATGTTATTATGATATTGTTATGATATTATTATGCACAGCTGATGCCCGCAACCTGGTTCTTAACCATGAGCTGAAAACAGCAGAGGCAGTGAGGCACTTTTAGGAGGTTTATTCCAGCAGGGCAGGAACGGGATGGAGGTGGTGAGAGATGACAACGGGAGAGAGAAGGAAGAGGGGAGGGGAGGAGGAGAAGAGAGAGCAGAGCCACACCTGTGGTTTCTTTTATACCAGTCAGGTGAACCCCAAGGTGTGGGCTTGCGGGGGATTGGGAGGAATTGAGGGCAGGCCCCAGGGGATTGATGCCTGAGACTGTCACTGGTGATTGCCTAAGAATGATTGGTAAGTGGGCGGAGCTGGGGAAGGGACTGGAAGATTGGGGATGGGATTCTCAAGTGAAATGCTGGGTTACATTTGATTGGTAGACTGGCACGAATTTTGTGAGCTGTGAGGAAGATGAAATGGTCCCGGGTTCAGGGTGGGATATTCGAATAACTCCTTACATATGCCAAGTCACCTTTATTGGAACTACATAAGCCAGATGAGAGATCATGGTGACTTACCTTGTTACAATCCTAGGAAAAGTTTCATTGCAGATGGCAAAGGAGAAGAACTTGTCCATTTTCTCCTCAGTTCTAAGGAGTATGGCCAAAACACATGCCTCTTACATCCCAGCAGGAAAGTGAAATGAATGCTGGGATCTTTGCTTAACAATTCAGTTGGGTTGAGTCCAGCAGTCTCTGTTTTCATTCACCACTTGTTGCCATGGTAGCAGCGAGCATCACAGAAGGCCTTGGTAACCTGTGGCCCAACAATGCACGTGGCTGGGAGACTGAGATTCAAGTGTAATCCACTTTAGGTTTCAGGGACCACCTCTATCACCTCGCTTTTAGCCTTGAGAAAACAGTAGAGAATCCAAAGATTGTTGGGGTAGGCCCACGTGGAGAAGATCCTACTGGTCCCTGTGTTAATTCTTAATAATCAAGTCCTCTTCTCAGGATAAGTTTTCCGCAATAAGCCAAGATATCAGATGCAGCAGGGCACTTCGTAAGTCCTTTATTCCAACAGGATAGGGGTGGGAGCAGTGGCAGAGGGAGGGAAAGAGGAGAGAAGTGAAACCTCTCCTGCCCTGGTGGCAGGAGAGGGTTGTGGGGGAGTTGGGAGTGGGGACAGGAGGAAGAGGACTGGGGAAGGGATTGGCAAGGGAAGGTGACGGTACACCAAGGGGAAGCGACACACGCTGGAGTGTGCCTGTTTTGCGGCAGGGGCGGGTGTCATGATGCTGTGAGGGATTGGTGGATAGGATTGTTGGAGCCAGGGAATTGGTAGGTGGGCCGGGATTAGTGGGAGCGGTTGTGAGGGTTTGGTGGAGAGGGCTGTTACAGCGGATTCACGGGAATCCAGAGTGGCCTGAGTTTTTTTGAGCCATGGGAAGGGAAAGCAGATATTTAAAACAGTACCGAGTCCAAAATGGCAGAGACCTTCATGGCCGATGTTCTAGTCACTCCTCATACCAAGTTACCTGGGCAGTGTCTGGAGACAGCCTCTGGACCAGCTGCGGTACTCAGTGATGTCTGATCCTGGTTGAACAGTCTTAGAGTATTATGCCAGTCTGTATCACCTGTGTCTAATAAATACATCATCGTCTAATGTTCCCACATGAATAGCAGCAGACAGATCAGACCATGGTGAAGCTTAGGCCCACACCACAGGTTTGACTGAGGGACCCTGGTTGTGATTAACATCATGACATTCATGATCACAAGTAAATAAATTTGTGCCTCACACAGGCCAAGTAAGAGGCTTGTAGGAATGTACTACCCATTTTAAGTACTTTCACAGTTCATACTGAATAGCACATCATCTATGGACTTGAGACAAATGTGAATTTAGGGAATAAGGTAAGCAGAAGCAGTGAAAATATATTAAAAGATGAACAGGATCAACCTGCAATTTTGGATGTTAGCTGCTGCTCAAATAGCAGAGATTTAAATAGGCTCAGAGAAAATATAACCACTGTTTAAAATTTCTGAAAGAGTGCTCATAAATGAAGCCAGATCACTATAATTTTTCACCCAGCCCATCCAAAATATTAAAAACTTCTAGCTTAACTGCTTCTTTACCTAAAGAACAAAATAAAATGCTATGAAACAAGCATATATGAATTGATATTTCCAAATGATCATATGAAGATTTCAAATTAGATTAAGAAAACTCAGGGGCAATTCAAAGAATGAAGAGAAACGATTCAATATTTTAACAGATTTACTGAAGTGTTAAAGGTGGTAAAACAAATTAACCATAATACTTTGAATGAAATATATATTAATTACAATAAAATGTAACAGATGACATCAATAGCAGATTAGAGCAAATTTATTTTATTTGCTAGAAGGCTGACATTTGGAAAATATACAGTAGAAAATGAAAAACAAATTCAAGGAAGAAACCTTTATTCAATTTTTTTGGAATTCAAAAGGTGCTTAAGTATTTTAAAGGGGTAAGGACAGAACAACTGTCCAAAACCAGAGAAACATACACCTATCCAGGCACTAAAGGTTCAAAGATCAACAGATTCAACTGAACCCAGTCTACCCTAAGGCATATTATAATTAGCCTATCCAAGATTAAAGATAATGAGGGGATTCTCAAAGTTGCAAGAGAAAAAATAAAAGAAATAACAAATATAGAAAGTTGGATATCCTGCAGAAAGCTTACAGGTTACGAGGGCATGGGATGAGGCATTTACAGTACTGAATGACAAAGCTTAGCAGCCAAGAACATTGTATTCAACAAAGCTATCCTTCACTGCTCTTGGAGAGACAGACAAGACAAATGGAAACATAGAATTTACCACTACCAAACTTGTATTACAAGAAATATCAAGAAACTCACACTGATTAAAAAGATGCTAATAAGTAAAAAGTATACAGTAGAAATTAGAAAATTCACTGCTGTTATTAAACAAATTTATAAGGCTCTCATATTTTAAGCATGGCATGTAAACTGTATGTATCGTAAGAGACAGGTTGTATTGAAACAAGACAAAATGTAGCATAGAAAATCAGAATGTGGAGAAAAACAGAACACAGATGTATAATTTGGGGAGGGGAGGATTTGTTGTCTCTTTTCTTTTGGGTATCAATTCACTTCCAAGTTGTGCTACTTCCCATTCAGCTCCTTGGTTATAGCTTGGAAAGCAGTAGAGTATGGTTCAAAGCCTTGGGACATTGTACCCTTGTGGGAGACCTAGAAGAAGCTCCTGGCTCCTGGCTTCGGATTAGTTCAGCTCTGAACTTCACAGCTACTTAGGATGTGAGCAAGCGGAGGGAAAATCTTTCTGTCTCTCTTAAGTCTGATCTGCATTTCCAATAAAAATACAAGTTTTTGTTTTCAATTCTCTGATTACAAGACATAGTGTGACAGTGTGGATATAGATAGGATTCAGCTATATGTTGTTTACAAGAAACTCACTTCACTACTAGGGATACACATAACCTGAAAGTGCAAGGGCGGAGTAGCATAATTCCCATAAATAAAACCCAAGAGGAAGCAGGAGAAGCACCTGTCTCTTTCTGCTACTTCTCCTTTCACATGAGTGAATCAGTGAATAAAGAAATTGCTTTTTTAAAATTCAGAACCAATGAAAATGGAGAGAGAACTCCCCAAATCTGTGGGATATATCACAAGCAGCACGAAGGGGGGATTTTATGGCAATTGATGCTTGCATTAAAAAAGAAAAACAAATGAGCTCTAATAATCAAAAATGTACTTTAAAGAGCTAGATACACAAAAACAAGTCAAATCCCAAACTATTAGGAATAAAGAAATAGTAAAATTCAGAGCACAAATAAATGTCTTAAGGAATAAATGAAGCAATGCAAAAATCCAATGAATGAAACAGTTGATGCATTGATAGGTTTCCGAACAAAAATAAATGAGAGGATACAAATGTATATAACAAGAAGTATAAATGGAGAAAGTCTGTTTGACCACATATATGTAAAAGATTTTTGATATTACTGCGAATGATCATTTGACAATAAATGTGTTAGCCTAAAGGAAATAGACAAATATAACCAACCAAGATTTAATCATGAAGTAGAATATCTAAACCAATCATTAACACGTAGCAAGCTTAAACTAGTAATACAGATCAACAAATAAAGAGAATCCCAGAACCAGATGATATCATTGCTGAAACCCACAATTACTTTTAAAGTAACTTATTTGTAAGGTGAGTTAATGAGAAAGAGAGGAAGATAGGGGAGAGAGGAAGAGAGAGAGAGAGAGAAAGAGAGAGTCTTCTATTTGCTTGTTTACTCCCCAAATGGGTGCAATGGACTTAGACCATCCTTCATGGCTTTTACAGGATCATCAGCAGGGGGTTGGATTGGAGGTTGAGCAGTCAACTGATACTAGTGTCTATGTGGGATGTTGGCCTTTCAGATGGCAGCTTTGTTGTCATGCCATAAAGGTGACCACTCCAACAATCTTTTAAACAATTTAGTACTAATCTATCTTAACTAGTCTCAAAAATAGAGAGAGAACTTTTTCAAATTCTTTCTGTAGAGGTAGCATTGCCTTTGTTACCAAAACTGGAAAAGGATGCAAGAGAACAGAAAGCAGTGTTGGTGGCAGTGATGGTTGGCATCCTTGTAGGACAGTAGATTAAGCCCTGACTTGGGAAATCCATATCCCATATCAGAGTGCCAGTTCAAGTCCCAGCTACTCTGCTTCCAATCCAGACTCCTGATTTTTCATACTGGCAGTTAGCAGAAGATGTTTCAAATATGGGAGACTAGAATAGACTTGTGGGGCTCCTGGCTTCAGGATGGCCCAGCCCTGCCAGTTACAGGCATTTTGGAAAGGAGCTATTGAATGGGAAATCTTTCTCTGTCTGCATCTTTCTATTGCTCTGCCTTTCAACTAAATGATCAAAAATGAGGACACATACTGTTTTAGGAAAAAAAGGTTACAGGACAATATCCTTGACTGTTATGCATTCAAAAGTTCTCACCAAAATACTAACAGAACAATAGACTGTAATCTTGATGAAATGGCATTCATCTCAGCAATGAAAGCATGGAAAATTGAGAAAATGTGATATAGCAGTAGAAAAACAGACCAAAAACATATGATCACCTCAACAGATGCAGAAAGGGAACTGATATGTTGAACATTGCTTCATGATAAAAGTTCTGACCACATTAGGTACAAAGGGAACCTAGCTTAACATATTAAAGTCCTATGTAAAAAGTCAATTGCTAGTATAGTCTTGTGAAGGGAAAACCTAAAATATTTCTGAGAGTAAGAAGAAAGACAGGGATATTTACTTTTATGACTTTTATCAAACATATTATAAGTAAATATACTTAATAAACAAATTTAGGAAATGAGGGGACCAGCACTCTGGCACAGGCAATTAAACCCTTGCATGCAGCACTGGCAACCCATAAGGGTGCCATTTCAAGTCCTAACTTATCCATTTCTAATCCAGCACCCTACTCATGTGAATGGGAAAGCAGCGGAAGATGTCTTAAGTGTTTTGATCCCTGCACCCAGATGGGAAACCAAGAGGAAGATCTTGGCTCCTGTTTTCAGGTTGGCCCATTCAAGATGTGAGCCAGAGGACAGCATTCCTTTCTCTCTGTCTCTCCCTCTCTGTAACTCTACCTTTCAAATAACTAAAATAAGCCTTTGCCTTTTGGCTTATCAAATTTATAAGGCACCAAAAGAATGTGCAAAAGTCAGTATCATTGCTCTGCATAAATCATGAATCAACTGATAAAGATGGCAGAGAAGCAATTCCATGTCCAGTAGCTACAAAATTAAAGCATCTGGAAATAAATTTAATCAAAATGTAGGTTATTTCTATAATGAATACTATAAGTGAAAAAAAATATATAATAACTATAAATTACTGAAAGTAATTGAAGAACCTGGCACGGTAGCATTGCAGCTAGTCCTTGCCTTGCATGCGCTGGGATCCTATATGGGCACCAATTCTAATTACAGCTTCCCACTAGCTCCCTGCTTGTGGCCTGGGAAAGCAATCAAGGATGGCCCAAAGTCTTGGGACCCTGTATCAACGTGGGAAACCCAGAGGAGGCTCCTGGCTCCTGGCTTTGGATTGGCTCAGCTGCAGCCACTTGGGGAGTGAATCAGCAAATGAAAGGTCTTCCTCTCTGTCTCTCCTCTCCCTGTATGTATGAATTTCCAATAAAAATAAATAAATCTTTAAAAAATTATTTTATGTATCATATAGTGGATATGAAAAACACTGGAAATTAGAAAATGTAAGAGATACTGCTAGCTGAATACAGCTTAGGGAAAATTTTGGCATGGTCTTTTTGGCTTCATATATTTTTAAGTAAATTGTATCAGGTAAGATATAAGACATGAAATTTTATCAATAATGATTTTATATTTGTAATGTGGTAATTTTTTACCTATACAATGAAACTCTTGAGCTCTTCCACAGAAATTAAATAACTGTCTTATTGTAGTAATTTTTTTAGTAATGCTGCCTATTTCCATGAAATTAAGTATGTACTATAGAATGGTTGAGTTTGGTTACATATTGCATATGTAAAAATTGTTTTTCAGATGAAATTTCACACCATTTCTGCAAATAGCTGGGTAGATTGTATCCGTGAGCCACAATCGGTATCTTCATAATGCAGAATGCCAGAATGTTTCTATCTCAGTCTACTAGAAACGTTTAAGAGTAAGTTGTGATAATGGTGATAGTTCTGGGGATAAGGGAATGCTGGGATTGTGATTTTCTGATTAGAATATGCATGTATTCACCTAAGACATAGCTCTCACAGTGTAAATATTTTCAGAAGGAAAAAAAAAAAGCTTCACAGATTAAAATTGCAGAAGCCTACTCTTAGGACCAATGCAGTTCAGAGGGAAGAAAGGAGCAAAGCTGTGTTTTTAGAATCACAGCAGGTTCTAATTGTTCTGGAGAGAATTGCCTGGAGTGGGTATGTTTCAACCCATCCTATGGTATTTAGACAGGAACCTTTCAGCAGCATGTGGCATGGTTTGAATATCATAGGAACACATTGGGGAAGATTGCTCTTAGCACTTCTGCATTAATCAAAAGACATGAATTGTTGAACTTCACTGAAAGAAAAAAAAAACAGTATTCAGTGATCTGCTTTCCTTAGAGTGTGAACAAAAGCTTTTTCATCTCAGTAAAGGAAAGTAGAATCAGCGTATGACAGCCTAGAAAATAAATGGCTTTAAGGAATTTCACAAGTTCATAAATCTGGAAGTGACCTTGAAAGGTCAACCGAACTACACATTTAGACCACACCTAAGCCAATCCTGGAGAGATAAGACTCTGCCCAGATAAATGTATTATTAGAATCTTTGGCAATAGTAGCTAAATGATCTCTGAGCTCTTTCTGTCCAAGAAAAATCTCTTGGAGTTTGTATCTCTGGTATCTTTTAAGAAAATCAATGAAAATTACAAATGTGTTAATCAACTATTTTTTTTTTATTAAACTCAAGAAAAAATATCAACTCTGCTTGAAGTAATGTATGCTATAAGATATCACTTTCTTTTTCTTTAAGATTTATTTATTTTTATTGGAAAGTCAGATATACACAGAAGAGGAGA
This sequence comes from Ochotona curzoniae, assembly GCF_017591425.1. Taxonomy (NCBI): domain Eukaryota; kingdom Metazoa; phylum Chordata; class Mammalia; order Lagomorpha; family Ochotonidae; genus Ochotona; species Ochotona curzoniae. The sequence continues at coordinate 44,123,041 of NW_024467087.1, forward strand.
GACAGAGAGGAAGATCTTCCATCTGATGATTCACTCCCCAAGCAGCCGCAATTGCCAGAGTTGAACAGATCCAGTCAAGGGTCAGGAGCCTCTTCCAGGTCTCTCACATTGGTGCAGGGTTCCAAGGCTTTGAGCCGTCCTCCACTGCCTTTCCAGGCCACAAGCAGGGAGCAGAGTTGGAAGCGGGGATGCTAGGATTAGAACTGGTACCTATATGGGACCCTGGCAGGTGTAAGGCAAGGACTTTAGCCACTAGGCTACAATGCTAGGCCCAAAACATTCACTTTTAACCTCACATGTCTTCATATTAGTGCAATATTTGAGGAAAACAGTAAACAATGTAATATTGCTTTATTTTTACTTTCTCAGTTTTATTTTTAGTACTTTGTATTTTATAACTTGTTTACTTTGGGAATAGAGGATTTTGTTGTATTCTTTTCTGGTTTCTCTATTAAAGTATTTTACTGACATTATAATAGTCACAGGTGACTTTTATTGCCAGAATAATTTTCAAAATATGAAAGCCTTATTATCTGCTAAAAAATACAAATCACACTATTAATAGAAGCAATGTTTTGGGACTAATGTATCTTTCTGAAATTTTTATTTTACTTATTTGTAAGGTAGAGTGACCAGAGGGCATGGAGCAACAGGCATCTCCCTACACTGGATCATTTCCCAAATGACTAGATAGAATTAGGAGATTCATGTAATTGTTATTGAGCATGGATGGGTTGGATGGAGTTGGAGAGTCTGTTGATCTTTTCTGACCATTAAGTTTGAGATGACTTTTAGTTACACAAGTAGACATCTGCAAGCGATTTAAATATGAGTATTGATTTTATAGACCATTTCCAGGCAGGAGACACAAATTTGTGTATGTTCAGCATATTGATCATATTTTAAGCTGTGTGACTTAAACAGATTACCACATACTTGAAAGGCTAAAGCAAGTATTAATCCTATTAATTTTTAAACAGAAGATACTGCTCTTTATATCAATGTCATTATCACTTTAGTATCAGGTTAAACTCACTGAATCTTTATACTTTTAAAAAATAAAGTTTCGTTTTCTGTTGTGAAGAACAGAACCAGAAAGAACAGGCTGGGCTTTTGGCAGTCTTTAAGGCATTATCTTGGACAGGTGTGGTGTCCAAACAGAGTCACAGCTCTGCTTCCCATTTCAGCTTCCTGCCAACATGCACTCTTGGAGGTGGTCCAAATGCCTCTAGGCTCCTGGCTCCGGCTCTGGCTTTTTTTTTTAAAGGTTTATTTTATTTTCATTACAAAGTCAGATATACAAGAGGAGGAGAGACAGAGAGGAAGATCTTCTGTCCGATGATTCACTACCCAAGTGACCGCAAAGGCCGGTGCTGCCCCAAATGAAGCCAGGAGCCCGGAACCTCCTCCAGGTCTCCCACGTGGGTGCAGGGTCTCAAGGCTTTGGGCCATCCTCGACTGCTTTCCCAGGCCACAAGCATGGAGCTGGAAGGGAAGTGGGGCTGCTGGGATTAGAACCGGTGCCCTTATGGGATCGTGGCGCGTTCAAGGTGAGGACTTTAGCTGCTAGGCCACCACGCCGCCGGGCCCCTGGCTCTGGCATGATTCAACCTTGACTGTTGCAGATATTTGCAGGAATGAGCCAGTGGGTGGAAATTGTACCTCTCTCTGATTTCAAAATAAACTTTTAAAAAGTCAATAAAAGAGAAAAGAGCATGGGATTTGGAGCTGCCAACCACAGCTTCACCTAGTAAACATTGAGTATTGAAATACAATGGTTCAAAACAAAATTATCCAGTAAAATACAAAGAATAAGTTGCTATTTTTTGTTAGTGCAATATTATTTGCCTCAATGGAGTACTGTGAGGATGAGATGGAAAAACATATCAAAGGCTGATATATAAGGCAAAGAACTATCATGTGATGCATTTTAATTTCAACAGACATAAACTGTTCACAAGTCAGATTTACAGGAGGAATGAACTGAAAGAGGAACAATATAGTGAAAAGTCAAATAACTTTGTAATTTGTAAATTCTCATGATATCTCTCTTCTTACATTGCTGCCTTATGTTTCCTGTTCACTGATTGTCCACTCTATGGTCTTGACATATTAAAACAATGTTATGCTTCAACTTTTTAAGATTTATTTTTGTTGCAAAAGCAGAAGGACTGAGACAAGAAAGATCTTCTGTCTGTTGATTCACTCCCCAAGTGGCCACAATGGCCAGAGTTGAGCTCATCTGAAGCCAGGAGCCAGGAGCTTTTTCTGGGTCTCCAACATAGGTCCCAAAGCCTTGGGCCATCCTTTACTGCTTTCCCAGCCCATCAGCAGGGAGTTGGATGGGAAGTAGAACAGGTTGGACATGACTCAGCATTTTGTAATATTTTTATTTTACTTGGTGAACAAACTTCAATTATTTCACAATACAGCTTTAGCAACAGAGTGATACTTTCCACCCTACCCTCCTTCCTGTTCATGTTCCCACTCAACCGTTTCCTTCCTTAGTATCATGCTTTTTTATTTTTTAAAATGACATACTTTAAGTTAATTTCGCAATCACAGTCTTTACACTCTGTTAGGTAAAGGATTCAACAAACAGCAGATAGCAAAATAAAATGTCATTTTATTATGTTCCTCAAGTCTATAAACAAAGACTGTAAACAATAATCAATTCTCAAAGTGTCAAATTTGCTCATATAGATTACAATTGTGCTTTAAAAATTAGTATCTGCTTAGGTAAGATGAAAATTGACAGTTCATTACAAAATTAGATAAGGCTTCTAAAATAGTTCCTTTAGCTTTGAGAAAGAATGGAAACAATGCTGATGCTGACAGCCATGATAGCTCATAATTTTGTGAATTAGTAGTTGGAAACTGTCACAATTTCTTCTTTTGTAAATTTCAAACAGTGAGTTTAGGCAGGAGAAATGCTTTGGTGTTTTGTGTCATCTGATAAAATTGGTACTTAAATAAAATGAACAATTTGCTTTAATAAGTAGAGTGGCAACATATTAACACACATTTTGGGGGCGGGGGTTAACTAACTCCATTTCAGAGGGAATGCTTGTTCATGTAAGTGAAATGCAGTGACTCTTAATACCTGCCACCTGCAGAGGTCTTGCTTGTGATCTAGCTCCCCACATGGATAATGTAGCCTGAGGCCATGATGACATGAGCATGCAAAAATTCAGAGTTCATAAAAGCATACAATATATATCTCAAAAACGAAGTGTTTTTTTTTTTAAACTTTTCCTGTATTTTGGGAAACTATAGCATAGTAAATTATTACTCAAGGAAAATGAGAGTGCGTTAAAAGACATACCAACCTAAATAAGCCATGCTCATCTCATGGTATAATCATATGATTGAACACACTCCTAAAGTATTACAAATATGCATTATATATATTTTAGTAACTGCATGGAGTATATAGATGAATAGATTCAATTTAGAAGATATTCCCATGTTTTTAAAGATCTATTTATGTGAAAGGCAACGTGACAAAGATCCATCCACTGATTGAGTCACCCGAATTACAGTAATGATTGGGGCTATACTAACGTAAAGCCACGCTCCTGGAACTCTCTCCAGGTCTCTCATCTGGATGTCTCAAGGTAACTAAGCCTTTAGGCCATCTTCTGCTGCCTTCTCAGGCTCCTTAACAAGGAGCTGGAATTTGAAGCTGAGTAGCTGGATTGGAACCAGCACTAATGTGGGATGTCAGCATTGCAGGTGGCATACTAACTTGCTTTACCACAACAATGGACCTGGCATAGAAAATATCACACCTACCCTACATCTTAACATTTTCCAGCAATTTATGATTCCCTGCATTGTAAGTTACATTTAGCAATATGTCATGAACTGAATACAAAATTAACTTCACTAGAAGTGGGTCAGTAAACGTGTTGCCTTCATAATTGACTTTTTTCTTTTTTTCAAAGTCAGACGTATAGAGAGGAGGAGAGACAGAGAGTAATATCTTCTGTCCGATGATGCACTCCCCAAGTGACTGCAGTGGCCGGTGATATACCAATTCGAAGCAGGAGTGCTTCGGATTGCTGGTGAGCGCAACGGCCGGTGCTGTGCCGATCCAAACCCGGGAACCCGGAACCTCTTCCGGGTCTCCCACGTGGGTGCAGGGTTCCAAGGCTTTGGGCTGTCCTTGACTGCCTTCCCAGGCCACAAGCAGGGAGCTGGATGGGAAGCGGAGCTGCCGGGATTAGAACCGGAGCCCATATGGGATTGTGGCGCATTCAAGGTGAGGACTTTAGCCACTAGGCCACCATGCCGCCGGGCCCCATATTGCCCAATTTTTGACCCAATTTCAGCAATGAATTATTTTAATGATTTTAATTTTAAAATTCACGTCAGAGAAGTGAAGTAATCCATTTTTCATTGCCATTAATACTGATTTAAAATGCATGTGAGATACTGAACAAATCAATTACTTTACATATTAGTGAAAGTTTAATTGCAAACAGTATCAAAAACCAACCTCCTACCAAGAGTCACAAATTGGTTTCAAGTGACAGCTTTGGCCTGAGGTGTCATGGCACAGTGAGCTGAACCAGAGTCACAGGTGTTCCTCTATATGGACACTAGTTTAGGTCCCAACTATTTCACTTCCAACTCCGAATCCCGCTGATATAAAAAGAACAGCTCAACTAGTTGCCATCCTGTCATGCATGAGACCAAGATGGATTTCATCATTGCTGGCGTCAGACTGGCTTAGCCCTGCTCGTTGTGGTCTTTTGGGGAGTGAACCAGATAACAGAATATCTCTGTCTCTCTTTTATAACTCTGCTAGATAGATAGATAGATAGATAGATAGATAGATAGATAGATAGATGATAGATACATAGATAATCTATATTACAGTAAAAGTATGTAATACATTATTGTATCATATATAACTTTTAAAAGATTTAGTTAATTTTATTGGAGATGCAGATATGCAGCAAGAAAGAGAGACAAAAAGATAGATTTTCCATCCTCTCATTCACTCCCCAAGTAGCGCAATGGCTGGAGTTAAGCCGATTCTAAGCCAGGAACCAGAAAATTTTTCTGGGTCTCCCATGCAGGGACAGGGTCTCAAGGCTTCAGGCCATTCTCGACTGCTTTCCCAGGCCACAAGCAAGGAACTGGATGGGAAGTGAAGCAGCTGGGATATGAATCAGTGCTCATATGGGATCCTGGCACATAGAAGCCAAGGATTTAGCCCCCTAGGCCATTGCATCTGGCCCTTCTCTATATATATTTTCAAGATTTTACTAACTAGCTTGCCCACAGTTTCGAATTGTACAATATCAAACTGGCTTTGTGAAGTTTCTGTTGACAGCCATTTTTTTAAAAATCAGAATTGCATATTCCAAATTTCCTTTTGTAACCAACCTCCTGTTTTGTAAATATTAGCCATATATTGCTAAAATAAAAAAGAAAAACATATTTAGCAATGTATTGCTAATGTGTCATTTATGTAAGATTTTTATCACTGCCAAAACATTTTGTTATTTAAAAAGGTATCTGCAATTTTATTTTATGCAAGCATGTATACTCATGCTAGCCAATACTTTCAATCCCACATGGCACAGAAAGGGTAACCAACTGTCCAGCGAAGGGTTTTCTATAATATGGAACTTAAGGTGCAGAAAACTAGGGAGTCTCAGGCAAAGTAGTTGCCTACTTTAGCAGATACTTTTGACAAGTTTTCAAATCTTCAGCTTCAAAGTCAGTTCTTATGTGTGTGTGTGTGTGTGTGTGCGCATTATTTGCTAAAAATAAGTAAAGTAAAATTGGCAAATGTTCACATTAAAAGGCATTTGCTAATTATCCATTTTGACACTTAAGACCACTGGGGGAAATCATGTAGGTATTGTGTCATCCTCTCCATTAACTTCCTGAAGACAAACATACTTTTGGCGTGGACTAGGTACTCCACAAAGTGATAGGGAAATGAGCCTTTTAAAACTAGGAATCACTGATCTAAGACTAGAGAATATCAAACCAAATATTATGTGTTTTGTTTAATGTATTTTTCTATACAAAGTGTCCAAACTCTCCACTCTTGAAAAACTTTGTTTCAAAGGAATTATTGATGATGGATTTAAATTAAGTAAAATGATATTTAAGCATAATCTATTCAGAAAAGTCTATGTCCAAAGTCATAACAGTATCAGAGATCTTCCACTTTCTAGGTTATGTCAGTATTTGGATAATTTCTTATAAGGTCTCTGTGAAGAAGTATTCTGCAGGAACTTCCCTATTTTAAACACTTTACGTTTTTTTTTTAAAAAATTATATATTGTAAGGTAGAATGATAGAGTAGAAGATTCAGAGAAGCAGATCTTCCACCCACTGGTTCACAACCCAGTGGTCAGGACAGGGTCAAGCTGAAGCCAAGAGCCAGGATTACTGTCTTACTTTTTCACACGGGTAGCCAGGGCTGAAGTACTTGAACTACATTCTGCAACTTTCCCAGACACGATAGCAGGGAGCTGGATCATAAACAGAGCAGCCAAGACTTGAACCAAAGTAGTGATAAGGGATACTGAGTCACAAGTGGATGTTTAATTTACTGTACCATAATGCCAGCCATTCTATTTTAAACTTAAATATCTAAAACCAGTCATTTCTTTTTCTTTCAAACCTTAATAATGGCTTCGTGGAGCATAGATTTATAAGTGAGAAATCACTTCATTCACAGTTTATTCACAAACACTGATTAACAGCCCTGAAGCATACATAGTCTTGGCTAAGAATTTGGAGGCTATTCTCTATCTTTGCTTGAAGTTTTTCTTTTCTTCATCATTATAGAAAAACTGCTAACATTGCTTATTTCTTCCCATATTCTGAAATTGCAAAATCATGTGGCCTGATACGAATTGATGTTTTATTTCATTTTCTAAGTTTTTGATGTCGTCTGCTGTTATGGAATATATACATTTCAATTCTGTGTTATTTTCTTAATTTCTGTTTCAATCTCTTCTATTACTCTCTCTACTTTTTTCCCTGAAACTCTTAAAGTTCAGATGATGTAATTCCTGAATGTCTCCCCTGATTTTGTTACCTCATAGCTACTATCCCTCTTGTTTCTTTGCCTTTGGCTCTCCTTCCTAAAATGTATCATTATTGTTGTCCTTCAGCCCTTCCATTGAATCTAATATATATCTGCTATCACATTTCTAATTACCAGGAGTAGCAATTGGTTGTTTAAGTTTTACTAAGTGGCTTTCTGGCTTTGCTAAATGGAAATAGAAATAATATATTATGGTTTTGATATTCTTTGCAGCCTTAAATCTTTTCCTCCATGCATATTCTTTGCATCCGAAATACAGTTTTTTTCTTGGCTATTTCTTCCATCTTGTTTATTAAATATTTTCTAAATATCATATGACAAATGCCTGACTTCTTCATAAGAGAGCATTATGAAAAATCTGTGTGAGATTCTATGCGTATGAGTGGGTTTGTTCATTGTAATATTCACATGAAGATGCTCTGCCTGGACTGTTTCTTTGGGAAATCCATAATGTCAATGTATTTAAGTGTTTTTCTCTTGGACTAATCTGTTTCCCAGTAGAAGACTATTGGAAATTCCTTCTTGGATAATAAATGTGTTAAGTAATTGAATGGGGGAAGAAAATTGAAGAATCCATAATTTAAAATATGCAAATTTTCACTTAATCTACTTGCTCTCAGTTTGCAGCTCCACTATTCTGCTTGGCAGGCTTTGTGTCTGCCTGTTCGAAAACCTATTTCAGTATTTTCGGAGAATAAAGCAGTAGTGTTTTATTGAGGGCGGAAGGTGTTTTGTGGCAAGCCTAAGTTGCAAAACAGATTGAAAATGGAGTAGGAGTTTCAAATACCTGCAATTAGTCTTTCAGACTTTTTTCTATTTACATTCCCATTTAGTTTCATTTTATTTGAAAGGCAGATAAACATACATGTGTGCACATGCACGTGCACACACACACACACACACAGATGTTACAGCTGTTGGTTCACTCTGAAAAGGTCTGCTACAGCCAGAGCTGTAACAGGACAAAGCCAAGAACCTGGAATTCCATATTCTCCTATGAAGTGAATAGCAGAAACGCTAGTACTTCAGCCATCATCTGCTTCCACCTGGAATGTTCAGAAACGGGAAGCTAGAATTGAAAGTGTAGTAACTGGGACTAAAACCAGACACTTCGAGATGAGGTTTAGTTGACCCAAGTGGTTTCTTAACACCTGTGTCAAGCACCCGTACCTAAGTCTTCGATTTCTTCACTGAAGGGCACCTGGTGACACCAGTTAACCAGCCCTTTGGTCATCAATGAAAATAAGGTAGCTTCATGATTTTCCCGCTACTAGTTTAAGATTTCTCTTTCTTCCGCTGATCAGTTAGTCTTTTTGTGCCATCTTATGCTTCTGTCTAGAGTGCTGCCTCTGCTGTATTACCTGTCAGTGTGTGTACCCTTATTGGATTTTCACATTAAAGTCCTCTGAGGAAATGTCAGTATTTCTTTGCAAGAAAATCTCATTTTGATCAATAGCTTAAAATGGAAAATATATTGGATCAAGAATATTTTAAATCAGGACTGAAATTATTATCCAAACAGACTTGATGTTATGATCTAAAATATTTTATAAGTAAAATCTTTAGCATGTAATACTCAGGCATTTTCATAGGGTATACTACAATACTTTTACACCCATTCACCAGTAGTGTGATTTTTTTAAGGCATTTTCCACATTGTTTATACTGTTAAGGATTTCAGTTTTTAGAAATTACTTAATAATGAGCAATTGCAACATTTCACTATTTACTATTTACTCTATTAAGAACTGAGCTCATAGGTAGAAAATTCCTGATGTATGTTTCTCTTAATGCTAAGGCAGATGTGCTAACACATTAACATAGTTCATTTGAAATCCAAGTGAATTATGACAAGTTTAGATTATGAAATAATTCTGGCTGGCTGTGTGTATATGCATATTACTGTGTTGTTGAGTCATGAAGCTCTTTACGGTGGTAGTGCAAAGAATATTTAAGAAGCAATAATATTTGAAAAAGGAGTTTACTTTGCAGAGAGTATGACCTAGTGGATAAAACCTGAAAATAGTAACAAACAACCCTGGATTTCAATCTTCTTTAATTCAAAGATTCCATAACCAGTGATTAAGGGTTTTGAATAGTTTTCCTTATTTGGCTTATTGAAGCTATATTTAGCTATAATAAAATTAACTAGTTTTAAAGGAATTATTTGGCATTTTGTGATTTCATGGCAGCATGTAATTTTCATATGATGGAGATACACAACTTTTATCTCATCCTTTCATCTTTATTCTAACACTTTTGCATTTAATATACCTTTCTATCCCTGATTCTAGGTAAACAGTTTTATTCCTTCTGTCATAATTATTTGATCTTTTTTGGAGTTTTATATAAATTGAATTATGCTGTGTATAGTTTTTTTTTTAAATTATTCCTGTCACTTAGCTTGAAGGAAGTTTTCTTGAGATTATTAATATTGTATATAGTTATATTTTGACTTTTCCTGCATCCTAGTATGTGCAATGGGTACATCAGATTTTCATTATCATTTCATTGAATGAGTATTAGCATCTTATTATAGTTATAATCTGCTCTTATCAAAATGTTATTGGCCATCTTTCTATTTGCTTATTCCATATTTCTGTACCTTAGTTTTGATGCTCTATTTTTTTTCTTTTTTTGCTGCACTTATTTTGTATTGAATTTTATTTCTTCTTACTATCGACCTGAAAGTTTTCTCTTTTTTAAAAGACTTGTTTTGTTTTTATTGTAAACTCAGATATATAGATATACAGAAAATAAGAGAAACAGAGAGGAAGATCTTTCGTCTGTTGATTCACTACTCAAGCAGCCACAACGGCCGAAGCTGAGCTGACAAAAAGTCAGGAGCCAGCAGCCTCCTCCAGGTGTCTCATGTGGGTACAAGGTTCCAAGGCTTTGGGCTGTCCTCCACTGCTTTTCCAGGCCATAGCAGGGAGCTGGATGAGAAGTGGAGCTGCCGGGATTAGAACTGTCTCGTATATGTTGGTTCACTTGTCAAATGCCTGTGACAGGGGTGGGAGAAGCTGAAGGCAGGAGCCCAAAGCTCCATGTGGATTTCCCATTTGGGTGGAAGGAGCCCAAGTACAGACCATCATTCTCTTCCTTCCAAGATTAATTAGCAGAAGCCTGGATTATACATAGAGTAACCAACACTACAATTAGCATTCTTAATGGGATGCAGGAATCTCACAAACCAGTTTTACCCTTTGTGACACAAGGTCTGCTCTAGATGTTTAGACACTTTTCCCACCTTTTTTTTTAAAGATTTATTTTTATTATTTTTTCATTGGAAAGGCAGATATACAGAGAGGAGAGACAGAGAGGAAGATCTTCCGTCCGATGATTCACTCCCCAAGTGAGCGCAACGGCCAATGCTGTGCCAGGAGCCTCTTCCAGGTCTCCCACGTGGGTGCAGGGTCCCAAAGCTTTGGGCTGTCCTTGACTGCTTTCCCGGGCCACAGGCAGGGAGCTGGAAGGGAAGCGGGGCTGCCGGGATAGAACCGGTGCCCATATGGGATCCCGGGCGTACAAGGCGAGGACCTTAACCACTGTGCCACCGCGCCGGGCCCTATTCACAGAAAATCTTAAAGATAAACTTAATAATCTCATCAAGCTTAGCAGTTCCACTTAGTCATACTTATACAATAAAATCGTTCATTTTAAACACGTGTGCCAAAGAATTTTGGGATAATAATTTATGCATTCATACAGATTTTCACTTCAGAATGAGTTTTATTTATTTGAAAGGCAGAGAGAAATAGAAAGCTCTTCCATCTGCTGGTTCACTCCCAAAATGTCTGCAACAACCAGCTTGGAACACAATAAATCCCAGGCCTCACTGTTGTGGTCATTTGGGGAGTGAATTACCAGATGTTAGCTCTTTCTCTGTCTCTGTAACTGTCTTTCAAATAAATATTTAAAAAAAAAAACCAAACATTTTAGTGCAGTCCAAAGACCTTGTTGAAGTATCATCATATCTAAAATATATTTCATTAAATTTGATAAGTTATTAGCATTTTTACTTTTTCTTCTCTATTCTCTATCCCCTTTTCCCCTGGTATTCTGATATCACATATATCTGGTCTTTTGATTTTTAAAATGTTTCTGAGCATTTGTTAACATTTGTATTTCCATTTCTTCTTCAGTTTAGATTTCTCTAGCTATGGCTTAAATCTAGTGTACGCTTGCTGTCTCCTCTCTGTCATGTAATTAATGAGTGTTTATTTTCAGTTTTGGAAACTGTAGTTTTGAGTTTCAGAATTTTCAACTTTTTACTGTTTCTTTTTTAAGACTTTTTTGACAGTTTCATGCACTGGAAATGCTGCTTCACTTAGCTGAGGATAATGATATTAGTTGTATGAAAATCCTTTCTGCCAGTGGAGAACTGCACCTCTTCCCAGACCTAGCATTGAGCCTGAAGACGGTGATACAATAGTAGGCAGTCCAACTCTCCTCCGTGCTGGACTGCATCAAGCCCCACTGGGAAGTGTAGCATTCCTTTTCCACTGTGTGTCAACAAAGCAGAGTTATGTGGTGGAAGCCAGAGTTGCTCAAGATCCTACTTGGGTCCTATTCTCCCCACCCCCAACCCATCCCCGCCCATGGGAAACTGCTTTACTTACAAAACAGGTCTAAAGTGAGAATATGAAGTGACAAGCTCTTAGGAGACTGCAGAAGAGCTGTCTCTAGGGCACCTGCGTGTGAAGACCAGGCACTAGGGACAAGGGCCAAGTGTGGAAGGACACTTAGTACTTGAACTCCTTGTGTTTCTTGCTGACCCTGAGGCTGTCCTGGTGCTGAGCATTCTACTTTTATTGCTTCTGCTCGGCAGCATGCTCGCTCACCATGTTGCTGAAGTCCTCCTTCGCCCTTGGGCCTATTGCTCCTCATACTTCTTGGTCATGGCCAAGGGCTCCAGCTCCAGTTCCAGCTCCTCAGGTACCAGGGCCACATCCAAACCCTGTAGCTCTGGGACCGGGCCCTTCTGGCTTATCACCATGGACATGTCATAAATGTGGGTGGACCCCCAACATGACGCCCCTCACTCAGGTTGTCCTCTTCTTTTTTTTTTTTCTCCAAACTCTTTTTTTTAATTTTGACAATCTTTGCATGGTTTGGGTAAAAAGGGTCAAGGGCTACAGGAAAGTGGGTAAGACCATTATTTCCATATTGTTTCCTTCATGTATCTGAGGTAAAGGGGGATATTGAGGGAGAAGCCCCACCCAGTTTCCCACCCACCCCAAGTCCCGCATGTGGGGCATGCTCTGAGATATTTGCTCTGGTGGTTTAAATAGTTCACCAGTTATGAATCGCTGCCAATCTCACCTCTCCAAACACGACGAGGTTGTCCTCTTCTTTAGCAACATGGTGAATAGCTGAGGGGTTTCTTCTCCCCCTCCTTTATCTTCTTGTTCCTCAGCTCAGTGAGGTCAGCGGTCTCGCTTCCAGCAGACACGAACAAGAACCCTACAGGGCACTGACTATAGAGGTAATGAAACCGGTCTCATCTGGTTTGTCTTAATTGCTTTCCACCTCTACCTCTTTTTTTCTGAGCACTCCTCATCAGATGGTTCCAATTCCCCCACATACACCCAAGATGCTGCATCAATTTTTTGTTTCCCCAGTCTTGTTCTGAAATTCCACAGCATTGCTTCCAAACACATCCTCCTAGAGTGTCTTCTGGGTCCCATCCACAGGGACCTCGGATGGATACCCAAAGGAGCAGCCTTCAGGGATTGGAGAGTTCACCCCGGGCATTTTCAGGTTGAGGTACAACTTAGGGAGAAGGGGTTCCAAATCCCTGCATGGCAATCAGCCATGGGGTTGGGACCTTGTGGGCATTCACACCTACCAGCATGCCCAGGGAAATCTCTAGGCTTCTTCTCCTTGAGTTCTGTCTCAAACTCCATTCCCCCGTAGCACAGGTCCCTGTGAATGGTCAGCTTCAGCTTGATCTGCCTCTTGAAGAAGGCATCGTGCATCTTCAGGTAGTCGACGTCAATCTTACCTATCTTGGGTCAAACCTTCTCTTGGTCTTTGTTTTTCCGTCTCCTGGAGGGTCATCCGCATCTACCCAATGCTGATGTGACTTTTGGAAGTCTGGAAGCTCCAACGAGGGCTTCTCGATGCCCCGCTTGTCCTGCAGGTATTTAGGCTTGAAACTCCAGCGCCACGGCTCGGGCAACAAGTTCCATATGGCTTTCAGGTAAACCAATATCATGGGGTCGTGCACCGTCACAATGACCATTTCCACCACGTCAAGCTGAGCCACCAGCTGCGTAAATGCAGCCACTGTGAAGCTATTCATGTGCCACAGCTGCTTCTTGGATACCTTGGGGGCTTCTAGCTTCTCCTGCTGGTCCCACTGCACCATGGTTCCAATGGGAAGCTGAATTTCTACCATGACCTTGAAGTGACAAAGCAGTGTGAATCAGCCCTTTGCTATTACTCTTCTGATGACAAGAGAGCTTAGCATGGAAACAATGAGGTAATTGGGGTCAGTTCACTTTCACTATGAAAATATAAGCAGGTCCAAGGGAGGAGCTGAGACTCTGTAACAGTCATCTATCATAAGGCAGTCTTCAGCCAGAACAGTTTTGTTACAAAAGGGAATTAAATAGTGTATAAAGTCTCCTATAATACTCTGAAGTGAACGCTTACAAAACTTAATGGCCTCCTGATGGACTAATTACTTAAAAAATATCATTTGTATAGTCACATTCCACGATATTACTGCTGAGGACTTCAACATATGATGTTTGATAGGATACCACTTCAGCTCATAATGACAACAAAAGCAACAATAATTAGAATAAGGTAAACTTCCATATTTAAGCTTTGATTTATCAATAATACTTGTAAATATTAATGGCCTAATTATTCCAATGAAAAAAGTAGAGAGGTATAGGAAAAAACTTGATCCAACAATAGGCTACACACAAGAAAAAATTATTTGAAATAAAATGACATAGGTAAATTTAAAGTGAAAAAAATGAAATGGGCATACCCTGAAACACATTAATCATAAAAAAGAAAAGGAGGAGATAGCTATATGTAGATTTTTATACTAAAGAAAAACATTAGTAGTAAAAGGAACATTACACAATGATAAATGATTAGTCTACTAGGAAGAAAAAAATCCCTTATCTGCAGATCAAACATTTGTTTTATCTCCAAATATGTTTTCAGTTTTTATTCTTTACATACTGACTAATTTCAGATCATATCAGTATATTAGCTGTGTTAATTTGTGGAAATTCTGAATTCTATTATTTTTCTGCAGTGTGTGGATTTTTGTAATTTAATAGCTCATTTTTTCAATGAATTTGAACTTTAACTTCAGTTGGCTGTGCACCAACCTAGTGGTGCTTATATATTCAATTATTTGTTTGAGCAGTTTAACATGGGTTTTATTCACGCATTGTTGAGGTGCATTCGGAGATGCATGCGGACACTGCAGGATCCCCTTCTTAGGTGTTTACCCGTTCAGGAGTTCTCCAACCTCTTGATGTGTACACTATTTGCAAGATTTTAATTTTTTCATTATACAAGCCAAAGGATTGCATTTTTTTTTCTGTTTTCCATGACATGCTAAAGGTCAAAGCTGTAGAATGTTGTCATTTCTTATCTAGGTACATTTCTTAGCATCCCTTAGCAAATATTACCTCCTTGTCATCATTCGTGAACTTCCTTTCACTCTGATATTGCTAGGTAGTTACTTTCTGTATTGTATGTAGTTGTTTTCTTTGGGGAAAGGAGAAGAAAGGAATTGTATGTTAGAGTCTCAGATGCCCAATCTCTTGGGCGGAGTTTCCTTGGTAAAACAAAGTTACACTGACTAGTTTTAGTGAGTGAAAATTTCTTTGTCATTCATAGTAGCAAGTTGTTGAAACTTTAAAATGTTTTCTAAGAAGAAGTTATAAAAAATGCTAAACAGAAAGATGCATACTCTAATGATGACAGCATCTACAATCTTCTTCCCATCAATTATTTCTGTAGTGTAATCTAGGTTACTGTGTGGGACCGGCAGGAGAACCCATGAAGCACAATGCAAAAGAGAAGAAAGTGTCTTATAAATTGTAATACTTAGCCTACAGTGTAAGACTGCAAACTGTTTCTATAACTTCGCGGGCAACAACTTTAAAAAGATGAAGAAAAAGAAATGTTCCCAAAGTATTGAATGGAACATTTTCCCCTAAAACACATATTATTTTAATGTGCAAATAAGTATTACTATTCCCAAGGATGCCATGATGAAGTTCTTAATTAAATGAGGAATCCTACTTGGACTCCAGTACAAATATGAGCTTCTAACCAACTATTTTTTAAACTGATGCGGACCTAAACTTGATATTATCTGACAGTCCAAGTCCAATTATTGGACTACATATTATAAAAACAATTGGAAATGTTCATATTGCAATTCATAACTCAGAGGGAATATTATTCCTGAGAGAGAGTACTCCCTCAGGTCCACATATTTAAAATAATTTCAGTTACTTCCAGAGCTAATTATCACCTGTACTTGTTTGGACATTTATTATTTCAACAGATACATTATTGCGGGCGTAATAAATGCCTTGAACTTTCTACATGTGAAACATCCTGAAGTGCAAAAAACAAAAGAAAACTGCTGTTAAATGAAGTTTATATTATTAGGGAAATAAAAGCAGCAAATAAGTAAATAAAACATGTATCAGTGCAATAAAAACAAAGAGCAGGGAAGGAAGAGAATAGAGTGCCAGTGGGAGGTGGGAGAATGCGGGTGCTGGAGCCCTGCGATCTTGAAGAGTCCCAGCTGCTCTACTTCCAATCCAACTCAATGCTTTTGACCTGGGAAAGCAGCAAAGGATGGCTCAAGTCCTTGGGCCCCTGTATCCATATGGGAGATCTGAAAAAAAAGCTCCTGGCTCCTGGCTTTCGATCAGCCTAGCTTTAACCATTGTGGCCATTTGGGAAGTGAACCAGTGGATGGTGAATATTTCTCTCTTTCTCTTTCTCTCCGTGTTATGTTTGACTTTCAAGTAAAACAAATAAATATTAGACACACACATGCACACACACACATCATAGCCAGAGAAACATCAACTGACAAGGGGACACTAAAGCCAACACTTTGAAAAAGTAAGAGAGAAAGCTATGCAACAATTAGGGGACAGTTGGAAACAATGTTACTCTCCAAGGAAGGAGTGTGTCTATTATGAATCAGGAAGCAGTAAAGAGGTCTGCAGGACTGGAAATGAGGAAGCAGGGGCTGACTACCAGAAGCTGGAGTGAGGGGTACAAAATGTGACATGTCACAGTCAATTTAAACAGCCTTGAATTTTGCTGTGAGTGAAATGACACACCATTTGTTTTTCTGGCACACAGACTGGCATATTTTGAGAGAACTAAAATTATGTAGACTAATCATACAGAAGTGATAACCGTGATAGAAACACTTGCTCACCAGGCACTTTTCTAAGTACTGGAAATCCATCAACGAACTTTCTAATAGGAGAAAAATGCAACAAAGGTATGTTCTTTAAACAGAATCAGTTATATTTTGATAGGTTGGCATGTTTTGTGATTCATAGAAGAATTAATTCCATGCTCAAATATCTAAAATAAAATGTCAGCTACAAAAAATTTAAAATAAAAATTGACATTAAAATGTAGAAGTTGGAAATTTAGTTCATCACAATATTAAAAAACAAATAAATGTAGCAAAGTGTTTTTCAACTTTAAAATACATTATAAAATATTAAAAATGATAGAACTATATAATCTTTTGAGACATTTGTTAAGTTTCTATTATAAAATTTACACTAACAGAGCAGGCAAAGTATTATTTTATTTAATTTAAATATTTTATTATAAGCTTCAAGTACCTATAAGTAAAATTTATTTTAATCTGAAATCAGGAAATGGACAATGTAGTATTCCACTTGTTTTATTATCAACTGCTTCATATGTATCTTGGAAAGATATAGTATTGAGAAAGTTAAAGTCTATTAAGTCTTTTCAGTATTACTATCCAATGGAAAAAAAAAACCATATATTTTGGTTACCATAAATCAGAGAAAGTAGGTGATATTTGTTTTGGGGACACTGGCTTATTTCACTAAGTGTAATGATTCTCAGTCACATTTATTGATTTATTTATTCATCTATCTATTTATTTAATGCTTTTCTACGGCTGAATGAAGAGTATTTCATGGAGTATATATATATTCAATATATGTGTATACACATGTATATATTCATGTATATATAAACACATGTGTGTACATATATGTCACATTTTCTTTACAAAAAAGTGTAACGTGTATGAATGAAATTAGCATTTTGGAATTTAGTTATTGTTTATAGTCCTTGTCTGTACCATTGAAGATCAATGATTTTGCTACCTACTACCTGTTGAATTCTATTTTCAGTGGAGGGTTAAGGTTGTGATTAGAAAACAAACTGAAAGCTATGACAATGTGCAAAACAAAAAGCAGCAAAAATAATTTATAGTGTACTATCAGAATGTTAGTTCTACTCTTCCATTACATCTCCACCAATAATTTTATTTTAAAAGAAATCTAAAACTTCGACTTCATTTTTAATGAAAAAAATGCAAACACTCACCATTTAATTCTGGCCTGTGTGTGTGTGTGTGTGTGTGTGTGCGTGTGTGTATGTGTGTGTATGCACATGTGCACATATATTTCTGGGTCTCCCCTGGGAGTGGCAGAAATTCAAGCACTTAGGCAGTCCTCCATTAATTTCTCAGGTACAGCAGCAGGTAAATGGATTGGAAGCAGCCAGGACTTGAAGCAATACTTGAAAATGTGATGTAAGTGTTTTAGGTGGCAGCTTAACCGGCTGCACTGCTACCTGCCACATTACTCTGTATCAGGTTTATATGTTGCCTTTTCAGTACTCTCAGTAGAGAATAATTCTGAAGGGATGGAAACCTCAGGGGTCAAATGTTTAGAACTATATAAATGCTGGAATATTTTCATAAGAGGAGAAAATTTAGTTATGTGCTGTGCTTGACAGAAAAGTCTATTCTCACCATGTAATAACTATATAATTCATTTCATATCCATTGAAATTTCATTTGTTCTACATTTCCACTCAGTTTTGCAAAGAGTTCATTTTTAAAATGATGGAAAAATGGATTCTTGGTGTCTCAACACATGTGTTTTCAGCATTAAAAAGCTAAAACCATCTACTTATTGTGTATTATTGAATAAATTGTTTGAAAAATAATAAATTTAAAGACAATAAAAAATTTTTGTTCAAAAGTTTTAGATACATTTGGAATATGGGAGCATATGCTTTTTAAATTATCAAATATATTGCCTTCTGTGATAATGTTAACTTGGAGTTCTCTATGTATTCCTCTTTTCCAACTAAAGAGTTGCACTTAGTACATAACTGAGATGTATTATTACAATTGTAATGTTGCATAGAAATAAAATCAAATGTAATATTTAGTTTTCTTTTAAGCTGATTAGAAGTCTTTGTAAAATAAAAAAATAATTTAATACATTCATTCGCATACATGACAAAACTTTTTGAAACAGCACACACGGTGTCAAGGTTAGCATTCTATATGTATCCTAATGATCTAACTAGATTATTCAAAGATTTGAAGCCAATAAATCTTGATTTCAACACATGGGCCTTGAGCTGAGACAACATGATGTAACTCTGGATTTTATTGAATTCTTCGAAGAGAAAAATGAGGTTTTACAGAAAACTATGCAAGTTTCCTGAATTTCAACAACAGTATAGTTTAATCAGTACCAGAATGAATTATATGAAAGCTAACTAACCTCTACTGGATTCAAAGGACATTAACATTAATTATGAAAATTCTGTAAAAGGAAGACTCCACTTGTGTCAGTGAGGAGTATTACGGTATGTGAAAAAGTCATGTGTGTATTTACATGGAGGGATTGTGTGGGCGGAGGCATCATGTTGCTCCTGCTTTGGTGCTAGTAAATTTTTATTCCTTACAATAGTTTTCCTGCATAGTGCAATTTTCCCTTTAACACATTGCACTCAGCAACATTAAAAAAATACAGTATTAGAGAATACATGAGCGGAAAATTAAGTTTACTTCATAGTTTGTAGACACAGATGTGAGTATGGACTGCAGTATGCAAATATTAACTCATAAGTGGCCTGGCGTGGTGGCGCAGTGGTTAAGCTGGAAGCTTTTATAATGTCCTTTTTTTTTTTTTTAAATGGCTTGTTAGTGTAATTGAGAGAGAGAGGCTATTTTTAGTCCTCAAATGCTATAACGACTTGAGGGCCAGGGGCTGATATTAAGAGTGCGAAATTCCATCCACGTGGGTAGTAGTGATTCAACTGCTCAAACTATTGCCTGCTACCTTCCCAGAATGTGTATTAACAAGAAGTCAGGCTCAGAAGCAGAGCTAGGACTCAAATTCAGTCATTTCATTGTAAGCTATAGTTATCCCACTAAGGTGGAGTTGGGTAGCCGATAGACATTGGAAAGATTTTCTCAACCCTGGTGCAATGAAGCCGATGACAACTCACTCAAGTAACGCCCTGGGGACATTATTCTCCACATCAGAATTTCTAAGATGACATAAATGACTGTCCCCTGTTCCCAGGTGCTGACAGCAAGGGGTGGGTGCTGTCCTCCCTGTCCTCACTGGTGGACATAGGAGGAAAATAGTAGTTGAAACGTTTGTCCCAGCCACCTGACTCCATACCTCAATCCTTCCCACCCTATCTGGAGACCCACATGGGCGTTCATCCCTCTCAACTATGAAAACTATGTTAAAATCAAAATTTAAAAAAATTTAAAGGTGTGAGCATCCCAAGTCACGTATTCACTGCTAGGTCAGATGCTTTCTTCCAGGCTTCACTGTTACTTAGTATTTTATGTTACACATTTTTTATTTGTTTATTTTGGACATGGCCTCACATTTCAAGTAAATTTATGAACTCAGTTCTAAGAGGTAATAAATTTGGTAAGGATTCTAGGTATCTATTTCACATGAAGAAAAAAGTTAGAAGCAAAATCTCCATTTTTCTCCCAAAAAAGGACAAAAGCATTAAAATAATTATTTTTGAAACTTTCAGTAAAATTGGAAAGTTTTTTATTCATATTTTAGTCAGATATAAATATTCTTGGAATAGGATAGTTTGTTTCATGATTATTCCACCCTGCTTTTCAACTTTTGATATGAAGAAAATTTCCTAGCTAAGCATGTGGTGTTGACATCTTTTTAAATTTCTGCTCTTCATTAATTTAATAAGAAATGATGGCATATTGAGTTACATGAATGTTGATTTGCTATGTAAATCTTACTCTTTCTGAAGCATGGAATGTGGCAATCAAATAATTATTTTAGCTAGGATTGTGCTTAGTCAGAAACGTCTAATTTTATTTCCACTGGGTAAGGGAGCAAAATCCAATATCATGAAGGCAAAATTTCAATGTTATCGAAGTAGCTAACAAAACAGTTTCCAATTCAACTGGCATTAATTAATGCTGCAATTGTCATGTTACTAACATGTTGTACTTAATACTCTTTCTGGTACATTTTTATTTTTAGAGAAATAGAGCAAGAGATGCTGATTTGTTCCTGAAATAGCTGCAACAAACAGGGCTGTGACAGTCTGAAGTCAGGGGCCAGGATTCTAATCAGGGTCTCCAATGAGGATGCAGGGGCCCAAGCACTTGGGGCATCCTGTCACTGCTTTCCCAGGCACATTAGCAATGGGCCACAGTGTATCTGGCCCATTCTGGTACTTTTAAACACTAAGTAAGCAATGTATTCATTTATCATAAAAATGTACAGATCCTTGTTATGTGGTATGGAGTAAAACAAACAAATCATTGTATATTATGGAGAACAACTTGATAATCCATATTTGAGTTGTGTATTAGAATAAAATTAGTAACATCTTATTGCTCTATATTAAAATATTTTGATAATATAAGGCAACCCTGATGAAAAATAGAAGATCAACAACCCGTTCAGTACTGCTTTGTTGCAACTCAGGTTTTGATATTTTTGTTTTTATTTTCACTTCTTCAAAATAGTTTTTTCTCTTACTATATTCGTCACTGACTCATAGGTCATATAGTAGTATCATTTTCTCCAAGAAGTTTTTTTTTTAATCTGCTTTTTCATTTCTTCAGTGACATATTGGTCATCCAATAGCATGTTGTTTAACTTCATGGCATTGTACATTTTTAACTTTATTCCTGTTGATTTTGTTTTATGCTTTTGCATTTAAGGGAATGTATTGTAACTGTGTAATAGAGACTATCATATCCAAATGTGAGGGTACAATGCAGTATGCATCTCTATTTCCAAAACAAAGATGGAATCCCAATGAAACTGTTAAATATCTTGACAATAGGATGCTGGACTGTCTGCCATTGTCTGTACCCACAATGTCAGGATACAGTTAAATAGCAGCATGGTAGACTTATGAGTGTTTGTGAAGGGCTATACTATTGTATTATTATAGAGAAATCAGTGGGCAGTGGGAAAGAATTTGGGGAGGGGATAAGGAAAATCCCAAATCCTGTGAAATTGTATCATAAAATTAAAAAAAATAAAATTTTAAAGTTAGGAGAAATATTTTGAAAGTTGTGAATATTAAATTTTCTTAAATACAAAACTACTTACTCGTTTTAAATCTGTAGTGATCTTTATCATTGAGGAGGCATTCTAGCTAAAATCTGTAATTGAAGGTGGATGTTTATAAGCTCTAAATCAATAAAATGATAGGTAAAAAAAAATGCTTTCTCGAATAAAATGTACTTGCCTATATTATATTGCCCGCAATAATATTATGCCACAATATTTTCTTTTTCTTAGCAGACAATCATGGGTACTGACCTGTGTTTCAATGCTTGAATGACGCATCCTTAGAAAAATGGCCACTCTACCATAATCAGGATTCTTATGATCTGAATGGAGTTATAGTTATAGCATGAACTTCTGTAATCCTACTTTCACTTCAAAATTAATAACAATAGTATATGGTTTTAATTAAGCAAAGAGTAGAATAACACAGAAGCACTAAAGATTCTTACTAAATTGGTTATTTTTGTGTTTTGTTCTTGTTGTTATTTCTTTTCCTAATTATCGGTATATCTTGCCTGATATATTTAGAGTACAGACAATTTACCATGTCACTGGGGACCCATGATTTATCCTGGCCATCAGCTTGTCTCTAATGAAGACTCTGAAGTTTAAGAAAACTTGAAATCAAGTTTCATACTGACTGATCTGCTGTACTGTGATCTACTTAAAATGCAGGTAATGAAAATATTCACATACCTTTGAATGGGAATTTTAAGTCCCCATAAAGAACCTCAGCTAAGGAAACCTCAGGGCCATCACCATTTTTTGCCTCAAATGTTTGAATCTGACATACACACACCTGGGATATTTGCACAGTTTTAAATATGCAGAAGAAACCTCTTCAAAAAAAAAAAAAAAGAAGACAGAAAAACTGTAATACATGAAGGAGGGAGTTAAAGTAGAAAGTTGAAAGTGTAGTAGTTTGTTTTTCTCTTCGCAGCATCATTTTATCTGTCTTTCATTGACTTGGGGTATATATACCCCAATATAAATTAACTTTAGAAACCCACTCCTCTGAAGTGTTATCAACTTGCTAAAACTTCACTACACACACACACACACACACACACAAATTCAAAGTTGTTCCAATTTGCTTACAGTGGAAAATCTGCAGCTACTGCAAAAAGTTCATTGAGAATGGAATTAAAATTAACTATCTTTGGTGCAATATATACTTTGAAATTTGGGATTGTCATTGTTCTGCAGAGGATTAAGCTGCTACTGTGATGCTGGAATTTCAGATGGGCATCATTTCCAGTGTTTAATGCTCCATTTCCTATCTAAATACCTGCTACTATGCCAGGGGAAGCAACAGAGGATGTCCCAAGTCCTAAGCTCCTGCACCTATGTGGGAGATATGAATGAAGTTCCTGGCTCCTACCTTAAGCTGAGCGCAGGCCCCACCATTGTGACCATTTAGGCTGGGAACCAAGAAATAGAAGTTCTTTCTTTCTCTCTACCCCTTTCTCTCTGTGTGTAACTCTGCCTTTCATATAAGGTAAATGATTTTTTTTTAATTTAAGATTTATTGGTTTTTATCGCAAAGTCAGATTTACAGAAAAGGAGGGGCAGAGATCTTCCATCCACTGATTTACTCCTCAAGTGGCTGCAACGTCCGGAGCTGAACTGATCGGAATCTAGGAGCCAGGAGCTTCTTCCAGGTTTCCTATGAGGGTGCAGGGTCCCAAGGCCTTGGGCTGTCTTCTACTGCTTTCCCAGGCCACAAGCAGGGAGCTGGATGGGAGGTGGGCAACAGGGATATGATCCAGTGCCGATACGGGATGCAGGCACAAGAAGGTGAGAAGTTTAACCACCAGGCTACTGCAACCGGGCCCAGTAAATCAATGTTTTAAAAAAAGAAATGAGAGTATGTTTTTCCAATAATATTCCTTTTCCCTGAACTTTCTGAAGATTCTCATACTAGTGAAACTTGTACCATATCTGATTGTAGACTTTCCAATGAAAGTGTGAGAACAGTGGGAGCCTGTGTCAGATACCCAACAGACAGTAGGCCCTTTTGATAGACAGTGAAGAATCCCCACTGCGTCTCTGAGATGGAAATCTTTGTAACATGACAAATTGGGTAACTAAACAAAAGACACCAGGCTGCTTGTTCATACACTGACCTAACTCATGGAACGTACTGACAATTACAAGTTATATTGCAGCAGAGTAAATCATACCACTCAAACTGTAGCATTGTGAGTCATATCACCAGTTATAAATATCTATAATCTCTTTTTTAATATAACATTTGTGCTGGGGGTTGTACAGCCTGTTACAGAATAGTCAGCTGAAATCAGAGCAGAAATACTAGTCAATTCTATGTAAAAAATCAGAAGGCATTAATTACTCTCTTCATCTAATTTCACCAAGTTCCTTTGTTGTCCTGCATTTGATGTCTGTTTTCCTAATCTGTACCACAGCGGCACACAGAAAGTACAAACAAGGGAATAGAGTAACTGAAAGGGATGGAAAACACATTTAAGTTATATTAGGACCACACATGTATAAGATGGAAAGTGAGTTATTTGGAGGCTGGAATGAGCTAGTGCTGTGGGTGAGGGCAGCAGTGTCTTAATGCGCAAACAAGATCCATCCCACTGAGGGACATATTTCATGAAAATGTTTCTTTCAAACCTGGTATTCTGTCATTCAGGGAAGGTTTCCAACCAAAACATTTGCTGGCTGTCAGAAGAAAATAAAAAGCAGTCTGTCAATTCACCGCCTTTAGCACCAAAGGGAAAAAAATAAAAAACTCACAACTGGACGTCTTTGCATGTTTCTGGTCCTGTGGTTGCTAGTGGGGTGGGGGTGGGGTGACAAGACTTGGCTCCCAGAGAAAGAGACAGATACCGGGAGACTGGGATGTTGCATGTTGCATCTGTATAGCTTCTTCGTGTCCTCTGGGTACCAATGCAAGTGACATCTGCTAAAGCTATTGCCCCATTCTCAGGCTCTGCCCCAACCCACTTCACTTGTTTTAGTAAACAGGAGACTCAAAGGCACCTGCCTCACTTTGTAATCACAGGAGGCCAGATCTAAATACAAATAAAGGAAGCACTAGCACATGCAGCCTAACCTACAGCAGTCTCCATGTCCCCTGCTTCACATTTTCTGAATTTCCAACTTCAGCCATTCTTTATTCAGATTCACATTCTTAGAGGCAAAGGATATTCAGATGGAGTTGTTTGAGACAATGAAGCCTTGTTTTGTCCTGACAAGAAATCTTTTGCAAGTAAGAAATTGAGGGACCAGAGACTGAAAATTGGCATTGATGGGAGAGATTAGTGGATGGAGACCAAGGTATAAATGACATTGAAAAGAGAATATAGGAAGCACTAAAAACAAAAATGACTTATGTCTATGGCTGGCATTGTGGCATAGTGGGTAAAACCATAACCTACCTAGCTAGTATCCCATGTGGACACCATTAGAGTTCCTGCTGCCCTACTTCCAATCCAGCTCCGGGCTGATGTGCCTGGGAATTCAGCAAGGGAGACCCAGAGAAAGTTCCTGGCCCCTGGCTTTGGTCTAGCCCATCCCTTAAACATGTGTCCACTTGATTTGCAAATCAAGTGACAATTTATGTATTACAACCATCTAAACTATACGTAGCAGGGTTCCAAGTCTTTTGGTTGTCCTCAACTGCTTTCCCAGATCACAAGCAGGAAGACAGGTGGGAAGTGGAGCAGCTGGGACACTAACAAATGCCTATATGTGATCCTGGCATCTGCAGGGTGAGGATTTTAGCCTCTGAGTCATCCTGCTTGGTGCTTTTGGCATAATTATTAAGCACATTTTCTTAACCAAAAAGATTGAGATTACACACATTGTTTCAATGTTCACTTACCTTGAGACTCTGGGATCATTTTTTTCCATATATCAGTAGGAATTTTCCCATTGTGATATTTCACTTACTAAGTCTCAATGCATATTGATTTCTGACATACTTTTTCAAAAAATTATGACATAATAATTATGACATATTATTGAGAATGTTTTATTCATTTTTATATTAATTGCAATTCACTATAGTAGTAAAGATTCATTATACATATTTTCACAATCTTCTGAGAAGTCTAAACGATATTATTCCCACTTCTTGTTAGAGACCACACAGATACCGAGGACTTGATCCTATATCCTAGATTCAGAAATTTAACCACACTACAGCTTATCAAAAAATTGTTTGAACTCATGCTTAAAAACTATGGGCATTACCTACCGCAGCATTACGAAAACAAGCCTTCTTTGTCCATCCTTACAAACGGACAGTGTTTTGAGACATTGCTGCAGAAAAGTATTCACCCATTCTCCGAAAGAGATAATTCAGATTTTATTCAATATCTTATCTGGTACTCAGATTAAGAGAGACTTGGCATTATTTTATTTCTTAACTGTACTGTGCTTGCACTACAATATTATTATTTAAATGTTAAAATATAGCAATGCTGGCTTTTCATAAACTGTAATACTCATATTCTGAATTTAAAACAGAATTTTTGCACCAATATAAATTTCTCATTCCCTCTATGATTGTTCAATAATATAACAGTTAAAACTAAATCAAGCAATACACTTGTGAAAATATTTTTTCAGTTTTAAGACATTTTACATACAGAAATAATTAATTATATGCAGAGAAGAAAAATAAATAGCTTGTATTTTTAAGCATTGTTCCTACATATATATATATATATATATGATTTACCTGGCTGAAATTAAAAAAAGAGGTAATATTACAATGTATTTTTGTTCATAACAAGTTTTGCGGAAGTATTTTGTATTGTTTTATTTTCAAAGACTTTTTGATTTGTTTGAGTGGCAGAATGACAGAGGTAGTAAGGAAGAGAGACAGGGATGAAAGGAGAGGGAGAGAAAGAGACCTCTGCTGCCCCAGGTTGAACCAAGAAGTCAGAAATTTCATCTCAGTCTAACATACTAGTGACGAGATTTTAAGTACTTGAGTCACCCACCATCCATTGTTTCCCAAGTGTACTAGCAGAAGCTGGATTGGAAGTTCAACATGGCTGGGACTTCAACCTAGACACTCCCAGCATGAAATACTAGACTATTAAGTGAAAGCTTAATTTGCTGTACTATTAGGTCTGCCCGAAAATTCTGTATTACGTATTTGCTTATTTTTTAATATCCTTGCTGTCATACTAAGCGAAAAGCAGAAATTTGTAAAATCCTCCTCAGATAACAAACACATTTTATAGAGGTTTCAGGCATACACAGATAAAATATCTCATTCAAATTTTAGAAGGAAGGGAAGATAGAAAAAAAAAAAAACCTAGGAAACAAAATGCTGCTTAAATTATTCTCAATGTAACGTCATGGTGCTTATCATAATTCTTGTTAATTTTGATACAATTCAGATCATATCCATGGAAGCTTATCAAACATAATAATTCTACTTTGGGGAGCAACGATGGCGTTATGAGACCTAAGGATTAGGATGTCTGAGTATGTAATTTATTTATACTTTTCCCAGTTACTTTTGCACTCTATTCATCTCCCTCTTCTAAGTGGAAGGTATTTTTGTATTGATAATGAAATGATAGTGTCTAAATATTTTATTCTATTCTTGCGTGTTCTTTTTTTTTCCCATGCAAGAGAATATTCAAATGTATAGATCGGAAAAGCTATTGTTTAGGATTCCAAAATTCGACCTCAAATGGCAGTTTTATCAGCAAATGGATCAGAAAATTTTTTTTCTTTTTCTGCTGTCATCTCAGTGAAACATTATCCATTGCACCTTTTTTGTTTTTATGATTACTGGTCAGAAACATATCTAGGAAAGTATATTTCAACTCTTAGTTCATACTATCCAGAGATAATCACTGTTTTGGAACCATCCTGTTCTGGAATCATCCTACTTTAAATAAATAGTATCATATCATTTTAAATGTGTTTTTATTGAGTAATATCCATAAATTAAATGGAATAAATATTAACAAAAGCAATATAAAAATAGTGAGATAGCCCTTCCTACATTTTAATGTCTGCAAAGGTTAGATTAACAGATATACCTCTAGTAAAAAATATAGATTTATTTGCTTCTCTAATGAATAATGTTATAGCTGGGTATTTGGTATCTTTTAAAATTTGCATTTCTTATAAATTTTCAGTTTTAGCTAATCATAAGAAGTTGTACATATTTAGGACTTTCTGATTCACTATTGTTGTGACTCTTTCTGGAACTTTTTATTTCCATGTATTTGGAATCACAATGAAAACCTCCTCAGAAAAAAAAAACCTCCTGTGTTGCTAATGATTTTGCATTGAATATTCTCATACATCTTAATTCAGAAATAATTGACAACTTCATAGTATTGATTCCTCTGATCCATGAATCAATTTACTCAACACCTCTTTAATTTTCGTAACAAGAATTGTTTTTAAACTTTTTATGCAGAGACACTGCCTGTGTTATGTTAAACTTGTTCCCAGATGCAAAAGAAATGATTCGTGGTAATGTAAAAGAAGCATTTAAAAAAATTACTCTTTAATTCTACTTACTAATATACAGTAGAACTGTGAGTTTTGTACATTGATTTTGCACCCTGTGCTTACACTGACGTCACTATTTCTACCAGTTAGGTTTAGACTTCTTTTGGACAATCTGTGGATGCATCAGTTCTCTTTGAATGACAGTTTAATTTCCTTCTTCCAAAAATTATTTAATTTCTTGCAAGAATGATAGTATCGCATTCAGAAGTATTATGTCAGTATTTTTGTCTCATTCTTGACCTCAACAGGAAAATGTATCTTACCGTAAAGCATCATATTTGCGATAGAATTTTGCGGAAATCTTGATTGAATAAAAGCTGTTAACATAAATCTGTTGAATTTTTATCAGGTGTCTTACCTGTACCAATTGATACGTTCAGTTGCATTATTTTCTCCTTTATTATGTAAATTGATTGAATTAGCAGGATTGATATTGATATTCAAATGTAAAAGTAACTGCCTTCAGGAAATCAATTTATGCAGGCACATACCTTCTACTGTTTTCTATGTGTAAATCACATTATATGCAAAAGTAACTCCTTAGAATTTCAGCATTTATGCGTATGATATTGAAGGCATTTCTTTTTATCATCAAACTTATATTGCCATGATAATATGAATGAAGCCATTGAATTCCTCTTTTGATATTCAGTGGAATAACTTAAATATTGTTGCCATTTCTTTCATATATGTCAGGAAGAGTTAATTGCATTATGTGAACATGAAGCTTCTTTGTGAGGAGAGATTCTACTCAATGATTCAATAATTTTAATAATTGCAGAATAACTAAAACCATTTTGACTTTTATGTCATTTATGAAGTTACTTTTTGCTTATTTAAACTAAAGTTTTGAACATGCCGGTATAAAATAGTTCATACTAATCTCTATTATAAACTTAATCAGTAGCAATATCTCTCATTCTTGGTATTGATTTTAGGCTTATAAATTTTATTTTAAATGTTATTAAAAGGGAGGGCTGCTTGTAGTTTTTTTAACATAATTTTTTTTTTATAGATCAAATTCTTTTAGTGCTTTATTTTTGCTTCCATTTCTTCAGGTTTCATTTGTCATAGTTCATTGATTCCAGTTTGTTGGTATGTATGATTAGATCATGAGTGTGGCACAGTTGATGAGGAATGGCCCCTCACCAGACACTGAAATATATTGATGCCTTGATCTTGGACTTCACAGCCTATGTAATTATGACAGATCAAGTGTTGTTTGCATAGTATTGTGACACAGCAGCCTCCACAGCAGTGATATTGACTATGTGTCTACCAGGATCCAACAGAGCTCAGGTCATTAAGGGAAATTGATGTGTTATTAACAGATGCTGCATCCCGTGTTCTCATGGCCCACCAGCATATCTGGATCTGTTTTCTAAAGGTGATTTAATTACCTTCCACACGTGACAAAAATTTCCCTGGAAATCTGATATTTGTGGTGTGAATTCCCTCTAGGAGTTTATTATAAGTTCTTCATGGCATCTTTTCTCATTTGTAATAGCTCCACAGTAACAAATGGAATGTGGGACATAAACAACAGAGAACTGTGTGTTTTGGCCTGGACATTTTGCAAAGCGCTTTCTTACTCTAGGCTCTATTTAATGGTGATAGTGTTCAAGTTCATCCATAATAGAAGAAGAAGCCATACTCCCAAGTAGAAAATCTGCTGCCACCAACTTCCCAAAGTGTTTACTTAATGTCGTGCTTCCACTATTGTTGTGAAAGGTGAGTTTTGTGCAATTTTCTTTACTTTTGAAGGGATACCTCAGTCCTTGCCTGCCAGTGCACCTTCAGAATCTTCAGTAAGATGCTAATTCTTTAGGTTGGTATTTGGGTGAAGCAATTGAAGATTTCATCATAAAGTAAAATTCAAAACATTAAGAATCAGGATAAGCAGTATTTTAGTAGAATATTTTTAAAAGTCTAATTGTTTAAAAATCCACAATATTCAAATTGTTAATGCTTAAATAAAAATAGGACCAGTATGATTTGGTTTTCCTTTGCCATAGGTTCCAGCATGTCTTGGTAGTGCACTATTTCTGATCCATTCTATGTGTGTCTTACAGAAATGCCCAACATAGTTCATCTGACAGTTAGGAATCAAGTTTTATTTTCTATTATTTGTGGATCCTATCTCCATTGCTGTCAGAGAACCCAGCTCTATAATGGTAATACTGCTTACCTTTGCCTTTGTACCACAGAGGATGACCATCATTGACCAACTCTGACATGCTTCTGTGCTCTTGAGCAGATAATTCCTATTTCCTCAGTAAATGGTTCATCCCTCTGGGATCCTAAGGAGTACAGATATATTGTACAATTTCAAATCTTGCATAACATGTCTACTCTAGTAGGCCTATTCTCTGAGCCATTTGATCACTTCTTCTACCATCTGCAATTACAGTCCTGACATTTCAACTGTGCCTACTGTGAGCTATTCCTTTCTCCAAGTTTGTAAAAGCCACCAGAGCAATGTTTTTAAATTTTATTTCTTTTTATTATTATTATTATCACTATTACTATTGTTATCATTTTATGATGCAGTTCCATAGGCCCTGAGATTTTCCTTATTCCCTTCCAAATTATTCCACACCTCACTGTGTGCCCCTATAGTATTACTATAGTTCAGTTATTCATAAAGTGTTGTATACCCATCATTGCAGGCATGGACTGTGGCAGAGTCCAGCATCCTATTGTCAAGATATGTTTAACAGTTTCATTGGGATTCCATTTTTGGTTTGGAAGTAGAGATGCATACTGCATTGTATCCTCACTTCTGGATATGATAGTCTCCAACACACTGTTATAAATGTTTTTAAGATTGTCTCTTGGGGAGCCTTACCATGGCATTAAGTCTTATAACAAAAGTAATGGTCTCTCATAACATCTGGGTTTCTTTTGTCCAACCTCATGTTATATCTCTCTTAAGCCAACACATTCATGTACTCTAACATGTACCTGGTTTTTGAATATGTTGCCTGAGTCCTACAGCTTCTAAACATCCCTTTTATCATTTAGTTAATCAAGGAATTGTGTGGCAGGGTTATATTGCTAATTGTATTAGCTACTTCGTCACAGCAGAGATAAGGCTGCATCCTGGTGGGATGCCAGATTGCCTTACAAAGTAGAAGATTGTATCCTGGTTAAATAAGATAGAAATATTAGACTTTATTGGAAGAAGAAAATTTTGTAAACCTGTTTACTTCAAAATTGGGAGCTGTATTATTTTCGAGTGCATCAGTCTTGATATCATTATCATATGCCACAAGGTCCCTAGCTTCCCATTCAAGTCTCTGGGAATAGAAGACCTTCTATGGTTGCAAAGAATTCTACCTCCTCTAATGTTCTGCAATTAGAATTTTTCTAAGTACCTGGCATCATTCTTGTCATTTTCTTCCTATGGCTGCAAAGATGAAAGACTCATTTTTACAAAGCAAAATATTCTCTCT
Organism: Ochotona curzoniae; assembly: GCF_017591425.1. Taxonomy (NCBI): domain Eukaryota; kingdom Metazoa; phylum Chordata; class Mammalia; order Lagomorpha; family Ochotonidae; genus Ochotona; species Ochotona curzoniae. The sequence goes on from NW_024467087.1 coordinate 44,154,708, forward strand.
GATTCCAACAACTTGCCACATCTAATCAGTTTTTCACTCTCTTTCTCCAATGCATCAATTATCTGAGAAATAGCCATCAAAAGCCTCCATTCATATAATCCCAAGGTCTCTGTACAGCAGAAGGCACCAGTGCATCTTTTTCCACCGATTAAAGCTTTAATAGCTACACCACTGCTGTGTGGGTAGGGCCGAATGATGCTTCTCATCAGTAGTGACATGATAATCACTGGATGCTAGCCATTGAGTGTTGTAGCTACAGTCGGGTAGATTGTTGTCTGCTTCCTCAAGAAACTCTGGTAGCAACTCTCACAGGTTAGATTACCCAGAAAAGAGACTCTGAAAGGAGATCTGATGCAAGAATTTTATTGGAATGTGACATCCATGATAAACAATTGTGGGAAAAAGAAAAAGCTGGATTGGGTACTGAAAGAAGTTGAAGAGTGATAAAAAGGTATTAGTCAATGCCATAGGAAGCTGTAAAAATAAGTCTAAGATGGCCCTGCAGACTCATTTCAATTGTGAGAAGGGGGTTCTGTCCTATTTATCCCCTCATTACTCAGTCATTAGATGCTGGCTGCCCTAGGCAAGGGCATATGATCTTGGAGGAGGTGGATTCTGTCAGGTGAGAACAATTTCCAAAACTGTAAGCAACCAACAAACTCATCAGCTCTAGAAATTAGTGCTTTGGTCATGAAGAAATGTTATCTGGTAGGTATTCCACAGAATCCTTTACCTTAAATAACTATATATATATATATATATGCAAATGATATATGTATATAATATATGTAAATGAATATTGCTATTCCTTTTAGTGTTTATATTAAATTTAAAACCTACCTTAACATATCGATGCCTTCTTCAGCATCTTTATCACTTCCCAGACAATGCAAATACTTTAAAATGCATTAACATAATTTACTTCCTCTTCCATTTTTTGGTGTTGTCATGTTTTTAAACTTAGCTATATTTTAAACTATATTTGCATCATTTTAAATAGCCAATATTTTATATATATGTTGGCATATTACTTTTTTGAGGATTTATTTTATTTTTATTGTGAAGGAGGAAAGACAAAAGAAGATCTTCTGTCAGATGATTCACTCCCCAAGTGACTGCAGTGAAGAAAAGATTAAATAAATTGATGGCATCAAGCTGAAAAAAAATCTCTGCACAAAGTTTATTGCTATGTGGTCATTTCATGCATATGCATTATTCAGTGATGTGTCTTAGATCTTGCTAGTGATCCATATGTTGAGTCAGATCTATGGATGGACAACTTTGAGATAAGCCTAGGAATCCAAAATCAACTTTTGGAGTCCATTTGCCTGACTACAACTCCTTAAAAAGATGCCCAATGTTTTGAACTTCAAGGGTTCTCACTTGATCATCTGGCTATATAGCCAGGACTTTATTTACTTTATTGAGTCTACTCCCATGATTGGCCCATATATAGGAACACTCTACACAAGCTGTTCTGCAACCTGTTTAAAGTCAAAAATACTTTCCAAGCCCCTCTGTGGAATGGAGATTCTAGCACACAGCTTTATCTCTCCTGATCATTTCAACATTTGATTTTAGACCTTTTTGGGATGAATCTAAGTGAGCGCTTAACTTGGCACACTTTTTTTTCCTGGCTTCTTTGTTGTGGCTTTTCTGTTATTTCATGCTTGGAAGTTAATCAGAATTTCAAATGGCCCATGTGCTCTACCACAAGGTTGTGATGATCAGCATCCCTAAAGAGTGCTTGATGTCTCTTAGTTCTATTCCATTGGTAGCTTTGTGCAGTCTTCCTTTCAAAAGCCTCATGTCATCTTCTTAAGAGAATGCAAAAGCTTTTACCCAAATTCTCTCTCCCCCTCCCTCTCTCTTTCTCTCTCTCTCTCTCTCACACACACACACACACAAAATAGCAGACTGTTGGACTCCTTTGTAGTAGCATCCTCCATTCCAATCATCTCCCCCATTGGTAATAACCATTTTCAAGGCCCTTAACTTTGTGATTCAAGTGAGTGTATTGATCTATGGCTAATATTGTCATTTAAATGGTGATTTTTCCATTTAGAAACATTCTTTCAGTCCATTAACAGCATGCATCAGGGTACTTCAAAAACTCTGTGGAAAAATGAAACTAAAATAAAGCTTATTTTTGTGAAAATAAGTTTGAACTCCAGGCATAGTTAATTCACGATACTGATTTTTTTTTTTCATGAAATTGTTCAAGTCCCCTTTGTGGTCCAAAATCCAGTAAGTAATAAAGGGAATAAAATTACTTGGTTCAGAAAGTGTTTTAGCAGGCATCTAATATCTCAGCATTCTCATCTGGAAGAAACTCCTTCACTTTATGGCTTTCCTTTCTTCTTCTAGCAAACATAATAGAGTGTGATTTCTGCTTTTGGCCATAGCAAAGTAGTTGCCATTACTCTAACACTTCCACAGAGAAAAGAAAAATATAAGAGCTGGATGCATTATTTCGTAAAATAAATGTTAGATTTAAGTGCAATCCATACACCAAATGATTCAGTTATTTAAAGTATGTAAGTCAATAGAGGTGGACATTAGTTGCAAGTTAAGACAATGCTTAGAATACCTGGCTCAAGGCCCAACTTTGCTCCCAATTCCAGCTTCCTGCTAATGTGCATTCTGGGAGGGCAAGTGTCAACCCAAGAGATTAGGTACCTTCCACCGACATGTGAGCGTTAGATTGAGTTCTGACTTCTTGGCTTTTGCCTAGCCTGGTCTTGGCTGTTGTTGTCTTTGAGGTGGAGAGCCAACAAATGGAAGATCTCTTTCTCTGTCTCTTCCATCACATATTTGTCATTGTGTTTTTCAATAGCAAATAAACACAAATTTTAAAAAATAAAGGAAGATATGTTTGCATATATCTACATATGTCCTCCACCAGAATTTTTGAATATTTTTCTCATCTAGAGGAGAGAAAATGCTGAACCTTTCAGCTAAACATCCTATTTCCCCGTTTTCCCAATTCTAAGTAGTCAATATTCAATCTTCTTTAGTAGTTGAATTGGTTATTCCTGACATTTCATAAATCTGAAACTTAGAATCATAGTATTCATAGTACTTCCTTAGTGTTGCATAATATTTCCCAATTTAGTCATGCAATATCATGTTCAGTACTTCATTGCCTCTTATAACTAAATAATATATGGAGCACATGTATAGTATATATGTACTACATGTATTACACCTGAGTTTTTGATTATAGCCATCATAGTGCATGTAAGGAGGTTCCTCATTAATGTTTTGATTCTATGATTTATTGATTGATAAACATGCTTAATAACTCTTTCTGCACTATTGGGCATTTGTACATATTATCATACCTATTGCTAATTCAAATATATATATATAACTTCAAATGCCCCAATAGACACATGATTTGGAAATATTTTCTCCCATACTACAAATTCTTCTTTCACATTAACTTCATTTAATTTGAACTTAAAATCTATGATATTGGCACCATTGTCAAAAATGGATACACCTTTTAAAAGTTGGTTAGAACACCCAGACAACAGCTAAAGCGATGAACAATTAAGGAACCAGTGATCTTAGAGGCAATGAAAACACTGAGGCAACATTGCATTGTTGGTTTGATCTTTGGTGCATGTGTCAATTCTACTTAATACACACAGGTCGAACAGAAAACAGCAATCTGTTACAATCAGAGTCCAGAACTGTGAAGTAATGTGCAGACAGGGGCACAAAATCTCAGCTAAAACAAAATTTCAAATAATTGGCAAATGAATTTTTTTTGAGTGTCTTGAATACATTACATAGGTCAGAAGCAGATACATAATGGAGAAATCTGCTTTTCAAGGTCAAAATATAGAAACTATTTCAGTATATTTATTTTTCGTTTGAGATACAGAAAGGGCTTTATGCTAGGTAAAGTCAAACCATGTGCAGACCAACATCTTATGAATCAAAGTCATTTATTCTTATGCTATCTTCTGACCAAGAGAAATCAAAACCTTTGGTAAGAAAAATAACAAACAAAACCTGTATGACTTTCCATGGGATATATCTTGCATTAAGAAAAGCCTGAAAATAGGGCAAGATGAAAGAAAAACAAAAGAAAGAAATTGGAAAGGGATCACCAAATAGTGCTGTTATCAAATTTACCAAAGACACAGGCTTAAAAAACTGTAATTAGTGTCCTCAAGAAAATATACCAAAAGAGAATTTCATTAAATGTATGTAATGCATCGCAAACAACTCAAGTGAAACTCTAGGATTGAAAATACACATTGATTGATACTAGGAAATAACTATCAAGATGTAAATAGTACTGTGTACACAACACGGTGAATAATTAGCTTGGTTGAAGGGGATGAAGGGATTTTTGATTCCTTACAGCTGTGAAGCTTGCAATCTTTAGGAGAGAAAACTACAGGATATCCAGCCAAATTTGAATTTTATACAGATAATGACTAATTTAGCAGAAAGACTTTACCTGCAAAAATATATAGGAAATTCTTTTTTGAGATTCAAATTTATTTAGGCATTCTTAATTTTACCCCACAACCCTAAGTTACCATTCTCTTTATTATGTGAATTGGCTGCATTTCTTCCATCTTGAAAAATATAGTTTCACATGTGCTTTAAATTTCCGTGTGCTTTAAACAGATTCATGTGTCCTTTGACTCATTTAGTTACCTCCTTTCTTGCTAAAAAAATGTATGTAAACTATCATAATCACTGTATGAGTAGAAGAAGGCAAAGTTTTTGTTTTTGTTTTGTTTTGTTTTGAATTTGAGAGATAGAAACAAAGAGAAAGGGTGGTGGGAGAGAGAAAGAAGGCTTCTTCCATCGACTGACTCATTCGCTGAAGGCCCACAATTCAGTTAACGTGACCTGTATTAGTGGCAGAAATGCAGTTTCCCATTATCTGCATTACCAAAAAGCTGGAGTCAGGAGCCAGAGCTGAGTATGGAACTCAGGTTGTCTAATGTTTTGAACAATGCTTCTTTATCTGGTATCTTAGCTGCTACAGCAAACATCCCGTCTCCTGATTATTTTAGCACAATTACCATGTTTTTCCGGTAAAGTTGCAATTCCTTACCATGACTATATTTTTCTCCAATATTTTATAGCACTAGCTAAAAAATAAACAAACAAGTTAACACTGATCCTATCTCCTCCCATCTCTAACTGACTAATTTCCATACTGCTTCAAGCTAGAGAATTTTGTAAAGCAGCAATTTTCATTTTACAGCATATTTGCAAATATTAATGGCTTCTGCACATTTGATAAAATGTGTTTCTTTTAATTCATTTGTCAGTTGTCCCATTTTCAAAAGTGTCCAACTATCTACCCATCAAAACACTCATTTGCCTTTTGAACTATTCTGATTGTTGTTTCTTAGTTCAGAAAATGAGGATAAACAAACCATGTAACTAAGACTCATTTTGACAGATACGTCTCTACTACTTCTAAACTCATATAAATCAAGTTTACAATACCTTTGTGTCTCATAAATTGCTTCAAATTGCTTTTGGTTCATTTTTTTCTTCCTTGTGGAGGTAGCTCTACCACTTTTCAAAATGAATGTTGGTGTTTTAGGGGATTGCAAATAGCCCTTTATTTCTTCTTTGACATTTTTTAATGGCATGCCAATGTGAAAAAATTAGCTCATTTAATAATGTGACTGTTAAAACACTCACAACATATACCAGCAGGCTATATTCTAAAGTTAACTCTTTATTCTCCAAGTGGAAGTTATAGTTCTATTATTTTCAAAATGATCCTCAATGCTAGTGATTAGCATGCTATGCTGACACACTATTTATTTATGAGAACTCTAGCCTGTCTCAGTTCTGTTGCATCCTGAGCAGCAGGCATTGGGGTAGACTGAAAGGCAATGAAGAGCCGTGGTCTTTCCAGATGGGAAAGTTCGTTATGTAAATGTTTGGATCTCATGTGAATGGAAATGGTTGTTCCCTAAAAGCCCTTGCCTATTTCTGTGGTATTTCTCAGTACAAACTAAAAGCTTCCAAAATCATTAAGCAAATGAAAGGTCAGTATTGATGTAATCATATCTGCATGTTATTTACTGGGCTTTAATTCAAAAACTGTAAATTACAGAAGCCTGCAACATTCCAAACAGCTCCCTGTAACAGTATTTTGAATAGGGTTATTTTTCAAATTGTAGAAGTTTGCTAAACAACAAGGAAACCAGTATGGGCTTCACTCTCCTAAAGAAAGGGCCAATTCATATATCAAATAATGTGCCCTGTGTGTGTTATTTGGACATTTGTATCTCAATAATGTATTAAATTTTCTAATAGATAATGAAAATACTATTGACTAGATGATCAATTGTTTCCAGAGCAAGACAGACACATTTTTAGGTTATTGACAGAAAAGAATTGTGTTGAATTGATATTTATATGCCTGAGAAAGATATATCTGTGTGTTTATTTGTAAGCATATATAAAAATATTTAATTTCTTCATGTTCATCATCTCTGTATGTTAAAATTTCGAGGTATGAAACGTAGCATATTTATTTAATGTTTAGATGCCTAAAATGAAAGAATTGTCTTGGATAAGATTTAATTTGTGAGAGATGCTTTGGACAATTTTGGATATGTACACAGTATCTCATATGTGCACAAAAAAGAAGATATTGGAATCTACTACCTCCTTGATGAAAATGGCTTTTCTACTAGTTTCTGAATCAGGTTATTATGTTTTGTACACATGATTGAATAATAGGTCCTAACTAAAACAATATGGATCACATTGTTTAATTGTATGTGACAGTATTTGCATAGACTTTTTAAACTAAACTTTTTACTATTAAAAGCATTTCCCATGATAATACTGCATTTGTACAAAAATCCAGAGTTAAAAAAAAACCTCGTATTTCCTAACAGATTTTCAAAGATTATTCTACAAAAATACTAGCAGATTTTGTGTGTATGTACCTTTCAAGTAATATACTATAGGAATATCAATCTATACTTGATGGTTAAGTAGCTAGAGGTAATAATTACTGACAGATGGATAAACAGAGAGATACGCAGCTAAACACAGCTGAAAGACACAAACATACTACAACAAATGATGCATTGAGGTGTGAATTTATGTCTTTTTTTATATTTATTTATTTGACAGCAAAGTTGCAGAGAAAGAGAGACAGAGAGAAAAAGAGAGAATCATTCTGCAAACTATGGGAACCCCTGCAAACTATGGCAACTGAACTGTCTGTGCCACAGGGAGCATGCCATGGTTTTTATTTTGAATGCACAAGTTTTCAACCTTCTTGTGAAGTTTATTGCTAAATATATTTAATGTAAATGGAAGTGATGTCTTGAATTCTTTTACACATTTTTTCATTTTTAGGTATGGAATAACAACTCACTTTTTGTGTTTCTTGAAGTCTTACACAATTACTGAGCATATTAGTTTCAATTTTTTTTTTGTTTTAGTATGGAATGTTAAGGCTATCTACATGTAACATCATGCCATCTTGAGAAATGATTGCACAACTTTCAAGGTTGAAGTTTTTTATTTCTTTTCCTACCTATCCGCTTTCTTCTGTTTTGTTGTTTTGTTGCTGTATCTTTTCATTTGTTTTTTTCTGTTCTGTTTTTCCAAAACCAGCTTGGACATTGACAGCACATGATTGACATTACTCTTATAATAATTACAGGGTAGGTTAACTACAAGCTTGGCCTCCAAGCACAGACCATAATAAAAAAAATAAACTATAGAAACATTTTATTTTTCCTAATCTGTTTATAATATTGTTTGTATGTTCATTTTTAAGATTTGTTCATCTGAAAGGCAGAGTGACAGAGAGGTCAAAAGAGCTGGAAAGAACGTGCATCCACATGTTATTCCCCCATTCCACCAATGAATGCAAAACCCAGGGCTAGGCCAGGCCAAAGCCAGGAACTACACAGTCTCCTATGTGGGTGGTGGGGACTCAAGTATGTTGAATGTCATCCACCACCTTCCTGGGCTCAATAGCATGGGACTGGACTAAAATGAGAACAGTTGGGACTCGGTCCTTCCAATAAGTAATGAATGGCAACTTGGCAATAAGTGGGTTAAAGCCTTGTGCCACAACACTAGCATCTGTGTGTATTTAGTATACAGATAATTTGGCATAATAATACAATGAGTAATTTAAGTTTCAAAGTGCATATGAATTTCATGGGCTGTTTTGTATACAGTTTATGACATGTTTTTTTTTTAACCAAAATTAGTTTCCTGGAACAAGAATGTAAGTTTTAAACAATATCAATACTTCTTAAATTGAAGTCATATTTAAGATATGGGTGTAATGCATGAAAGCTATGGTTTTTATCCTAAGTTTAATATTATAATACTTGAGTACTGTATGATAATTCTGCCTCAAAATAAAAATGGGTATCACACAAGTTACAATTAAGAACTTTATACATTTTAGAAAAATAAAAGTACTTGATTTGTGATTTTACTGTTTTTTATTCTTAACACTGATACTTAAATCATAAACAGGATCATAGTCACATGATATGCTTGCATGTTTCTATGAAGATGCCTACTGTATATAAATTCCTTGAGGACATTGTTAAATTTATATTGTAATTACTGCTGACCAAATACCATTTTGCAGTGTTTGCTTGACAATGTACTTGCTAATAAGTCAGTTACTTAAGGTAAAGAAAGAAAAATTTTAATCGCTTATTTTACAAGAGTGTATGGTGGGAGGAGAGAATGGGGAGGGAGGCAGTGAAGTGAAGGGGACGAATCCCTATACCTACAAAACATTATCATGGATAATAATAATAATAGAAGTACAAAATAATGGTAATGTAGACAAATCAAGTGTCACTGGAATTTTTTTTTTCGTACAACTTTACTAACCAATTTTAGTACCAGATCAGGCACTAGTGTTAAATCATGTTCAAGGATCACAGAGAGTGAAAAGGACACAATAGACTGGAATGGAGAACCAACGGAAAACTCCAGCTCTTCATGAAATGATATCTGCTTGACTTCAAAACTCTTAGCTCTCCAGCTTCCTAAAGCGATGGGCCAGAGCTCTCTTGATCTGAGTTGACAGAATTAAAACACTGCCGCTGCACTGTGGCCAGAATTGCCTGCAGTTGCCTGCCGTAGGCAAATTTCTGCATGCTGTGTTTAAGTTAATAGAGACAGCTTAGTGTTTCTTTCCCCCCAAATGAGATCTCTTGAGTAATTAATGCTTCAGGCACATTCACATTATTATATTTCACATTTTGAATTGATAATGGTTTTCCCCAATCTCAAATCTTATCTGCCAGGAAAGGAAATGCAATTTGGAGAACTTTCACAGTATGAGTATGTTGTCTTATCATGCTGTTTCTAGCTTACCTTAAACTACATCTTCTTGGACTACCATGGCATACAGATTCTCACTATATCTTTCTAGTGTGCATAAATGATACCCAAATACCCACGAAAGTACTTTGAAATGTCAGAAAGTTAGAATTAAGAGATGCTTACTTTGGGGTTCAGTGACTTAGTAAAATGATTCTCCATTAGCAGTGCTGGCATCCGATATGGGCACTAGTTCTTGTTCTGCCTGCTTTAGTTCTGATCCAGTTCCTTGCAGATGACCTGGGAAAGCAGTGGAGAATGACCCAAGTGCTTTGGCCCCTGTATCCAAGTGGGAGACCAGGGAGAAGCTCCTGGCTCCTGGCTTTGCTCTGGCCCAACCGTGAGTTGCTTTAGTCATAGTCATTTGGAGAGTGAAGCAGAGGATGGATTCTCTCTCTCTTTCTGTTTCTCTCTCTCTCTGCCTTTCAGACGCATAAAATGAATCTTTAAAAAAGCAATAACATGCTGCAAAATACCATGGTGATGTAGGTGAAGATAAACAGGAACTGATACCAAGTATATCTAAAAACAAAGCAAATGCTATTACATTGAGGTGTAACAATCCTGCATAGAAATAGCCACGGCTCTACAGCTTGCGTTCTCCATGTGCTTATCAAGTGAGCAACATGTGGACTCTGTCAGGTTTTCAGCTTACACCCTCTATAGCAGTAGCCCAAGCCACACCTGGGTCTGCCTCAGCCACCACTGGTCTCAGTACAGAAGTCTGTTCTAGAATGTAGAGAGAACAGTCTTGATGCGGCACTGGACAGTGAAATCCCATGCAAGTCCTGGGCTTCTTACATTATTTGTGCCTTCAAGGGCTTGGCATACGAGGACAGGGTTAGGTCTGATAATCTAAAATGTCCCTTCTGTGTTATTTTCCCATTGTTTCCATGAATAGCACCTGGTGTTCTTCTGCTTCTAACAATGGTTTTGTTTGTTTATTTGTTTTACCAAAGCATCTCTTTGTCAAACATGATTTTTGTTGTTGTTTTTCTTGATATAGTGTTTTGATTTCCTTACAGTTTGTATATTGGAAAGTTAATTCTCAATGCAACAATACAGAGAAGTAGAGCCTTTAATAGATGGATCAGTGCAGTTATCATTATAACGAAGTTATTGGTGGAGTGGGTACTTAATAAAAGGATGATTTTGTCCCCTTGCATTTTCCCCTCTTTTTTTGTGTTTCTTCCTGCCCCCCTTCTTTTTTTGTCTCTTTCCCTCTTGCCTTCTGTTATGGAATGATGTCATGAAAGGCACTTACCAGATATGGGTAACTCAAACTTCTACTTGCCAAATCTCCAGAATCATAAGAAAAACATCTGTTCTTCCTAAATTGCTCAGCCACAGGTATTCCATTACAGCAGTACAAAATGAGCTATGATGGAAAACCGAGCTGAGAAGTAAGGTTCTTGCGATAAATAGTACTTGAAAATGTGGAATTGGTTTTGGAACAAGGTAATGGGTGGAAATTGGATCAATTTGAAGGAGCAGGCTAAGAAAAACGCTAACAGCCATAAGTGAAGCATAAGGGCAATTGTAGTGTGGTCTTGGAGAAAGAGTATTGTTTTATGTTTTTAATGAATTAATGTTTTTTATGATACAGTTCCATAAGGCTCTGGGTTCTCCCTCCCTTCCAAAATTCTGAGGAAGAGTATTATTTATTCAAAATCATAGGCACAACTTGTATGATTATAATGACATAATATTAGAAATATGGGCATATAGTCAATCTGATGAGTTTTGAGATGTGAATGAGGAGCAAGATTTGGATACTAGAGTAAGGTCATCCTTATTATACAGTTGCAAATAACTCAGCTGACTTGGTTCATATCCTAGAAGTCTGTGGAAGCCGAACCTAAGAATAATGAACAAGCACATCTGGCAGAAGAAATATTTACTTAACAAAGTGCTTCTTTTGGTCACTTATACTAAAAATGAGACAGAGAAAAAATTACCCAAAAGTGAAATTGGTAATTAAAGAGATGCTAAGGTGGAAAGACAAGGAAAACTCTCATTAGCCTAGCCATATAAAGAATTATAATAATAACAATAAATGTGTTTAGAAGAGAATATCAAGGATATAGCCAAGTGACTGTTTGCTTAAGAGATCTACGTGCATAATAGGATATGAAATTCTAATCACAAAGACTACATGAGAATAATCCTGTGAATATCCTGGAGATCTTCAAAATGAGTTTATATCTTGAGGGCAGGACAAGGACGTTACCCCTGAAGCATGATACAGTGCCTCTTGGTCACTTGAGCTATGCCCCACAATAGGATTAGGTGAAGCTCAACCAGGAGGGCCAAGCTATAAACCAGGTGACATCCATAGGGTGATAATTTTGTAGGCATAAAGAATGTAGAAGGTGTGGAGCCATGGTGATCTACACATAAATTAAAGAGAGGTTGTGGGAAAATCTGGGAGTTCAGGCTGAACCCAACACACAAATGCTCCCTGAAGGCAAATGCCCGATTGTTTCTTGAGGCTTGGATTTACTGGAGATCCATAGCCATTTTATTCTTGCCCATTTTTTCCCTCTTTATTCATTAGTCTAGAGGCTAACAGAGAGACATTTGTCTCTAGATGAATTTTGCCTTGAGCCCCACACTTATGTGGCAAACATGAGACTCTGAACTTTGAGGTTTGAGACTGTTGGAATGGAGTGAAAGTCTTCTGCATATAAGAAGGACATTGGTTTTTGTAGCAGAGAAAGAAACTTGTGGTTTGAATGTATCTGTCAAAGTGTTGGAAAGTTAATTCCCTAAACATTTAACCATTTAAAAGTCATCATTACAGAGTGAGTTCCTTGTCATGGGAATGGGTAGCTGATGAATCCACGTGTTTCACTGCTTCTCTGGTTCCGTCTACCTTCCTCTCTTTCTCTTTCTGGTATACTCTTCTTTCCACCATGTGATGACCCAGCAAGAGGGTACTTATCAGAGGCAGGCTTCTCAACCTTAGGCTTAGTATTCGTCAGAACTCCGATAAACAAATCTCTGCTCTAAATATATGAAATTATTCAGTCTCGGGTATTGTGTCAGAGCAGCACAAAGAAAGCTGAGACACTTGAGTCTGTAAAAGATTATTATAAGTTCATTATAAACTTTAATTCATGTATTCCATCTTCAATTTTACTGAAAAAGTTGTCAAGAAGTCATGCCGCATCTGTAATATTTTGCTTAGTGATTTCTTCTGCCTAATGATCCACTTCATGACTCCCAAATTCTGTCTTCCACAAAACATCGACACATGGACACACCATTAAGCCAACTTCTCTGCCACTTTAAAATATAGTCTTTTCTCCAGTTTTTAATATGATGTTTGACTTTCGCTTAAGAAGTTACCAATATTGATTTTTATTGTTCAGTTTTCTACCAACATGTTGATCATGGTCACTTAAGTAATCTTAAGAGGTTTCAGGCTTTACATGCAGTATTTTGAACTACTCATTTGTATGCAAATTTTAAAAGAGGTCATAAATTGTGGTATACTATATCATTAAAAATTATCCTTCAAAGTTTTGAAATAACTTTTCCTGTATTAAGATTGCTTTGATTTCTGGCACTAACTCTTCTAATTTGCCCCAAATTTCACAGATTGAGGGAATAATCATAAATGAAACTAATATTTTCAGACACCAACTACAAGATCTTCAGAATATTTAGCCACATATTGGTTGATTTTTCTTTTAGATTTAATAATTTACTATAATGATGCCTAAATCTGAGGAAAATACTATACATGTGAGTATGATTTGATTATACAAAACTATACAAATCAGAACTAAGAAAGAGCTCATAATGTGTGTGGATTAGTAGGGTCCCTATAAAACCCTATGGATCCAAGATGTCCTTACTCCAACACACCAGTGTTTGACAGTATGCAGAATATTGTCAATCAAGGAAGATTAGCTGAACTTCAACGTTCATGGTTTTGCGGGATCAGTACATACGTATGAGTGGTTAAATTGCTATTCACTTAACTCAATGTCCATCGTCAATCCCTTCCAACTGAAGGTTACTTAGGTGTCATGTGGAGCAAAGGGCCAACTCTAACCACATGTCTGGTCTTTCTTCTATGACCAGTTTCTATCTTGTTGATCATTTAGTAAGCATAAACTATCTAAAGGTCCACTTTGAGTCATCTTGTTTACATAAAATAACACATGGTTCCATGGTCCACAATGAGCCACAAAGATATTCCCATCACTTAGAAAATCTCAAGTGCCAGAGATAAAGTACAGACAATATTTTCATTATCCATGATTCATATTAACAGCATTTAGTTCTAATTATATCAAATACATTTGAACAGGAATAGAGACAAAATTAGAGAAATACATTAAGTTATTATATGTAAATCTCTTATTGCTAGATTGCTATTCACAACTTTCTATTCCGTTTTTATAAATTAAGTATATATTAATTGTCTAATTAGAAATGCATGTTTTAATTTGAAATGAATTTGAAATAAAGACATTTGGAGAAAGCATTAGTAAAACTTGATATTTTCTTAGAACTATTTTAAATATTATTCAAGTTACTGAAAATAGAATGGAAAAAATCTCTAGGCAAACTTTCAAAAATGCCATTCTATTGAACACCTTGATGATACTACTAAAACGCACTAAAATGTGGAATCTTTTGATCCACTGATGTGAGATATCATGGTTTTTAAATAAGAAGTTTCTTCTTTGGTAGATCCAATAGCAGTCTTTGTCATAAAAAAAATGCCTTTGCAAACTGCACTACAGAGATTAAAGTCAAAGAATCTGAACTGAAGATTTCGATGGCTCTAAATGTAGTTATTATCTTGCACTGTGTAAAATTTGAACCTAAAAAATGATTCTTAAAATCTAGTATATGTAATGAATGTCTTATTAGACAACATCTTATTCTCTAGCTCTCAGCATGTTCAACTCTGAAAATTTATGCAAATTATTCCCTTTCAAACTTTAAATCAGAATGTGAAGAACATTTTGAATTATCATAGAAGACGAACAAATTATAGTGGTGTTCACTTAAATGAATACCTGTTAAAGAGCCAAGACACTTTTTTAGAACACTTATTCTATGAATCAAACCCAAACATATACAGGAAATGCACATATAGACATATTCAAATACATATTGAAAATTTATTGGTTGCGCATACACACACACAAATCCAAGAGAATGGTAAAAAAAGAAAAAAAAACTTAATTTGATAAATAGCAAAATAATCACAACTGTGTACCACAAGAATTCAGCTTCAGCCTTTGGAACTGTGAGCTTGCCAATTACTCTTCATATAAAAAAAACTTGAAAATGAGTTAGAAACTTCTTTCAAGTTAATATCCAAAATGAAAGGAAAAGATCAGCAACCATGTCAAAGTCAAAAGGGAAATCAGTGGCAAAGTCAGTTTTATTTACTGTAATGACTGACAAAACTATTATATTTGTTTGCCCTGTTGCTTTTCAGTCTGTGTACTACCACAGATTCTTTGTAAAAGCTTTTCTTAAAGAATGGATGGCTTTGTTTGCTCATTATTCTTATGTTTTAAAGAAAATAATCAGATGTCACAGCATATTTGTATGTGCATCTGCCCTACCGAGCAAGGAAGATGTAGCCATTCATTAAAAAATAATGTGTGCATGTGTGTATGTGTCACAAATTCTGGTATAACGAAAAATTCAAGGTCCTCTCTATAGAAACAAGAAAACTGGAAACTAAAAAATGCAATATGAAAGAAAAAAACATAGACCCTTTCAATTCAAATAGCTTTTGATATTTCATTTTGAGCAAGAAACAAGCCAATTAATTCACCGAAAGTATGTAAAAGGTCATGAGGAGTAGCAATTTACTGACCACACTAAGCTATATTTCTTTTGTGTCTGTAAGAGAGCTCACAATACACTGTCAAACAGTAATATTGCTAGGTTTCCCACTAAGCCATATTTGCCACCAACGAGAAATAGCTCTGTACCCTGACTATTGAATTTGTAGCATTGGGGGGCATATGTCATAGAACCCAGAGAAAGAGGTTGCATGAACAAGTTTAACTGTCATCCAGCAATTCTCATTGCAACTTTCTGGATTGTCGCTTTTTTCTAGGCTTCATATCTAGTTGTTTTGAACAGAGGTTACAATATTATACATTTTATATTTTCATTGTCGAGACAGTGAGAATGCAGAGACATACTTGCACAACTTTTGCAAATCTGCTTGGTTTCATCATCTAAGATTTTTAAAGCACTGTCACATTCTTCATGTTTCTATTTCAAGTTGGATCTTGCATTCTTATTCTAAACACTAATTTAGGAATTAATTGCCTGACTTAAGTAAATGTGTATTTGCTGAATGTATACAATGTAATTGTAACTGAATATATTAGAAATTGAAAAGGAGTAGAAGAAGAAAAAATCAGCACATATATAATAAGAAACTAACAAGAAATGTAGATTAAAAATTAATATATAGTTCCACAGAAATGGTGACCAAATTTCCTGCTCAGTTGAAAAGCTCTGAGAAAGCTCATGTAACTATAAGCAATCATGACAAGAAGGTATTTTTTTAAATGATCATTATCACATGATCCAAAATATGCATTGCCACATTAAGAAACTCTGACTTTGATTTTGATATTTCTGGAGTACTACAATTTGCTCATTTTGCATTTCTAGTTGGCATTAAATTGAAGAGTCCTACCAGGAAACTATTTATTTCAGCTTTTGGCTATTCTCCCTGGGTGAAGTTCACAGTATACTAACATCATTAAATTAGCAACAAATTGGACTGTGATTACACAGTGAAATGCATTGTGAACAATCTGCTTGTATAGATTTTTCAATTTCTGTTGCTGCTAGCTTCCAGAAATCATTAGAAAAATGATACAAGTTTTAACTTGGTTCCTTATTGATGGGAAAACAAATTAAAAGGTATCCTTCAAATCACAGATTTACTCTGCCTAGGGAGTAGTGTACATTTTTAAAATTCTGTTTTTTCCATCAGTGATAATTGAGGGTAAGTTAGTTTTTCCAATCCATTTCATATATTTAAGAACTGCTTCAAGGAGATTGCTTTGCTTTTTCCCATTTAATATTTATGGAATATCAAATGTTACTGCTTTTAAAACATACAACGGACGTTGAAGGAAAGGGGATATATTAAAAGAGGTGAGAAAATAACAACCAGACTGTTAAAGAATTAAGAGAATAAGAAAATAGATTGCATTGAAAGGAAGATGGAAAAAGGCATGGCAAAAAATGACTTGCATGAAGTGAACGAGGGCATGAAACAAATTAGTGATCTTGCCTAAATGAGTCAAAAAAGTATATTCAGAAGTTATAATCCAAATTACATTTAATCAAAAGTTAATACAAAGTAAGGAATAAGATAATTTGTTATTAGGATGACAAAATAGTATGGTGGCACAGCTAGCTAATCCTCCATCCTGTGGCATTATCATCCAAAATATGAGTGCCAGTTTGAGTCCCAGCTCCTTCACTTCCCATCCAACTCTCTGCTTGTGGTCCAGGGAAGCAGCAGGGGATAGCTCAAGTCCTTGGGACCCTGTACCCATGCAAGAGTCACACAAGAAGCTCCTGGCTCCTAGCTTCTCTTCAGCCCAGCTGTGGCCACTGTGGACATTTGCAGAGTGAACCAGCATATGGAAGACCTCTCTCTCTAGCTCTGCTCTCTCCGTAAAGTAGGCATTTCAAACAAGAATAAATAATTGAAAATAACTACAGAAATAGTGACTCACTTTTCCTATTCTTAGTTTTTTTTATTCGTATAGTAAGAAGAGTAGATGTCATGTTTTTACAGGGATAATTTTGAGAGCCAGGGGAATATCTTTGAAAGGTCAACAGAAATATGATTTTTTAAAATGTCTTTTCAATGTTCAAGCACATTGCTCATGATTAAGCAAAGGCATTGAAATAAATTAAAAATAATGTATGAGAAATATTTGGTACTATTCTTTTAAAGCTTGAAATTTATTTAGTAGATTCATGCTTTCATAACTCAAATAAAGGTATAATTTTATATATTTTCATGTACTTTTCAAATATGACCTATGAATATTTGTAAGTGGAGTTTTCAACGATATTTAAAGCAAGGTTTTGTCTGATTATCCACCATTCAGAAACAGGGGAGGGCCCGGTGGCAGTAGTCTAGCGGCTAAAGTCCTGGCCTTGAACATGCCAGGATCCCGTATGGGCACCAGTTCTAATCCTGGCAGCCCTGCTTCCCATCTAGCTCCCTGCTTCTGTCCTGGGAAAGCAGTAGACGGTGGCCCAAATCCTTGGGTACCTGCACCCGCATGGAGACCAAAAGAGGCTCCTGGCTCACGGCTTTGGATCAGTACAGCTCTGGCTGTTGAGGTCACTTGGGGAGTGAATCATCAGATGGAAGATCTTCCTCTCTCTCTGCTCCTTGCTGTATATATGACTGCAATAAAAAGAAGTAGAAGCTTCAGAATGAAAATTTCACACATTGAAATGATTTGTTGGAAGAAAGAAAAATGAAAATTCTGTTGCTGATGCTTGTGAGCTGATTGTGTATATATTACTTCTCCTGCAAGTTATTGATGATTTAATAACCAAAACATGAAAAAGCTGTAAGCTATGAAAGGTTACCAATCACAGGAAATTAAACATTTGCAGATTTTGCCTATTTTAGCTATTCTACTCATGCAACATTTCATTATCAATGTGTATGGCTTATAGGATGAGGTTTTTTTGGCTCCTTCTAAGTGTTAAGCATTATGTAATTTTGTCAATTCATCAGATAGCAGAGGGTAACTGTTTTATGCAATGTTTTTTTATTGAGATGGCAGATGTTTCATAACTTAAGTTTTGAATTCAAATAAATGCACCTCTTATAAACATTTTTACCAACAAATCCAAGCTGCGTGAAAGAGAAGAAATAATGATGCACCAAAAAACCTTTGACGCATGTTGGGAGGAACTGCATATTTCTAATAGAGAATAGTTTCACTACATCTTTAATCAATTTGCATCTATTTTAACTGTCAGTTTTCTCAGATTTTAGTAAATGCATAGATTAAGTCACCAAAATGTGATTTTAATTATACATTACATATATAATGAAAAAGTCTTTGTGTTTTTAAAATTTTTACTAAAGACGTGATTGATTTTATAAGTCAATTGAAACTATGACGACAGTGTATAAACAAACTGGAGGGTAAAGCAATTTAAGATCTGGAATAGGTTATAATTAAGAACATTATCAATAATACATCTATTGTCCCTAGCTTAAGATAATAAACCATTATTACTATAGAAAGAAAAACAGTAAGACCAAATTATTATACTGTTCTTCTCTGAATTTTCTGCGGTTTGTTCCTTGAATATTTTTGCACTTATTTGGTGATATATGTTCGATTATTCCTGACAATACTCCTATCCTGCTGACTAGAACCAAGTTTATTTTACATAGCCGACAGCTGCAGTCAAAATCTTGTTAAGAAATATAAAAAAAGAAAGGAACAGAAGAAATATTTGGAGAAAATGTTAATGAGAAAATCCTCAAATTACTTTCACAAAACAAACTACAGATGCTGGAATCTGAGAAAATCCTTGTAAGAATTTAAAGGGAAAGAAACTATGTAAATGATCAAAGGCAATAATTACATCTGACTTCTCATCAGAAAGCGTGAAAGAATAGAATGGACTCCCAATGAAACTTTTAAATATACCTTGACTATAGGATGCTGCTTTCTCTACCATTGTTCATACCTACAATGTCAGGATGGGAAGAATGAATGGTGTTCTCTTCTTATTAAGAATTTGTCATACCTATGAAATGATATAGTACTATTTGGAAGCAAACTTAGAGTAGTGGTGAGTGTATAGTTAAAACCCTATGGCAACCAGCAAAAATGTAAAAAGGAAAGTATGATTATGACTGAAATATTAAGAACAGAAAGAAAATGAAATTATAGAAAAGATTCAATTAAAACCATAGATGTCAAAAGGAGTGGAAGAGAATAGGTGCAAATAAAAAAAAAACCAGTAATATGTTGTGTACTGTCTAACAGTAGCAACAACTACCTTAAGCATCAGTGATTTGCTTCTGGTGCACTGATGTAGCAAGCTAAATATCTTCCTGTGGCATTAGTGTCTCATATGGGCTCCATGTCATGGCACTGCTGCTTCATTTCCAATGCAGCTCCCAGATAATGCCCCGGGAAATAAGCAGAGGATGGCCCAATGCCTTTTGTTGCCTGTACCCATGAGGGAGACCCAAAAGACGCTTCTGCTTACCAGTTTTGGCTAGCCCAGCGCTAACTGTTGCAGCCATTTGGGGAGTGACCCAGTAAATGGAAGACCTTTCTTATGTCTCCTCATCTCTGTCTCTGTTATTCTGAATTTCAAGTAATATAAATAAATCATAAAAAATAAACAAATGAACAAAAAATTAATGATATACTGGTTGAAGGATCCAACTATGTGTCATTTACAAGAATTTAAATCTAAAGAAACAAGTTTATTAAAATTTAATGGATGGGGAAAGACATAATATTAACACTAGGTGAAACCATATTGGAAGAGCTATGTTAATTTCAGAGTGAGCAGACTTCACAGTCAGGAAATTATCAGGGGAAAAGAGATCATTACAGAATTAGAAATTGTTCAATTCTCCAAAAAGACATAAAAATCCTAAAGCATATGAGTCTAACAGAAAAGCATTAAAATACATTAGGTAAAATGTAATAGAAGTGCAAAGAGCAATAGATGAACCCACTATTATGGCTGGAAACTTCAGCAATCTTCTATCAGAAGTAGACAGATACAGCAGACAGAAAATCAGTAAAGACATAACTGAACTCAATAACACCATCAATCAAATGAATACAATTGACATCTGGGAACTACTTTGTACAATGGCAACAGAATCTACTTTCTCAAGCTCAAATGAAACATTCACCAAGATAGAACATGTTGTAGGCCATAGCATTCAAGTTTAAAGAATAGAAACATATCACGTCTGCTCAAAGACCACAGTTGAATTTAACTAGAAATCATTAACAGAAGATAGCTTTAAAAAATCAGTGATTGATACACTCTCTACTACAATTCTGATCCATCTTCCGACTAACACACACTGTGAGAGGTGACAGATGATGGCTGAAGTACTGAGTCCATGAAAGTGATCAGAGATTCAGATGGAGTCTCAGACTCTGGCTTTGGTCTGGCACAAAGAGATATAAAGAACTGTTTTGAATTAAATAAAAATGGAAATATATTAATCAGAGTTTGGGAAATTAGGAAAAAGTAGTGCTTGTGGAAAGTGTACAGTGTTTAGCACATATATTAGTATATTAGAAAAGAGAAAATATCTAGAATCGATAATCTAAGCTTCCAAATTAGAAAACCAGGACAAAGACAAAAACTAAAACAAAGCAAGCTGAAGATGGCTGACTAGAGCCAGGGGAGATCCATCTGTCTAAGAAAGAAAGATCACAAACAAAGCATGAACAACTGCTATTCAGCTTAAATTTGGAAAATACATTTTATCTTGATACCAAAAATGAGATAGAGGAACTGTACTGACACTAGACATTTTTTCTTAAATTAAAAAAACTGTAAAAAACACAAAAAAATTGCCATAAAGACTAAATGATCAATGAAAGGTGATATAACAATTGTAAAAATATGTGAACCTAAAAACAGAACACTCAGTTTTATACAGAAGATGTTATTAGGTATAAATGAAGAAGTGGATTCTAATGCAATAAGAATTGGATACTTCGCGATGTAGCTTTCAGCACTAGGAAAAAAGCCAGGAAAATATCAACAAAGAGACATTAAATTGTTCTAAATGGAATGAAAAGACATTTACAATAATTCATCTATCAATTATAAACCACCTTATTTTCATCAGCACATGAAGTATTCTTAAAGATAGACCACCTCATAGGCCACAAAAGTGGTCTCAACAAAATTTTTAAAAGTTAAATCATACCAGTTTTTTTTTTCTGAGCACAGTGAAATAAAAACAGAAATTAATAAGAAACTTGGGAAGTGCTACAAGTACAGGGCAGCTAGCCAACACATTCTTGAACAAATGATAGAACATCCAATAAATCAAAAGAAAAATTTACAAATTTGTACAATTAAAATGGAAAAATCATTCCAAAACTAAGGGAGAAATCATGGCTGTAAATAGCCTTGCCACAATAAACAAGTAAATAAATAAATATCTAAAACTTGCTGAATAATGACCCTCAAATGACTTAAAAATAAAGGACAATGCAAACCGAAAACGTATAAGTAAATTACTATCAGAAGAGAAATACACTGAAATACACAAACAGATAAATGAGTGTGAGACTTTTTCTGAACACGTAAAATGGTCGAACTCTCAGTAACACTTAGCAAATGGCAGGAAATACCCAAATAAATAGAGTTGAAAAAGGAGACAGTTCATGCCACAGAAATAAACATAGTAATAATTCTTAGCAATTACTATGAACAGAGGTATGCATCCAAATTGGAAACTCTAGATACATAAAATCTACCATAATTGAAACAAGAAGACATAAAAACCTAAACTGATTAGAGCTAACAAGGTTGACTCAGTAGTGAAACACTCCCCAATCAGGAATATTTTATGGCTTCACTGATAAATTCTGTCAGATTTGTAGGAAACATTAACAGCAGTTCTTCTTAATCTTCTCCAAAAACCTGCAAGAAAGCAAAAGTCCTTACCAATTAATTTGATAATGTCAGCATTAATCTGATATCAAAACCAGAAATAAATCAACATACAACCAATTGATACTTGAAAGAAGTGCTAAAGACATTCATTTGACAAAGGAAATTCTCTTTAGTAAATGGTGTTAGGATAAAAAGAAAGATATCCATATTGAGGAGAATGAAAATCCCCTCATTCATTTGTCACCATATGAAAAAAATTCTTAGTTGTTCAAAGACATAAATGACAGAAATCAATGCCAAAGAAATGCCTAAGATTATGAAACTGTATAGAAGAAAACACAGAGGAAATGCTCCAAACGCTATGAAAGAAACTGAAACAAACATTAAAATCCTTCCAAGATGAAAAGCATCATGCCATGATGGGTTTTAAAACTGGTGAATTTCAGCAAACATGTTAAGAAATAAATAACCAAAAAATACCCTAAAATCATTTTTAGGACACAGAAGCACAGAATGAATATTTTGTTACCTATTCTATGAGAACAAAATTATTCTATTAACAAAACCAGCAGAAGAAACCATAAGGAAACAAGACTACAACTCAATACTTCTCATAAACATAGCCACTGAAATCTCTTCAAATTATTAGCAATTAGAGACCAGAAATGTATAAAAATAGTTATACATCATCACCAATGAAATTTGTCTCACATAAAGATACATACATACGGATTGGGAAGGAAGAAATGAAATGGACTTCGTAATCGGAAAATTGTCTATGTGTAGAAAAAGAAAAGAAACATCAAACTACTGGAACTTACAAGCAACAATATAATGCTGTATGATACAACGTTAATACACAAAAGTCAATCATTATCATATAGATCAGCAATGAACAAGTGGAATTTGAAATTAATAACATTTTTTTCATTACCTCACTCACCGAAACAAAATTCCTAAATATTATTAACTACAAAATATAATTGTTAGAATAAATAATACTCAGTTAACCAAATTTGTATTTATATGAAAAATACTACAAAATTCTGATGAAAGATAACACAAAACTAAATGCGAAGCTATTTTCAATCATAGTTATATAACTCAGGATGTATCTTTTTCTCCAATCTATCTGTAGATTCCATGCAATCCTAACAAAAAATGTCTGTTGAGTATCTTGTGGGTATCGAACTGCTTCTGAAGTTAATGTGGAGAAGAAAATAACTCAGAATAATCAACATCAGAATGAAGATGAAGAATATTTGGAGGATGAACATTATTATGCTACAAATCTTACTAAGAACCTCAAATCTAGATAGGTGGCGTGTTTGTGATTGAACAGAGATCAGTAAAACAGAATAGAGGACCAGAAATCAAGTGATCTCTGAAGTTAAGGCAGCACAATGGAATGAAGATACTCTTTTCAACAAATGGAACTGAAATAACCAAACATTCACATATAAAATTATATACTTACTCAGACCTACAAGCTCCATAAAAAGTAACTGAAAATGTGTCACATACCTAAATCTAAAATGGAATAATATAATTTTACTAAATTGATAACATAGGAAAAGTCTGTGTAACCTTGAGCATGATAATGACAGTTTAGGTATTACATCAAAGACATACTGCACAAAAAGTAATACTCATTAAAATAAAAAAAAATGTTTTCCAAAGGCATTGTCCAAGCAATGAGATGAGCCTCAAACGCTAATATTTCCCAAATATATATGATAAAAGACAGATATTTAAAATGTATATGCATCTTAACACAAAAAATATAAAATGAACCCAAATAAAAATAAGCTAAATATTTTACAACCATCTTAATACAAAATAACTTTTTTAAAAAAAACATGTTTTATTTTTATGGCAAAGGCAGTTATACAGAAAGGAAAAGAGAGAAGAGCTTCAGTCCAATGATTCACTCTCCAAGTGAGTGTAACTGTTGGTGCTGTGCTGATCCAAAGCCAGGAGCCTCTTCTAGGTCTCCCATATGGTTGCAGGGTCCCAAGGCTTTGGGCTGTCCTCGACTGCTTTCAGGGCATAAGCAGGGAGCTGATGGGAAATGGGGCTGCCAGGATTAGAAGCAGCACCCATATGGGATCCTGGTGCATTCAAGGTGAACACTTTAGCCATTAGGCCACTGCGTTGGGCCACAAAATATCTTACATCTTTACAAAAGGTATTTTATAAGCATCTTAACACAAAAAAATATAAAATGACCCCCCCAAGAAAAATAAGCGAGGTGTTTGAACAGATAATTCGTGAAAGATATACCAGTGGGATACAAGCATATAAAAAATTGTTACACCTGATATGTCACTATAAATATTCATGAAAACAACACTGAGACTCAACTACATACCTATTGGAATGGTAAAATTCCAGAACACCAGTGATACTGGCTATGGTGTGAAACAACAGCAATTCTCATTTCTTGTAGTGGGAATTCAAAAATTATAGTCACATTGAAGTTCCTTTGGTGGTATCTTACAAGTCTAAAACACTCTCACCTCGTAATCCAAAACTCACTGTCTTTGGCATTTCCCAAATGCAATGGAAGTGTGTGCACGTAAAGTACTGCGTGGAGCAGAGGAGGCCCAAGGAAACTTTCCTGCATCCACAAGCCATTTCTCCAGGAAACAAAGTATCTACTGTTTTGAGAAGACAAGCGTTTATGATATATGAAAAATCCACAGAACACAAATATTAAGCTGATTTCCAAATGAAGACCCCAAAATATCCTTTTTCTTTAAGATTGTGTCTTCTTCATGAAGTCAAAATCTCTACTGTTTATCATTGGCTTTTAAAGTCTTTTACATTTCCTGCATATTTTAGGAAGTAACGTTTGTCACTGTTCCCCTATTAACCGTAGTTCTCCTTGTTTTTTTTTAAGGGCATATCTGAAAGAAAACATGATTCATGAAAGTATTGAATTACATGATATCTGAGTCTTCCATATCCACAACAATGAATATAAATTTGTTTATAAAAATCAGCAAAGAGAAAGTCAAATAAATAAGATAAGCATGACTAAAGGTTTTCAAAACATGACTTTCTACAATACATATTCTAACCACTGACCCTTACAATTTGCAGACTTTTCTTTTTTTTTTTAAAGATTTATTTTTTCATTGGAAAGGCGGATATCCAGAGAGGAGAGACAGAGAGGAAGATCATCCGTCCGATGATTCACTCCCCAAGTGAGTGCAACGGCCGATGCTATGCCCATCCGAAGCCACGAGCCTCTTCCGGGTCTCCCACGCGGGTGCAGGGTCCCAAAGCTTTGGGCCGTCCTCGACTGCTTTCCCAGGCCACAGGCAGGGAGCTGGAAGGGAAGCGGGGCTGCTGGGATAGAACCAATGCCCATATGGGATCCCGGGTGTGCAAGGCGAGGACCTTTAACCACTTGCGCCACCGCGCTGGGCCTGTAGACTTTTCTTTTAAGTCATCATTTACTTATTGAAAAGAATTTGTACATCCCAAAATAACATTTACTTTAAAACTACTAAACAAAGTAAAATCAAACTGTTCATTTAATGTAGACATTACTTAATATCCTCTTTAACATTCATTTTCACTAAATACGTTCTACAACATTTGATCTTTGAGGTTCACTCTAGATATTTGCAATCAAGGCATCATCTATTGTTTTCAGTAAGTAAGAGTAAGTGTGGAGTATGTATGTGTGTGTGTGTGTGTGTGTGTGTGTGTGTGTGCACATACGCAAGTCAGTTTGGCTGCAATGATAGAATACTATGAGCGACTTGGCTTAAAAAAGCATTTCTTAACATTCTGAGTTTTGGGAAGTCAGAAGTCGCAGCGTTTGGTAGATCAAGTTCCTGTGTTCTAGCTTCCCAGCAGCCACCTTCTCACTGTCTGCACACATGGCAGGAGTGAAAGTAAGCCAGGCTTCTTCTGCCTTTTTTCAAAAAGGCACTGATTTCCTCACTAGGGCTTCACCCTCATGACTCAGTCTTCTCTAAAAATAATGCCATATCCAAATATAATTACACTTAGCATTATGATTTCAATATATGGATTCTTGGGGGAAATAGCAGCAGTGGTGTGTGTATGTGCATGTGTGCTGCGTGTGTGTGTGTGTGCATGTGTTTGTGTTCTTGCATGCATGCGCAAGTATATGCTTTGCGTATATATGTGTGTATGTATGTGTACATATATATATGAATACAAAGATTGAATGACATGAAAACACATTTAGATTGTATGTAATTCAAATGTGTATGTTCTGGTACTTTATTTTTTTTTTTTACAAAAAAAGCAAACTCAACCATCTTCAATATGTTACCCAACCTTTTTATTAGAAGGAAGCTCAATTGGAAGCCAAACATTTGGAACTCAAATCAGTGCTCTGATAGGAGAAACAGATGTTTCAACTTTCAACTGGTGACTTAATCCACCATGCCACAACATCAGCCCCAAGAATATATATTTCTAAGATGTAAACAGCTGTAAAAATTTGAGACTTTATCCAGCGTTGATTTATTTATCTCTACCTGTGAAACAGAAAAGTATAGCTTCAAGTTTAAATGTTGGTACTTTGAGATCATTTCTGTCAAGGAAAATCGGAGGGGGCAGTACTGCAATGTTTTTCACATCCTCCTGTTTAAAAGTCCATCAGCGCAAGACAATTAGCTGAACTTGGCAAATATCATTCATGACTTCTTTCTTCAAGAGATGTCAATTATGTTTTCTGAGATAGAAGTGTCTTTTAAAATGTGAGAAGCTATTTACTCAAGCTTAAGGAGGATTTTAAAAATGGCATTTGCTATTAGTTTGACCTGAAACTTCAGAATGACTATGCTATATACTTATACATGCATATATATGTGCATAGATATGTGTAGAGAGATAGGCAGAGTTAGAGATTTATAGCTATAAATAGTATATTTTGCATAAAAGTAGATTTATGTATGCATGCACACAAAAACATGCTATGTACTAAATTCGTTTCATATAATGACTGTCCAGAAAATAAATATTATTAAGTTAAATTTGTCTTTATATTTATGTATATGTGTGTGTCTATACATGCACACTTTGAGGACATGCAGATTTACATACAGATATATTTATACAACTTGAGCATATTCCTCTTAGAGATGGAACTATGTTAGCAAAATATCAGGAAGAACCAGATATTGTTTTAATTAGAATGTTTGCAGAAGTTTAAAGTAGGATGAGGAAGAATACAGAAGGGAGGCAACTAAAGAACATAGACTACGGGCCAAGCAATATGCCAACAGCAAGGGACTTTAGGAATATGATCAAGGAGCAAATACAGTATTGCTGAGCCCAAGGTTTTATAAGAATAAAGACGGCTGATATTCAATTTAGTGTTATATTCCAAGTTGATATGTAAGTGCCCTTTCTTAGGGAGTATAGAGTCAGAGTAAGATGGCATAAAAAAACAATAAGTGGGAATACATATCTAAGGAATTAAAATAGGAAGTGAAATATTGCTTTACTGGTATGATCCTAAAGAAAAGTATAATACATAATGCATGACAAAAAGCAAAACAGTGACTATTGAAGACTAAAAGTGATCTAGTTAAAGCAAAGTTTGGTTAATCAGAGGGGAAAATTGATGGTAATACTGTTTTGGACATTTTGCTATTGAATTTCTGGACGGGCAAATGATGGCTGCATCTTCCTAATAGGAGAGTATTTTAAGAGAATTATGCAAAACTTAAGAGAAAATGTAAGTTTTTGACCAAAAGGTCCTTCTTAATTATTGCAATGTTCTTGCTCTTTCCTCTGGTCAAATAACTCTAATTTTGCAAGAATTTTAATGGAAAGTATTAGGCACCGGGCATGATTTGATTCCTTGTGACTTCTTTTTTTTTTTTTTGTAACCTTGAAAAAGATTCCTTACAGAAGCACCCACTATTTCTTAGTCAATAATATACAAGAGATTGCATTGATATGATTAAATTCCAAGGAACCAAAATTATCAGGGTTGTGTTAAATAACTGGCATCACCTCTTAGAAAAAAAATGTTTTGAACCTGTTATAGCTAATATAGACAAACAAAATTTATATTTTTGTGTTAACATTTCACATTCCCTTTCCCACATTTTAAAAGTATGTTGTTTAGTTGGGTGTCTGGCAAAATTAAATCTGGGAACTTCATAGTGTGCCATTTTTCTGGCAATCTTATATCAATTTTAAAATGATGATGATGATGATGATGATAATGATGCTGAAATTCTAACACCCATGCAGTAGTTATTATGGTTTCTGATCCCATGTTTGATTCCTTGACATGCATTGTTTCACTTAATCATTACACTGTTATTATTCTATTTTGCACAAAATGCTCTCTGAGGCACAGAGAAAATTACACTTAGATAGTAAATGAGAACATAATAAATCAAATTTATGTCTTCTGATGCTAGATCTCACCATGCTAATAAGTAGAGTATATTTCTATAAGGAAAATTATGATCTCACACATAAAATATTTGCAAATTACCATCAATGCACAAAAGAAAAAATGAGGACTTTGCATTACTCAGGGTTCTACAGAGAGCTAAAACTAATACAATGTATGACAAAGAAGTGGCTCACACAGTCACAGATTGGGAAGTTTCACAGTAGGTGGCTGATAAGAACCAGAGAAATTAGTAACATAGGTCAGTGCAATTCTGGATGCCACCAACCTAAGCAAACAGCCCTTAGCCCAAGGAGAGATGTGCTACAGAGGAAAAATATTAAGTTAGCTTGAATATTAAGACATAAAATTCAGGGCCCTGCGCTGTTTTTGAAGTAGGCTAATACTCTGCCTGCAGTGTTGGCATCCAGTATGGGTGTTGGTTCAAGCCCCAGCTGCTGAACTTCCAATGTAGCTCACTGCTAATGGGCTCGGAAGGCAGGGAAAGATGGCCCAAATCCTTGCACCCCGGGAGACTCAGAAGAAACTCCTAGCTCCTAGCTTCATTCTCAGTACTGGTTCCGGCAGCCATTTGGGGAATGATCCAGTGAATAAAGGATCTCTCTGTCTCTGCTTCTCTCACTTTCAAATAAAATAAATAAATCTTTAAGAACGAGATTTTAAAAATCAAGTGTATGTATATTTGAATGCCTCTTCAAGCATCTTTAATCAACAATCAACATATAGTTCTTTTGATTAACATTTAAATTATGTGAACTCACAAACTGACTTCAAATTGCCTTAACCCCTTCAATCAAACGGCATGGTTTTACTGTGAAGGAAAATGAAAACAGATATTCACTGGTAACATGGGAGTCACTGTAACTAAGTTCTATAGGCACATTTTTCCATAATAAAAGTATTAAGTAGGTAGTAAAATCAGTATATGTTACTTAAAGACCTGTAGTTGAGAGATATTTGTACAAAAATCTTCTAGCAATAGTAGTCACCCATTACATCATTTTCTGCTAGAGTTAGAAGAGCTTCCTTGGTTGATTCCCCTGGCCCCTGTTTTTCTCCTTAAGTCCAGGCTAATGCGACCTAATGAATCTATGGCACATTGTGTATAGCCTTATCTCAAACTTTATCTCACAACTGATTCCTAAAATAATACTGTTAGTGCATTCATCAGAAACTATTTGTTCATAAGATGTTACTATTGTAGCAAAAGTGCAAATATTATCATTTAAAGGCAACATTGTATTTTTTGTCGTTTTTTTTTTGGCAAAGAGATGAAGGATTGATGCACAAAGAAAAATGCTTGAGTTGTTGCTATTGTTCTTTGGAATATTTGTTCCAAGGTCTTAAGGAGTAACATTGAGAACATGGGAAAAGGCATTGGGGTTGATCACACTTTGTCTTTCAGTGTTTCACAACAGAAGAATATGTGACTTTCCTGGTGACATAGACCATATGAAATCTCTGTTTTCTGTGTGTGTGTGTGTGTGTGTGTGTGTGTGTGTGTGTTTCAGAGACAGTGAGGAAGCTAAGTGAATCAGAAATAAGCAGGAAAAAAACAAAATAGAATATTTACTGAAACAAAGCTAACAGGGAAACAATTTTTAAATAAAAGTTAAGAAAATAGCATGTGCAAAATCAGTTTCCTGATTTACATATAATTTAATAGTCTGTCTTTGCAAACTTGAGTAACATCTAATGTGAATTTACATATATTTATGATGGTTGCCCTAGGTTTATAATAGCTCTCAATTTGGTAAACATATTTCAGATCACGTAGGTATGGAGTTTTATTTCTAAGATACTTTGAGTTAAAATCAGAATTTTCAATTGTTAATTTCAACGTTCAATATAGACAAGCATTCAGGAACATGGATTTTGCTCTCATACAGTATTTTCATTGTGGTTTTGTTGTTTATCTTCTGTATGACTTTAGGTGACTTACTTAGCTTCCATGTTCCTTGGTTTTATTATTATAAAGTGGCAAGAATAACAGTATATTTCTTATAGGTTTCAGAGAAAAAAAGTAAAGGTAGTATACGCAAAGTTTTTAGATTGGTGCTTGTGCAAAATATACATATGTGAAAATCATAGTATTTAAGATTTTTTTTTTTTTTGCAGTACAGCTTCTCGGCTTTCCTCTGTGTTCACACAGTACTTCAGAGTCTGGCAAATTATAACCATGCAATAAATGAAGGGTTGTGTTCACCAGAAATGATTATAGATATGTATTCTTACATAGGTCAGTTTAGAGTTTGCAAAGTCTCAAATGAATGTCACATATGATTCTTCCAGGTGGAAATAACCCATTATTATTTGCCTAACTAAACACAATTTTCTTCTTTTTTTCACATTTTCTCTGTTCATACACCTTCTATATTTCCCGCAAAGGCTACCTTTTAGTTTCATTATTTACCAATGAAATTATAGCCTTCATCTGTTCTTAGTATGCTGCATCACCTACAACCATGTTTAACTTGCCATGCTTTGATACTGGTTTAATCTGGTGCCAGTGGGAGAAGCAGAAGAGCTCCAGGCTTTTGGCTTCAGGTTGGTGCAGCTCTGGCCGTTGTGGTCACTTGGGGAATGAATCCTCGGATGGAAGATCTTCCTCTCTGTCTCTCCTCCTCTCTTTTTTTAAAAAAATTCAAAGTTTGTAAAGTGTCAACATGAAGCCATGAGTGGAAAATCAGACACTTCACCTTATGTGGTGAATCACAGTCAAAATGCAAATGCTCCAAAAGTGTTTAATGAAATTACTTTCTGCCTATATGTGTAAGTGAAAGTGCATCTAGAGAAAGCATAAAAGCTATTTGGGTGTCATGGCATTTGATATGTAATTATAACTATTGCTTTGCTGAAATCTACCATGTACATTACATTCTGTTCTGGTGTCTGTGTCATGTGTGTAGACGGCATGAAGGTGTAAAGAGAACAGCTCCTCTGTTGGCAAGGCTGCGAAGAACTTCCAGCTGTATGGCATGGACCGGCAGATGTCTTTCCAATCTCCTCAATGCACTTTCACCCCCTTTGTATGGACATTCAACCACGCCACTAAAAATTTTGTAATCTATTGAAGCTTTGTTGTTTGCCCCTGTGAGATGGTTTTTGCAGCTGATGCAAGCTGGAAGTTAATGTTACTGATAACGTCTTGGTGAGTGGACCTTTAACAATTTATGAGAATTAATACATACAGGGATACAATTAAGTCCATGCTGTTTCTGGCCATCTTATTATGTGCCTAACTATTGCCCCAGAATATAGCCCATACATGTAGTGTGCCTTCTGAGAAAGGGTTTTTAAGTATCCTAAAGATTAATGACAGTGATGGAAGTATGAGCTGAAACTGCTATAGTGACAAATACAGTTACTGTGACCTTAAAGGGTAGTCTCTCTTTGCAACTTCTTTGGAGCATAGGAAATGTATCTGTTTTATAGCCACTTTTATAATTTTTGTCGGGAGGAATTAAAGGATGCTTTTATTAATATTATGGAGATATGCTTTTAATTATTGTTTGACTGCTTATGGGTGGTAAAGCCTGTAGTTGTAGGGGGGATTTAATATTTGAAACTTTTTCTTGGATCTTTATGTTTTTTTCCCTTGTGAAATATTTGTACCATTAAGTGATAGGTAAGTTGTAGAAATAGAAATGTAGTAGGAGTGTATTACTGATTAGTAGGTAACCGCATGTGCCCTGGCCTTGGAGTCCTGGCTGTCACCCAATGGCTACTACTGAAGAATGAGTAATGGATTCCTTAAAAAAAGGATTATCTAAATTTACTGAATTAACTTTAAGAGCACCTGGTTGACCATGAAGTGAAAAATAAAATAATCAAACATTTTTGCATACCCATTTAGTCATGAAGTAAAAATAGAACAATTAAACATTTGTGTAGAGGCTTATGAGGTGTATGATTAAATTTAAAAAGACAGATTCTCGAGCTGTTCAGTGAACGTGTCCACGTCTCTTTTCCTGGCTGAATCCACACATCTTTCTTGAGCTCCAAACTCAGCTGGAGCTGGCCTCTGGCATTATGTCTATATATTATATAGAATGCTACATATGTATCTATGTGTATATATATATGCATGTAGTATATACATATACACGCATATGGTGTGTATGTTACATATATGTCTATTGCATATAATCATAGCATATTATATAATACTATATAATATATTACAATATATGGCATGTAACAATATATAGTATATGATATGTAACGTATACTATATAATACATAGTAGATTATTATTATAGTATATACTATATATTATAATACATACATAATGCAATATATATAGTATTGTTATACATATTATAATCATTGTCAGGAATTTCTCATTTTGTGGTAGTAACACCTATTATCAGGAGAAGTAATGCGAGTGTATTTGCACGTGTACATAACATCTAAATAAGCAGAAATGTGGCAAAATGTTTAAAATTATCAAATCATAAAATTTATTGAAAATATACATAAAAACATAAATTAATTTGTTTAGACATAAATCTCATGCCTAAAACACCTCATTCTATATAGTACAGAACCTTAAATATAAATATCAATACTCAGATGACATATACTCAAATTGTAACAATGCTTACATATTTAAAATATTGACTTATTGTGAATGCATCATGCCCTTTTTTGTTTCTTGTGTTCATTTGGCTAATCCTTGGCTTGCAAGCACTGGCATCCCATATGGGTGCCTGTTCTAATCCTGGCGGCTCTGCTTCTCATCGAGCTTTCTGCTTATGGCCTAGGAAACCAGGTGGCCTAAAGCCTTGGGAAGCTGCACCTGAATGAGAGACTCAGAAGAGGCTCCTGGCTCCAGGCTTCAGATTGGCTCAGTTCCAACCTTTGCAACCAGTGAGCCAGCAGACGGAATATCTTTCTCTGTCTCATCTGCTCTCTGTATAACTGCCTTTACAGTAAAACTAAATAAATTGTTAAGTAAACTATTTTGTCTAAATGTAGCCATCTCTGCTCTCCTTTGTACAGCAGTTATACGGAATATATTTTTCTGTCCCCTCACTTTCAGTCTATGTGTGCGTATCATTATATTTAATGAGATTCTCTTGGGGAAACTACTGGGACCTGTTAGGCTGTTGGTTTTTTCCATTTTTTTCTTTTCTTTCTTCTCTCTATCTCTCTATCACTTTTCTTTGTTTGTTTGTTTTGGTGTTACAGAAAGACAGTGAAAGGCAGAAAGAGAAACCTTGAGATTCTTTTACCTTTTTACATTAAAAAAGTTTGCTACTCTGGATAACTTGCTTTTATCTCTTTCTTAATTTATTGGTCATTGTTGCTAAGGACATGTGGATTTTCCTATTCTGTGTTTTTCATCTTCAAAGTTACAGTTTGGTATTTTTTTCCAAATTTTTATTTCCTGATATTTTCAATGTTCCCATAGCAGTATGATCTAATCCTCATGGCACACAGTTTTGAATTATTTGTTAGATAAAATCATCTACCTATTTTCACCATCATTACTTTTAGGATATTTATTTTGTTCCCTTAATGCAGATTTCCATTTCTTTTCATTTCCTTGACTCTTCCTGTTAATATCTGCACACCAGAAAAATCAGCTACATCTACCTGTCTTCAGGGACTGGCTTCAATTATATGAGAAAAGAATTTCATCAATGGGCTTACCAAGATATTTGAAGGCAGGAGTCTTTCACACAATCATACTAGTCTAATCCATTTTCTTTGCTCTTAGCAGACACCAGGCATCAAGAACATGCCCTATTCCTTGAGCACTTTGGCACAGGAAAGAAGTGGAGGCAAGTGACTTTAAGTGACTCTCTTACAGTTTGGGACATGGAACACATGGTTTAATTCCTTTTTCTTCCTGGAAAGCAGTGAGCAGCTAGTGTGTTTCCTGTGCTTGCCACGTATTGATGCAGAAGAGGAGAATACGGTGACTGCCAGTTTCAACTGCCATTTCTGATCTTAATGATACTAAGGGTGGCTAGATTATTTGAGATCCTGCCAGTATTCCAAGATCAGCAAGACAGGTATCAGTTCTACAGACAGTTTCAAGAGAACTTGTGATGTTAGACAGGCATAACTCTGTCTCTCCCCAGGGAAAATTTGTTTGCTCTGTGCTGGCCCAGGGAGATGAGCTACTGGCTGCAAGCTCAAACTGTCATCTCAGACTTTCTCCCATGGCGTTCTGACACAGGTTATGGGAATGTCAGTCTGCTGGGAAGCTCCCTGATATGTCTGGGCTTTGATTATACCAACTAGTCCTTCGCCTTGTCAGGAAGAAGCTGGGATCTAAGCTGCTTCTACCCAATTTTATTACACTCTGCCAGGGTAAGGATTACAGCAAGAAGATGTCCTAAATTTCCTTATTGGTTTTGATGTGCCCAATTTCACACTCTTGTGACACAACAGGAGCCTACCAAATGGTTTCTGAATTTCTTACAAAGTGAAGTGTTTACTCTCAAAATTGATGTGTTTGTGAGGGAAAGAGACTATAGTACTTCTCATTATGCTTTTTATACTCACATCACTCCTAGGAGCAGTATACTACTTTCCAGAAAAATGCAAAGTAAATAATACTGTAAATCAGTTATATATAGTTTAAGCAAATTGCATCTTTAGAAAAATTTTCAATAATGCAGATTTATTTTGAAATATTCTTTTCATAATAAAATTCACATAAAACAAGTGAATTGGGCCTGGCACATAGCCTTGTAGCTAAAGTCCTCACCTTGCCTTGGACAGCTGTCGAGGACGGCCCAAAGCCTTGAGACCTGCACCCACATGGGAGACCCAGAAGAAACTACTGCTGGCTCCTGGCTTCAGATTGCCTCAGCTCTGGCCATTGGAATCACTTGGGGAATCAATCAGCAGACAGAAGATCTTCCTCTCTGTCTCCCATTCTCTCTGTAATTCTGTCTTTACAATCAAAATAAATAAATCTTAAATAAAACAAAACAGAAAAACACCTGGGCTCTTGCCACTCACATGTGAGACCTGGATGGACTTCCAGGCTTCAGGCTGTCCCAGAACCAGTCATTACACTCAACTGGAGAGTGAACTAGTGGGTTCAAGATTCTCTGTCTTTTCTTTTTTCCACCTTCCCCACCCATTTACTTTGCCATTCAATTTAATAGGTTAATCTTTTAAAAGAAAAAAGAATGTGGGTTATGAATTGCATATTTTTGTTATAAATAAATGTTAAATGCTTGGAAATACAGATTTATGTGCTGGCACTCACCACGGTGTTGTGGGTTAAGCCTCCAATTTCAGTGCTGCATCCCATATGGTCACTGATTTGTGTCACAGCTGATTCACTTCCAATCCAGCTCCCTACTTGTGGCCTGGGAAAGCAGTAAAGGATAGCCCAAATCCTTGGGTTCCTGCATCCACAGAATAAGTTCCTGGCTCTGGATTGCAGAAAGGCGAGCATCGACCTTTTTGGCCATTTGGGAAGTGAACCAGTAGATGGAAGACGACCCTGCTGTCTATGTTTCTCTTTAGCTCTGCTTTTCAAATAAAAATAAATAACTTTTAAAATCTGGTTAAAAAGTATAAACTTTTTAACTTTTAAATCTGTGTAAGATATACATGTAATGAAACATTTAGTATGCCATAAACATGCATAATTTTATGTAGCAGTTAATATCAGAAAACAACAAAGCTTTTATATATATATATACACACACACAAATATATATATATTTAAATAAAGTTTTATTTTTCCCCCACATCAGTAGACTGTGATAGGTGATATGATTAAAATTTGTTTTTCATGTAATGCTTCCTTCATAATTTTAAACAAAGTGTCACTCTGTGATATACTGAGTGTAGAAAGAAGATGGCAGGTTTTTTTTTTTCCAGTATTGCTTATGATTAAATCCCTAACTCGCATTTGTCTCCTTCTGATTTGCTTATTTTCTCCTATATTCAAGTGGAACGTGAAGGAAAAAAATATGAATTCCTGCCTCCTGGCCTCTGGCCTCCCAGTGGGCATGGCAGTAGGTTCTGTTCACTGTCACTTCCCTGACAGTAGGGAAATGTTAATAATCTTGCAGCAAGGGGGCGAAGGCAATTTTGCAAGCCCTGTTCTCACCAACATTTTTTAAGCGAGTTGAGCCTGTTGTGCCTCATCCTTCACCTGGTGCCTGCTTACCCCGGATGCAGTCCTGTATCATATATGTAAATGAACAACATGGAGCAACAACAACAAATAAAATGTTAAGATATGGGTATGGGTACCTGGGATCTCATTTTTAAATTACTTGAGCATCACTATATGCTCAAAAATTATAATAATGAAATATTCAAAGGTCAGAGAACAAAGTGTTATTATTTCCCTTGAATTGATACACATCCTAAGGCACAGCAATGAAAGGGGACGACGGTATTCTTGCTTTCATAGAGCTAACAATTCAGGACACTATGCAATAAATGGATGGGCTAAGACATGCTTGAACTGTACTTTGAAAAAATGTAAGAGGTTAAGATAATGAAAATGACAAAGGAGTTCTTTTCATAAAGACTTCTCTGAAAAGTGTGGTAATCAGCTACTTCCATTGTTTAATGGTCGTTCTGGCTGCTATTTGGAGAAAAGATCAGATGAAAAAAAAATGAAGGAAGCAAACAAACTAATTAGAAGATCATCAAAATAGTTCCTGTAAAAGATAATAATGAAGGTGTTAGAGGTGGTAAAAGGTGAAAAGGACCTGAGTATTTGAAGGCAGAACTGACAGAATGTGTTCCATTGCATTTGGATATGAAAGAAAGCAGGATCAAGGATCAAAGTTTTTGATCTGAGCAACAAGAATATGTTCTCAGCTGTTAGAAGCCACTGATCATCGAACTTAAGGAGTTTTATTAATCTTGACTTTTATTCATCTTCACTAATCTAGATATTGTTACGGAATAGGTTTTTTTGAACCCAAATATGTATGCTTTTTTATTTATCTCTCTTAATCTTACTGGTTTTGTAAGAATTATGTAATAAATGGTAGCTTTTATATGCCTGATGTTTTACTTAGCCTAACTTGTTCTCCACAATATTTCCATAGATTTTTTTCCCCTCATCTGGTTGAGGAAGGCATTGACATTCGTAGAAATTGAATATATTTCTGTTATTTTATAACAAATATTCATAAATGATAGAACCAAGACATGAAAGCTTTTCATCTGGATAGAATAAAACGAATAGTTGTATTAGTAAAAGATTTCTATCTTTAGCTTTACTAAATGGAGGTACAATATTATTTGAAATGAAAGCATAGAGTTAAGAAACTACCTCGCTTTTTTTTTTTTAAGTCTATCAGGATGTTTTATGTTTAGAGAGATCAGTGTTGAAATTTATTACACTATTATGAATAAGGTCTAGAAGAACAATTTATGTATGAAGCATAAAAAGTAAGATTTTCATTCAGGGCACAGTAGATGACTCAACAATTATGAAATTTCTGTGTGAACAATACAATCCTGTTGCTGTTTGTGTAGTTTGCCCTGATAAGCCTGAGAGCTAAGATAAGGATAGACTGGTGAGTATCAATGACAGCACAAAATGCAAAAGCGCTGACAAATGGAATATGGAAAAACTTTTCTACAGTGTAGTCCTTAGAATGCCTATATAGGTGGTATTACTGTATGCAAAATACCAATATTATTTTTTAAGGAAAGTGAATGTAAAATTTCCCAGAAGAAATAAAGTTGAAAGATAAAAGTAATTCTTGTAGTTTTAATGTTTCACAACATTAAACAATGTACACTACACTGATTATGAAACTAAAGTGTGAAATAAATGGTCTAATGATTTTCCTTTTGGGGAATGGACTTCAATGTAATTTCTCTTGCTGGATATTCCTGGTGAGCACAGAAGGTGTCTGAAAAGTCTTTCAGCTTCATCTAATTAATGTCATGTAGGTAAAATTTCCCCAGATGGAATTTTAGAAAGGACACATATCGAGCTATTACTATGGAAATATACAAATGTTAAAACATCACAAATATCATTTAAAGAAAATATTTCCGAATCATTTCATTAACTACCTTTTATCACTCTACTCCCTTTCAGATTGCACCACAGCAATTTCTCCTCAAGGATGTCAGAAATATTGGGCCCGGCGGCGTGGCCTAGCAGCTAAAGTCCTCTCCTTGAACGCGCCCGGGATCCTGTATGGGCGCCAGTTCTAATCCCGGCAGCTCCACTTCCCATCCAGCTCCCTGCTTGTGGCCTGGGAAAGCAGTCGAGGATAGCCCAAAGCTTTGGGACCCTGCACCCGCGTGGGACACCTGGAAGAGGTTCCTGGCTCCTGGCTTTGGATCAGCATAGAATCGGCCGTTGCGCTCACTTGGGGAGTGAATCATTGGACAGAATGCTTGCAAGGTGATTACTTTAGCGACTAGCCTACTGCACTGGACTTGTCTTCTTTCATTTGTAATTAAGCAACTAGGTAGCTTTAGCAAGAA
The DNA here is from genome assembly GCF_017591425.1 of Ochotona curzoniae. Lineage (NCBI taxonomy): Eukaryota > Metazoa > Chordata > Mammalia > Lagomorpha > Ochotonidae > Ochotona > Ochotona curzoniae. The sequence goes on from NW_024467087.1 coordinate 44,193,628, forward strand.
TTCATCCTGAACAATTATGGCTTTGAATGTACAATTTCTTCCAACGATTAGATGTTTTTCAGTTTTTGGATGTGATTTCCTGCATACCTATATTTCTTTTTTTCCCTTGAACTCATCAAAGAAAAAAAAAATAGGGCCCAGCATGGTGGCATAGCAGTTAAAGTCCTCACTTTTATCCCATATGGGGGCAGGTTCTAATCCCGGCAGTCCCACTTCCCATCCTGCTCCTTGTTTGTGGCCTGAGAATGCAGTCAAGGATGCCTCAAAATCTTGGTACCCTGTACCCAAGTGGGAGACATGGAAGAGCGCCTGGCTTTTGGATGTGGGTTGGCGCAGCTTCGGCCGTTGTGGTCACTTGGGGAATGAATCATCGGAAGGAAGATCTTCCTCTTTGTTCCTCTTCCTCTCTTCTCTCTATATATATGACTTCGCAATAAAAATAAATCTTAAAAAAAAATAAGAACACTTGACAAGATCACTATTTGTATGGAAAGTAATATATCAAATAAAATATATTTTAAATCATTATTATGAATGTCGGTGCTATGTTAATATAAAAATGTAACAAACTGAATAATTTCAAAAAATATTTTGACAAATGTTTTTCGATGTTGCACTAATGAGCACATTACATAAAAATGTGGCCTCTACCATTTGATATGTCGCAGTCCTAAAGTACAGTACCTCAGTGTAAGATTCTGTTTTAGTGCTAGAATATTTCTGGAGGTAACAGGTTGAATGAGCTCATCAGGGTGGGCCATAATCTAATAGGATTGTTGTTTTTCTTTTCTTTTTTTATTTTTAAAATCTATTTCATTTTTATTTGAGGAACAGAATTATAGAGTGGGAATAGGGAAGAGAGAGAGAGAGACAGGAAGAGAGAGGAGAGAGAGGGAGAGAGATTGAGATCTTCTATTTGCTGGTTCACTCCCCCAATGGCCACAATATCTGGAACTGAATCAATCCAGAGCCAAGAGATTGCTCCAGTTCTCCCATCCAGGTGCAGGATGCCAAGGACATAAGCCATCCTCCACTGCTTTCCCAGGCTAAATGCTGGGAGCTGGATGAGAAATGGAGCAGCTGGAACACAGCCACCCTATGCTATGCCAGCAGGTGTCTCAGGCAGGCTTAGTCTTTACACCATGGTGCTGGCTGCTAATTTTTCTGTTTTAATAGACTCATTATAAATTCATGACTGACTGTTTAGTAACACGGATTACAGTTTTTCTAAGAAGAGATTAGGACACTGAAAGATACAAGGCAAATTTGATTAGCTGGATACTTGCAGATTCAAAAGGTACCAACTTCCCCAGATGTCACTTGCATGCCTTTAAGATTTCAAACTTTGCAATGTCCATAAATTATGAGTCAGTTTCTCAAAAATCTCTTCCCTTCTTTTTGTGTCTCTGCTACTGAATAAGTATTATAGAGATACAGAATATAGGCAGTTGATAAATATATGAATGTATAGATGCACATAGACTTATAAGCATTTATTTTTTTCAGTTTCTCTTAGAAAAATCTAAAATATTTATGCTGATGAAAATTTTAGATTGACTATTCTCAGAATTAGCTATAATTGTAGCTTCCTTAATGGACCATTTTTAAAGATATTCTTGCCACTTTCTACAAGATTGAATTATAAAATTAAGATTTTGGAAATTTGGGCCCGTCGCGGTGGCGCAAGTGGTTGAGGTCCTCGCCTTGCACGCCTGGGATCCCATATGGACGCCGGTTCTATCCCAGCAGCCCCGCTTCCCTTCCAGCTCCCTGCCTGTGGCCCAGGAAAGCAGTCGAGGACGGCCCAAAGGCTTTGGGACCCTGCACCCGCGTGGGAGACCCGGAAGAGACTCCTGGCTCCTGGCTCCGGATCGGCATAGTACCGGCTGTAACGCTCACTTGGGGAGTGAATCATTGGACAGAAGATCTTCCGCTCTGTCTCTCCTCCTCTCTGTATATCTGACTTTATAATAAAAATAAAGAAATCTTTCAAAAAAAAAAAAAGAAAAAGAAAAATCTCTGTTCATTTCCTTTGCCTCTTTTCTTCACAGGTTTTTTTTTTTTTTTTTTAACTGTCCGTGGGTTTCTGGATCTCTTTGTAAATCCTGGATATTAATGTCCCCTATCACTTGTGCAGCATGCAAAGATTTTCTCCCTGGGCCCGGCGCGGTGGCGCAGTGGCGCAGTGGTTAAGGTCCTCGCCTTGCACGCCCGGGATCCCATATGGGCGCCGGTTCTAATCCCAGCAGCTCCACTTCCCATCCAGCTCCCTGCCTGTGGCCCGGGAAAGCAGTCAAGGATGACCCAAAGCTTTGGGACCCTGAACCCACGTGGGAGACCTGGAAGAGGCTCCTGGCTTTGGATCGGCATAGCATCGGCCGTTGCGCTCACTTAGGGAGTGAATCATCGAACGGAAGATCTTCCTCTCTGTCTCTCCTCTCTGTATATCTGCCTTTCCAATAAAAAAATAATAAAAATAAATCTTTAAAAAAAGATTTTGGAAATTTTCAAAGGTGATTTGAATTTGAGTTATGGCACTAAACTACATAATGCATCAAATACTGAATATGTTTTACAGACCTTGAAAAAAATTTGTGAGAAGTGCCTATTATAAAAAATATGCTTGGATTTCAAAATAAATTTTGCAGCACACTAAATTTATCCTTTAATTCTACTTTTCTACACTTTGTGATACACTGTCATGCATGTGTGCATGTGTCTTTTTAATAAGAAAAATCATTTTCCAGTAACGAGCATAGAAAGTTTTTTAATTTGTTGTTTGTAATTTTGTTGATATGGAAAGCAATCTTTTCTTTCACTGATACAAATTCATAGAATGATTTTGGTTTTTGTAATAAACCAATACAACCTGAATGTAATAAATTCTCTGTGAGTGAGCTCATAGGCATTCTGTAACAGCAATTATACAGTTTCATATTCTTTTTCAAGGTTAGCAAAACTTTCTATGTCAAATTCGGAGGGATGGGAGCCAGTACTATGGCTCAACTGGCTAACCCTCAACCTGCTAGTGCCAGTATTCCATATGGACACTGGTTTGTGTCCCAGCTGCTGAAATTCTCATCCAGCTCTGTGCTTGTGGCCTGGGAAGGTAGCGGAGAATGGACCAAAGCCCTGGGACCTTGCAATACCTGAGAGACCCAGAAGAATCTTCTGAATTATGGCTCCTGGCTTTGGAATGGCCTGGCTCACACACCCTGGCAGCCATTTGGAGAGTGAGTCAGCAGATGCAAGATATTTCTTTCTGTCTCCCTTTTCTCTGTAAATCTGTAGCTCCAATAAAAGTAAATAAATCTTTTTAAAAATCAGAGGCATAAAATATGCATGAAGCATACAATTTAACATACTTTAAGTGCACTCAAATTAAAAATAATGAAGAGATAGCTAGTTAGATCTGGAATAATGTACTATATAAGAGTTTAGCAACGATTTCCAGAATATTAATCAATTTTAATTATTAATCAAATTTTCTCATGTATACTTATGTGTCTGCATTTTACTAAATATTCACAGTTAATGTATATTACTATAGTTAAGACTAATTACAAATGTTATTATAATCTGAAGAAATTATATTGTTCTTAATAAACATTTCTATGAAATAATGCATTGTCTTATTTGAATCAAAACTTCCTGATTAGAATTATCTCAACAGAATACTATCATAGCAAACACAAAACCAATAACCTTTAATACTATTTTCTAGTATATGTTGTTACCAAAGTTCTCTTTTTTCCTCTTCCAGAGGGAATAATACATAGATAATCATGATAAGTTAATTGGGTTACTGTCACCCATGAGAGAGGCCTGGATAATGATACTGGCTCTCCCCTTCGACTCCAGCCTAGGTTTATCCATTGTGGCCATTTGAATAGTGAACAAGGGAAGGGGAATATTTTCTGTCTCTTTCTCTTTTCTTTTTGTTTTACATATATATGAATATGCACCAATGTATGTAGAAAAGTCATAGGAAAATGAAACATATTTTTAATATATCAATGTTTGAAATCTGAATTTTTAGAGTACTTTATATGCACATACGAATACACGTGTAGTAATATGCATGCGCAGTGATTTCCCATCTTTAACATTGGAACAACCTACAATGAAAGGCACCTGCAGCAGATAAGAGCATATCTGGCATGTAGATCTTGATTTCAAATACCATTCTAAAAGGCATTAGCACTTCGTCAGGGAAATATGTTTCCCTGGCTAAATGGGATAGGTACAAAATATACTCAAAACAGCTTAAGATGGGAGTATAATAGAATGACAGAGGAGTCAGATGAAAAACTATCTTGCTTGCAAATTCTGGACAGTTTTAGTGCAGAATAATTTACTGTAAGGATAAATTATGAATAATTGAGAAAAAATACAAATAAACATACAGTAAGTAGTATGTTATTTGAACAAAAGATAAATTAGTATATTCTTAAATGCTCAGATAAAAGAGACATACTAAGTTCACTGGGTATTTTGCTAGAATGACAAAAGGCTATAAAGTATATTGAGCCAACTGAAAAAAATAGGGCAGAGATAGTGGATATGATAATTGTATATGTGAAATGTTTACTGAAATTGAATGACGTGTTCACTGAGCGTTTCCTTGTACTTAGTCATACACATGTTAAAATGTTTAGGACTAAAGAGCTGTGGTGCCAACAACCAAAACTTCCAATGAATCTAAAGGAATACTAAGTATTATTACTTAGTACAATATTTAATACTAAGGGGAGAGAAAGCAAGCAAATAATCAAGCAGAGTAAGTATTAAAAGCTGATGAAGTTTGCAAAGAATACATTGCATTCTTTGCATTCTTACACTATTCTGATTTTCCCAGGTTTTTTTTTTTTTTGGAATTGCTTGTATACCATAATAAAAACAATCAGCATCAAAAGAATTTGCCTGAACATTATTATATATAATGTTTTTGAAGGATTTAATGCTAGCTAACATTGGCAACAATATTATTTTGAGTCTAGTTCATACATACGCTCATACCAATCTCAGAGCTCACAATTCATGTGCAGGGAAATAATCTATGTTCTTTCATTATACACAAGAAATATGGATAATGAAATCTTATATTTGATACATCTTGAGTTTCATAAAAGGAATGCAGACTTGAATTAACATTTTCACTCACAGGCACTATTAATCAAACCATATTCTCCCTAGTCACAAAATCTGCTTTATTTATAGTGGAAGTAACGTAAATATGTTTTATGAAGTTGTGCTCTTTTGTTGTCAAAGATCATATATTCACTTTGTGCATCAAAATGTCCTGTATAAGGGACAGTCATTTAGTCTACTGTGGACGAAATTTGAATCCTCCATCAGAGTGCCTGGATTTGTAACCAATTCTGGCTCTTGAATCCAGTTTCCTGTTGATGTAGTTCCTAGGAAGAAGTTATGTTGGCTCAACTCTTTGAATTTCTGCCATCCATCTGGGAGATCTGCTTTGAGAGTCCTGGGTGACAGCTTCAAATACTGCCCAGTTTAACCGTTATTGAGGGCACTTGGAAAGTGCCCAGCAAATCGAACTCTGTTCTCTCTCTCTCTCTTTCTCTCTCTTGTCACCTCCCAGTTGCTTGTTCACTTTCCATCTTTTTATAATTTTTGTATTTTACTTTTTCATTTTATTTCCCATTGATTATCTGCCACTGTGACCTCTTAAAAATCATTAGTGGATACTCCATTTTATGCCTGCATACTCCACTGCAATCGAAGGATATTTCCCATGACATTGCTCTTTTGTCTTTTCTTTATTATCTGTTTAAAAATTTTCTCAGGTAGAGTTATTCTGATCATTACTTTTATCAAATATTTTCATAAATAAAACAGATTTTATTGTTTAAAAAGAAACACAGGGATTTCCTTCAAATATGTTACAACTAAATCTTATAAAGTAATTCTGTTTTCTAAGTGAAAGAACTGTCAAATGCAGATGAATTTCAAGGGTCAACATCTTTGCAAACTTTTAAATTTGACACGCATTTCCTCTTACAAATTTACAATTACTTTTTTGGTTTTTCTCTGTTGTATTCCTTAGTTATATTTTTAAACATTGTCTGGAATATCCAATAGCCTTCTGTTTTCCACACTCATAAAAATATATTAGTGCTGGATAATAATTTTCATCCTTTTTAGATTAATTATAATTTATATTGCTTCCTTTCATTTACTATTTTCAAGCTTTTATGTACACTCAGTATACACATTCTATATTTCCCTTAGAGATTTAGGTATATTTATAAGCTACTGCTTTGAACCATTCATCTGCAATGTCACAGTATTACATCAAATACTACACTTTGTGACTCTGTACCTTCATTTTAGACATGCTAAAACTCTTGGTATATATTCTGATTTTATCAGACATGCTTAACAGCTTCTACCCTATATATCTTTGTTCCCTTTCCAAGTTCTTTGGTTGCAGTAGTCTTAATAAAGTGTGTAGTTGCCACGATGCTCCATGTTTTTGCTCTGTGTTTTGTTTATTGTTCGCATGCTTGTTTTTATATGTATCCCCATATTTCTGCAGAGGAGATGCAAGGTGGCTTATATGAATGCATACAATGCAGCCAGTTAAATAATGCATTTCAAAGTGAGTGAATCAAGCTGCATAAATTGAAAATGGCTATGGAAGATTTGATGATGACAAATGGGAGATTAGCATTCGAAATGCTTGCTGTTAAGTCTCATCCATTTCATGGGAATGAGCCTTTAATTTGACTGAAATTCTACTTTTAGCCAATTCCAATAAGGATGAAATATTAGCTGTATGATTCATAATCTCCATAAAATAAAAACAAACTGGTTACACAGCACAATTTTTCTTATTGCTAAAAAGATAGAGAACATGCTCCTGTGGATACTCACACAGAGAACTCTGCAAGGGGTGTTAGCCTGGTCTTAACACAACCCTTCCAGTAAATATATCTATTTCATGGGTTTGTTTCATAAAAACCACAGTATAATTGGATAAAAACAATTCCATAAAAGATTGATATAATAAGAGTCCCACACAACTCTCTGCTGGTCTCTTTTAGGAGTGGATTTTAGAGGCTTTGAAAGATTGAATGGAATTCTTGGCCTTCATATAATTTTCCTCAAATCTTATTCACTCAGCAGAACTTCCACTTTTATCTCCCAATTTTCCAACCATGCCTTGTTATGGTTTACTTCTCTGTCTTCCTTTTTGGACTCTGGTTTTCTTGGGTAACTTTCTGCATACTTTGAGAAAAGAATCTTTCTGTTGTCTAATTTTCTGTTCCATTCTTTCGCTTGATGGAACTGTGTTTCTTTTCTTTTTTAAAAAATACGTACTTTCATTGGAAAGTCAGATATACAGACAAGAGGAGAGACAGAGAGGAAGATATTTCATCAGTTTATTCACTCCCCAAGTAACTGCAATGACCAAAGCTGCCTGTGCCAGGAGCCTCCGCTGGGTCTTCCACGTGGGGGAAAAGTCCCAAGGCTGTGAGTATCCTCAACTGCTTTCCCAGGCCACAAGCAGGGAGCTGGATGGGAAGTGGGGCTGCTGGAATACAAACTGGCACCCATATGGGATCCTGCTCTGTGCCAGGCAAGGACTTCAGCTGCTAGGCTACCATGCCAGGACTGGAATTGTGATTCAATGGCATTAGGATACTGAAAATAGATTAAAAGCTAACATAATCTATACTGTTAATGCCATTATTTTACTAATAAGTAAATTGGAATAGATATGATATCTTAAAAGAAATATCTTAAAGTTCAACTCCGATTGAAAATAAAGAACAATTCAGTATCATTCATTTGAAAGTTCTCATAAGATCTAACAGAAAAGGAAAACTCACAATTTAAGTATATGCTGTACTAGTATTGGATTTTTTGCATACCACCATAGTAAGAACATTAATTTGTTGTAAGGACAAAAGCAGGGAGAGGTAGAATGTTATAGCTAACTCTACATTCTCTTTATCAGGAAAATTGAAACGTTATTTAACAATAACTCAATTTTTTGTAATTTTATTTTTGATGATGTCTACATAGTTGATCAGGGTGGGAAGGGTTGAGGATCAAGGGAAAGTGGGCAAAACCATTGTTTACACATTTTTGTTTGTTTCTTCCTATATCTGTGGTAGCTGGGGTTGGGATCCAAGTGGAGAAACCAAGCCCAGCCTCCCAACCCTCCCCCCAAGTACCGGGGATGGGAAACAGCCACCCAATGTCATCCCAGGGCCCCCTTGTCGAGCATGTTCTGAGGGTTTCGATAGTTCTCAGATGCTGTTATCACAGCTCCAAGGTCAATCCTTCCAAGGTCAATTGGCTGGCATAGTGTATCCTCAAGTCTCTATTCACCTAGAAATTTGCTGTCAAGCTTTGCTGGGCGAGTTGATCAATTTGTTCTACCCTCTTTACAAACCAATGGGCGCTGTGGTACAGTCCAGCTCCGCCCTCACGTACACATAATATTAGTCAGGATGGTTTCTAAGCTTTTTTAAAAAAATCAATTAATTTCCCTTGAGATTAAACTGTGACATCAGTGTCGTGACTTAACCAAAAAAACAAAACAAAACCATTTTTCTTATTTTAGAGGAGTACATTATATATCAAAATTTCACTACTTTCTGAAACTTTTTGGGAACTTATAAAATGTGTGCTTATTTTATGCTTTTTTCAAAAGAAAATTAAATAAGCAGCAAAAGTGCAGTAATTAATAAAAAGTATAAAAATAAGCAAAATATAATATGTTCTTATCTTTGTACTTTTTCAAACTGTTAAACAATTTTAAGCTTATAAAATTTTTCAAATACAATACAAAAAGCTTTTCCCTGATCCTTTTGAGAGTAAAGTTTAATGCCTCATTAATCGCCCATCACTTGTTTCACACATATTTCCTACAAAGAAAGAACATTCAATCACAATACAGATATCAAAACTAGGAAACTGATATAGAACCAGTATTAACAGTATACTTTTAAACTTCATTCAGTTGATGGTAAAGTCCACATAAAATGCCTTTATGAAAAGCAAAAGATTCAGTACCAAATTTTGTACATAATGACTTTAGCTATTAGATCCCCTTATTGTCCTTCATTCTGGAATAAAAGCACAATGTTTCTTTGACTTTCACAAAGAGTATACTTTATTTACACCGTAACACTGTCATATTATGTAAACTCCTTGTTTGGGGTTGGTTTGAGGTTTTCTAATTAATATGATTCAATTAATGAATCTTTGGCAGTAAGATCCCAGATGGAATAATGTGTATAAAGTGGCAAGGAATTTTAATTTGTATAATCACAGACAATGTTTGTTTTGATCACTTAAAAAAATGTTCACCGGCCGGTGTGGTCTCCTAGCAGCTGAATTCCTCGCCTTGAGTGCACCAGGATCCCATGCGGGCACCGGTTCTAATCCTGGCAGCCTTGCTTCCCATCCAGCTCCCTGCTTGTGGCCTAGGAAAGCAGTAGAAGACGGTCCAAAGCCTTGGGACCCTGCACCCGCGTGGGAGACCTGGAAGAAGTTCCTGGCTCCTGGCTTTGGATCAGCGCAGCTTTGTGGTCACTTGAGGAGTGAATCATCAGAGGGAAGATCTTCCTCTGTCTCTCCTCTTAGCTGTGTATCTGACTTTGCAATAAGAATAAGAATAAATTCTAAAAAAAAAAGTTCACCAAAGCATCCTCTACTGTAAATATTATATTTTTCCCTCTTTGGCATCATAAATCATTTTAATAGTTAAATCCAATTGTGTTGTAGATTGAATACTGTTCGTACCCTCTGGAACGCATGCTATAATTTAGTTCTCATTTTAAACATTAAAGAGGTAAAACTTTTAAGAGATGTTTATGACTGTACTTATACATGTATTTATTCATTTCTGTGAGTAATGTACTAAAGGGAATCTTGAGAAAGGGGCTGCTGGAAAGGAGAATTGGATCAGGTCTCCACATACTTCCTGTCTCTCACAGTGTGTTGGCCTGCACTGCCTTGGGACTCCGCTTGCTTGCAAGAAGGCATCACCAGCTGGCACCCCTCAGCCTTGGACAAGAACTGCGAGTGAAAAGAAACCTGCTTTCTCTGTAACTTACCTAGCTTGTGGTAGTGTGTCATTAGCAACAGAAAATGAATGGGCACAATGTAAGTATCCCATCTCTTATAAAACGTTTGATTGATTCCTTATGATTTTATTTAAGTATAGATTCATGGCTCCTTAATATTTTTAGCAGATTTCAATATGCCAATATAACACTTGTTTCAATACCCACATCTCCTCAAATGTAGCCGGTGGGCACCCTTTCAAAGTGTATTCTGTGTCCCTTTGGCACATGTCCATTGTTTCTTGTGCGTGTCTCTACTTACTAGCATCAGAAAATGTCTGATGCTCATCTTCTACTCTCTGTGTCCTAGAGCCAGACTGTGCTTTCTCCAGGAAATTCTGGCTAGTGCAGTATCTTTGACACTGATATCCGAATGCTAACTCAATTCAAACCCTCAATATTACAGGCTTTATACTAATTTTCTCCCTTTCCGTGTTTGTAATTCAATTTTTAGGAAAGGATCAAGCAGACTGGTTTTATCATAATATATTTACTTCTTTAATTATTCCCCCTGTATGTAACCAGTTTCCCATCGCTACTGCTGTAAACCTTATCACTAGCTAATTACTCTTTTAATCCTTCTGTGGATTTTTTTGAGAGGTGGTCTTGAAACAACTGTGAGGAGATATTGGAATAACCATGGCATTTTAATCCCCATGCTGATTCATTTAACTGCTTGTTACATATAAAAAAACTTTTCAAGTGTTCTTAATACTTAAATAAACTAAAATTGTTCCTTTCCATTTGATCACGATTTGTTTCTCTTCTATGAGAAAATGAAAGGACATTTATTCCAGTAGCTGAAATGTTCAATGTCTAGACTCCCACTATATATATGGAATTTATATTTTTTCAAATTTAACAGATCTTTCCTTAAACTCACTATGGGAGTTTTTCCAACCTGTGATGTGTGTGTGTGTGTGTGTGTGTGTGTGTGTGTGTGTGTGTGTGTGTGTATTCAATATGTTTTTCTACAAGAGTTCTCTGCTTTCGTTTTCAAATGGATTATTCCTTCCGATGGAAAATAAAAATTTTCATTTTTTAAAGATTCATTTGTTTTTATTAGAAAGGCAGGTTTACAGAGAAAAGGAGATAGATAGAGAAAGGATTCTCCATTTGTTGGTTCATTCCTGAAGTGGCCTCAATGGCTGCAGGCGAGCCGATTGGAAGTCAGGTGCCAGGAGCCTCCTCTGGGTCTCCCATGCGGGTGCAGGGTCTTAAGGCTTTGAGCCGTCCTCCACTGTTTTCCCAGGTCATAAATAGTGAGCTGGATGGAAAGTGGAACAGCTGGGACATGAACCAGTACCCACATGGGATACCAGCATATGCAAGGCAATCACCCTGGGCCCTAAATTTTCAATTTTTTAATTGATCTTTTCCTGGTATAGATTTATAAGCATAGGTGATCATCCCTCCGCTTCCCCTTTTGCCTGCTCCATTGTCACATCCCTATCCTATTTTTATCCCCAAGTTATTACAGTAACAAAGTCATCCATTTCATTGTTAAATGCTTAACTTTTGGATACTTTAATGTATCATGACTTGGCATGTATAGGAAAAGGAGGAAGTAAAGCACCTGAAAAAAAGTACTCAGGTTCTCTAGCAACTAGGAGGATGCACATGAAAGCCACCGGGAGGCTCCACCTGACTCCACTGGCAAGGGCCTACATGCAGAAATCCAGAAACCACAATTACTACTGAAGAAACTTTTAATTTTTATAGGAATATCTTACATAAAGAACCATCTGACTTGGTTATTGTCAGGCCCTAAATTCTGATGTCTATTACTTTAGATTAACCTGAACTGTATGTATATTAAATAAGAGATATATAACTGAAGAATCTTTTCCACGAATTGCTGACTAACCACAAAGAGATCGAAGAAATATTATTACTGTGGAAGTTCTTTTTCTTTCTCTCTCTTCTGTGTAAATCTGCCTTTCCAATTAAAAAAAAAATTGAAAAAATACATAAAATCAACGTAGTCACCACAAAGTGATCAAATAAACCAAATTGAGAGATATTTATAAAACAATACTTCCAAATTCTTTTGTTTAAATTTATTTATTTTTATTGAAAAATCAGATATGCAGAGAGGAGGAGAGAGAGAGAGGAAGAACGTGTGTCTTTTGAGTCACTCCCCAAGTGACTGCAATGGCCAGAGCTGCACCAATCCAAAGACATGGGCCAGGAACTTCTTCCAGGTCTCCATGCGGGTGCAGGAACCCAAGGCTTTGGGCCATTCTCAACTGTTTCCAAGACCACAAGCAGGGAGCTGGATGGGAAGCAGGCTGCCAGGATTAGAACCGGTGCCCATATGGGATACTGGCGAGTTCAAGGTGAAAACTTTAGCCACTAGGCCACTGCACCAGGCTCAATACTTCCAAATTCTTTAAAAACCTTAATTCAATGGGGAAAAAAAAGTTGAGAAAGGCTTCTAAATTAACAGACAAAAGAGAATATGACAATTAAATGTTATGGTTGATCCAGATTTAGTCTTAAATTGCAAAACTGGAACAGGTTGAAATATTGTTGAGCTTTTTATGAAATATGATGAGTTTTTATGAACTGCAAAGTAAGTAAAATCTTACTCCAGATTTATTTCGCTGACTTGATAAAGTGTATAGTCATATTCAAAAGAATGTCCTTGTCCTTAAAACTTACTCTTACAAAGATGACAAGTTAAGGGTCATTAGAGCTGCATTTCAGTCTAAACTAGTTGACTGAAAGTAATCACACACTCACACACACAGAGAGAGACACACACACACAGAATTAAGCAAAAAGTGGATCTAGCTCTAAGGTGTATATAGAACTTGTGCAATTGGTTTGTAGCTTTAAAATGTTTCTAATAAAATGCAGCTACTGCAAAATCATTTTCCCTCTCTGTGCTTTATACAGCAGGTGCACTACCTCCAAACTTCTTTCTATGGCTGGTTTCTTAGCTGTCGTGTAAGGCAGATCAGTGTTTCACTCATCAGTAATTATCTGCTTCTTTCCAAATAGGTTTTGTATAATTTTATGGAAGTTTACATTGTAAGTGACAGCAGTTCTCCAAACTGGAAAATTCTTTCTTATATCCCCCCTAAATTCTACAAATTATATCAGAAAAGTATTGCTTTTTCATCTTATATGTCCCTTGACCATATAAATTATAACTTTGTTGATTTATACTTCAGAAATTATAAAAGTTTCAAGCTTTAAAATAGATGAATTATAATTAAGCAAGTACATATAAATGTAACTATCAGTTTAAATTGCAGGTGACTTTTGTGAAATAACCATTGTAAATACTTTATGCCTTATAACCGAAAGGTTTCAATTACTCTCTTATAACTGTAGATATTATGTACATTAAGGATATGAATCATTTGCTTATTCTTGGAATGTGACTGATTGTGATATTTCAACAGAACCTTCACAAAAGAGAAAAAAGTCATCACATTCCACATTCTAGTTAATAAACTTCATACACTTTTTTCTATGTCCATATCCTGTTTGAAGAAGTGAACATTTTACTATCAAATGGATAATACAATTACAAGTTTATAAGATCAGCTTTATTTCATAAAGGAAAGTGAGATTATATACAAAACCTAATTTTTTCTTTAAAGTGTGCACAGGTGCAAGTGTGGGTGTAGATGACTGAGGTTGAAGTGTCCAAGTTTGATCATCTAGACCTTTATATGTATTCCGTTCTGATTGGTTTTTAAGAAGTGATTACAAAATCCATTTTTCTGCTGTTACAAGTATTCTTGCCCATATATTTGTATATTTGATATGTTCATTTTAGTGCTACTTCTTTTTTAATGTCATTTTCACAGGTCAGTCTGCTTTGGAAAGAATGTTTTGCTAACATGTTAGGTCACCCTGAATTCTGTTTCAGTTTTTTGAGATTTTAACAATCTCCTCTGATTAGAACCATTCTTCATGTACTTTGACTATCCAATTAATATTTATTGATGACCTCAAAATTATGGGGTAAGGCAGTCACAGAACAAAGGCAGTATAAAAGATTCAATGATGTCATTTGCCCAAAGGTCCTTCTAGGAAAAAGAGAGAGAGAGAGAGAGAAAGAGAGAACAGCTGCACCACTTAAATCAGTTTTTTTGAGTGCTGTAGCCCTCATACTTTCACTGTAAAAACTCAAACAATATAGAAAGATTGTTGGAGAAAAGATCAGTCACTCTGTTAGCAACAAGAGTAATATATTTGCAAATATACAGTGGGATTCTTATCCTATTCTCTCATTTTCTAGCTAACTCTGCTCCTCTCCTTTTTCAACAAACACATACAGAGACCACACACAATTAAATACAAATAGTGTTACGGTGATTTATAAGCATTAAGAAGTTTTGTGCCTGTGATTTAAGTATCAGTAAGAGATCTCTTTTATTATATTTAAACCCTAGAGTTTTTATAATTTGCCAAAATGCATCATACAAAATCCGTTATTAGTTCACATCAATAGATTTTTGGGCTCTTATTATTTCTTTGTTGTACAAAATCCCTCGCACACAGATTTTTTTCATATTGTTTTTCCATTAGCTATCTAGGATAAATCCCTTGAAGAATGTTCTGTCAATTTGAAACTCCGTTAAGTCTTATTATTAGTGAGATATTTTCCAAAAGCACATAAATATACACTGCATAATTATTGATCTACATGGATTATTATTCATTTTTTATCATTGACAATATTCCATACCACCTTTCATTTCTTCTTTTTTTTTATAGCTTTCATTTTGCAAAGGCCTTTTAATTCTAATGTATGTTTTTCTTTGGCTTGTTATAATGGCTAGTTATGCTGCTTTCATGATGCTATTCAGAATATTTCCCATCTTTTTTAATTTTAATTTTTTTAATTTTAAATTTTAAAATATTGATAAATTATTATAGAGCATATTTGCACTGATATGAGATTTCTTCAAATATTGATAGAAAATAAAATTAAAACAAAATGCATATTTTTCACACATTTTATGAATGCCCATTACATTTGTGAATTTTCATGTTGTTTTCTTTTTTAAAAAAAAGATTTATATATTTTTATCACAAAGGCAGATTTACAGAGAGAAGGATCTCTACCCATAGGTTTACTCTCCAAATGGCTGCTGAACCAATCCGAAGCCAGGAGACAGATATTCTTCCAGGTCTCCCACGCGGGTGCAGGATCCCAAGGCTTTGGGCTGTGCTCTACTACCTTCCAGGCCACAAGAAGGAAGCTGGATCAGAAGTGGAGCAGCCTGGACAGGAACTGATGCTGGTGCTTGAAGGTGGAGGATTCGCTAGTCGAGCCAATGTGCCAGACCCTTCATGTATTTTTCTTTCCAAAATTTGTATTTGAATGGTAGAGTGAAAAGGGGATAGAGAGAGGCAGAGAGAGAGAGAGTCAGAGAGTCAGAGAGTCTTCCATCTGCTAATTCACTCCTGGTATAGATACAACCACATGAATTGGGTAAGTCCAAAACCAGGAGTCAAGAGTTTATTTTGGGTCTCTCACGTTGGTGCAGAGGAATCAGACTCTGCTGCTTTTCTTATCAGAGAACGTTATTGAATTGAAGCAGCTGGGACTTCAATGCATGCCCATATATGGAATGTTGGCTCTGTGAGCACATGCCTTGCCTGCTGTGCCACAGCACATACTCCTCATGTGGTTTTATATATTTTTTTCTTTTTATTTTCATTGGCAATGTCATATTTTATTCCTCATCTCTGTGGAAGCCAGAGAGTTGTATTCCACAGGAAATGAAGACAGAGACATTGATGTTTGAGAACTCTTAGTGCATTTGCTCACAAATTCAGACAGTTTTATTCTAGTATAGTCTGATATTACCACCTTCTCCTTTGTCAAGATTTATATAAACTACAGGGAGCTCAGAAATAAAATAAATTTTATGCTTGGGATGTTTTATGCCGGACAACTGTTTTTGGTGGCAAATAGTTTTAGAATATCCAGCACTCTAGTCTATATATTTTAATGATTACAAGGAAATTATTTCAGAGCAGCTTTGACAAAACAAAAACCGAGGTAGTAGTAATGATCCCCATACACTGGTCATCTCACTTCCTCTGTCATTAATACTATATCTGTCAAAAGCAGTAAAACACAATCGACCTCAAAGTTTTTTGAGTCTGCTTTATAAATGTATCTTCTTGGAACAGAATAGAATATTTCAGGAAGAGTAGATTTGTAAAGGTAGTACAGATATTCTTTCTTTCACACATTAAAAAAGAACAACTATGGCCTGAAGATTCTTTTTTTTCTATAACTCTTTCTATTTCTGATGATTTTTACATACTTGATTAGGGGGATAAGTGTCAAGGGTCTGGCACAGTCTGTCACCTCATTCAGTTTATGCACATGCTGGTGGTTGCAACTGCTGGGTCAGTTCTGTCTGTAGCCCTCCCTTATATACAAACCAATGGTATTGAGGCCCAAGCTAGTCCTGACCAACACACACTAGGCCCTCACAGAAACCAGTGAGAGCTGCAACCTAGTCGGAGCAACCTGCAATAACCCCCACCAGACACTCCACCTGCCCTGGTTCCCATTCTTGCCAGCATGTACAACAGACTGATCCAGTCTGTGCCACATCCCATTCAGCTCTCATAAATGTAAATGGGCATTGAAGCCTAGGTTAACCCAACCAACCCTGATACCCAGCCCACACATGTGCTGGCAGATGCCACTCTCTGTCTAGCCATGTCTACCCAAGTCCTGGTTTTCATGCTCACCAGTAAGAGTAACAGCCCAAGAAGGGGGTGCCTGCTATTTCCCTCCTGGGCCCACTCCCATTCCCGGATCTTGATTTTGCAGGTGATTTTGCAGTTTAACTTGACAAAACCCAATCAACCCACACTCACTGTGGCTGATGCATGCATCAGTAGGAATAGTCAACCCAGCTTGACTTTCCCCTGATCTAGCTCACATGAGGCCAACAGTTGTTGTAGCCCTGTCTGGCCCTGATCTGCCCCCTATCCCATTCACCAGTGAGAGTGATGGTCCGTTGGGGGAGCCAGCCCTATGCAGCCCCCTTATTGGGTTCAGCCCCTCCCCCTCTGGGTCTCACATATGCTGGTTAGGTGCTGCAGCCCCGTCTGGCATGACCTCCCCCCTTGGCATTTGCCAATGGATGCTGTAGCCTGGCCAGGCCCAGCCCACCCCCAATTTTAGCTCAGGTTGGTGGGGGCTACAGCCTAGCCCAGCCCAGCCAGCCCCCAGTCTCATCCCCCATATGAACTGGCTTGCATTGCAGCCCAACCCAGCCTGACCCATACTCCATCCTGGTGCTCAGATTTGCCAGCAGGTGATATGAACTGACCCAGCCCAGTTTGCCCATAACCTACACTAAATGTATGTTAGTGGGTAACATTCTCTGGCTTGGTCTGGGCTGCTCCCAATCATGGTTCTTGTGCTCACCTGCATGAGCTGGGTTCCAACAGAGGGGTTTCCCAGGCTCTTCCATCAGAACCTCTCCCAATGCCAGATCTCTTGCTCATCAGTAGATCCATGGGTCAGCCCTACTTAGTCCACTTCCTGCCCTAGCAAGAACAGTGGCCTTTTCTGACTGGCCTTACCCATTCCTGTTTTTACTGTTGGGTGATACAGTGCAACCAAGCCTGGTCCACACTCAGACACAGCTCACACATAGCTCAGCAGGGGCAGAGACCTAGCCCAGCCTTTCCTATACCTAACCTGGTTCTCACGAGCCCAGTCTGGCACACTCCAGACCCAGTCCACACTTGCACTAAGGGACACTGCAGCCATAACCGGACCTGAACACAGCCCCTGCTCCAGCCCTCATGCTCACCAGTGGGAACCACAACCCATCCAGGGTATCCAGTTGCTCCCCAACCAGGCCTGTTCACAACCACAGATTTCATACATGCCAGTGGTTGTTCTGACCCAGCTTGGCATAGTCCCTCACCTTACTTGGCCTTTACCTCTGGCTGCTGCAGCCTGGCCTGACCCATCCTGCCCCCAGTCCCAGCTCTCACTAGTGGGTGCTGGAACCTGACCCTATTTGATCTGTTCCCATCCCTGACTTATGCAAAGTGGTAGATGTGACAGCCTAGCTTGGCTGTGCTCCAGCCTGCTGTGCTCCAGCCTGCTTTCTGCATTTGTCAGTGAATTAAGGTTTGGTTGGCCCTGCCTGATCTGCCCACTTCAAAACCCAACCCAAACACTTGGCAACAGTTGTAGCTGCTTTGCCCAGCCTGTCTGACGCCAGGCCTGGGCCACATGCTCACCAGCAGTAGCCATGACCCATTAGGGGAGTTTCTCCAAGTTCTTCCACTTAGCCCACTCCCAGACCCAGATCTCATACATGCCAGGTGGTGTTAGGTCCTTTCCTGGCATAGCCTGCTTCTCCATCTTGACCTAGTATTAGCTGGTGAATGTTGTGGCCAGACTTGTTCCACACCCTGTTTTAGAATACGCATGCAGGTCCTGCAGCCTGGACCTGCCAAGACTATTCTCGGTGCCTGTACCCATGACTATTGGCAGGTTCCATGGTCACACCTAGCTCAGGCCATCATCACCCCAACTCTTGAGCTAACTAGTGGGACTTGTATATTCACAGGATTTGGCCCACATATCCTGTGCAGAATCTATCCCTGGACTTAGTTCTCTTACATGCTTGTTAGTGTCATGATCTCGCCTAATGTGCCCCATCTTCTGTTCCAACATTCAGTCAGCTACTGGGATCTAGCCCTTCTGGACAGGCCCTGAGCCCTAGCTTTCATGTGGACTGGTGCTCAGCAATGTTGCATGCTAACAAGCCCAACTCATTACTCCTATGTGGGTTGATACATCATTCTGACCCATACAGATCTTCAATTCTCTCCCCTCTAAACCACCACATCTCATTCTCCTCACTTACCTGCAACTAAAGTGGTCTTGCCATTGGGAATCCCTCAGGTTTCATTCCTCCCTTACATGTATAATGGCCTTATCCATGGAAGTCCATAGGCAGTAATTCCACACCTCCATGACTCCAGAGCTTGATGCTGGTTGGCCTGTGGGTGAAACCCAGTGCTGTTGGCACTCTGGCTGACCGCAAGCTCAGGATTTGCCCACTGCTTGGCAGCGGTGGATGGGAAGCAAGGGTCTCCAGCAGGAAGCATATGCTGGCACGGATTCCTCCAACCAAAACCACGCGGTTGGGAGATTCAGGCACCCACACCTTTGCCCAGAATTACCTGGCCTCTGCCCACCAACATGGTGGAAGTGGGCAGAGCCAGGGGCCTGAACATGTTCAGTCACCAGAGATCCACCCACAGCATGATCACTCTGGATGGAGGAAATTCTCAGTCCTTGGGCCTGTACAAGCTCAGGATTTGCCCACTGCCTAGCAGTGGTGGATGGGGAGCTATGGTCCCCAGCAGGAAACCTGGCTCTGCATGGAATTCCTCAGCCATAGCCACAGCCACGTGGTTGGGAGATTCAGTTACCTGTGCCTCTGCCCCAGACTTACCTGGATTCTGTCACCTGAAAATTCTTAAAGCTCTATAACAACATTTTATACACTCAAATATATGTACCTAGAAAGACATAATAGTATTAAGTCGGCTGAAATGAAACAAGTAGCTTACAATGGAAGTCACAACTCCACTTTTACTTCATACTTTTACTATCAAAGTATTTTGACTCTCAAAATTTGTTTTAAAGATGTCTGTATTTATTTGAAAGTGAGAGTTAGAGTGAGAAAGAAATCTTCAACTGCTTCATTTCTTTGATGGCCAAAATGGCCAGCACTGGGACAGGCAGGAGCAGAAGCAGGAGCTTCCTCTGAGTAACCTATGTGGTTTCATGGATTCGAGGACTTGGTTTGTCTCTTTGTAGCTTTCCTCAGGACATTAGCAGAGAGCTGGATTTGAAATGGAGCAGCGAGGACATAAACTGGGGGCCATATGAGACACCAGCATTACAGGCGGCAGTTTTAAGTCGCTACGCCACAATGGCCAACCCCGAAATGCTTTAAATCAGGTTGTTGTCTATTTCATTTAATGGAGCATAATGCACAAGACAACTGAATAATATTATCTTTGTGCCACTTCAAAGTGAAAATGAATTCCACTCCACATGCTCCTTTTCAGTGCTGAATGAATCAGGGTACTCATTTTTTTTAAATTTTTTACACTATTCATCATTCTTTGTTCTTCACATATTGTCTCAAAGGAGAGCTCTCAGATCTTGGTGATTTGGTGTCAGATCAACACTTTGGACAGTTTGGACAGAAGACAAATTGTGGTGCAAGGGGTTAAGCTGCTGCTGGTTATACTTTTATCCCATATCAGAGAACAGGTTGGAATCCTGGTCACTCAGCTTCTGGACCAGTTCCTTTCTAACACAATTCAGAAAAGCAGTGGAAAATGCCCCCAGGTGTCTGTGCTCCTGATACCCATGTGGGAAGCAAAAACTGGAGCTCCTTGTCTCCTGACTTAGTCCTGGACTAGCCCTGGCTGTTGTGGTCACTGGCGAGTGAATCAGTAGATAAAATATTTATCTCTCATTCACTCAGTTGTTTTTACACTCATTGTCTCTCAATCTGTCTTTGCTATCTAACCTTGCAAATCTTAAAAAAAAAAAAAAAGAGAGATAATTAGGTCATTCTATGTGTTCAATGTTTAGTCCTTACTAGATTAGGACAAAAACAGTAGCTGGGTTTTCTTTTTCAATCTGCCCTTGTTTAATTTGGCTGTATGGCAACCTCATTTTATTTTTTATTAAATTGTGAATACTCTTTAGAAATTTTGTACTATATTTGTATATTTTGTCATAAATGGGAAAAACATCATCAGGTCTTATTCAGTATATATTTAGGAATTTAAAAAATGTCTTTCTGATCTGCAATGGTTTAATAAAGTCATTATAGTTTACTGTGCCACATAGAACATTTTTAATGCCTACTTTTAAAACCCTGAGGAGGCATGCTGTAAGATGGGTCTTTTAAAAAGTGCCATAATGCATTGTTCTAGCTCTGTAGAGCTTAACACTTTTATTCAAGGTTATAAGTTCTTGCTGCAACATTATATCTCAGTTGCTGCTTGTGGTAGGTCCTGGCTTATTATTCATATTATGCTCTTTTGATTGTAACTAAATTTTTAGGTTTTATAAAGATAATAGTAACATTGTATTGTATAGCATACAAAATATTTTTAAATGTACCTTGGAATTAATAATTTTTCCAGGAATGGAAGAAAAATGGCTGTGTCTTATAACAGAATTATAGACCTTGATATTTAAGGAATTATTTTCTGTTTCTTTCATTAGTAAAGTGTTCATTTCTTTCTGACATTCTTGTTTTTTCTTTTGATGGCAATAAACTTGAATGCTGCTTGCTTATATTTTGGTGAATTATTGGTTATCATGATTTCACTTTGAGTGCTTGGGTATTTAATTAACTTATACAAGGTTAACAAATAGGAAAGCTTACAGTGGATTTTGAAATAATTTCATATAGAAGTGTTGCAAGTAGTCCAGGCATGTGGCTAAATTTTAAAATATTACTTGATTCACCAACACATTGTTCTTTAAAAGATTTATTTATTTTTATTGGAAAGGCAGATATACGGAGAGAAGGAGAGACAGTGAGGAAGATGTTCCATTCATTGATTCACTCCCCAAGTGGGCGCAACAGCTGGAGCTGAGCCAATCTGAAGCCAGGAGCTTCTTCCGTGTCTCCCAAGCAGGTACAGGGTCCCAAAGCTTTGGGCCGTCCTCAACAGCATTCACAGGCCACAAGCAGGGAGCTGGTTGGGAAGCGGGGCTGCTGGGATTAGAACCGGCACCCATATGGAATAAAGGCACGTTCAAGGCGAGGACTTTAACAACTACGCTATCATGCTGGGCCCACCAAGACATTCTTAATATTATTTTTAGTATTAATATTTTTCCTACTTTTAAAAGAGAGATTACCTGGAACAAGATGGTATATTGTTTCATTTTATCTTTGTACATACTTTAATTATTCTCTAAGTTTATAAAATGCAATATATTTTTTTCAAAATTTTATTATTTATTTTACTTAACACAAATTCTTTATTTCCTGATCTATCCCCTCAAGAAATGCAAAAATATACAAATATACAGTTGCTGTCTGAAATAATTTTGTACTGGTTTTAAATGAGAAATTTTAGAGGGACAGAAGCTAAACATGAAATGATATAATTTGAAAAGCTTAGTTGAAAGTCACATAAGGATTTAATAAGTGTTTTAATAAGAAATGCTAAAAAATTGTGTGCTAATATCTATTAAGCTTTTTCTGTGTTGAAGAGATTAAAATATATTGTTCTGGCATACTTACTGTTTAATTCAAGACCCTAGAAAATCAGCAGGTATGAAAATATCATTTCAGCTTTTTCAAAAGCCAGAATTAGAAATTTCCATGTAAGAGATGTCCTTCTTGTACTAGAAAGATACAGCATTCCTATCCTCAAGGACAACAATTTCAAACAAAGGAGAATGTGGACATATTTTGTTAAAAAATAACTTTCATCTTTAAAGACTCAACATAATTTTGCTGTCTCTTCACATTAAGTTCAATTCTGTATATAAGTAACTTTCTAGGACAACAGGAATGTTATGGATAAACTGCTGGCTTAGTTCTAGACATCCACAACAAAGCAAGTGCAGGAATATAATAAATTACATGACTATTATGGCTTCTCATTATTTACAAAATTATTTCTATGTTATATTAGGTGTTTAGTGGCATTCCATTTAAAACACAGGTAGATAATTAAGTTAAAATATTTATTGGTTAAAAAAAAGGTGTCAGTGGTGATCTAAGCCACGGGTGAGCTGTGAGTTGAGAGTGGTGAAGTTGAAGGATGGTTTCATCATGGGAATTTTGGAAATTACATCAACAATGAAATTGGGCACATTCAATGATTATTCTCTTCATGGAATATCTATTTCTAGCTTGCCATTCTGATAGATCATATTTTGTCATCACTAGAACTTTCAAGATAAAAGTCTGTCCTCAAACCCGATGCTTCTTTATCAATTAAATTAATGTCATAGTCTGAAACATTGGCTGCCACTTCAACAATATACACAGAATTTTGAACAGGAGTAGATTTTATCTCAAGAAACACTTTTTTTGCCCAACCAGACATGATATGGTGATTATTCCAAGTTCTCTTGCTAATTCCTACATCCACCTTCCACGAATTACAAATGTTTCTGCTGGAGTCTAGAATAGCAAATCCTTTTCAGATTTAAATTGCCAAGCAAAAGAATCATTATCTATGAAAGCCATGCACAACCTTATGAAATGTAACAAAATGATAAGAACAAAGGAGAGAGGAGGAAAAGGAGTAGGTAGGGGATAGGGAGAGAGGGGGACAGGGGGAGAGAGATATAGAAGAGGACAAAAGGTGGAAGGGAGGGAGGGAGGAAGAGAGAGGTAGGGAAGGTAAGGGAAGAAGACATTACTAAACTCTTAAAATTGTTTCTATGAAAGACATTGAATCTGTTCTCTTTGTATGAATATTATATCAACATAAAAAATGAAAGTATCAGGAAAAAATTTGCGATTTCTCATTGAGCCTTTGGCTGCGGAATGCTTTGTTTATAGGCACAAAAATACTGATGTCATTCTATATCTCTATCAGGGGCCTCAGGTGACCAGGTGCATCGACAATGAGCAGTAATATTTTGAAAGAAATGTGTTTTTCAGAGCAGTAGGTCTCAATGGTGGGCTTAAAATATTCAGTAAACCACATTGTAAACAGCTGTGCTGTCATCTATTCTTTGTTTCATTTCTAGGACACAGGCAGAATTGATTTACTACAATTCTTGAGGGCCAAAGGATTTTTAGAATGGTAAATGACCATTGACTTGTAATGAAGTCCAACTACATTAACAAGTAATAACAAAGTTAATTTGTTATTTGAAGGCAGACATTGACTTCTCCTCCATGTTATGAAAGCCCTAGATGGTGATTTCTGATGCAAAACTTTTCATCCCTTTCCTTTCCTTTCCTTTCCTTTCCTTTCCTTTCCTTTCCTTTCCTTTCCTTTCCTTTCCTTTCCTTTCCTTTCCTTTCCTTTCCTTTCCTTTCCTTTCCTTTCCTTTTCCTTTCCTTTCCTTTCCTTTCCTTTCCTTCCCTTCCCTTCCCTTCCCTTCCCTTCCCTTCCCTTTTCTTTCTTTTTCTTTTTTCTTTCCTTTTTTTTAACACTAATACCGTGTATTCAATATGTCTATTTTCACGAATTATCTTAGCTAGACAGTCCAGGTAACTTGCGGCAGCTTTGACATGCTATTTTGTCATGTCATTTCTGCTTTGTTACAGAGTTGGCTTCCAAGCTTGAATTTCAAGTATCATCACTTCTTTTGAATTGTTACCACCCCAGGCTTAATTATTTTTAACTTTTGATTTTAAAGTGAGAGTAGCTTGACTCTTCCTTTCATATAAACACTTGGTGATGCTGGGTTATAGTTAGCAGAATACAATATCGTGTCTCAGAACATGAGGAGCGCTAAGAAAACAGAAAGAAGGAAAGGAATTGTCCATGAAGCAATCACAACACTCCCAACATTTGCCATCCAGACTCATCATCTTCTATAGGCACGATTTGAAGAAGCCTCTCAAAATTACAATAGTAGCATCAAACATCATCAATGCCAAAACACTACAACAGACTACACAATACTTAAAATGCTTGAAATACAATATAAATCACCAAAATGTGACACAGAAGTTTGAAATGAGCACCTGCTATTGAAAAACTGACTCCAAAAGTCTGTCTCCATGCAGAGTAGCCACAATCAATCAATGATTAGACAGCACAGTATCTGGAAGTTATAATATAGCAATGCACAATGAAATGAAGTATACTTTTACTTCTTTGGCTCGTCAATGATTTATCAGTGTTTTATGTTTTTCTCATATTGTTCTATGTTCCGTTAGTATAATACTCGGACTCAGGACACTAACAAGATGAAGGTGAAAACTTTCTGTCCCTAAAATGTATAGAAATTATAAGATTTCTATCAGCCTAAGATTCAAATTTGTTTAATAATTTTTCATGGGTTTGTATTCAATTGATATATATTCCCGAAAATTTATCTCATGAGATAATGTTTTTGTTCAAGCTGAACATTTTGAAAGTCAAATTATTAAATAAAAGTGACATTATGGGTTTTCAAAATATATCAGGACAGTTCCAATCCAAATGATAGAATAATAATTTCTTTAAGTTCCTTACTACAATCTTGAAAGGTTGTATAGCTGTCATGATTCTGTTACAGAATGTATAAAAATGGAAGTTATCTTTAGGAACAGTTGGGATGGAATTAAAGGGGAAGATCATTGGCCTGGAAAAGGATGATTTTAAACTGTAATGAAGCTTGACTAATGACAGGTTACATGAACTAGGAAAAGCAATAAAATCTGAGCCTAAATTCTTCATCTGTAAAAAAAAAAATAGAATACATTATTTCAGTTTCTATTATTAAACAACATGTTAAAATGACAGGAATAGAATTTTAAGTGGAATGCATTCTAAATTGATTATTTTAGTAAACGGCTATTTTTATAGAATGAGTAGTTAAATAGTACATTTCTTTATATTATGGTTTTTGCAATTGTTTCTACAATTTATTTGTAAATATATTTGATACCGTTATACATTCAAAAGTGCTACTAGCATTTTAGTGGATGCTTTCAGATTTCCTATACTGAAGATCACCTCATCTACTAATAGAAATAAGTTTTTTGCTTCTTCCATTCCAATTTGAATCTTTTCTTTATTTTTCTTGTGAAAAGCCTTAGCTAGACCCTCCAATATAATGACAATTTTTCTTATACTCGACTACATAAATCACTATCAATTTCACTGAAGGTTTTTCCTTTGATGCCGTTATCAAGTTCAGGAATTTTTCCAGTATTTCTAATTTGTTGGATGAGTATTTTTAATCTTAAAATGTGGCTAGAATTGTCAAGTAGTTTTTTGTTTGTTTGTTTTGACATAATAATATGAATTTTTCTTCTTTATTCTACTGATACAGTTTATCACAATAATTAATTTCCAGCTAACAGGAGTGGAGAACATTTTACCAAAAGCTGTTTAGATAATTATAATATCATTCATTGCACTTGATCGTAGCAAAAATGCCAAGAAGTAATAATATCACTCATTGGACACGCAAATTTTAAAAATTCAATCAATCACATTAAAATAAAAAATTAGCCCACCACAGACTTCTTGAATTTCAATACATGTGTGGTTGCATTGGCAAGATCAGACCAAATGTTTTCATGGTGTTATACAGCCTATGGCCTGGAGATTCTCTACTCTGGCTGTTCTAACCAACATGGGCTTCCTGGAATAAAGGCCTGTTGTAATGGTGAAAATTCCTTCTATATGTCTCTATCTATCCTTTGTTAGTATTTGTTGAAATCTGTATCTATGAATATGCAAGCATTTTAAGAAATACCGGTCTGCAAGTTTCCTTCTTGTTATGACCTTATCTAATTTTGCTATTGAGGTGATAATGGTTCTGTAGAATGGGTTTTGGCAATTGTTACTGCTTATTCTGTTTTCTGGAAAGAGTTTATAAAGAGCTTGTTTCAGTGATTCACTAAGCTATTCAGTAAGGCCAACTGGGACAATGCCTTACCTTTTGGAATCAAAATTACTTTTGTAAACATATGCATATATATATAAAATGTGGAATGTTTAACAATTATGAACTTGTTTTCTGGTTACAATCTATTTACATTTATTATTTTTGCACCATTTTCAGTAGCTGTTGAAATATAGGAAATTGCATAACTTAATTTACTGTTAGAATATAGATGTTAAGAGCATTTGCCTTTGCTATTTAAAGAAACTTAAGATATCTTTTCAGGGACTGCCACTGTGGTACTGCTATCCTTTGTGGGTCGCTCCAACTAGGCTGCAGCTCCTACTTGTTTATGCGTGGGCCGAGTTTGTGCTGGGCAGAACCAGGCTGGACTGCAACACCCATTGGTTCCAGTGGAGGTTGGGGCTGAAAACAGAATCAACCCAGTGATCGCAACCACCAGCTGATAAGGGCGATGGACTGTGCCGGGCCCTGTACTTGCTAGTACATACAAGAATCTTGTCTGAGAACACCTCAGACAAAGTTTCTTTGGGGATCTCCCCAATCGAAATGCTGAACTCAGAACCCTAACCAAGAAAAGAGTGAAGACAGAAAAGGTCAATCAACCATCTCAGCTATATGTTGGCAGCGAAATACGGGGCAAACAGAGACTCTATAATGGACTATGTCAATCGGTAGATTCTTCAAAGACCTCATATTGTTTGGAGTGGCAAGATTGGCAGCAATTGAAGATGAGGATCATCTTGATCATGGCTAGGCCAGGCCATCCCTGTGGGTACTGGGAGATGATGAAGGGCAAGGGTGCAAAAGCTTGAATCATTCATAGACTTTTAAAAATA
This sequence comes from Ochotona curzoniae, assembly GCF_017591425.1. Classification (NCBI taxonomy): domain Eukaryota; kingdom Metazoa; phylum Chordata; class Mammalia; order Lagomorpha; family Ochotonidae; genus Ochotona; species Ochotona curzoniae. The sequence goes on from NW_024467087.1 coordinate 44,221,173, forward strand.
TTTATTATTACTTTGTGATTATTTGTTTTATTTGAAAGAGTTACAGAGGGCCCAGTGCAATAGCCTAGCAGCTAATGTCCTTACTTTGCATGCATCAGGATCCCATTTGGGCCCCGGTTCTAATCCCAGCAGCCCTGCTTCCCATCCAGCTCCCTGCTTGTGGCCTGGGAAAACAGTCAAGGACAGCTCAAACCCATGGGGCCCTGAACCTGTGTGGGAGACCCAGAGGAAGCTCCAGGATCATGGCTTCAAATTGGCACTGATCTGGCCATTGCAGTCACCTGGGGAGTGAATCAGCAGGTGGAACAACTTCATCTCTGTCTCTCCTCCTCTCTATATTTGACTTTGCAACAAAAATAAATAAATGTGTTACAAAAAGAAAGAGAGAGAGAGAGAAATGTCTTTCATCTGCTGGTTTACTCAACAAATGGCCAAAATGACCAGGGCTGAGCCTGGCTAAAGCTAGTATCAAGAAACTTCTTCTGGGCTTCCTATGTCCTACATAAGTACAAGGACCCAAGCACTTGGGCCATCCTCTGCTGCTTCCCCAGGTACATTAGCAGTGAGCAGGATTGAAAGTGGAGCAATGGGGCCCCGCGGTGTGGCCTAGTGGCTAAAGTCCTCGCCTTGAACGTGCCCAGGATCCCATATGGGTGCCGGTTCTAATCCCGGCAGCCCCGCTTCCCTTCCAGCTCCCTACCTGTGGCCCGGGAAAGCAGTCGAGGACGGCCCAAAGCCCTAGGACCCTGCACAGGTGTGGGAGACCTGGAGGAGGTTCCTAGTTCCCAGCTGCTGATCGGCACAGCACCAACCGTTGCGCTCACTTGGGGAGTGAATCATGGGACAGAAGATCTCCCTCTCTGTTTCTCCTCCTCTCTGTATATTTGACTTTCCAATAAATAAATAAATCTTTAAAAGAAAAAGAAAGAAAGAAAGAAAGAAAGAAAGAAAGAAAGAAAAGAAAGAAAGAAAGAAAGAAAAAGAAAGTGGAACAATCATGACTTGGACAGCACCTAAATGAGATGCTGGCATTGAACACAGCAATTTCACCTACTAAGGCATGCAAAGCACGATTCGCTCCCTAAAGTATTTTATGTCGATACAGGATATTTTCTTTGCTTGTTGTGGCCTTGGTTTTGGTGTCAGTATTATGTTAATCTCACTGAATGCACCTGGAAGAATTCACTACTCTCCTATTTTCTGGAATAATTTGGAGATAATTGGTACTAACTCCTCTTTAAATGTTAAAATTGAACATTCAAGCAGCAAGCATTGTGGATCATTAGAATAATGCACTGACTATGTCACTCAGGCCCCACGAAAGAGTGCTTGCTGGTTCAGATCCTGGCTTCTGCTCTTGATCCAGCTCCTCACTAACGCACTTGGGATTGTGGTGGACAATAATGACCTGAGTCCTTTGGTCCTTGATCTATCAGAGTCACTTAGTCTGGGATTCAGGTGAGCTCTACTGGTGATTTTCTGTCCTAATGATTAGTCCATTGCTATATTTGTCACATTAGTATTGAGTACTGTGATTTTACTGGAGTCTATTTCTCCCTTAAGGTGTGTTAATGTTTTTTATATATATTTATAGTATGTGAATTATTTCCTTCCTTTTTACTCATTAGTCATATTTCATTGTATATAGCACATTTTGTTTTTCCATTCATTCATTGCCTTAGTGCTTTTTCCTGTTGACTATTGTGAACCGTGTTGCTATGTATATGTGTGTACAATTATCATTTAAGGCTATTTTGAGTTTTTAGAGTATATACCCAGAATTGACTTTGTTGCATCATAATTTCAGGTGAAATTCAATCCTATTTTCCATAATGGTTATACAAATTTACATTTCCACCAGTAGCATGTTGAATTATCTTTTATTCACGCTCTTGGCCTCACTGGCTCTATCTTATTTTGGATGGCAGCCATCTTAATAAATATAAGCTCATAGATAATTCTGGTTTTGAATTTAATTTCTTGACTATTGATGGTTCTGGGCACATCTGAATATTATCTTTAGAGAAGTGTGCACTCAGTTCTTTGCCTAGTTTTAAATCAGGTTGCTTGATTCTGTGTGTGTGTGTGTGTGTCTGTTGAGTTGGGAGCTTTTTTACATTTGAATATTGAAGTTCCTAAACAACATGCTATGGAGACTATAGATGCAGATTCTCCCTAACATTTCCATAGTTTGTCGTCTAACTACTTATTTGTTAGTGTGCTGGATTAATTAATTTGGAGGTATATATTTCCCCTGTAGTATTATAAAGCCTGACATTCCTGTTCTGATTCTTTCTCCTATTGTTTTTTTCCTGTTATGCTGACTGTCTAGCACATTTTTAATTTGCAAGGAGCTTTTTGTTGGTCAAAGGGTACCCTTAGGCAATGAGTTTTCACACTTCACTCTTGGGATCTATGTAAGCCTTGGGGTCTGTCATCAGAGTTATCGCAGTTTACACTTTTTGCTCTGTGCTTAGCCAGCCACTCTTACCTTGGAAATTCACTTTCTGTTGCCTCCCAGGGGGGTGTAGCATTACGTATGCACACTGTCTTCCAGAATGCCATCGTTGCGTGTGCTTTTATTTTTTTGAGGCTGATTTCCTGTAAGTCACTACTGTATAAAAGTAGTTTATTGGAGTTCATGTTTAAGGTTTTGTGTCAGTGAACCTTTGTTCCTGTGTTGATTGATTTAAATGCAGCATGACACAGATTTTCATGTTTGCCCATATCGTGATGGAATTTCTTTATAGAGTCTGTGCAACAGAAGCTGTTTGCATGAGCTTCCCGACGCCAAAGCCTTACTGTGATTTCATCATTTCTGTTTTTACTTGTCTTTTTATTCAATTTTCTCGGTAATGCTTCAGATTGCTCCAATGTATGGTTATTCCTACTGTTACACAGACCTAGGACTACCCTTGTTGTTTTCCATTAAGATTCCCAACATCTCCAGTAGTGTCATTGGATATGGAATTCTCCAGACTCTATTTTTTGTTAAGAAGCTCACTCATATAGTTCTTTTTTTGTGCCAGAATTTTACCTGATGGAAGGCAGTTGATTGCTTACAGACATCTGCCTTGCATCCCACAGTATGACACTTCCTTGAGATGAACAGAGATGTTGGAAATCAAGATTGTTGTTCTATTGCACTCTGGGTTTGCGTGAAGGAGACACCCAGAGTTCTAGGCCTAACCTAGGCCTTCTACATCACATGGCTGGGGAAATGAGAAACAAAACATCAGCGGTCTGCATTTCCCCTTATTAAGCTGTTACTCAGACTGGAAATTAAAGGGAGAAGTCACATTTGCCTGAAATGGAGCTTCCAAAGAAATGGTTATAAAAATGTAGCACAATGAAGAGGGTGATATTCTTTTCATGGCCTCATGCTTGCATAACTTTGGAAAAGGTCCACGTGATCTGAGAATGAGTATTTTCTTATTGTTTGGTCCTGTACTTTATTATTCTGATGTCAGTGCTATCAGCAGCAACCCTCAGCTCTAGCTACAGATCATAGCTCCTTTTTGCTTTTGGTGGAGAAGCCTTTGAGAATAAATGCTTTATTGCCTGCTGAGCAATGCAGTAAAAAAAAAAAAATCTGCTTTATCTAGTATCCCGTTCCTCTGCAGGGACATCGTTCTTCAGTTGTCTCATTTGCTGTATCAGAATTCTCTTTAGTATGCTATGAACATGCAGAACCCAGCACGAAGGATTCTTAAAAGTGGGAATATGCTTAATCTGTTTTCACAATGAAAGAAAGCTACTATAATCTATGTATTGTGTTTTGCATGGTGAATACACATATGCTCAGAATATGGGAGCAAATCAGTTCATTGCTCACAGATGTAAAGCTAGATAAGCTAAGACGCAATTTTTGACTAGTCTTGTTTTAACTTTCTTTCTTTAAAAAAATTATTAAAATTTTTATACAATCTTTACATTACTAGGATGAAATGTTTTAACTTTCTTTTTGGGGATTTTTACTTGTTAGGAATGTGGAATTTCTTTTTGGAAAAAAAAAAGTATTACTGAATAGAGGAGTGCAGCTGGTTAAGAAACGCCTTTTGACACTGGTTTTCCACACTGGAGCAGTGGTTTGAGTCTTCGCTATTCAGCTTTTTTTTTTTTTAAAGATTGATTTATTTTTATTGCAAAATCAGATATACAGAGAGGAGGAGAGACAGAGAGGAAGATCTTCTGTCCGATGATTCACTCCCTAAATGACCACAACGGCCGGCACTGCGCCAATCTGAAGCCAGGAGCCAGGAGCTCTTCTGGGTCTCCCACGCAGGTGCAGGGTCCTAAAGCTTTGGGTCGTCCTCGACTGCTTTCCCAGGCCATAGCAGGGAGCTGGATGGGAAGTGGGGCTGCCAGGATTAGAACCAGCACCCATATGGGATCCCAGCATATTCAAGGTGAGGGTTTTAGCCACTAGGCCATGCCGCCGGGCCCGCTATTCAACTTTTGATCCAGATTCCTGCTCATTATACCATGGAAGGCAGCAGATAATGACCCAAGGACTTCCTGTCACACCCACATGGGTGACACAGGGGATAGCTTCCTGGCTCCTAGCTTTGATCTGGCCCAAACTTAAACAGTAAAGTCTTTTGGAGAGTGGCCCAAGGGATGGGAGTTCTCGCTTCTCTCTTTCTGCCTCTCAATCTTTCTTTCTCTCTTCTTCTGTTATATGATTCATTCATAATTTAATTTGAAAGAAATGCTGATTGCACACTCTTTACCATTTTCATGTGAACAAAATGAGTATTTGCCATGATTAAGGTACCTATATTGAGATCAACGTAGTGGGGTTTAAGTCCCTGCCCTGCTCCCACACCAGCTTCTTGCTAATGTGCACCCTAGGAAGAAGCAGGTGATGGTCCAAGCACTTAGGTCCCTATCACAAGTGTGGAAGCTTTAGATGAGTTCCTGGCTTCTGGTTTCAACTTGGCTAAATATCAAGTGAGCAAAAGGGGAAAATATAGCAGAATTCCAGCCACAGGGTTACAGAGCAGGGTCTGGAAAACTAGATGTGAGTCTGAGAATCAATTTCTTTAAAATCAGCAAGTGAGATAGGAAATCACTTTATATTTTAGTATGTAATAGGATCTATAATAGTTGAACAGAATATATCTTATTTGTTCTGAGTGGAAGATCACTTAATGCATATGTTTGATATATGTTGTATTACTGTGTGGTCTGTATGTGTTTTTTTTTTAATTTCTTGTGTTGAGATTCTAATTCTAAATGTCATGTTCTTAAAAGTGAACAAGGGGTCTTTAGGAGATGAGTAAGTCACGAATGTGGAGCTGTCATGAATGCAATTAGTGTCTTATGAATAAATTTGATTTCAGAAAGCTCTTTTAGCTGTAGCTAGGTGGGAAAACAGGAAGAAGCTGGCAATTCCCAATTCAAAGAGACACTCACCGGACCTGAATCTAATGACAATTTTATGTTGAACTTCTAAATTCCTCCCAAATGGCCTAAGATTCATATCTTATAAATATAATGGAATTTCTAGAGGGAAATGGGATCCTCTGTAATAAATTCAGGGGGAGTTCAAAAAGCTCATAGAAAAAAAAGGCAGATTTATTTTGGTGCCATTTTTTTAAAAAATCAATGTATAGTTTTTATTATAGTAGACATTTCTGTGAATTTTTGAAGACTCCTTCACACAAGTAAAGCAAAATCAAACGAAAGTAAACCAGTGTAAGAGGAATTATTGGAATTGGTTTCACATGACATGAGCATGTATTAAAATTTATACGTGTGCCTTGTTTTTAAGTTTACAAGTAAAGAATTTTAACACCCAGTATTGTATTTTTACTGCCTCTACTTTTATGATGATAAAGTTAATTTTTCCCTGTGTAAAATTTTTTATTTTATTTATTTTGGTGGGAAAGAAATCACTTTATTCTACTCACAAGCAATAGGATTGTAATACTTTGTTCAAGGAGCCTAAACATCTGCCTTGCCCACTATTCGATATTACCTCACTGAATTTCCACACAGCAAAGTTGCCCTGTTCCACAGCAATGCTTAGCCGAAGAAGCCCTTGAAAGAGGACAACAGGCTGACCTTGTGGCTTCGCACTTTATACTGTCTCTACCAACTACACTGCTGTGCATAAATAAGTTGGTCAAGAAATCTGATTTTCTACTTCATCCTGAACCTCTTGATTATAGGCTAACCCTTTTGCAAGTCTGCAATGTCTCAGGACTTCTTTGAAGCACTCACAGTGCTTGACACTGCTCTGGCTCTGGGTACACTCCACAAATTTCTTTACCTCATAGGAGCACGGCCAAATTCCTGCTGCTGTGCTGTGTGGGCTCCCTGATGTTCCTCCTAAGTGATGTCATGCCTCGAGGGTTTAACATTGCTTCTGTCCCCAAATCCCCAATGATAGCCTGTCCCCACGTGTGCCTAACTGCATAGCCCACGTTAATGCCCGCTGCAGTGGATGCCGGGGTGCAGCACCAGCGAGTCAACTGCGGACAGTGGGACTACTGCTGACAACAGCGCTTCTGGGGCTGCTCTTGGACAGCTTTCATCCGAGGAGCCCGGCTGACTGGAGGGGGCATGCCGGAGGTGGGGCTTGGGCTTCCGCACGACATCATCATGAAGAGACCACTTGGCACCTATGAGAGTGACACATTGTGAGACAAAAGGTTTTAATGTGAGCGTTTTTGGAATACATTTTTTTGAGAAGACATATGTAATTGTTTTATTAAACGATTACAAAATCTTTCATTTTAGAAATTTCTATCTGAATATCGCAAGAATCCCACCTTCCAGTGTAAACATAAACCTTTTTCCTTATTACTCCAAATTTAACATTGACCTATAGTCTACACTGAGAAATGAGATTTAAAAAATTTATAAAATCCACCTAGAAAATAGTAACACTGACCTCATTTGCTACCTTCATGTATTTTATCATGTTTTTGAGACACATGATTTGTCCTTTCTTTTATTTTACTTCTTCTTATTATTATCATTTTATGATACAGTTCCATAGGCCCCGAGATTTCCCTTACCCCTCCCCAATTCCCTCCCCCACACCTAGTTCCTTTATATCATTATTAAAGTATAGTTCTTCATACACAGTCATATGTCCATCATTGTGGGCAAGAACAATGGCAAAGAATCCAGCATCCTATTGTCAAGATATAGTAAACAGTTTCATTGGGAGTCCATCTTTGTATGATAGATGCATACTGCATTGTATCCTCACATCTGGATATGTTAGTCTCCATTCCACAGTTACTATACATCCCCTGAAATGAAAAGCCACAGAACAAAATCAGCAATATGATGCACAGGTTAAATGGGGAATTAGACTATGGGAGGTGGAGCTTTGGAAGCAGACCTGTGTTCATTTTAGAATTTCTACATCATGGGTGTTTGTAGCCCTTGTGCAAATTGGTACACAATACATAAGGGACTGAACAAATCAATTACGTTTTAAAAGATTTCTTCATGTGTAAATCAAATCAGAGATAACACTACGGAAATGTTTAGAAAGACAAAATATAATGTTTTCTAAGACTGAGACAAACCATTTGTTAAAATCTGCATTAATGGAGTTTGTTATACAAAAAATACCAAATTTCAAAAGAACACTAGTATTTTACCTTGTTGGAGCATTTTATAGGTATGTCTTTTTAAAATTTATTTTATTTTTTCTTGGAAAGTCAGATATACAAAGAGGAGAGACAGAGAGATAAATCTTCCATCAGTTTATTCACTCCTCAAGTGGCCACAACGGCCTGAGTTGCACCAATCTGAAGCCAGGACCCAGGAGCCTCTTCTAGCTCCCCACGTGAGTGCATGGTCCCAAGGCTTTGGGCTGTCCTTGACTGCTTTTCCAGTTTACAAGCAGGGAGCTGGATGGGAAGTGGAGCTGCTGGGATTAGGACTGACACCCATATGGGATCCCTGGGGTATTCAAGGTGAAGACGTCAGCCGTTAAACTACCGCGCCTGGCCCAGATAGCTCTTGTTTTTAACAAGGATACAGTTAATAAAATTCTTCAGTGATTATTTTTTGAAAGATAAAAATGTCTGATAATTTACTAAACATAACACCAGTCCATGTCAAACACTGATGTCTTACTTCCTTTGGTAAATCATAAGACATTTGTTTATTTTATAAAAAGTTTGGTTTTAAAAAAAAATTCTAAAGTCGATGCTGGCATGATAGTTCAACTGGCTAATGCTTCACCTCCAAACACCGCCATCCCATAAGGGTGCCAGTTGCTGTCCCTGCTGATTCACTTCCCATCGAGCTCCCTGTTTGTGACCTAGGAAAACAGCACAGGACAACCCAACTCCCTGATATCCTATATCCGCGTGCAAGAACAGAAAGAAGCCCCTGGCCCCAGGCTTCGGAATAGCTCAGATCTCGTCCTTGCCAGCATTTTGGAATTGAACCAGCAAATGGAAGATCTTTCTGTCTCTCCTGCCTCTGTAAATCTGACTTTCCATTAAAAAAAATGAATAAAGTTCTAAAATGCATTTATTCTCAGAATTTCCACTCAATAATATCTAACAAAACATACTTTTTCACTTATTTCCTTTATAATATTTATCATATTGTATTGTTTCTCTCAGGAGACTGAGCAACTGGAAGGCAGAAAGTCGCGTCTTACTCATCTTTGTTTCCAGCTGTTGGCTTACTCTTTGTAAGAAGCCATGCTTAGTACACACAGAATGAATGAACAAAGGATCTGTGTCATGTCCTGCAGAGGAAAGACCACTGAAATTTTTATTATTTTCATGGTACAGGGACATTGAAATTATCATTATATATGCTTTTAATATGGTTTCAAATATATTTTCAGTGATATAAGTTCGTCAGCAAATACCAATTGTGTCAACTTTTATAATCCAAAATTTAGGTTGGGCAATTATCGTTGTAACATAAATTGATTTCCAAGAGATTTACGTGGCTCACCCTTACCCCAAATAGAAATCAACTACGAGTTTAGCAATGTAGCCTGGTTCCCATTTAGAATAATTAATGTTGTATAATATTTTTAAAGCCATTAAAGCACAAAATGCTACAGGAATCACTTAAAGTCCTCCATTTCACGATAGATTTATTTTACTTATTCCACTTTGTAGATAAGAAAACGGAGTTTCAGAAAGATTTACTGACTTATTCAAGGTCACTGAGCTTGTTAGTGCAAAGCTGGAACTCTGCTCAGTGTAACTTCACACAGACAGCATCCATTGTTCCAGCTGTAACAGGCAAAGAGGCAGGTAGCCTCCTGGAAGACATTTCTTATTTCACTCAGTATCAAATGAGAATCATTTGAAGCATTTTCTAGTGGTGGGATATTTAGTAGGTATTGCTTGGACGTTTCTAATTTTAACATCGAAAAAAAAAATCCATTGCAGCAACTACATTTAATCTTTCAACTGGCTGGAATATGGAATTTCGGAGATATACTAAATTACGTGCTGACTGAGAAGTAACTTGATTATTGTGATGCAAACCCATGAAGAACAAATCTTTTGTTCTGGCTTTTGTTTTCTTTCAGTATAAAGTAAATACAGACTCAAGATAAAGTAGCCCTGGGAAGTTATTAAGATGGGTTCTCTAGGTAGACTGAAATGAAGATATTGTAGAACATAAATATTGAAAACTCAGCACACTTAATACTGCTCTCCAGAAAGCAATTGCCACTGATTTCATTTTATCACTTGAGATCTAACCAGCTGAATAACTCCACAGATTAAAGACAGGATATTGACACCGATATTATAGAAGCTTTTTATGTTGTCATACTAGTGTGAATAAATCCTTCAGGCTTTCAAGGAGAATATCCCGTTGTTATCATACTTTAAAGGTCTAGTTGTGAATCTAAGCATTAAAGGCTAGATTGCTACAATAAAGGACAAAATTGAATATCACTTAAAAAGGGGGGAAAAAAGCCTTTTTAAACATCCTTGGTTGTGAGACATTGGTTTACAAAATGTTGTTATAAGCCATTTGTCTATCTTCAGGTAAGGTCACTTTAAGACAACTAGGGTTCGTTTCTACTAGTTTTGAATTTAACTTCCTTTTAGTCCTTCTGGAACATTTTTAATCCAAAATGCTGAGTACTCCTTTCCTCCTCACACCCCAATGATCCATTGCTATAGTGTTCCAATTCTTTAGCTGTGGATCTCCTCCTTGCATTTCATTTCAGGAGCCTGTAAATTCCTTCCTGTCCTTAGTAACTTTATGCCAGGGTTATGGAGGCATTTTCTCAACCTGTGTCCTGGCTACCGACCTCCTTAGTTGCTCACTGGTAGATTTCATAGGATAATCCTCAAACACTGTTTTCATCATTTTAACATTGTTTTAAGCCTTTAAAAATGCTATAGCTACCCAAGCCTTGACTTGAATATCTACCCCCTGCTGATCCATTCTTCCCTGTTCAATCACCACTCTCATACACTAATTCCATGAGATTCAAATTTTTGTTATCGCTGTTAATTTTTTTACTTGTACATCGAAATTTAATGATTTCTCTGGGATTGTCTCTATTGAATACTCTCACCACATCAATTACAATTATGTTTTTATTTAATGGTTCAGCTTTTTTGCAAACTTCTTTATTTTCTGTTTTTCTAATTAATTTAAAGTATTCATTTATTCTGATTCTTTTTACCAATTATACACTATGGATATAAAATTACTGTTTCCTTGCTGATGTTTTTGTTAGATTAAGATAAACTGATCTATATGCCGTCCATCACCATATGATATTTAATCTGCCTTAGATAAAAAAGAAATGAAACCATTTTATAATTTTTACACATCTATGCTAATTTAAAATGGGCTTTTTGCCCTGGTGAGAGATTACTAGCTGAGTTAGAGCTCAGTATATTACATTATTTTTTTTAGTCATAAAGTTTTTTTTTTTTTTAAAGATTTATTTTTATTATTTTTTCATTGGAAAGGCGGATATACAGAGAGGAGAGACAGAGAGGAAGATCTTCCGTCCGATGATTCACTCCCCAAGTGAGCGCAACGGGCCGATACTATGCCGATCCGAACCCAGGAGCCTCTTCCGGGTCTCCCACGCGGGTGCAGGGTCCCAAAGCTTTGGGCCGTCCTCGACTGCTTTCCCAGGCCACAGGCAGGGAGCTGGAAGGGAAGCGGGGCTGCCGGGATTAGAACCGGCGCCCATATGGGATCCCGGGCGTGCAAGGCGAGGACCTTTAACCACTTGCGCCACCGCGCCGGGCCCAGTCATAAAGTTTTAAAGAACTATTTTTATAATTCACAACACACATACTTTACAAAATTAATAATAATTATATCACATTTTTAAAATGCTTTCAACAGGATACAAAGAAGTGTCTTATAAATAGCAAATGAGTTTGAGCCAGATTCGGTCATGCTATTGGTATGGTGTGCTATGCTTTTTGATATATTATTCAGCAGAAAACTCAAGTACTGTCACTGAACCATAGGGAAATCATACAAGGAAATTAAGACACATAGATGGGAAAAGACTTCTCAAAGGAGCTGAATGTTAATCATTGACAGTACTGAAAAAATAATCCACAAACAGACTGCATTTTTTTTTAAAAAAGGTTTATTTTAGTTTTTATTGGAAAGTTAGATATACAGATAGTAGGAGAGACAAGAAGAAGATGTTCTGTCCATTGATTCACTTCTCAAATGGCCAAAATGTCCTAAGCTGTACCAATCTGAAGCCAGGATCCAGGAGCTCTTCCGGGTCTCCCACGCAGGTGCAGGGTCCCAAGGCTTTGGGCCGTCCTCAACTGCTTTCCCAGGCCACAATCAGGGAGCTGGATGGGAAGCGGGGGTGCTGGGATTAGGACTGGCACGTCCAAGGTGAGGACTTTGGACACTAGACTACCATGCTGGGCCTAAGCTGCAAATTTTTTTGCGGGTTTCATCGAAAAACATTATTTTTCAGCAGAAATATTTATTCTGTAGGAAAACAAAAACTTTCAAAGGCAAATACTTTCATGGAATATTTGTCTTAAATGTATTAATCATTCAACCACTAACCATATTAGTTATATTATTCAAACATGCTATAAAATTCCATGGAGAATAATTAAAATATTATTGGTAAAATGTTTGCAAAGCTCTTCATATTTTGCACATCTGGTCCTTGCATTAACTCTGTTATGTATATATGTAAAATTGTCACCACTTTAATAGGAGTAAAATTGGATCCTTATAGATGATAAATGAGTGTTCAAGGGCATTTGTCTAGTAAGTAGTAAAACAGATTAAAACTTTTACTTTCTTAAAAATATAGGGATGTGCCAGGCACAGTAACCTAGTGGCTGAAGTCCTCGCCTTGCATGCGCTGGGACCCAAGGGCGCCGGTTCTAACCCCTGCAGCTCTGCTTCACATCCAGCTCCCTGCTTGTGGCCTGGGAAAGCAGTCAAGGATGGTCAAAAGCCTTGGGACCCTGCACTGGCTTGGGAGACCTGGAAGAGACTCCTGGCTCCTGGTTTCGGATTAGCTCAGCTCAGGTCGTTGCGGCCGAATGAGGAGTATATCTGACTTTCCAATGAAAATTAAATCAATATTAAAATATATAGAACTGTAATAGGAAATATGTAAAAAGTAAAATGAAATAATATTTATAATGCTTGAACAAATATTTAAAAATAGCATCGGCACTTAAGGGTTTCAAACATTCATGGAAAATGTGCTTTATCCATTGAGTTTAATTTCTCATAAGCTTTTCCATGAGCTTTCTAAAGTCCATTCATATTTATTTTATCGTATATTGGGAAGACACCAAATAATCCTTTTAAGAAACACTTTAGTAAACTAATCAAAAACTTTGTGATTACAAAAGAAAAAACAAAGCTCATTTCTAAACATCTGTGAAGCTAATTCTCTTTGAGAATACAGTCATATTCAATATTTACATTTATCAGTACATAAATGGCAAGCCATACTATTCGGTTCTGGAAAATTTTGAGTCCCATAAAGCTGAAATAGGATCAGACATATTGATACTATCAGTTTTATTTAGCCTATATTGGAGAAAGACTAGTGATGTTCATCTGTGTTTGCATGCCCAAATATCAATAATTATGTTAGTTTTAAATAATAATAAAATTGCAAGAGTATGTATCCTTTCTGTTTTTGGCAAAGTTCATATAATCACTTAAAATTTAACATCTCTGAGTCTGGTGTGATGGCTCTGTGGCTAAATCCTTGCCTTGCATGCACCAGGATCTTGTATGGGTACCAAATTTGGTTTTGGCTACTCCACTTCCCATCTAGCTCCCTGCTTATAGCCTGGGAAAGCAGTAGATTATGGGCCAAAACCTTGTGATCCCGCACCTGAAAGAAGCTCCAGTCTCCTGGCTTTGAATCTGCTCAGCTCAGCTCTAGCTATTGTGGCCATCTGGGAAATAAAACAGTAGACAGAAGATCTTTCTCTCTGCATCTCCTTCTGTCTGTCAGTCTGCACTTTCAGAATTCAGTTTTTCAGTTAGCAGCTAGTTCAACAACATGGGGCTCTATGAACATTTATAACAGCGAACACAGCTCTGTAAAACTGCCCATGCTTAATAGAGGTATTAACATTTTCATGAAGTAGACTGGTGTGATTAATTTTTAGGTAGTTATTTTCCAACACCAGATCTAACAAAAAATCTGTGTTCAGGTAGTAACGGCTGCATATAACAAGGGAAATAGCCTTTAAACCACCTCCTTTTTGTGCAGTTTAGTTAATTTTTTTGAATGGTGGAGAAACACAGACATGCATCTGGTTGTTGGCTCCCTCAACTGCTCAATGCCTAGAACTTGTCTAGGCCAAAGATAGGGGGACAGGAACTAATTTCAGGTCTCCCACTTGAGTGACACGGACCCAAGTACATGAACCATCACCTACTGTCTCCCAGAATACACCTTAACATGAAGCTGGAATCACAAGTGGAGCAGCCCTCTAACCCAGACTATGTAACGGGATGCAGGCATCCAAAATGGGGTAGAATATATTATTTAACCCAAGATTTCTCCATATATCCCTGTCATAGTATGTGGTGCAGTGCTTAAAAATTCTATTTCCAAAGGTACGCTTTCTGGATTAAAATTCTGTCAGTAAATTATGCTACATGGTGTCATACATATTCAGATGAAGACACTTTAAGAAAATCAAATCACAGTGTGCACAAGTACTAATTCCAGACAACAAAACAAATATCCACATGGCTGGCCAATTTTGGATGAGTTGTTTAAGCAACATATGTTTTAGCTTCCTCCTCCAAAATCTGTGGGTTTCTGTGGACATTACAATTTTATGTCACATAAAATAGGTAACATAAATTTAGCACACAACACCTATGCTTTCGCTATGATTTTTAATTAATTGATAGGTTGAGACAATATTTTGTAGGTAATGTTTCCAAATTTACTGGAACATGGAACATAAAAATATACATGGTAATATCTCCCAGATTCTTTTCCATCGTTTTAATATACACATTAGTGGCAAATGTTTATAACCATTTTCATGCCTTTTCTATTGTAAGACTGTAAGGTTTTTAAGGACAAAGAGCTTTCATCCTCACATCTTAACAAAGTTCTTGGAACATAGTAATTGAGATTCGACCACCTACAAATCCCACTTCTCAATTCTCATTTGTCCAAATTTGGCTACTCTGCTGAATTCGAGACATGTAATTTCAATCCTCTATTATGCATTTCAGTATGAATAACTTCACACTTTATAAAGCATCTGACACTAATCCCAGTATATAATGACTGTTGCTAAAGTGGACAGACTTTCAGTGTGCTGTTTCTCTTTATTCAAATGCATCTTCCTCACTGCTATCAAACTGCTCTTCCTTAAGTTTACAAAATCATGTTTTCTGTGGTATGAGCAAAGAAAAGAGATGCCTGACTCCTCAAGGCATAAAGTAATATTACAGAAGGTTAAATGTTTATTATTCTCCTTTGGTCAGTATCTGTTGTATACACATATCAAGATATCACACAATAGGCCACAAATAGTCATAATTATTGTTAATAATTTAATATACATGATGATATACACTTGTTAAAATATTGTATATCATACTGCTTCTTATAAATAAAATACAAATTGTTTAGTATGGCTTGCCCTAGCCATGTCCTCCAACTTCATCTCCTACTTCATCATCTCAAAAGGTTTCCATTTTGACTGTACTAGTTATATAAAATGTTGTGCCCATATTTTTATAAGAAGTGTTAACCTTATGTGAAGACAGCCTATTCATAAATGTTTGAGAAACTGCAATTTAGCCTGGAATATAAAATTAATGGTTCTCGTCACTAAACACACTGACACATTTTTATGATTCACAAGGATTGTATAATGATATGTTTCAAAAATACATTAATGTGAGATAAGGTAATGATAATAGTCACAGCTTGCAGGAGAAAATAATATATTCATTTTTATGAATACTCAGACCAACAAAGTCTAGTACCTGGTAGATTTCTTTCTATCTTCACACATTTATCATTTTCAATGTGTGATTTTAAAAGAATATGGCGAAACTAAAATTCCTTCAGGTAGAAATATGATCAGTATTTTGTCTCCTGCACTTTACACTAACCTGTTATCATTTATAAAACACTATGGGGTCTCTCTGTAAAAACATTATTGATCCCTCATTAGAGCATGCCAAAATGTGATTCATGATGTGAGTCACAGATGTCCCAAAATAGCATAGTCTAACCTCTACTCCCATCTCCAATTTATCAGATGTCAAGATAGAAAGTCGTTGGCAAAGCAAAGTTATCAAGATAACAAAGTTCTAAAACAATGCATTAATAGTAAAAATAGTTTGTTAGTTTGGCATGTATATGTGTGTATATACCACTGGATTTCCTATAGAAGACAAAGTTAAATTTAAAAAAATGTTTTGAAGATTTCACATTCTGTTCTTGTATTGACAAAAATAAGCATATAACATCATTTTAATATTCATAAAGTCTTGAACATTATAAAATAACTTGGACAAGAGAGAAACTAACACTCTTATTATCTCTAGCTATGAAAGCAAATCATAAAGATTTATTTTTATTATTATTATTATTATTTTATTGGAAAGGCGGATATACAGAGAGGAGAGACAGAGAGGAAGATCTTCCGTCCGATGATTCACTCCCCAAGTGAGCCCAATGGCCGATGCTATGCCGATCCGAAGGCAGGAGCCAGGAACTTCTTCCGGGTCTCCCACACGGGTGCAGGGTCCCAAAGCTTTGGGCCGTCCTCCACTGCTTTCCCAGGCCACAGGCAGGGAGTTGGAAGGGAAGCGGGGCTGCTGGGATAGAACCAGCGCCCATATGGGATCCCGGGCGTGCAAGGTGAGGACCTTAACCACTGCGCCACAGCGCCGGGCCCAGCAAATCATCTTAATACTAAGTGTTGATAATATGTTTTGTATTAAAGGCGAAACTATTCTCAATAAGATGAATTTCTGCCAGCAAGAAGCTTGTTGTCCAAAATAAAAGAGAGGTATGGGCACCCAAAAAATATACATGGCAGAATATGGTTAAGCATTTGAGTCCTAAAATTGTAGCTTTGAAATCAGCATCTTCTTTCTTTGGAGCTGATCAATGTTTTACAAACAGATGAAGGAAAATGAAAGAGGGAGGGAGTGCTGGAGTTCAGAAGATGATTGAAATGTGTTCCACAACCAGCCCAAATATTGTGAAGTACCTGAAACAATGTGACCTTATTTGGAAATAGTGCCTTTATGAACAGCCAAGATCAAACACATTCAATAGAATGGGTCTTAAACAACCCGATATAATGGATATTCTTTTATTAAAAGTAGAAGTTTGGACAAACACGAGTAAAATGATGCAAAGACACATGTAGACAAGAAGGTTATGTGACTAGAGTGATGTATCTACAAATCAAGAAATGTCCAGGAGTGTTGGAAAATAGAAGAACCTAAATTAAGCAAGGACAGATTCTCCTCTTGAGCAATCAAAAACTGAAGCCCTGGCAACACTTTAATTACAGCAGCTTTGTAACCTCAGTGCTGTGGCACCATCAATTTTTGTTGGTTTGAGTCTCCTAGATGTTGATGCTTTATTGTGGCAGTTGCAGGAAACTAATACAGAATAATATCAGCTTCTCCTTTGTTAAAAAAAAATGACAGTAATAGAATTTGCGAGAGAATTCAATAAGATTTTACATGCAAACATACAGAATGTCATCAAGGGTTAAAATATAAAATAAACCACGTTTAAATCTCCCTAGATGATTCATTCATGGGTATGGGGTTTTAGGTTAAAAATTCCCTCTGAATAATTTCTGTATTAGATATTATATCTTCATTCAAAATAGAGTTAAAAATAAAAGGAACAATTAAAAACCAATTAAAAACCAAAGTTCCCAAGAAAGCTACCAATATAAACTAGTCTGTGCACTTGAAAAAAAAATGTATCTCCTTATCCATTTCTAAATCACCTATAATAGTATTCTTAGGTTACTATATAAAGTATCATAATTGATAATTCCCCAAATGCACATTCCTTAGTCTTTTTGTTTTCTTTCTATATATTTTGGCTAAATTTCTTTTTAAAATCACAAAATCAATGTTATCAAAATGTTTGACTCATTCTAAGTATAATGAGTAACATTTGGGAAGAGTAAAGTTGATAATTTTATATGAATTAAACAAATTGTATGTTCTTGGATCTGTCTTTGCTGACCATATAAGAAAAGCAATAAGCATCATTCAAAAGATCATAAAGTGGCTATATAGTAGACATAAACGTATTTGCATATGCAAAGCAGATGTTAAAAATATCTTAGAGAATTTTTAATGAAAATTCACATTTTTAGTGTATAGTTTGAATACATATTTTGTCATACTACATTTGGTTCTCACAAGCAGATTTTGATTAAAGCAATTTGCTCTTTTTTTTAAAAGATTTATTTTTATTATTTTTTTATTGGAAAGGCGGATATACAGAGAGGAGAGACAGAGAGGAAGATCTTCCGTCCGATGATTCACTCCCCAAGTGAGCGCAACAGCCGATGCTATGCCGATCCAAAGCCAGGAGCCTCTTCCGGGTCTCCCACGCGGGTGCAGGGTCCCAAAGCTTTGGGCCATCCTCGAATGTAAAGCAATTTGCTCTTTGTCATGACATAAATATTGTGAGTTTCCAATCATACCTGAAGTGTAGCATAGCTGTGATTGAGCTCTGGACAGCATGATCCAAGGAGAAGTGTTGTGTGCCAATTCCATATATTGCATATAAAACTTTCACATACTGCACCCTCCAAATGATTTTCTCATTTGGCTGAATGGGGTGGAAATGATTTAACTAACTCTGTATTCAATAGATTGTAGCAATAAGAATGAAGGGGTCAGGGTAGTTAAATTAGCATTTGATAAAAACAGACAGACCAGGAATACACAAATTGAACATTCATGTGAATCAGATAAACTTTAGTTTTATAGAAAATTAGTATTTATAGAGAGATATTAATTGTATCAGAGTATGAACCTTATTTAATATACTATGTCATAGTCCCTTTGAATATACCAACCTATAATCAATTCCTGTGATTTATTTAGATATTCATCCTCTCTGAATGGTTTAAATTCCATAACTCTTCTGTTATTTCTCACAAATAAGAAAACTCATAGTAAATTAACGCTTGGGTAGTGATTATGCAATCTCCTTTGAAACCTAGCTGCAGAAAGACTAAAGTTACATAATATATATTGTCCCTTTTATTATACGGATGCTAGATGTTAGTTATGCTGTGTGTAATGACATTTATTGGCTAGGAGATGATAAGCACATGTCCTCACCTTTTGCAAGCTTAGTGTTTTGTGATTTAGATATTTCAGTTTTTTTAAGCTTTCTTGTTCTTTTGGTTCATAAGACTGTGGTCATATCAGTGACAACAAATTTTAATTGGTTCTTCTGATGGTTATAACAGATTCTTTCAATTTAACTCAGTAAGTAGATGGAATTCTTGTAAGAATTTAGTGAGACTCTCAGGAATCTGGAAAAAGGAACTGCTATGTTGCAAGGTACTAGGTAATTGCTAAACAATCATAAACAAGGTAAGTCAACAGCCTCTTTTTTTTCTATCCATAGTTATTAAATTTCTTGTGCTCTAGTATACACTTATCTGTTCCTATAAATAGTGTTTTTCTTGTGACTGGATAAATGAAAATATACTCCTTGTTTTTGTGGTATTCAGTAATTAAAAGGGTTTTTAAAAATGATTTCATAAATTATATTACATTTGTTTGAGTTGCTTGAATAACATTAAACTAGGCCTTCAAGGATGGGGAAATCCTAGAACACTGCCAAATTAAATATCTGCAATCCAGGTAATTGCACGTTTGTGGTTCTAACAATTCTTGTTTAACTCATAGCTTTAAATAATACATGCTGACAACTACCCAATTGTTGCTCATTATTACCTAATTATATAATTTCTCAGTGTTGAATGAACTCAGCTTGGCATGGAATTACAAGAAGTTCTTTTTTGTTTGTTTGTTTTTTTGTCTTTCCAGCATCTCCCTCTGCTATTGTCAAATACTTGTGTAGTAACTGCTTACACTGTTGAGATGCATGCTGCCGGCATGTGTTTCTCACAGGGGCACACTACAGAGCTCCTTCCAACAGAACACAGAGAGCTCTCACCAGTCAGATTCTCCAAGCATTACTCACAGGGACGTGTCACCCACTGCAGTAAAGGAACTACTTACCTACGCAAAAAAAGCATTGAATAGTGGGAGAAATGTTGGAACAGTACAGAGCATGATTACTCTCGGTACAATGAAATCAAATTCTGTTCGTAGCCTGCACATTTCACTAATCACACTTTCTACATTTTTTTTTTCTTTTGGTTTCTGCTATACTCCACTAATACTTTCTGTGTTTATCTGAAAGGATATACCTTATCCTTTCAGAATTGCTCAGATTTTTTAATGCAAAAAGAAAATTTTAAATGGAGCACTTTATATGGATAACCCATAAGATTCTGGGTATATCTGTCACATTACTGCATTGAGTAAAAAAAAAAAAAAAAAAACAAACTCATGCATCAGTGTCTTGGAAACGAAGACGGGGCCAGAGCATGAACCACATATTTGCCAAGGATCTGAACTCAAGGAGAAATCATAGGAGTCTTGTGAATTCCGCAGGGCAAATAAGCTTCTCTAATTGCTTCCAGACAGCAGCCCTAGTGATGGTATCATATGCTTTTTTAAGGTTAACAAATCAAGTAGAAGTTTTAATGTTATTCTCTGCAGTTCGCTACTGCTGTTCCACAAGTATTTTTTGCACAAGGTACGTGACATTATGGTCTAAGAGCAACAATGTAGGTAATATATTTCTGGCCCCAGCAGTTGAATGCAATAGACAGTTGAGTGAGGATTTCAGCAATGATCCAGAAACGCAGAGACTATCTGGGTAATTCCAAGAAGTAACTGCCTTAAAGGAGCCTCATTTTTTCTCATCTGTAAATTCAGGGCAATAGACTCAATTCTTTCTTAAAGTAGATTCTTTGACAGACCATTTATTTCTGGGAATAATTTTACTTTGAGATGTCTATATGAGGAATCTTCAAAAGTTCGTGGAAATGTATCTTAGGAAAAATGTATCTATTTCAAATAATTTTGGAGCCAAATATACCTCACTTTTTATTTCATTTTCCATTAACTTTTTCACATTCCCTGTATATCATGATTTGCACACTTTAAAATGTGATTGAAAGTTTTTAAAAAAATCAAAATTGCAAAAAACTGTATATCAAAGTGTAACTCTGGTTCCCTCTCACCTCAGTTCCCAGTTCCATCCCTCAAAGGTAAATAAAAATACAGATGTATAGACTGAACTCCAAATAACAAAACAGATTTAATGTGGCAGATTTTATTTTCTAAAAAACTGCCACAGCACTAGTATTAGATATTGACTCCCTCCTCTATTTCTTTTCCTTACCTAACACAGGCAGAACTTTGCTTCTTTCTGTCTCAAAAGACAGAATGTGATTGAAATCACACGGCCTGACCCTCAAGACTATTGTAAAATGTATTGTAACTTCTGTCTAGCTCTCTGTTCGTCTCGACATGATTATCGTATGTTCCACTTATCCTAGGGTGAAGCAGCCTATTTAATATAAAATGGACAAGGTAGTCAAGTACTCAACAAGTAACCCATATCAACAATCAAGTCTGTTACGTATTTCATAGAAAATATGCATTTTTAATTTTTACAACAAATAAACAAATCTTTTTATTTCATTCGCCCATTTCTTGAAGTACCCTTTTATTAACACATAAAGAACAAAGACTTCAGATAATTTTGCTCTCAAACCCATCCTCCAAATCATTCCACCATATGGTGAACAGAGCAAAGACCAGCTAATTACAATTAAGTACTACACATTTTGGAGATGCTTGAACCTAATCGATACCACTGCTGTTTTAGCCACTAAAATTTTAAGTTATTCACTGCTCAGCCACTGTAATTGAACAACCACCAATTTTAACTTGCCGCCTTCTTACAATAAAACAAGTCATATTTGGATTAGAGCTGTAATAAGTCTTAATTACCACTTTAAATACTGAGTCACCAAATACAGCAGTATTGGGAGTTAGGATTTAAGGAGAAATCAATTAAATGCATAATAAGATATGCAAGCACAGACACATGCAAGGTTATTTCAAAATGTTAGTTGGAAAATGGAGTTAAAGATTTTTGAGGGATTGGAGCTATGGCATAGCACATTAAGCTACCACCTGCAAACCTGGCATCCCATATGGATACTGGTTCCTTCGCTCCTGATTTTAGAGTTGTCTAAGACAAGCCATTGTGGCTATTTTGGGGGGGCGGGGCGGGGAGAGGGATTGGCGAGGGGGCTGAACCTACAAACGAAAAATCTTTTTCTCTGCCCCTCCTTCTGCAACTTAAATTTAAAAACAAAATGCTTTTACTATATTGGTGTGATCTTTCTGAACCCTATTAATAGTTTTTTAAATGACATGCACTTTCATGAGCTTTTTGAAGGCCTCATCTATGTATGAATTTCAGGTATTTGATTTAAATAAACCCAACTTAGCATCACATTTTCCATGAACTCTTTGGAACATTCCTAAATATATGTCAAGCACACATGTAATAATTTATTTGACTATACATGCTTGTTTTCCATTTTGTCAGTTAACCTCTAACAAACTGAAAACCTGTGCTATCAACTTATTTTAAATCATGTTTGTGTACTTTCTTCCTTTTTATGAAACTAAAACTATATTAAATTATTCCCCTAATCCAGTTTACGCATGGCTAGCCTGACCGTATCTTTTCCCCTGGCCTGATTCAGGCATAGAAGCTACTATCACTCTTCACTTCTCTCATATATCAAAAATTTGTTCCTTTCTGGGATTAATTCAAGACACTTGCACTCAGTACTTTTCATTGAAAGACAGTGTGATTTATACTTTGAATGTTTATATATTACCCTACGGTCAAAAAAAAAAATCTCTTCCAATCCATTTACATCTTAAACATAAGACTAACCCCTAATATTTCACCTTATTAGTATAATATGTTTACATACAAGGATTACATTTACTGTATATTTTCTTGGTGATGTAGAAGAAAATCAAAGATGGGACAAAAGTCTATACTACCTGACACTATATTTGATTTAGAATAGTATGTCTTTTTTGCTATAATTTGTCCCCTTCAATCCATGGTTTCATTTTCTGTGGTTCAATGACTTAATAATCCACCAAGGTCTGAATAATTAAAAGGACAAAGCCAGAAATAAACCATTTTCACATTTTTGTATTTCATGTCATTCTGAGTAATATCCTGAACACTCTTGCAGGGACATGTATCATCATTTTGTTCAGTATATCCACTATATGTCCAAGTACCCATTTTGTACTTAATAGTGACTCAAAAATAAAAGAGTAGGGGTGATTGCAGTTGTATTACAAAAACATCATAATTATTCCACTTTATTGTTGTTAATTTCTTATTGTGCACTCATGCGGGAAACTCAGAAGATGCTCCTGGCTCCTGCCTTTAGCTCTTGGCTCCAACCCTTGCTGTTGTGACTGATTTCTGAGTGGACCAGCAAATGGAAGACCACTCTAGGTCTCTTTTTTTCTCTAACTCTGGATTGAAACAACAGAAGATAAATAATAAAATTAAGACAATTATATCATAATTGGTTATTTCCTGCATATCACTTGAGAATCATTACAGGGCCCTGTATAGTTTAAAAGGATAGTCTTGTCTGCTTATGAAGGACTATAATCTTGTTAAACATGAGGGAAATCAGTGGGGAGGAGGGAGTTTGGGGATGGGGTAAGGGATATTCCAGAGCCTATGAAATTGCATTAAAACATAACAGTATGGTAAAAATCAGTCGAGGGGTGGGAATTTGGGGGAGGAATCCTAGACTCTATGGAATTGTATCATAAAATTCAAAATTCAAAATAAAATTCAAAAAAATAGAAAATTTTGGAGGCTATGAGCTGTATTATCCAAATATTGTATACCTTCATATTTATGACATTTAAAATATGTAAAATATGTAAATTTTATTACAGTGTTATGAAGTACCAGTTTTTGATGTTTGCTTTGTGTATACTGTT
Source organism: Ochotona curzoniae (assembly GCF_017591425.1). Lineage (NCBI taxonomy): Eukaryota > Metazoa > Chordata > Mammalia > Lagomorpha > Ochotonidae > Ochotona > Ochotona curzoniae. The sequence goes on from NW_024467087.1 coordinate 44,244,801, forward strand.
TTGTGTTTTTGCGATGTAATAAATGGAAGTTCTAATAAACATTTTTGTTAAAGACAGAAGTCTTGTGAATATTTACTCATTAAAATGCAGAATCTCTAGTTAAGTTTTTGACACACAAAATACTAGTACAGAAATATTCAATGTAAAAGAATTCAATGCTCAAAGATTATATCCATATACACAAGAAAATGCAACTGCTATTTGAAGTATTTTAAGTTTGAAAATCCCCAATGTAGAGTCTTCATGTTTTTTCTTTTCCTGTAATACTTTTGATAAGTAGGGTACATAAATTCTATTCAGGAATAATTAGCAACTATTGATGAAAACAATGTATTTATCAGTGAAACTATTTTCTACAAGTCAAGGTACACATAAACGAAATCTTATTGGCATTTAAAATGTTGTTGTATTTTCCCAAACATTTCAGTAACTCTAGCATACTAGAAACATTAATATGTGACTAGCTGATATTTTTACAAGGGTGGGGCAATGTTGTACATTTTTGACATATCGTCCACTATTCTCTTATCATTCCTTTTTCAAAGTAATCAAATTCCCAATGGCATACCCAATGCCAACTAGTCTTTACTAACAAAACTTCAAATTTATTCAGGTGTCAATATGGCCAGATAGAAATATCTGATTTCCCAGTTTCCCTTGGAACTACAGTGACTGTAGGGCACAATTGTAACCAATAAGACATAGCCAGAAATCCCTGAGGTTGAAATCCATTCTTGACAAAAAGGCGATACGTTTTTAGAAAGAATCTCTTCATCATTTCACCTTTCACCCCTCTGGCTGTCTAACGGTTTTGAAGCCAGCAGGTCTTATATGACCACTGGATATCCTTGAGCATGAAAGCCTCTACAGTTTGAGATCAGCAGAATTGAAAGTCGAAAAGATTCTGGCTCCCTGTTGTTATTGGTGAGTATCATTAACAACGATGAACTTGCTGACACCGGCCTTCTTTTCACTTCATAAAAATAAATCCTTCTCTGCTTAACTAAATTCTTTTATTTTGTTATTACTCATAGCTGACCATGCGGTGACTTGAGACAATAAAAAATGAAGTCAAGTTTTCCTATTGTGGATGTGCCTTACCATACTTGGTTAAAAGAAAAAAAAATCTGTGAAAAATGTGTTTACTATGATCTTCTGGGGACTGATAACGTGAAAACTCTTAGACATTGTTAAATCTCCAGCTTGGCAAAACTTCGTTTACTCCAATGGTCTGTATTTAAGTGTTAAGATATCATATGTATAAATAATTTTTAAATATGATGGAAGTACTGGAAATGTTCTGCATTGAAAATATGAACTTGATTTAACAGACTTATTTTGAGAAACAGAAATTGTGTAATGAAATTAACACAGAAATATAGCAAAAAGAAATGAATTTCTTGAGGTTCACTTAAAGTGGAAATGGAATCTCGTGTATTAGATAAGGTCTCTAAAGGAAAATATAACACAAGACAGGACAAAAAACTCTGATGTTACAATGTCAGTTAAGCAGAGGCCTTAAATATATAATAAATACTTTCATGGACTTTGGTTTGTATTTTGAACATAAATATTTACAGGTGTTTTAAAATTTACATGCAATTCTTTTGAATTACTTTAAATGCCAGAGTATGTGGTGAACTTATCCATGTTGTTGACTAGGGAAAGGACAAAAATATTTGTATGGAAGCAAGCATATCAACAGTAGTCATGCATATGAGGATAGTCCAAAAGTTCATGAGAAGTGCATTATGAAAAAACATGCATTGATTTCAAATTTGTTGGTATCCAATTTACTTTTTACCCTTTTGTTCTACATACTATATTTTATATGGAAGATTCAACCAAGACCTAAAAGTGGCTGGGACACGGAATTTATAATTTTCATGCTATTGTTCATATAATAGAGAATACGTAAAAAAGGAAAACTCATCTTGTATGTCAGTCATGAAAAATTCTTTATATGTCACTAGGTACTAGTAATCATATCCTCAGCAAACAGATTTATTAACCATGACCAGGAATAAGCAATATACATCCAGAATACCTCTAGGGTGAAAGGGGTTCTTTCTTGAATATCCTTATTTTCCTTCTCTGGATTCACTGGTATATGATGGATATTTGTATATTGATAGGCAAAGCTGCAGTGAACTTGCTGTGTAGAATATTTGCTTATTAAGCATTTGCCTTGCAAGCATTTAAGTGTAATTTTGGCAAAATTCAATAATGAACATGTTTCAGTTAACCAACGTGCCTGTTTATAAATAATTTAGATCTTCTTAGTTCAACCACTTTATAAAAGTTAACTTGTGTGAAGTATTCAGGATTCTTCTATGAAGTTAAAATTTCTAGAATAAGATGAATCTTTTGAAATACTCTCAAGTGGGAAGGATTGAAGAAGTATAAATAAGCCTAACAAAATAGTGTATCTTTAATTATTAGGGAGACAATCCCATAAAAAAAATACAAGATAATGAAAAGGTGTTTTAAAATGATGAGCATGCATGCGCTTTCGAGTTTGATTTACCTCCATTATAATTTATAGGGGTTATATTTATTTCTATGGTTCCAGATTCCAGAATGAGGCAAAGCTTTATGAATTTGCTTAGAGCTGCATAAAAAAACTGATTTAATTCTTGACAACATCTGAGAAGTTAGATGACTATTGTAATTGTAAAATAATCCTCCACCTCTTTCTAATAGATTGTATCTTGTAACCAAAACTAGCCTTTTAATTGGGAAACTGGCTTTAGATTGCGAAAGATGTTTGTAGTTAAAATGAAATATTTTCAATGTTATACCACAATTTAATTTAAAAATGAGATAACTTAAGAAAAATCAAGTCCTTTTAGAGGTGATAATACATAATTGTCTTCCTCGAAGGGTTAATTTAAGGGAAATTTTCAATCCCTCTAAGCTGAAATTCTTACTTTCCGTGCACTTTTGTACTATTTTGTAATCCTATTAAACAAATGATTATAGATGCAGGAAATACGACACTTGATTTGCAGCGTGATTGAAATAAATTTATGAAATGCATGGTTTGTTAAATCACATATTTTCAAGTTAAAAGAGTTCAGGATGTGATATGTATTTTCTTTGTTCAATTGGTCAGTTTAACTGGAAAGGAAACTGATTCAGAGATCGTACCTTCGGTCAGTGACATGTGCATAGAATACCTTCCCTACCTTAGTGAGTAAGTGTGTGAGTTGTAGAGAAAGCTTATACTGAGTATGCCTTGTGAAGGAAAGGAGAGCACAAGCAAGGGCAAGGTTCTGTAAGGTTACACAGTGCCACATCAAGGGAGATAGTTTTTAATTTAGCAGCATGGAGTAACTTGAAAGGGCTGGTGTCAATGAAAATTGTAAAGGTCCCCCTCAAGAGGCTGGTGTCTTTTGTGTGAACCATAGGACATTTATGGGGGAGGACGCTAGTTTGAGAAATTGCCTAGTAGACCTTTGAAAGAGTGTGGAGTCTGCAGGATGTTAAAGATGTCTCTGTGGTGTCTGAGGATCGATAAGGCACAGAGGGCCTGTCAAGAGTTTTGTGATCCTGCTGTGAGAAAAGAAAAAGCCAAGGTCAGTTTCTTCAGCATATAAAGGAACATGCAATATAGATCTGAACAGCATTTGTTCTAGAAGAGGTGCCTAAAGGTTTTATTAACAAAATGCCAAAAGCACTAATCATAAACATAAAAATTAATGGGTTTACTATGATACATTCAAGATTTTTTACTCTGGGAGGCAAGTTATAGAAAAATTAAGAGACTTTATGGGGTGGTGAAGGGGGAAGATACACGCAATGTTCATCGCCATCAAGGCATTAATATCTAGACTATGATAAGGAACTCACTGATATCAGCAAGAACATAAAAGAATATTATCAACAAAAAGCACAATGCCATTTATGCAAAATAACAACTTATTTCTTCCTCCCAAATACTGTGTTTTTTTTTTCTTTTTTTTTTTCAGGGCTTTTTCCGTGGGAAAGTAATCCTATGGAAGGGAGATCAAAACAACATCTGTATAAAATATGAGGGTAGGTGATGAAGTCATTAGGTGCAAGAAGAAGCTGTTCATATTAAACAAAGAGTAATTCATCTGTTATTAAGTTACAAAATGAAGCATATAATTAACTTGAGGTCTTACAAAATCACAGCAAAGGAACTGTCCAGTATCACATACAAATTTTTCACACTAGAGTAGATTCTTATTAATTCCATGCACTTGCGAAGTTTAAAAAATTATTTGTGTTTGGGTAGTTTCCGAATAGCAAGAATTACTTAGATAAAGCAGAGATCCATTGATTGGTATTACATAGCTGAAGTAATACTTTGTTAATGGCTATTAATGAATTTGGGCTTTTGAATTTGACCTCATGAAAGAGAAGGGTATGTTTAACTTTCATACAGGATGATGAAACTTTGGAGCTGGAACTTGGAATATTGGCCATTTTAACTGTGTTATTTTATTCATGGTATAGGGTTTTTATTTCACAAATCAATTCAAAATATAGTAAATTGCCAACCTCAAAGATTTTTAGTTTACTGTTGATATCAATATATTCTTTTTATATACTTCTGAGCAATTTCATAATTGAATATCAAGCAGATGAGTCATTTACTGAAAACAAAAGTTTACTCTCCTTAAGAATTTCTGCTTGGGCCTGGCGGCATGGCCTAGCAGCTAAAGTCCTCGCCTTGAAGATGCCCAGGATCCCATATGGGCGCTGGTTCTAATACCGGCAGCTCCACTTCCCATCCAGCTCCCTGCTTATGGCCTGGGAAAGCAGTTGAGGATGGCCCAAAGCCTTGGGACCCTGCACAAGTGTGGGATACCCGGAAGAAGTTCCTGGCTCCTGGCTTCGGATTGGCATAGCATCGGCTGTTGCACTCATTTGCGGAGTGAATTATCGGATGGATGATCTTCCTCTTTGTCTCTCCTCCTCTCTGTATATCTGGCTTTCCAATAAATAAATAAATCTTAAAAAAAAAAAAAGAATTTCTGCTTACATGTATTGAGTTTTTCCCCCTTATTTCTCGCAAATTCTTAAATTAAACACTTAATACTGATGTATTTCTATTTTAGTTTAAAATAGTATGCCTGTAGATTATGAGCTCTTGAATTTTGAAATAGAGATTTACTCCTATAAAAACAAACTTCAATATACAAAAATATATTGGTAAATAACTGATACATGAACATATAAACAGATATAAGGATGTGTCAAAATATTCATGACAAGTGTAATTAAAAGATTGTTATATTGGTGAATAATTTAATTTACTACATAATTTTTCATAATACTAGTTTTTATAAGGTTTTTTATAGGCTAATAATTTCAAAATTGTTATCACCAAAATGAATCTCAGATTCTAATTCCACTTTGCATGGTTTGAGGTGTCCTCATATAAATATTTTTACTTCCTAATGACAAGACGAAAGAATGCATATGCATACTCATATCTGTGTTATTAAATCTGTTATTAAATATCTAAAAAGGACAAAATGCTCATTTCACCTCTTCTAAAAATTAGCCATCTTTATTGTAGGAAGTTGAGAACCATTCAGGCATCTCACTTCTCAGTAATGGGACTTTATTAAAAGACACACACACACACACATACACACACACAGCCTTAGGTGAGACTCAAATTTCACAAGAGAATAAATTGTGCTAAGGTTAGCTCTAATGCAGAGGATTAAAGACAGATGGGGACAAATTTTTTTCACTCCCTCTGAAGTACAGATTTTCATTTTATTCTTTTTTTTAAATAATTATTTATTGTTATTGGCAAGGCAGATTTACGGAGAGAAGGAGAGAGAAAGATTTTCCATCTGCTGGTTTACTTTCTAGATGCCTGCAACGGCCAGAGCTGAACTGATCCAAAGCTGGGTGCTAGGAGCCTCTTCTGGATGCAGGGTCCCAAGGCCTGGGTCATCCTTTGCTGCTTTCTCACACCATGAGCAGGGAGCTGGATGGGAAGTGGGACAGTCTGTAAATGAATCAATGCCCATATGCATTACTAGCACTTGGACTAGAGAGTTGGGCCATAATATCAGTCCCAGATTTTCATTCTAGTGTCTTAACTTTAACATATACATCAGGGTAGACTTCTGGGGAAGCAAAGCTATGATCCAAGGGATGTGCATTTGTGCTTCATTTTTGTTTATTATTATTATTATTTTATAACATATTTTTGTAGGCTCTGGGACTTCTTCTCCCCCCGTCCTTAAATCCCCTACCTCAGTGATTTCCCCCATATTATTACAATAACATAGTCCTTCAGAAACAGCCATTAAGTCCATCATTTCGTTATTTAAGTGTATCCTAACATTGTAGGTATGGACAATGGCAGAGAGTCCAGTATCCTATTGTCAAGATATGTTTAATAATTTCATTTTATCTTCGTATTTGGGTATGATAGTCTCTACTACACAGTTACTGTACATTCCCTTAAATGAAAACCCATAAAACACAATCAACAACAGGCATAAAGTGAAAAAATTGACAATGCTGTGAAGTTAAATAAGATGCTAATGAATGACTAATATATCACTGAAGAAATGAAAAAGCAGATAAAGCAACCATTATGGAGAAAATGATGCTACTTATGACCTATGTGTCACTGAAGAAATGAACAGGGGAAAAACTGGAGATATGAAAATAAAAACATAAATATCAGAACCCATGGAATGTAGTAAAAACACTATTAAAAGGGACATTTATAATATTTACCCTCCCTTGTCCCTGTGTTTCATAGTAAAATAGTCCATCAGGTGTAGTCTTGACTCCAATTTTCTGATCTTTACATGGGTCATGACACTGTTGGCGTAGGCAAGGGTAGAAATTTTAATATTTTGCTTTCTAAGCATATTTAGAATTTTCATTAGGAGTCTACCTCTATTCAGTTGAAGATGCATTCTGCTGATTTTCTTTGATTTCTGGTATCTGGGCTCCATTACATCCTTTGTTTGTGAGATTGCAAATGTGTGCTTGTTTACCTTAGTTTTTATTTTGCATTCTTGATGGAGGTTGTCTTTTATTAGAGTGAACATATGATAGTTTTCCTTTTTGGAATGGTTCATTTCACTGAAAATAGTGGTCTCCAGTTGGGACCATTTGGTTACAAATGGCGAAATTTCATGCTTTTAAATAGCTGAGCAGTATTCCATAGAGTAGATTTATTACATCTTCTTTATCCAGTCCCCTTTAATGGCATCTAGGTAGTTTCCATGTTTTTGTGATTGTTTATTGTGCTACAATGAATACTGAGGTGCAGTTTGCTTTCTTATATTTCCAGGAGTGAGACTGCTCGACCATATGATAGGTGAAATTTAAGATGCCTGAGTATTCTCCATTCTTGTTCTTATTCTTGTTCTTGTATTTTAGCCTAAAAGAACAGCAGCAGTAAAAACAGCATTTCAAGTAAAGAAAACAAAATTTCAAGAGTCTTTAATGAAGCAGCCTCATGTATAACAAGAACTGAAAGTCTCATGTTTCAATCAGCTTATCCTAATTGTTTTGCTGTAATGCAATATATTAGAGAAATATTTCTAGCATCATCTGTTCAATGAAAATGATATCCAGGGACTCAACACCAATTGACTTTTGCAGGTTCTTAAACATGATAAAACTATGAGGTAGGGTGGTATGAGGTAGGGTGAGACATGATCAGAATTTGAAGGTGTTTTTTTTAAGGTTTATTTATTTTCATTAGAAAAGCAGATTTACAGAGAGGGGATACAGAAAGAAAGATCCTCTATCTGCTAATTTACTTCCCAAGTGGCTGCAATGGCAGAAATGGGCCGATCTGAAGCCAGGAGCCACGAAACTCTTCCGGGTCTTCCACATGGATGCAGGGTCCATCTTCTGCTTTCCCAGGCCTGAAGCAGGGAGCTGGATGGAAGTGGAGCAGTCTGGACATAAACCAGTGTCCATATGGGATCCTGGCATGTGCAAGGTGAGGATTCAGATGCTGAGCTATCGCATTGGACCCAGACATTGAGACCTTTTTAAAGGCTGAGTTCATTGGCTGTTTGGATGAACTTTATTTTTGTGATGAGCAAAAGAAAAGGATTGATGATTGTTCTAAAATGTTTCAGCCTGGGACTCTGAGTGAATAGTGACATTATTTACTGGGACTGGGAATTCTGTTGTCAAAGCAAATTTTGCAATGAATCACATACAAGTAAAGCTTTTAAGTATGCAATTGATCAGTGTAATGTGGATTTCCATGTAGAGAAATATCAATTCAGAAATTATGAATCTAGGATGTTTTGAGGCACAGTCTTGGATAAGATCACCTAGAAAGTAAGTATAGAGACACTCTGGAGCTAGTTCCCGAGGCACTCAATCTTTTCAGATCAGCATGAGAAAACAAATGTATGTACAATAGGGCCCGGCGCGGTGGCGCAGTGGTTAAGGTCCTCGCCTTGCACGCCCGGGATCCCATATGGGCGCCGGTTCTAATCCCGGCCCCTCTTCCCATCCAGCTCCCTGCCTGTGGCTCGAGGATGGCCCAAAGCTTTGGGACCCAGCACCCGCGTGGGAGACCTGGCCGTTGCACTCACTTGGGGAGTGAATCATTGCATGGAAGATCTTCCTCTCTGTCTCTCCTCTCTGTATATCCGCCTTTCCAATAAAAATAAAATAAATCTAAAAAAAAACCAAACATATGTACAATAAAGGAAAATGAGAAAAGAGCAGGTGAGATACCAGACCGAAAATCAGTTGAAGAAGCTATTCACAAATAGTTTGATACTGACTTTTCAAACTAGCCTCTCATAACCTGGTAGATCAGTTGTGACTAACCAATACACATTTTAGGCTATGGAATTGTATGTGTAACTACTAAATAAACAGAAAAATAACAACAATAAAGTTTATAAAGCCTTTACAGAATCTGTAAAACAGTTACTGAGTATTCAGAACAACCTGAAACTCAGGAATAATGATGACCTTTCTAATGATAGTTTTTGGAAAAGACACTTAAGTAAGTTAATAATGGGTGTGTAAGTAAATAATAGAAATGAATTTAGAAAATGTCATGCAGTAAAAGATCAGTAGGTGCCATATTTAGTCATCAAAGTCACACCTTGACTGCGCTTATACACTTACAAATTAGTTTATAATGGGAGGAACTATTTTATAAAAAGGGAAAAAAATTGTATGGGAAAAGAAATAACATGGTATTTTATTAATTAGCTAATTATAAAGATATTACATAGTGACAAATAATCCAAAACAGGAAATCAGGGTTAGAGAACATTTTCTTTGAACAGGTAATTATGACAAATATATTTATAGACATCTGTATAGATCTCTGTGACTCAGAAAATGACGATTGTTCAAAACTGATTCCTTTTTGTAACTCATAGTCAATGCCCTCTGCCTCTGCACCAAAAATGACTGGTGCCAAAAACCAATTAGTTCACAGGAAATTTTAAGAGACTAAAATAAACAAACCTTTTCCTAAATATCATGCCATTCTGATTAATCCATAACTGAAATCTGACACAGCTCCAAGCAGCTGACAGATTGAAAAGATCATTTCACTCACGTCATCAAGTAGTTTCTCCTCAAACCAGAGAGATTTTCAAGCCCTTTTCAGCTTGCATCATCTACGGTGATTTAAGCCCCTAACTAGAACTTTACTGTCTTTCACAACATTCATGTCCATACGGTATGTCAGGGTGGTCTCCGTCTTTACACTCTCCATAAATTTTAAAGACACAAGCAATATGGGATTAAGGAGATGAAATCTGTTTTAAAAAATATTAATTCAAATTAGTCATAAAGGATGAATTGCATTAGAAAATAAATTATTATAAGCATCGGGAATTGAGTAATACAGGAAAACAAAGTCTTTTTTTCCCTTAACTGTATAGCATACCTGTAAAATACTTCTTTTTCTTTTTAAATTCAGCCATTTTAAAGAAAATTGTCACTGCCATTGAGTACATCGACAATATTGTAATCTCAGCACAATTTTATCTAGTTCTAAAATATTCCTTTCACTTCAAACAAAATCTTATAGCCATTAAGAAAATTTGGGTCTGGTGGCATGGCATAGGGGCTCAAGTCTTCGCCTTGAACACGCCCGGGATCCCATATGGGCACCGGTTCTAATCCCGGCAGCTCCACTTCCCATCCAGCTCCCTGCTTGTGGCCTGGGAAAGCAATCAAGGACGGCCCACGACCTTGGGACCCTGCACCCCTGTGGGAGACCCGGAAGAGGCTCCTGGCTTCGGATCAGCATAGCACCGGCCATTGCAGTCACTTAGGGAGTGAACCACTGGACAAAAGTTCTTTCTCTCTGCCTCTCCTCCTCTACGTATATCTGACTTTCCAATAAAAATAAAACAAATCTTTAAAAAAAATTTTTTAAGGAATTTGATGCTGTCCATACCTCTCTGATTTTAGCTGCTACTAACCCTCACTCCATCTTTTGTTTGTGTAGACACACACAAATGCACCCATATAAAGAGATTTTATATTATTTGCCTCACATATGCTGTTCTGTGTCTGTACTTTAACATATCTCGGTGTTTTGGGCATTCTTCTACATTAAAATATATACTAGTAATTCATTGCTTTTTATATCTGAACACTATTTCATTATAGGTATATACCAGAATTCACTAATGTTATCATTTGCCCTTGGGCATTTGAGCTACTTTCACCTTGTGGTTATATGTATACTTGTGTACATATTTGTTTGAATCATCTGAAGCGTTTATCTTGAGTGGCACTGCTAGAACTTTACGGTAATTTTATGTTTACTCACTGGAGGAGCTGCCATTACTGTTTTGTACAGTGTTGCACCATTTCACAGAAATCCAAAGAGGTTGGACATTTTCCATATTTTCTCCAACACTTAATTTTTATTATATTAAAATGTGTACTCTTCTTAATGGGTGTGATAGGATATGCCATAAAGCCTTAATATGAATTTATCTAATTATATATAATGCTGAATGTATCACTTTCATTTTCTTCTACTTTACTTTTGTGTATAATTTGAGATTGCTTTCCTAGTGGTCACCACAGATATTGCAAATAATCCCGTGAATTCATGGCATCTAGGTTATAGTTACCAGTTATCTTCCTTAACATTCAAAACGTTGCTCCTACAGAGTTCGCTACCCATTTTCTTTCTGTCTTGCTGTTTTCACAGATTATACCTGTTTGCATATTCTTACATTTTATATATTTGGGGTTTTCTTTTTAATCATACATGAAATAGAAACTGTAATTAACAACCAAAAATTCATTCTAATCCTGGCATTCATACTATGTATTTACTTCTTAGTATGGTTTGTATGGTCTGTCCAATGTCTTATCATTTCATCCGCAGGATTCCTATTAGCAGGTTTTTTTTATGGGAAAGCTTTTTTTAAAAGTTATATTCTTTTCTTCTTATTTGACAGAGAGAGAGACAGACAGACAGACAGACAGAAATAGTTTCACTACTCCAATGACTGTACGGACCAGGTGCAAGCCATGCTGAGGCCAGGAGCTTGGAAAGCAGTTGAAGCCTCCCGTGTGAGTGGCAGGAACCTAAGCACTTTATCCTGCACCTGTTGCTACCCAGAGAGCTGGATGTGAGGAGAGTAACTGGAACTCAAACCAGGGGCCATAATATGGGATGTGTGAATCCTCAACACTGACTCCCCTGCTGTAACAAATGTCTGCCTCTTATTAGTATTTCCTGCAGTGAAGATCTCTATCAGTTAAATGTCTTTCAATATGTGTTTTCTATTTAAGTTTCAGTACTACAGATACATCGCCCTACTCTCTTCAGACTTCCACGGTTTTTGACAAGACTGGAATTCTCTTGCAGCTCTAAGTAATTCTAATAGCTGAGATTCCTTTATCCTGGTAAATGTCAATCCTTTTTCCCCTTGGTGTAAGCCATCTTTTGTGATTTTTTTTTTTAAAGCACAGAACAATTGAATTGTGGCAAATCTGGAAATTATATTTCTTACTTCCCTAGAGTTTGCAATTCCTGTCTGTGGACTTCGTAGTCATCTATTTGCTTAATGGTTTTCCCAAATTATTTTTAAATTTTATTTATGTATTGAAAGACAGACTTGGAAAGGGTGAGAGAGAAGTGGCACAAGGAAGATTGAGAGAAAAAGATAACTTCCTTGCTCTGATTCACTCCACAAATGACCACAAGGAACAGAGCTGAGCTTTCCCTAAAGCAACAGCTGGAAACTTCTGGAATTCCGATATGGGTGACAGGGACCCAAAGACCTGGGCCATCTATCTTTTACTGCTTTCACAATAAAACACCTGTTTCCTCCAGAATTAACCCACAGTGCTGGAGCAAGCTATTTTCATCACCAAGAAGGCAGTTTTCTGGTAGAAAATTTAAGGCCGGAACTGGACGTCCTAATGATAATTAAGTTTTTTCTTTCACTTAAAAAGTAGGAGCATTGACTGATAAAAACCAGGCAACCCAATGAAAGGTTAACCAAGCAAGGGTATAATCTAAAAACAGGCAATAATAAAAAGACAGGGGGGACTTTTTTATCATAATGACATTTATTATTACATATGTATATCTCTAAGAAATGCTTGTCATAAAAATTTACTTAGGCATCAATGTACTAAGAAAATGTTAAGCATCATCAGGGAATTGGATAGAAAACAGAGCAGGCAGAACTCCTACTGGTGCCCATGTGGGATGCTAGCATGGGAGTTGATGGCTTTATCTGCTATGCCACAATACCAACCTCAATTTTTTCAAATGACTTCTTAAGAGACTGAATAACTTGCCTTACGTGGTCGATGGAAAATGTTGCTTTGGCTGATATTCAACTAATGTTTTAAGAGTTTTTTTTTGAATGGTAATAATATTTTAGTTGTCTTTCCCCTGATTCCATATTTACTTAGTTGTTGAAAATTTCTGAAGTTTTTCCAGGGTTCTGACAAAGCTGATTTTGACAGTTTTGCTTTCCTTGTTTATTTTAATATTTGTATAAAAGAACAGGGATTTGGAACTGCTTATTCTGAATTCTCCCATATCAGTCCTTTATAAAGCCTTTCATAGATTTATTTATTTGAAAGACACAACCACACACACATACACATACACACACACTCACACACAGAGTGGGACAGAATGAGGGTAGGTGGGCGAGAAAAACAAGTTCTGGAACCCAGAACTTCATTTGATATCCCACTGGGTGGCAGGGGCCCAAGAACATGGGCTGTTCCCCACTGCTACTCCACAGGTGCAGTAGCATGGAGCTGAATCAGAATTAGAATAATTAAATTTGAACTGGCGTGTAAACTGTATGCCAGCAGTGTGGGCATCAGCTTAGCTTGCTGCACCACAATGTTGGCTCCTATAATACCTTTTTTCAATATTTTTCCAGCGTATGCAAGCTGGCTAAGAACATTTATGCAAAAATACTGGGTGAAACTACACAATAGGCATTATGAGAACTCTATCAATAAATCAGAGTGTGCGAAAATCATAAAATTACATCATGAAAATGCAAACTAAATTTATCTGTAGTTCAAAGTTATGTTAAGCAAATAACAAATATACTTGTGAACATGAAAGTGTTACAAGAGGGAAGTCAGAATGAAAAGATAACTACATTGTTAAATGTTCATTTTCATAAATACAGTAAAGCAAAAAAAAAAAAAAACCATGTAATTCTCTGGGTACAGGGCTAGGGCTCCTCTTTCGATTCGTCCCCTGCAATGAAAAGCCACTACACAACTTCAACAACAGTTTACAACATCATGAAGTTAATTGACATGGTACTGAGTGACCCATATGTTAGAAAATGCAAGTTCTTAACCACATCCTGTGACTACTTCACTGACATTTCAATTTTAGTTTATACACAACTGGCTGCTATACGCCTTAAAATGGTTATAGGGTACTATTCAGCTGTCTCGTGTCTACTTTCATTTTTATATTTAGCAGTTTATATTATTGAAGCGTGATTTTTACTAAACTTGGCGAATTTTAGGATAGTCCAAACAGGCTTATAATTGTAACAAGGCATATGTAAACAACTGAGAAACAGAACAGTTTTAGGAGGAGTGTGCAAAGAAATTTGGCCACGAAGAAATGCATTTTTTAAATAGCTGAGTAGTATTCCACGAAGTAGATGAACCATAGCTTTTTTATCCAAACTTATCTTGATGGGCATTTTGGTTGCTTCCAAATTTTTGCAATCATTGATTGTGCTGCTATGAACATGGGAGTGCACCTGCTACACCAAATACCATAATTTTTTGAAAATATGTGAAGATTGAGTATATGTTATATGCCCAGCATTGTACTAACTACTTAAAATAGAGATAAAAGCAGATTTCAATTCTAAAATAGCACACAACAGAGTGAAACAAAGAGAAACACTGATGTCTACATACTATGACAAATACTATTTACTTGTGTATACAAATTGTGCTATCCAATTTTAGATACATAGCAACAAATGCAAATGGGGATAGAATACCAATAGCAGTAAGAAAGCTCAGAGAAATTAAACACAGTCTTGAAGTATATCTAATATTAGACATGTAAAGAAGGGAAAGCATTATAGGACATAGAATTATTTTTAATGACTGACATTAAGAGGAAGCAAGCTGACTTTTGAAAGTGAAATCTAATTGCTTATGGCTGAATTGTAGATTTTTAAGGGAACATCTACAAGAACATTGAGAAATAAATCTTGTACAAGGGTACTTAAAAATGTCCATGGAAAGTGGAAATAAAATAAAAAATTATTTGGGAGCATTTTTAAAATTCATACATAATTTTTTATAATGTGCAGTTTCCATGAATTTTAAAGTTTCCTCATATGCTATATTAAAACATTTGGATTTTATCATGTATGGAATTTGGAGTCATGAAATAAACAAGGTAAGGTGTGTATATTTCCGACACATTCAACATATAACTTTAAATATTTTATTGTTATTATTATTTTTATGATACAATTTTTTAGGTATAGGGATTCTCTCCTTTCTCTCTCCCCATTGTCCCTTTCCATCATGTCTCCCCATATTATCACAATAGTATAGTCCTTTAGTAACAGTTAAAAGTTTAAAATACTGTTAGTTAAATGAATTATGCAACTGTGGTTATACATACAAGCAGTATAATTGCAGGTATAGATACAAAACTAGAAAATGCAGTATAATATTATTAACGTATGTTTAACTGTTTCATTGGGAATTCTGTTTTTATTAAAGAGTATAAATGCCTACTGTATTGTATCATCACTTTACAGTACGCTAGTCTCCATTATATGGTTCACTTTTGCAATATATCATTTTTAATATCCATTTATATAGCAGTGGTGGATGCTTCAATATAAAAGATATACTGGAACTGAAGGTATCAGAGAGCATGTTAGTGAAACAAATCCAAATGTGAGATGATGAAAAGACAAACTAAGGCACTGATAAAGGAAATACAGAATGGGAGAAAAGACATTAGAATACTTTAACAATTTTGATTGACTTAAACTGATTCCGAATTGGATGAAAAGAACAAATAAAACTTGTCAGATCTAGGCTTGGAGAAAGGACACATGATGCGATTAGTTCCAATAAAATAAAATATAGAAATGGTCAAAGAGATACTGAAATATTAAGACCAATGAGAAGACAGGGATCATATCAAAACTGGGCTGTCAGTTAGACCTGTGGCATAGGTCTACATCTTTGTCAAGACTTGAGAAGAAGGAAAAAATAATAACCAAAAAAATAAAAAAAAAGACTTGAGAAGATGTGTTTCATAAAGTTATATACTTTTTTTTTTAAAACATTTTAATTCAATTTATGATTCAGTTCCATAGGCTTTGGAACTTTCTGCTGCCTCCACAAATCCCCTCCCCCAAGGATTTCAACTATATCATTAAAATATCATAGTCCTTCAAAACCATTCATAAGTCCAGGGCCTGGCACCATAGCCTAGTGCTTTGTTAGCCTAGCAGGATCCCATATAGCTGCCTCTGGTTCTAATCCTGGCAGACCTGCTTCCCATCCAGCTCCCTGCCTGTGGCCTGGAAAAACAGTTGAGGACAGCCCAAGGCCTTGGGACCCTGCACCCACGTGGGAGAACTGTAAGAGGATCCAGGCTCCTGGCTTCAGATTGGCTCAGTTCTGGCCATTGCAGCTGCTTGGAGAGTGAATCAACGGATAGAAGATATTCCTCTCTTTCTCTCATCCTCTCTGTATATCTGAGTTTCCAATGAAAATATAATAAGTCTTTAAAAAATAATCATAAGTTCCACAATCTGCTGATTGAGTGTACCCTGACATTGCAGGTATGGACAATGGCAGAGAGTCCAGCATCTTATTGTCAAGATATATTTAACAGTTTCATTGGGAGTCCATTTTTAATTTGGAAGTAGACGTGCATACTGCATTGTATCTTTACATTTTGATATGATAGTTTCTATCATGCAGTTCCTCTAGATGACTATATGTATATGAATGTCTACCTAAATATCTACTGGCCTTGTATTTTGCATGATTGTTGCCTTATATCAGAGAGAACATAAGATAATTTTCCTTTCAGGGCTGGCTTATTTCACTGACCATCATGGTGTCTAGCTGGGACCCTTTTGTTGCAAATGGTAGAATTTCAATCTTTTTAATGGCCGAGTAATATTCCATGGAGTAGATACACTACAGTTGCTTTATCCACTCCTCCTTTGATGGGCATATGGGTTGTTTCCATGTCTTTGCTGTTGTAGATTGTGCTGTAATTATAGGAGTACAGATCCCTGTCTTACTTGCAGACTTTATTTCCTTTGAATATATTCTCAGATGAGGGACTGATGGGTCATAGGACATATTGATTTTCAGTTCTCTTAGCACGATCCACATTGTCTTCCTTAGTGGTTATAAAACATGTGCTTTAAATGAAGGAAAAGTGGCTAATATTGTTCAGGGAGTTTTAAGAAATAAAAAAAAAACCACAGGTTCCTCAATAAGTATGGGTCTAGGCATAAATAGGAGACCATATTGGAGGCGGGGAATCAGAGAACTAAGAGTTTAACAAAAGAGCGATGATGTTGATACCAAAGACAAAGTTCACAGGGAGAAAGCATGCATCAATATAATCAAACATTGGAGACATCTATGGAAAATGTCCATTGGCTTCAGCAGTAGAGAGTTCATTAATGAAAGGTCTTTTAGGAAGTTTTCAGAAATACATAGAGAAAACAAGTGTGTACTGAGAGGGTCAACAGAGGAAAGGATCAATCTATTTTCTCAAGAAAATTCTTTGTAAAGTGGAAAGCAACCGGTGATGGCTGTATTTTGTCCCTGCTTGAAGCATGGGAACACTTTTAAATTCGTATGTTACTCATTGTGGATGGAAATCATTTGAAAGTGCATTACAAACTACTCGATATTCTTAATCAGTTTATGTGCACTTGAATGAATCATTTAGTAATTCAAAATGACTGATGTGATAATCAATTGTTGTAATGCAGTACTATTTCAAGAACATAGGCTATCCTTCATGCTGAATTACATTACACAACATGCATTTTGATTAGCTGTATCTGTTTCCATATTTTTTTTCATTTTGCTCTTAGTCCTACTTTGTAAGAAAACCATTGTTCCAACCCACAGTACCCCTTCTTCCTACTTACTAAATTATTGCTTCTATTAAATTATAACAATGCTCACCAGCAGGGGGCATTAGTGGTATTTAGGATGGAATAATGTTTTCAGGTGTAGAGCTATTTAAAATGATACAGGATATTAAATGTTATTATCTTTTAACCAAGGAACGAATCCAGATTTTTAAACCATTGCTGAGGCATGGTATCACACCTAGTTGACATTGTACTATGGGCTCAAAAACCAAATGGATAAAAAAACTGTGTGCTCATTAAGAATAAGAATACTCAAAACTATCATGAAACATTACAAATACCACTGTTCTTCACTGTACACCAGGGAATTTTGGGTAATTTATCAGACCATCTTTTCCTTTTATAGACCAAGTTTGATTTTAGATAATAATTTCAAGGAGCCAATCACAATCACTAAATTTTTAAAATGGATACAGCTCATTTTTATCCTCAGAATAAAACGTGTCTTTTTGGTATAGTTGATTAAGTCAAATGATTCCATCCAATGTGTAATTGTTGCTTAGTATTTGTTCTGAGTGAACCCACTTGGATTGTTCACTTCCAACTGGCTTTATGAATGAGAAATTTGTGGCTGAGAAAGTTTAAGACATTCTTTGAGGTCAACTGTTTTGTTAGTAGCGTCATAAGCATAAAATCCAATAAACTTATAGACAGCTGTTAATTATGTGTGGAATCATGAGTGGTGAATATTTTTTCTGCAAATGGCTAAAAAAATTATCAATTTAAAAATGAACATGCTTTAGATTGAATGAATTTTGAATTTTTAGTTCCATCTGTGATTGCCTTGGCAGGACAAGACCAATTGATTTCAGAGAACATAGATGGTATGTGGACTGGACATTCCTCATCTTTGATGTAAATAGTAGAAACAGAAACATCAATCTAGGACAAGTAATTCTCAAATATGCACTTATGGAGATTTAAATAAAGTTAGATATTTATAAAAAAATTGTTTTAGAAATCTAGAAAAAATGACAATGTTTTAATGACAATGATAATCACAGTGTTATTAAGCCTGAATCCTGGAAACTGAATTTCTAAATCTGACATAAAAAGCTTACTCCCTACTTTATTTTGTCTCTGTGTGAAGCTAGAAAAAGTATGAAAAAGAAGCTGGCTAATGGAGACACAGAGATACCATGTCATGAATTGCAATGCCGTCTTCACAATGCCAACTGTCTCCTTGTTTATAAAGCTACAGTCATGTTTCAAGCTCAATTTTAATGAACAGCATTCTGGATTCATAAGAATACAATGAATTCATACTCCAGGGATTATCAGATTATATGCTGTGAAATATTTCATCTTTTACAAAAATCATTTTGTCCACAAGGCTTCAATTACTGCAACTGGTTTCAGACATGTGTGAGGAATACATTGCTCACAGTGGATTTAAGGAATGAGATTACTTGGAAGAGTTCAAAGGAAGTAAGATAAAATGAAATTTGAACCTACAACCTGGCCAGCATTTCAAGCCTTTGAAATGAGAGATGATCAATATGATTACCCAAGTTTCTAACAGAAATAAGCTCCTTCTGTAAGTGATGATCCTGAGAACTCCATGTGTAAAAGAGCAATGAATTTTTAAGTGAGAGTGTTTCAGAATTATTCTTCTCTTGGGACTTTTTTGTTTGTTTACTGGTAAGATGGGCCTACTGCTTCAAACAGGCTTGTCAGATGATCTGTTACAGATCTCAGAGAACACTTGCTGACAAACGGAAGGGCAAGACAGGAGGAAGCAAAAATGCCTATAAACTGACATAACATTTTTTTTTCCTCCCATCATCTCTTATTATGACTCCCAATTTCTGAAGGTTTATTAAAAAAAAAAAAGCAACACACCAGAGTAAATGAACAAGAATTACCAAAGCATGGATATAAACGTGGAAATCAGTTTTAGGGAGAACAGTTGCTGACTTTGATGAAGTCAGTTTTCAATAGTGTACTTAATGAGCAACTATTAGAGCAAGGAGTATAATTAGAATATTTAGCACAAAAATTACTGACATCAGCAGAAGGAGTGGACAAAAAATACAGAGGCAAGGACAAAGGAAACAAAATCTTCACCTGGAAATATTTAATGAAAACACGATTTTATTCATGTGCTCATATTAAAACTATGTTAATATTTAATGAAACTTACTTTGTTCTAAAACACATTTTGCACACCTATGTCTTGAATCCATTAATATCAAACATTTTCCTGTCTCTCCGTTGGATTTCACACTGTTTTTGAAAAGGCTTTCTCCGTAATTGATCAAAGACATTTGTAATTATATTTGTATTTTCTGTTAGTAACTGCACTTACTTTTCTGACATTTGCTTTTTCAAAAACAAGATTTGCATGGCCATTTGTCACATACAGGACTGTTATTCCCCTTAGTGTTTCAAGGAGCATTAACAATTTCTAAAACAGATTTATGGTGTGAACATTCAAGAATGTACTTGTAGTAAAAACCATCTTCAATGTGAGCACTTCACCTAGCAGTGATGTCACCGGTTGTGACATCGGCATTTTAGTATCAGATTGCCTATGTTCAACATTCAGCTCCACTCCCGATTCCAGCTTCCTGCAAATGTGCATCCTAGGAAGCAACAGATGATGTTGCAAATGCATGGATCCCTGCCACCCATATAACAGATACTGGTGACTACCAGCGAGACATGGAAGCCCTCATGCTTGAGCTTTGGCCTGACCCAGCCCGGATCGTTACAGGCATTTAGGCAGTAAACCAGCAAAACAAGATTCTTTCTCTCTCTGCTTCATTCTCTCCCCACTCCCTACCTTACTCTGAAGTAAATCAATAAAGAAACAAATAAACCATGTCCAATAAAGGAAAGCAGAATTCAATTTGAATATAATTTATTTATAAAATGATCATAATAAGTAATTTTATCTATTATCTTCCCTCATGTATAATTTTATCTTTAATGCCAAATACAACACAATTTGATGCTTGTATTTTGCATTGTTTAATTAAAATGGGGATTTCTAAAATGTGTATTCATTCAAGTGTATATAATCATAGTAGCAAATAAGCAAGGTATTTGTAATACTACCATAATGTTGGTTTTACCAACATCCTCAATGAGTGTTATGAAAATATATGATTGTTAAAAAATCAAATCCCTAGGTTAGATTTTAAATCAAAAGGTATTTGATTATCCTATTTTCTGCTGTGCTATGACCTGGCAATGTTACAGTGATAAGCTGAAACTTAAGATGTCACTATCTGAACTATGATAATCTGCAATTTAAATTCTTTTTTTCTAACTAGTTAATTAACACATGTTTGTCCTCAAAAAAAATTGCCAAAGCATGACTTTAAGGCATCTCACTTCCTAATTCTGTATTTGATGATCCCTTTATCACTCCTAATCTTAATGACCTTATTATGTTTGCTCTATCTGTGAAACCCTGTAATCCAGTTTTTAATCATAGACAATGTTCTAATTCAAGTGTAAATTATAATCGCCATTTTAATTGAACTTGTAAGGAATTCAGATTTTAAATCACACCAATTCTATTTCCCATCAGATGTATACAAATGTGTATATGCACACAAAGACATTTCAATTTATAGAACTGGTTTTCTATTTAGTACATGCTATAAGGCAAGGCATTGCTCTAAATTTAATAACACATTACATCTGAAGAATCTAGAGTTCATTGAAAATATACATTAAGGAAAAACTAAACACAGTTTTCAAAATTTGGGGCAGGAAACTGAAGTTGCTTTTACTTCTCATCTCCACAAAGTATCCTCATTTATAAGCTCAAAAAATAAATATCTTTCCAACAATTTTATAAGGTAAATACCAGTAGTATTCCCATTTTAAAATTTGAAACTGAGGTATAGAGAACTCACTAACTAGTTCAAGAGCACATATTTACTAAGTGATGAAACTAGAATCCGACTAACACAACCTGAGTTTGAAATATAGAACTAGAGCACAAGAAACTGTCAAAAGAAGAGGTGATATAACTGCATGAATTTACATTGAAAAAAGCCTGATGCTTTTCTGCAGTGTAATAATCCTTGTTGTTTGCTATCGGCTGAATGTTTACTTCCCCCAAATTCCCTGTGTGATGGCATTAGAAGGTAGAGTGGTTGAATCCTGCGTAATTCTGAATGGGAATACTGCCCTTATCAAAGGGGATCCACAGAGTTGATTCGCTCATTTCACTATGTGAGAGACAGCATGCAGGATTTATCAATGAACCAAAGGGCAAACTCTCACCAGACATTGGATCTTTTGTTTCCTTGATCTTGAACTCCCAAGCTTCCAGAACTGTGAGAATAAAGTATTTGTTGTTTGTAAGCTACCTCCATGGTACAGACCAAAAAATTGACGCTGTTGCTTTACTCCTTAACAGTCCTTACAGAAAATAAGACAAATACATTGAACACTTAGGGATACAAGGAAGCTACCCCTCAGTGTAAATTAAAGGGATATATCTACGTTTTCAAAACTGGAATTTAATCAAAATAATCCACACAGGGATGGCCATCTCAATAAGAGAATGTTATTCTTCATACATCAGAAATGTTGTTTGGTGCTGAGAGGAAGGACGTGGAGATAAAGAAATGGAAAGAAGGAATGAAAGCAAAGGAAATGATCCTAGCTGTGAGTTTCCTAGATTCTTCTTCAAAGTTAGAAAAACAAGAAAAAGATGGAGAAGAAGAAGAGGAAAATGAAGAGGAAAGAAAAAAAAATCAGTTAAAATAAAGCCCTTCAGGTACATTTGGGAAAAAAAAAGAAACATGTATGCTGAGTTCTTCTGTCTATATTATCATTATTCTGAAGGCCTGAGCTTAAAATAGTGTTCTATAGATGTTGTCTCTAGCCGAATTTGAGATATAAATTTGGGATCATAAATATAGGGTCACTCCTCACACTTCAACTTGATATAAAGGAAGAAGCAAAGAAGTTCTTGGTCCCTAAAAATGCTACCAAGGTGACTCAAATAGTGGGCAAGTTAACCCATTCCCTCTACTACAGAAAGTTGGAAATGGAAATGTCTGAATAAATCAAAGAAAATACAGAGTGTGTAGACACTATCAAATGTCTCTTCTCTAACCTTTGAAGAGTACAAAAGCTTTCTCCTGTTTCCAAATGCCATCAGAACACACACACACACACACACAGTGCAAAGTCTACCTGTTAAAGAAGAATGAGAAATCTCAAAAGACTAAACTTTGCCTACAAATAAGCAAAATTTTAGACTACACATACAACAGTATTTGAATTTTGAGGTGAAAAAAGATTAGATAATATTGAGTATACTAAAATTGACTAGGATGAAAAATCTGTCTAGAAAACTAAAAGGTGGACAGAACTTTTGTCTTCCACTAAAGAAAATTTAAAATAAAACTATGAGCTTCTTTGTAAGTTGGGAATGTTTACATTTCAGGCTAGGGGTTAGCACTGTAGGTAGGCTGTTTCAAACATTGCCATGCAACCCTAGTATCTTCTCACAGGGTTGGTTCAAGTCTCATTAGGTCCACTTCTGATTCATTTCTCTGCTAATATTCCTGGAAGCCAGCTGAAGATGACCAAAACACCTGGGCCCCTGTTTCTCACTTGGGTGACCTAGATGGAACTCCAGGCTTCACTTCAGCCTGACTGACCCAGCCCTGGCTGTGGTAATCATTTGGGGATGGAACTGTCAGGTGAAAGATTCATTTCCCTTCTTCCCTTTCCCCCTGCTCTCTCTCTCTCTCTAATGCTATGTCTTCAAGTAAATAAATACATCTTAAAAATATTAAGAAATTATCAGTCTAGTCTATATTAAATTTATAAAATCAATCTTTCAATGTTTGTATACAACCACATTGTATCTGTTGGTTTGGGATATTTTTGTGCATAATTTATAGTGACATACTTTTCTTAAAATAAGGACCGAGGTGCAGGCATTCTCAATGGGTACATCCTGTATTACACTACCAAGACTGAAATTCTCCTCTACTTGTGATCTAGCTTTCTGTAACATGTGCTTTAAGAGGTAGAAGATAATAGCACAAATATTTGGCCTCCTGTTCTGCCTATGAGAAAGTTTGATGGAGTGCCTGCCTTTAGCCTGGCTTGGTTGTGGCCATTGTGGGCATTTGGGAGAGTTCATAGGCATATGAACAATATCTCTCAGTTTTTCCCTCTCCATGATGCTGCCTTTCATATAAATAAACCTTTTAGAAACTTAGAAAGTGAATTCAAATAATATTCTTTTCCCCCTTTGTCAAAATCTTTGGAACAAGCCTTTATTACCCCAAAGACCTTGAACTGCGCTCAGTGTAGAATCAGAGATTTTCAGGCAGGCATTCCTAAATGACTCTTTTCTTCTATTTCAAGACCAATCATCTCAAATACTGCTGACCAAGTCAAGTTTTTCGGTTTTGTTCATTCAGCCAGGAAAGTATATCACGTTTTGACACTGTTGATTATTACAGTCTAATCAGAAATAGGAGTTTGGATTATGACTATATGGTAACAAATCAAACCTCTATAAATTAGAGATTTCCTATACACTGAACCATATGTGAAAATTGAGGGAGCGAGCTCTCTCAAAAGTGGTTTCGGAGTTTGAGTTCTGAAAATCTGGAGAAATAATTGTATTAACAAAAATGAGGAAACTGGGAAAGGGAGTTCTATGACTATAACAAACTGGAAAGTGTCGAAGATATGTGGGAGCAGTACTATTTCCCTTAAAGGAAGCATGAATGCCTCTCCGGCCCATGAAGTAGCTGTATCTAGACTTTTTTTACGCCAACAGCTCTCCACTGAGCTAGTGTATTATCGCATATCTCTTCTCACCACACCTGAGTTTTAAACTGGAGACAAGTGACTGTACCTGCAATTTTGGGAGGAACTGACCCTCTAGCCACTGTTTAAAGTGATATCTTTCATTTTTCTTTCCTTTTGACAAAGTGTTAAATTAAAGCTGAATGAGATATTGCCAAACTTACCAGATGTTGCTATATGCTATTTCACGCTCTCTCAGGAACATGTTGTGATTCAACAATAATTAAAGTATTCTCTGTCAAAATGTTCTTTGAAAGTTAAAGAGTATATGACATTTGCTGCTATTTGTTCATATGTAAAGCAAGATAATCTGTTTGTGGCATGGTCATTGTTCAACAGGGACTAGTAGAACAGGACCTTAGGCATATTTGTGGGATGTATCATAACAAAGAGGTAGTTGGGGACAGTGAAGCAACTTGATCTTGTGCCAAAGCATCTGACAGCTCCATGCCTACCAAATTCCTTCAAAGTGTCTATCTCAGCTATGTTTAATTTTCAAAAACGCACTTCTCCAACATAAAGAAAGCTTATTAATGGAGGAAAGATTTTTCCCTTTAATCTATCATCTGGTATAAGAGTTTTTGAGTCAGTGGTGAACTTACTTACATTCCATAAAAATCTCAGGTATACAGCTATGTCTGGGCATGTGCTAGACCTTCACTAAGCATCATTTGGCAATTCATTCTGAGTGGTTCCATAGGAGCAATGTCGAATGTACACAGAAGAAAGGAAATAATACTGAAAAGCAGGGGAAAGGTGAAGAGCGATGTGTCAAGTGGTTCCTTTGGGAAGAGGCTGCAAAGCCAGAAGTAGAAGCAAAAGAATCTTAGTGAGGGGTAACACCTGTGAATGATGAAAGCTCGAAGAAGCAGGATTTATGTGGGAAAGGCTTCAACCTACAATATAGGCTTGGTTTTTGTGAACCAAAAGCAAAGAGACCACAATACAGCGAAGGGAGAAACGGATCACAATACAGTTCTGATAGTCCTACTCAAACAAAGCAGGGCTTCCAGAGTAAAAAGTTTTTGTTGGAATAGTTCCATGCTGAGCAAATAACATCAATCCTCTAAGTAATATCTCCTTGATCCTTAGTCTTCAGCTGAGATCTAACTGGAAAGGAAGTGGCCATTTGTTTATCCTTTCCAATTAGTACAAAGTCTTTAATAGAATAGATAAAATATCAGGTTCTGCATGATATCAAGATGCCCAGGATCTCTTCTGACTGCATTATGACAGAAGATTACAAAACCAGGAGTGTTGAGACAGAGCAACAAATATATATTTTTATTTG
Source organism: Ochotona curzoniae (assembly GCF_017591425.1). Classification (NCBI taxonomy): domain Eukaryota; kingdom Metazoa; phylum Chordata; class Mammalia; order Lagomorpha; family Ochotonidae; genus Ochotona; species Ochotona curzoniae. The sequence goes on from NW_024467087.1 coordinate 44,270,544, forward strand.
TTCTCATGTGATTGTGAGCTGCTACCTTGGTTGGGGATAAAACAAGTGTTAGTCATTTGTAGTCACTAGAGTTAAATATCTAAGACAAACTACATGTACGGGAAAGTGGCTTATTTTGGTTCACAGTTTTTGAGATTCATAATCCAAGGCACAATGGACTCCATTAATTCAACCATCTAGTATGGGGTGATGATGACAATGGGAGAGTATGCACTAAGAAACAGAGAGCTTGAAGCTGTAAGGTTGTTCTCATAAAAGCATTGATTTTTAACACTGTCATCAGCCTACATTCTCTCTGTCTCCTACCTTAGCATATCATCACTCCTCTGTTCACCCTACACCACTATCAGTTTTCACCAGCTGCCAGACTTTGGTGCTACCTAATGGTAAAATGAGAACCTCTTTTGCTTCCCAAGAAACTCTCTTTAGTTATTTTTTAGTTAAAAAAAATGCTAATGGAGGGCCCGGTGCAATGGTTCAGTGGCTAAGTCCTCATCTTGAATGTGCCCAGGGTTCTCATATGGAATTGGTTTGTGTCCCAGCTGCTCTGCTATCCATCTAGCTTCCTGATTGTGATCTAGAAAAGCAGTGAAAGATGGCCCAAAGCCTTGGGACATTGCACCCAAGTGTCAAGCATGGAAGAAGTTCCTGGCTTTGGATCAGCTCAGCTGCAGCCATTCCAGCCACTTGGGGTTGAACCAGCAGACAAAAAAATCTCTGTTGACTTCTCTCTGTGAATCTTTCTAATAAAAGTAAATAATAAAATAAAAAAAATTAAAAGCTGAATGATACATTGGGAAGTGGCTTTGTGTGGTCCTCAGGTTTTTAAACCTAGAAGATCAATTATGATTTGTTTTTTTAAATTTTGCCACCCATTAAATGATGTGGCTGCATCCAGATTTAATATGCATGAGGGAGAAATAGGTAGAAACTGTGTTAGGAAAAGAGACTCTCAGACTTTGATGCAATGTTTGGTTCACAGAAAACCCTATGTCAAAGACTGCCCCTTGGAAGAGCATCTCATCGAGCTGAAATAGTTAGGTCCCAGGATTGCTGCTGTGTTCAGTCGTTCATTGTAGGAAGCCTGGCCAAGAGTGGGGCCTTGGCTCGAAAACTGAAGCACATCCTCAAGGCCTTACAGACAAGGACTGCCCACAAAGGGCTCTCTATGTATATTTTAATAAATTCGAGTGCCGACCATGGTTGCCACAGCAGCAAGAAAAAGTAGAACAAAAGATGTTCCTCACAGCCAAATGAAAAATATTAGGGGAAAAGAATGGAAGAGTGGAAAGCAAATGAAATATATCACTCTGATAATAAAGCAATCATGTGAAATTGATATTTTGAGATTTCATTGTTGTTTACAGTCCTTGTCACTAGTCTTGAAGAACAGTGATTTTTCTACTTACCACTTGTGGAATTCTAAATTTAGTGGAGGGTTGAGTTTGTGATTATAAAATAAATTGAGAGTATGTCATTGTAAAAATTAAAGGAAAAAATAAGGATGGAGGAGAGAATGTGGGGTCGTGGGAGGTAAGGGAGGGTAGGTTGGGAAATATCATTATGGTCTTAAATCTATATATGAAATACATAAAGGGCCTGGCACCGTAGCATAGTGGCTAACGTCCTAGTGTTGCACACACTGGGATCCCATACGGTCATTGGTTAGCGTCCCAGCGGACCCAGTTCCCATCCAGATCCCTGCTTCTGGCCTGGGAAAGCAGTCGAGGACAGCTGAAAGCCTTGGGGCCCTGCACCCACGTGGAAGACCCAGAAGAAGTTCCTGCCTACTGGCTTTGGATCGTCTCAGCTCTGGCCATTGTGGCCACTTGGGCAGTGAATCTGTTCACAGATTTTCCCATCTGTCTGTCCTCCTCTCTGTATACCTGACTTTTCAATAAAAAATAAATAAGTCTTTTAAAAAAGGAAAAAGAAATGCATAGAATTTGTTCATTTCATACAAATAGATTTTAATTACAGTCATGGACATTGTAAAAATGACATATAACTATACATTAGCCATTTTCATATGCCTTCTATTTTCTTAAACAATGTTATATTCCTATGAGTTAAATATTGTTATTTTACAAATTCAGAATCCAAGATGTAGAGATGCTATGTAACTTGACCAGAATCACAAAATTAAAAAGCTGATCCAGAGTTCAAACTGAACAGTCTAACTCCACATCGTTTATTCTACCATTTAATGCATGACATTATATTTCTGCCTGTTCCTTCCTTTTACAAATATATCTGCGATCCTTTGTGGATGATGTATGTGAGACACATCATATGATTACCACTCTACAAATTCCAATATATATGCAGGAGTCTTCCAATATATATGCACTTCATGGAAATGTATATTATGAGAATAACTATGCATGTGATTTAAAATAATTTTGTACTTAAAAATAAAGCTTCTGTTTTAATTTCATGTTACATGAGATTTTTGAAGTATTCTTCGATGAATGTATAATGTAATATTCACACTTAAGGGACTTGGGGTTGTGGAAAAATAAATTAAGCCTCTGCCTGTGATCAGTTCCTGTTTGAGTCCAAGATGCTCCCAGTTCTGATCCAGCTCCTTACTAATATGCCTAGGAAAGCAGCAGAAGGCAGCTCATGTGCTTGAACTCTTACCACCCATATGGGACACCAGGATGAAGCTCCCGGGTTCCTGGCTTTGGCCCTTACCCAGATAAGGTCCATTTTGGTCATGTGTGGAATGATTGTATGTGTGTGTGTGGAGGGGTGTGTTTATCTCTTTTTATCTTTAACGTTGCCCTCCAAAAAAATCAAACACGTTTTTAAAACATTCCAATTTCAGAAAATATTACATATAATTCCACATAAGGAATAATCATATTGAAGTCATCTAGTTTTGTAAAAGTATTGGAAGCCTTTAAAAAATAGTTTTTATTTATCAGAAAAGTAGCATATGTTTAAACTGTTTCTGCTTCAACTTTAGCAGTAGTTTTCTATCCCTTTCAATTATTACTAAAATTGTTCAGGAATCCTCTAGATATTTTTTGGGGGAAATAGTGGTTCTACAGAAATATTTTATCTATACTATAGCTTGCTATTAAAATCCTTCACAAATCCAAAAGTAATTCTTCACAAATAACTATCAAATACTTTCAATTTCCTTTTTGGGGATCATAGAATCACCATGGAATATAAAGCCTATATTTTAGAATGTGTTCTGAATATTTTCACTAGAATCTTCAAGATGTATTGCTTGGCAAAAAATTTAATATCCTTTCAAAATATTTTGAACTGATCCAAAAAACACAAACACAGCTGCTTACATAACATAAAAATGTATATAAACCTGAGCTATGTAAATACCATTATCTAATCCAAAATTGCTTCTTTTTCTCACCATCTGTGAGTTATTTTACAGTAGGGAACCAAGAAAATGGTGTCAACCTGGAGTATTAATGTTTACTTTTCTCCTATCTAATAAGCTATTTTAAAGAAACAGAAAAAAATTTGAATTCAAAGAGAAGACACACAAAGTAATTTTAAACATTTAAAGCCGGTTTTCATTCACTAAACTTAGAATATATCTTGTTACCATATCTGTAATGCAAACTCATGTAAAATTGCAAAACACATAAATTAATAAAATATGATTTATAAAACATTTTTACATAGTCGGTATTTAGCTGAGCAGTTAAAAGACATATACATTCCGTCTAATAACCTGTGGGTTCTAACTCCAGTTTCCCGCTAAGGGGATGTAACAGTGATAGGTCAAGTGATAGGATCCTGCTGCCCTAATAGCAGACCTGATTGCATATATGGCTCATGCTTCTGGCACTGGTTCAGCACCATCCAGTTAGCGAGGCTGGAGAGACAATCATTAGATGGGAACTTGCTCTCTTTCTCTCTCACTCATTATCTTTCAAATAAGTTTTAAAAATCATATCACCTTTATATCTGTTTTGATGTCCATCATATTTATCAGAAAGTGCATTTTAACAAGCTTTTTTTTTCCCCTGATGGGGAAAATATTAGTTCTTTCTTCTTTTGACTAATTGACTGGGTGCTATCTTTCGCCTTAACACTCATCTTTTGGAAGTCAGAGCAAAATGTTTTACATAAGATTGTTCAATGACTGTTGTTTTCAAAGAAGGAGATAACTTCTGATAAATAAATCTAGCAGCTTGTTTAGTTAAGGAGTTGTAACATGGCCATGCAATAGATGATATATGGTTGGCGGCTCCTACAATCATCTTGGAAAAATACATAAGATGACAAGACACTTGCTAACCTTGATGGCAATAAATTTAGCACGTATTGTCTTACTCCCTTCTAAATTCACATTTGTTAACCTCTTGACTCCTCAACATTTGAATTTCAAGTTTGCTTTAACTTCACAAGCAAATTAATAGCAGGAAAGAAATGGGACAACCATACTTAATAAAGGGGAAAAAAACCAGATAATCATACTTGTAGCAAGAGATAACATGATCCAAAGCAAATATTCAACTATATTTTTAGGATTAGGTCTTTCTAAGTGAAAATTTACTTCGTGTTATATCAGATAAATTCTATTTTTCCTATCATACTGTAATTACCTTCCTATATGTGGTGACTTTATCCATGCTACCATAACTAAAGCTTGATACCTTACCACTAATCATAAACTTGGAGATTATTTCGGCAGAAAAGAGACACTGGTACAAAAATCTACTACGTGATATATCTTTGAATGGATATATTTAATAATATTCAAGGAACTTAAAAAAATGAGTGGAAGGGGTGTACATTTGGCCCAGTGGTTAAATTGTGGCTTGGGAGATACATAATCCATATTAGAGTGCCTGTTTCCAGTCCAGGTTCCTCTGCTTCCAATCTGGGTTGCTGCTAATGCACTCCCTGGGAGGCAGCAGGTGAAACTTCAAGTGTGTAAGGTTCCTTGTAGAACACCCATACTGAGATTTAGACTCTTGGCTTTGGCCTGCCCCAGTCTGGCACTTGTGAGCCTTTAGGAAGCAAACCGGCAGATGTGAGATCTCTTTGTGTCTGTCTGTCTCTCTCCTCATCTCTCTGCAGTTTTTTCTTTTTTAAAGATTTATCTATTTTTATTATAAAGTCAGATATACAGACAGGAGGAGAGACAGAGAGGAAGATCTTCCATCCGTTGATTCAATCCCCAAGAGTCTGCAATGGCCAGAGCTGAGCCAATCCAAAGCCAGGAGCCAGGAATTTCCTGGCAGGGTCCTGAGACTTTGGGCTGTCCTCGACTGCTTTCCCAGGCAACAGGCAGGGAGATGGATGGGAAGGGGGCTGCAGGGATTAGAACTGGTGCTCATATGGGACCCTAGCACATTCAAGGCGAGGACTTTAACTGCTAGGCCCTCACACCAGGCCCCTCTCTGCAGTTTAAAGTAAAAATAAATGATTTTAAAAGTTGATGGCCAATTGAGTTAAAAACATTAGCATATTTTGCTTTTGAAAATCTATGCATATACTTGTATATTACCTTCTATCATAGTTTCAGTAACTACATAACCCCTGTTACTGTCTCGTTTATATCAATGACAGATACTACCAGTTAATCATGATTTTGTTTCTTCACTGACATAAAAAGTGGCTTCTAGTCCTTTTAATAAGAATTTTAGGCAGTCACTACTTGCAATTTTTAAAGATTTATTAATTAATTAATTTATGTTTTAATTGGAAAGGCGGATATACAGAGAGAAGAGACAGAGAGGAAGATCTTCCGTCTGATGATTCACTCCCCAAGTGAGCTCAACGGCTGATGCTATGCCAATCCGAAGCCAGGAGCCTGTTCCGGGTCTCCCATGCGGGTGCAGGGTCCCAAAGCTTTGGAGCATCCTCTGCTGCTTTCCCGGGCCACAGGCAGGGAGCTGGAAGGGAAGCGGGGCTGCCGGGATAGAACCGGCGCCCATATGGGATCCCGGGCGTGCAAGGTGAGGACCTTAACCACTTGCGCTACTGCGCCGGGCCCAACTACTTGCAATTTGAAGGTTGTGCATGGAGTTACAACTACTTATCATCTCTGATTTAATATTTTGTTTTATTGGTCAGAATGAGCATATAGTGAATAGGCTACTGCTATAGAGACAAAGAAATTTAGAAATATTTGCAATGACAGAAGTGTTTGATAAATCATATATGTGCAACTCCAGAATACTGCACAATGCTTCCACTCAGGGTATTAACATGCGTATATGAACACATTAAACAACTGTCACTCCACCACACTTCTTGGAACTTCCATAGGTTTCTGTGAAATACAAGTGGTCCCCAATATGAGACACACGGTATTTCTGGAAGTGTACTCTTGAACAGCTTGTCACCAGGCAAAACATTGGCTCTGCCTGTGCTCTTGTTAGGCATTGAGAGAATTCTGCCAAAGAGTGGGTATGTTGAGCAAGAAGTGATGAGAGTGAAGAACGTAACAGGAAGCATCCGAAGGCATTCCTGCATGTGTTAATCATAAGGGGATTTGTGGATTTTGTCATGTATTTTCCTTCTTTTTTCTTGTTTTCTGCCAAAAAATACAGATCATATAAAATACCTTCTCTTTCTGTCTCTCTCCCTTTCTCATTTGTAATTCCAGTAAAGAGAAAATTTTCTTCAGTGAAATATCAATGAAAACTATAAAAAAAGATTAATACTGAGATGAGATGCACCCAATACTGTTACCATATGTAAAATGAATCTAAAAAAACATGACTTTTTGAAACTTAGCAGCCATAAATTTACATTATAAAAGATTGACTTTTAAGTAATGCTCTCCAGTATTGGCAAGCTTGATTACTCAACATTCCACTTCTTTTCAGGAACAGAGTAAAGCTAGAAATATAAAACATCATTCTAAAATCTTAAACTCGGGGGCAGGTATTCAGCCTAGCAGCTGAAATTAAGTTTAAGGCACTCACATCCTACATCGGAGTGCTTGAGTTCAATACTCCGCTCTATCCCTGACTCCAACAGCCTGCTAATGTGCACTCGGAACAGAAGCAAGTGATGATGCAAAGAGTTAGGTCTTACCACGTGTGTGGGACTGAGGTTCAGACTCAAGTTTCAAATGGCCCAGTCCTGGCTGTTCCAGGAATCAACCCCTACATGGAAGCTGAGCCTGTCTCTTTCCCTATTCGTCTCAGTTTCTCAAATAAATGTCAAATGTTATCATTCAGATAAAACCTATATAACAAGTTTCTTAGAAGATACAGAAGACAATGTTAGTGGCCCAGGGCTGTGATGCATGAGCTTCAATTGTGGCTTGCAATGCTGACATCCCATATTGGACTACCAATTCAGGCCCTGGTCACATTGCTTCTGATTCATCTGTATGATAATGTTTCTTCAAAAGCCTTAGAAGATGACTCAAATACTTGGGCCCCTGACTTTCAAGTGGGAAATTTAGATGCAGTTCCTGGCTCTTGATTTTGTCCTGGTCATTGTAGCCATTTAGGGAAGTGAAATAGCAACTACTAGATTTTTTCCTTTCTTTTCCTCACTCTCTTTCCTCCCTGTCCCATTTTTTTTGTCACTCTGCTTTTAAATAAATAAAAATAAATATTATCAATTAAAAGATTATGCTGGAGAAAAGTTTTGAGTTTCTAAGGTTGAGTAAGAGCCATATGACTATTTCTCAATGATGTATAGCCTGCTTTTGAAGATACTGAATAATGCTAGGGCCTGTCTCTTGACCATTGTTAGATTGGGAGGTGATTTGCTAAGCTGCAAAACATGAATGCTTCTACTCCAAAGCGCTCCCTTTGCTGCTGACCTCTCAGTTCACCATATTTCCTGAAAGAGTTGATAATAGACCAGCTACTCCTAATATGATTGTTTTGGTGCTTGGATAATTCAGATGTGCACAGAAGTCCCTAGATCTCTAATTATGACTGCTTATAGGATATTGGAGGGAGAGTAAAAGTTCCCTCTTAGTAACACCGAGCTCAGATATATTATCTGAATGATTGTTCAATTTTACAAAAAGTAAATCATTTACTCTAACTTCTCCAGTACTGAAAATACTTGTAACATTTATTTTGTGACTGAATCTATTTGAAATCTTTTCATTGTTAATATACTGGGCTATCCAGCAGTTCTTTTAAAACAGGAAAATCTTTGGGGTTAGATGTTATGGTACCAGATGCAAAGTCACTGCTGGCAATGTTTGCATCCCATATAGGATCCAGTTTGTGTCCCATCTGCTCCACTTCCAAAAGTCTGCTAATATGGCTATGGAAAGCTGCAGAAAATAGCTCAAGTTTCTCTGAGTTCTGGCCTGCCAGCTGGCCCCGAGGTCAGGGAAGGTGAGAAGACAGTGCTCTCGGCTACATGAACCACTGGAGACAAGCTGGTGAGGAATGTTCATTTATTCAATACAAATCCTGTACAGAGGGTTATAAAGATTACTGAAGGGAATGGCAGGAGGGCACTTTCCAGCAGGTCCCGCATCTACCAAAAACATTGTCATTGTAAGGCACGTCTATGTCACTTGACGTTCTGGTCATGTCAGAGCTCATGTTCCACGTGTATTCTCTTTGACCTTCTAACCATGTCGGAGGTCATACTCCATGCATAGGCCAGGAAGCTGTGCCACAGGTCATAGGAAGTAAGCTTTGGGCCACACCCACCAGGTAGCATGGCGGGGTCTGGGGTGATTGCCGATACAAGTGTTTGGGCCCCTGCCACTTATGTAGACCTTCAAGAAGCTTCTAATTTCTAGTTCCAGCCTGGTCCAGCACTGGTCATGGTGTGGGTAGTGAATCAGCCGGGAAATGATTTCCCTCTCTCTCTTTGTAACTCTGATGTTTTCTAACAGATAAATAAATCTTAAACAGATAAATGATTTTCCAGCTACCAGTTTATTAAATTAGCATTATTCTTCCAAATCTCTGCTTCATTTGTATCTCCTTATTCTTACATGGAGGATACTAGAATTCATTTACCATTTACCTGTTATTAATACATATCATTTGCTAGCCATATGTTTATTTAATAAATTAATTCTAAGTTTATCCTACACATTTTATCTATGTCAACAATTGATTTTCACTTATTGTGGTAGGAAGTTAACTGTACAGTTTAATATATATGCATGGAATTTTATGTATTTGTGCAAATCAGTGTGTATATATGGAACTACTATACTATATATGTACAAACACATACACTCATATATATATATATGAATATAGCATTCAGTTAAAAATAATCTATTCCATGGTGATGATGGAGAATTGATAAAAAAATTTATCATCAGTGTTTATCATAACAGAATTTAAGGACATGCATACATATATAGCTATTACCCAGGCAAGTATGAGTGGTATTGCTATGTTTGTAGTTTCAGGAAAGAATGATTCCAACCCCCCCCCTACACACACCTATTTATATGTTTAAAAGTATCATGTACATTGTCATTGACAGTATTTTAACTGAAGGTGTTATTTTGGTTAATTGAAAGTTCAGTGAATTCTATGAAAGTCTGAATCATATAAAGATTCTACTTTTATTTAGTGCTTGTTACTCTGTTTAGGTAAGAGTAGGGCCCAAAAATTTTGTTAAGTAAATATTCTAAGCTTACATACTTGTTTGGTATTTTTAAAATTCAAGAAATATTTTTCTTCAGACAAGATATCATTTCCCTTCCTCAACACAGAATAAGTGAAAATAATTGTTTTAAATAATTAAATGTTCTTGAATTTCTGTGATTATGAGATAGTCAACTGGTTAACCCACTAGGAAGTAGTAAAAGAAATACTACTTAAACCTAGGGAAAGCAGAAGGAAGGGGAAAGAAGTGGATCAAAGCAGAAATAAATCAGCAAAACCAAAATTTTTTAAAAATAAAATCAACAAATCAGTAACTCAGCTAAGATTCATAAAAATAGAAGCACAAATTAAAAACATCACAACTTGCTATACCACAAGAATACAAAGATGGTGAGGTACCACTGTGAATAGTCACACATCAAAAAGAATGTGTAATCCAGAGCAAATTCAGATGCTCATGAAACCATATAACCTACTGAGACTAAATGGTAATGAAATAGAAAATCTGACCAGAACTATAAATAAGGAGATTTAATTATTAAAAAAATTATCCAAGAAATAAAATCCATGACAAATGACATCACCGCTGCTAAAGTCTAGCAAACACTTAAATAATTCATAGCAATACTTCTCAAGCTCTTTCAAAAAAAAAAAATCAAAACCACTTTCAAACTCATTTTATATGGCAGCATTTCTTTAATAGCAAATTCAGACAAGCAAAATAAATGAAAAACTACAATCCCATACGTCTAATGAATATCAATGTAAAAGTGTTCCAAACAATAATTGAAAAGCAAATTCAATTGTTCACTAGAAAGATCACGCATCATTACCATGTAGGTTTTTTCCCTGGTATACTAAAGATGCTTCATAATCATACATTAATATGATATATTAAAAGAAGAATTAAAAATCAGGATAGGATTTCTGCCTCAGACTGCCTAGCTGCAGCCAGCAAGATCTTGGGTTGGGTGGTCTGGGCACCAATGGCACCAGTTGAAGCCATCATGCCACCTGTTGGCGAGTTCTGGGGATTTGGGTATGGGACTACAGGGGGTCTGGGGGTTGACAAAGGTGGATGCGAGTAGAGACGTGAGCATTCATGTCCAGGTGAGGAATGATTTCTGAGGCACTTCCATGGACCGAGCCACTGTACTAGCAGGTAAGCAAGAGGGCTGAGACTGAACTGTTTGCAGCAGGGAATGGGAGGGCCTTTAAAGGTCAGGCCAAAGTACTGGCACACATGGGAGGCCTAAGCTGGGGCAGTTAGCATTGACTATCACCAAATACCACTTAGGTACACACTAAAGCTAGGCGTTGGTGCCTACCTGGCAGGGCTAGATCATGGTACCTACCAGTGAATCAGAATAGGGAATGGGTAATGTGAAGCTGGGCCATGACTCTAACCAGTAGGTGAGTAAATCAATTCTCGGGGGCAGGATCTGGAGGGGTGGGTTATGGGTGCTTACCTTGTGGGACAACAATCTCTGTTAGCACATGCAAGATCTAGGGCTTGGAACAAGCCAGGTTGGGGAGCTAAGGGGACGCCCCATCTGGGCTGGGGTTCCTGCTGGTAAGCACAAGAATGTTATGTGTTGAAGTAGTATTGGACCTATTAATTATATTGTGAATTTAAAAGATTCTATCTTAAAAAACTAAGAAAAAAAAAGAAAGAAGGAAGGGGAGTGAAAGAAGAGAGGAAAGTAATATAATTACGTCTTTAGAACTATATTTTGATGAAAAACAAAAAAGAAATTGAAAGCAAAAAAGTATCAAATGCATCATATAAGCTTTCACTAAAAAAGAGAGTGCCCCTAAAAATTAAGACGGAATGAAATCAGAACCAAGGAAAAGGAAATAGAATAAGAATAGAGGTCAAAAAACAGAAAAGAGCAAGTCAATGAACAAAAAAGATGGTTTGCTTATAAAAATAACAAAAATGAATAAACTGCAGATATGTTGATTAAAACAAATGGGGAAAATCCACATGATCAATATCACAAATGAAAAAATCAATAGTATTGTAAATTCTGAAGACAACAGGCAACATGCAACTAAAAATAACTTTAAATCGAAATATTTTATAACTCATATGATATGAAAAACATTTTGAAATGTATGGAAGACCAGATCAGTCTCACAGATGTCAGAAACTGTCTCACCTTGTCCAGTCAAAAGATGGACTCAGACTCAGGAAATGCAGCTAAGGGGAGATTTGAATGATCTTACAAGGTCTGGCGCTGGTGGACTAGCACACGCAGTGCAGGTACTCACCAGTATATAGGTGCTTTCCTAGTTCCTCACTGGCTAGGCATTACAGGGTTACAACCTTCCTGGCATTTACTTCAGCCATTTGGGCCACTCCTATCAAATTGTTTGTCTATGAATTTTCCAGCTGCATATAATCTGCCTATTATTCTAGCTAGCTAAATGCAACTTTCCTCCCATCTGCATGCTGTTATGCCAGTTAATTGCTCACAGCTAAACACCTGACTTTGAAAATGAACCAAATGTTTACTTCTCACAAAAAGAAATAGAATTTCTTAATGCACTGATTCTTCTCCAAACATGCAAAAAAGAAAAGCACTCGTCAAAATCTCTTCTCTATTCAGAGTAAAACACATATGTGTCCAAAAACGAACACGGTAAGATAGTATCAGTCTTTTAAAATAAATGAACATCAATTTATGTCATCATTGAGTCTATTTGCAAAAGTTCCTGAAAAAACCATAAATCAGATGTTTCCTTCTGTTTGAACAAACCAATAAACTGTGTATGCTCATAATCTATTATTTCATATTACACTAACTGGAAATGTTAAAATGTGTAATACTTGAAGCTCTTCAACAATCCCTTCATACATAAGATAATATACAATGTTATTCATAAAATATGAATTTAATGTTGCCTTAGTAAGTGACCACCTTCTCTTGTCAATATTAACTTAAAATTAAAGATATTATACATAATTTGATAAGTATAAATAGCAACATGGTAGTATGTTATATCTTTAAATGTCATTTTCACTAGGATCCTAAATGTAGAGAAACTGGAGATAAAGTTAAATTGTAGAGGAGAAGTACTTCTGTTACTGACTCCATATTAAGGAGTTTGCAAAAATCAAACCATTACCAAAATCTTCTCTTCACTGTGCAAGAAAACACTAGACAAAGCAGTAGTCAGGGTGATACCTGGGACCTTGTGCTATTGTAGGATTTGTAGTACAAAAAAGACAACACTGCTGCTTGAATGTACCTCAGCTGTGTAGACAAGCGCTTAGAGAGCTGGGAAAGTGAGTTCAAGTATGCTGGGCTCCTGACCTTACATTAGCTACCTGCACTATGGTCATGCCTGTTTCTTATGCTGCTTTTAAAGAAAGAGAAGAAAGTTTTGGTGTCAGCAAACAAACAAAAAAGTTATTGCTCCAAGGAAGCAATTTAGTTCTTGAGGGAAATAAAGGATTTCATCTTTTTCCACCAGGCAAGAGATACTGCTTTACCCATAAGATTGCAAATCAATCTCCATGAGCAGGAATTGAGGGGGGGGGGTAATCTGTCAACCTAAAAATTTGTCATTTCAATAGAATATTGAAATAATTGAGATACACGCCTACTTGCAATCCCACACATTGGAACAAATTATTATTTATTTAGCTGGGTAGACATGAAGGGCTATCAAGAATGAATCTGATTGCATATACTACTATTTTACCAGTATTCAAAGGAGAAAGCAATATGAACATTCTTTTTCCAGTAGATTACTGTAGACTTTAGGAAACAATTGCTGCCTTACTTCCATCTGCCTAGTAAGACTTTGCAAAAAGGTTGTAGGCATTATTTATGTGAGCAAATAGGGAAATGTTGGTGATTTAAGCAAAAGAGAAGGGTCATTGAAACTTACTATGGGATCTCAGATGTTGATATAACTACTCCTCAACTTCTCAAAATTATAATAACAACGTGTGACAAGTGACTTAGTCATTGCTCCATACACTGTGCTAGAACAAAAAGTTTCCAAGGGAGATGTGATGCACCTCTTATTGTTTTATTGTTTCTTCTAATCCCACTTTGTATACACAGCCTATGGTAACGACAAAAAGTGCTTCAGATTCTAATTGCTCTAAAGGAAATTAAAGAGAAAGGTGAGTAGTTTTCCTCAGAGATGTGTTGCAAATTAAACATTTATGTAAAAAAAGAAGCAATTTATTTAAAGAGTATTACTCACATGACATAAGGAAGAAATACAGAAGCCAAGTAACTTGTCAGGCAACTATAGCAGAAAAGAAAGGATAATTTCTGAACTGTGAACATAAAGCTCTACCATTGCCAACCCTCAGAGGACACATACTGAATTCATATTTTCCCATAACAAGGGGTGCTGGAGAGCATGCCTCTTTATAACATTGTCAATTTATACCTCAAGCCATGGATAATTAGCAATTTATAAAAAAGTGATAGGGACACCTTACACCTTAGTATTCTGTACAGTTTATTAAACCTCTCAATTGCATCTTCCTTTTTGTTTTATTTCCTGTTTTATTTTATTTTTTTTTAGCCACTATGGAAAATTCCTGTGTATATAACATGTAATGTGGCTACTGTCTTTAAACCAGCTTCTCTACATGGAACATAAGCAAACAGCTAAGAATTATGTCATTAGCATAGGTATTTGTCATACTGAAATGAAGTAAATGTTTCATTAGGTTTATTGTTTGTAACTATTTTCAGTTTACTTTGTGCTTCTGATTGCACATTCTATAAATTTCAGGGCTCAGTAGAACTTAAATTTTTACTGAGTAATCTGAAAATTTGCAAATGAAGGTGGTGATTATGGGATAAGAAATATGGGATCATATTACTTGTTAGAGAATTCAGTGAAGAAACGAAATAAGAAATGCAACAGTACATCCCCCTAACTTACCTCTGCTACAGTTCTGGTTAAGTCTCCCATTATGTGTCAATTCTATCTTCTGGCCTTTCTGCCTTGCAGCTTTTTAAAGTAAAAAACCTGCTCAACCTATCAGGAAACATAGTCCAGAAGCTGTGGTGTATGTGTGTGTGTGTGTACATGCATGCACATCATTCCTGCACACGTATGTGCAAATGTATTAGCATTCCAGGTAGCAAGCTCTTGAGCCAACGGGGACTAAGAGCATGACATCCTGGAGAAGGGAAGGAGACAAATATACATTGCATTTTCCTTGGCTCCTTGGTTTAAACTTATTTTCCACAATGCCAAGTAATTAAAATATGTCAATATTCTGGATTTCTCTTTTTCCTTTTCTTTCTCTATACTTTCATTTATGCTTTTTGAATTTATTTTCACCACCCGCCCCCCTTTCTACACCTGCCCCTAAGCATTTTCTCAATGATTGTTTTGGTGGAATCTAAATTACAAAACAAATGAATCTATCTCACCTCTATGAAACACAATATGACTATATAAAATTATATACATATGGTGATACAATGAAACGTCATGCAATTTGAACCCATCAGATATGAAGTTCCTTTGAGCTCAAATGCTTTGAAGATTTCAAATGCTCACAAAATTTTATCTCCAGTTTAATTGAGCCCTGTTCTCTAGGCATTCTTTCTTGTCTGATGTAGAGCAACTGCTTTTAGCTCTGCTTCAATGTCCCAATGCACACATGCACATATGCTTGAAAAGATTTCCTCACATTGCTCATCTTAGAAAAAAAGTTAACCAAAGGCAATAGTGATGAGGATGCCAGTTTAAAGCTTACACCTCTATATTATGAGTGGTAGTACATAAGTACAGGTATTGTTAGAGGACTTGGTAAAAACAAATACATTTTCAAATATGTATACATCTCAATGAAACAAATTCCATTACAATGGTTTTCATTTAAATAAATATTTATACAGAGCCTGGCTCAGTGGCTCAGTAGTTATATACTTGCCTTGCACACCCTGGGATCCCACATGGGTAGTTTGTGTTCAGGATGTTACATTTCTCTTCCAGCTCCTTGCTTGTGACCTGAGAAAACAATAGAGGACAGCTCAAACCCTGGGACCCCCACACCCAAATGGGAGACCCAGAAGCAACTCCTGGTTACTGGCCTCAGATTAGCTCAGTTCTGGCCGTTGCAGCCATTTGGGGAGTACCAGCAGACAGAAGATCTCTCTCTCTGTCTCTTCTTTCTGTTAATCAGTCTTCCCAATGAAAACAAATAGATCTTTTTTTCTAAAAAGAAATATTTACACAGGTATCCAAAACACCAAACACAAATCTTTTTGTTGTAGTAATTATATTTTGTACTTTTATAACAGCTAAAATTTGGGGGAAAAGACATCTATCTATAGAGAGAAATGGTTACAAATATTATGTGCAACGCAAAAACTTTTTCAAAGACTAATGTACAACTGTGTTAACAGAAAGATTTCCAAACTTAGTGTAAAATCAAAAAGAAGTACCACAAATAGAAGAATCACATTATATAAAACAAACTAAAATACTTGTGTGCTAGCACACACACACTAGGATTCTAATGTGAATATATAACCCCTGTGTCTATGCTTCTGTTTGTCTCAATGTGGGTGTGTAAATACATAAGAACTTTTCTTGAATTCTTCAAAGTAAATGGACTGCTTTTTTTTTTTTACTTTTAGACTATATAATAACACTTAGTTTGAAGTGTCTATAATGAGATGAACCTAATTACTTTGTAATTATTGAATAGTCAGGTTCAGCAATTTGCTGTTGACATTAAGAAACTTTGTAAATTGTTTCACTCATAATGTATTCTAAAAAATAATAAATGTGTTGATTGCAAGTGTAAATTATTTTGTGTTTTAGTGGATGATGGCAGAGAGGTCATTTACTCCTTTTATGACTTTGTTTGTAGAGTAGCTATCAAATTTTTAAAATAGACTTATTCAGATACTCCATATGAAACATCTGTATAACTAAGGTAAGAAAAATTGTACATAACGAACATACTGAGAGATTTCCCAACTTAAGCACTGAGGATTTTTGCTTTCAAGTACTCTCAAATAAAATAATTTTATGAGCAATTACACAGTTTCAAATGTCCCCAAGTATGATTTTAATTATTTTATGTAACTCAAGGAATTCACACACACGTACATTCATTAACAATGAGATTTGCAGACCAAATGCCATTACCATAATTGATACATTGAGCAGATTTATGGAAAAAAATCTTTTAAAATATGATTTGCATTCTTAGGTTCTGATATATAGAAGTTACCACAGATATAGAAGACAACTGACTGATTTATTATAGTGCTATTCATCACACAACTGAAGTTAAGGCTATGTCAGCATTTCCATTAAAAACTCTTAATTTTAGGAAAAATAACTTGCAGATAAAAAGTCATTCCAGGTGAAAACTTTTTCTGACAATCTTCAGCTTAAATACAATAAATCAGATAAGAGAGGAAAATAGAATGCCTGTGGAGAAGAGAACCTACCTGTTAATATGCGTTTTTGCGATTCAAGTGAATCATCACTTGAATGATTCTTTGAAAACTACTAATTTTCTTATACACAGAAGAATCTGTCTGCATCATTCTGTTCCAAGTGTCTTTTTTAAAACAAGATTTATTTATTTAATAATTTCAAACTCAGCATTAGAGAAAGAGGATGAGAGAGAGAGAGAGAGAGAGAGAGAGAGAGAGAGAGGCAGGGATCATCCATCCACTGGTTCACTCCCCAGATGGTTTCAAATGTGTGGGATGAGGAGAGCTGAGACTATGCCCATGCCCATGCCAGGAGACAGGAACAACTTCTGGGTCTCTCATGTAGATAGCATAGGTCTAAGCACTTAAGCCATCTTCCACTGCTTCTATCCAGGCCATTAGCAGGGAGCTGGATTGTACGCGAAATAGCAGCAATATGAACAGGTGCCCAAATGGGCTGCAAGAAACACAGGCTGCAGCTTAACTGTCTATGTTACAGCGACAGCTCCCCAAAAGAACCTTAAAATTTTCAGAGGATATTGATTTGATTTGATTTTTTTCCATATTGTTTCCTTCATATATATGAGATAAAAGGGGATTTTAAGGGAGAAGCCCCACCCAGTCTCCCACCCACCCTAGGTCCCTGATGTGGGGCGTGCTCCGAGGGTCTTGCTCAAGTGGTTTTGATAGTTCAACAGTTCTGAATTGCTGCCAATCTTGCCACTCCAAGCACTATGAGGTCATTGAAGAAACCACTGATTGACATAGTCCATCATTTACCCAGTTTTTCACTGCCAACATATAGCTGAGGTGGTTGATTGACTTTTCTGTCCTCTGTTTTCATGGTTAGGGTTCTGACTCCAGCAGTTCAATTGGGGGGATCCCCAAAGAAACTTTGTCTGAGGTGTTCCCAGACCAGATTCTTGTACGTACTTGCAAGTACAGGGCCCGGCACAGTCCATCACCCCGATCAGCTGGTGGTTGCAATTGCTGGGTTGGCCCTGTCTCCCAGGCTGGACTGCGGTGCTCATTGGTTCCAGAGGATATTGCTTTATGGGTAAACAGTGAGAAAGAAGAATTTGTGTTGCCATTCAATGTTGGTCAACTGAAAAAAAAAAAGCATCAAAAAAGAAAAAGAATTCTTTAGAATGTCGTTAGAGAACTGAGTGGTTTCCCCATTTGAGAACCCTGATTGAGTTGTTCCAGTTTGAGTGACTTCTTTACCAAACTTTATACAGTATTAGAGAATACTACACCAACTTTCATGTGAAATGATTATGTAAAGAATTGGTTTAAGGCCTACCAATACATTTTGGTTTGGAGCAGAATCTGTGAATCCTTAACAATATCATTGCCAATGCCATAATAACAACAATAAAAATCAATGGCAACACCAGTGGTGCTCAGAGTATATTATTGCTTTAGGATGCATTAAGAATGGAAAACTTTTTTCTAAATTTTATTTTTAAGTTGGTGAATCAATTTTATTTCCTAGTGATGATACTTATTGGAGAGATGTGATTATACAAAATTACAATAGATGATTTTGAAAACAGTTCACTGAGTCAGATAATTTAGAGCACAATTTCGTCTCCCCATCGGTATTGACATTTTGTGCTGAATAATTGCTGAAATGGATTGTTCTATGCATTGTAGAAAGTTTAGCAGCACCCCTAGTCTCATTGAAACTTGTTCACTTTTCACCTCCTTACATGAAAGATATCCCCAAGCATTGTAAAATTTCCCCTTGGGCTAACCAAATAACCCTTAATTGAGAATCATTATTCTATACAAATATATTCAAAACTCAGTTTGCCAGTAACCCTAGTGAAAATATTTGTCTTCA